>NC_133328.1:159603022-160203022 GCF_042186555.1 Aquarana catesbeiana | reverse complement strand
AACAGCGGAGGCTGTTTAGGGGCGGTATTTTTAGCGCAATACCGCCTGCAAACCGCTCCAGTGTGAAAGGGGCCTAAGAATAACTCAGAGCAGCTGCTGCCTTTGCAGACAGAGCCCTGCCAGGAGAGCTGTGTGTTCCTCCTGGAGACTGCATCCCATTGTGGAAGGATTGTTTGCCCAAGAACTAGAGCTGGCTAAAATGGGAATCACAATTTTCCTGATTCTCTCATGATTCTCGCGGCATAGCATCATCTTTCACATTATACAAAAAAATTGGGCTAACTTTACTGTTTAGTTTTTTTTTAATTCAGATTAATTCATTGACTGTGTGTATCTTTTCCCCAAAAATTGCGTCTGAAAGACCGCTGTGCAAATACAGTGTGAGATAAAATATTGCAACAGCCGCCATTTTATTCTCTAAGGTCTCTGCTAAAGAAATATATACAGTATAATGTTTGGAGGTTCTAAGTCATTTTTCTAGCAAAAAATACTGATTTAAACTTGTAAGCAACAAGTGTCAGAAAAAGGTTTAGTCTGTAAGTGGTTAAACTGACCTCATTTACAGATCGAAGTTCTTCCTTTGATCTCTAAAAGAACCAAAAATGATACAATGTTTATAGTTATCTCCCAGCACTGACAACCTTGTGAAAAACTTGGCAGGCTGCCTGATTTTTTATTTTTTGACAGTTGAGCAGGGAACTCTCTGCACTTGTTACAAGAATGAATCCGGGAAATGCTGCATAGAGATCTCAAGGGGGGTTGAGTCGCGACTTTTAACGATTAATTGTGCAGCTCTACCAAGAACTAGGAAAGTCAGGACAGTTACATGGTACTGGGAGACCAGGAAGGGGTCTGGAAGACTTGGAATGCTGAGGAGGCTAGCAGGTCCAGGGGGCTGGAGGGAGTCTGGAAGTCTCTGGAAGAGTGAGCAAGCCCAGGGGGCTGGAGAACCCTATTTAGAGACCAGGAGTGGGCCTGTGCAGTGAGGTACTGCAACTAAGGCTGAGTGAGCCTGAAGAGCTGGCGATCTGAGGGACCAGGTATAACAGCAGAGGTGCTGCTGAAGTGTAACTAGGTGGGCTAGCATTTTAAGTGATCCAAGCAGGAAAATTCCCTGCGTGGGGATCTTTGTGAACTTTACATTTTGTGAACTTTCCTTTATACTTTGCTTTGGATAAAAGTGGGCTACCATGTCTTTGAAAACCAGTTTGGACTGACATGATTTCACTTAAAAACACATCTACCACAAGGACTTAATCACCCCATGGCACAGTTGGTATGGGCCATATACCCGCTTTTCCATTTATACAGGAGAAGAGTTGTGCTTTACTTTTCTCTATATTCTTAGAAAATACAACAATTTATGTTCTATATGTACGAAAATTATGTACGAAAATTTAATTAAAACAAATAAAAGGTTACATTTTATTGAATTTGAGTTGGACCTGTTCTACCATATTACAAAAAAATGCTTGTCAACTCTTTTTAAAGCAGTTGTATTGCCCGTTTTGTGATTCTAACCTATAGGTAAGCCTATAATAAGGAGTGAGTGATGTCATCACGACTCCGGCTACTCACAGCGCGGGAGCCAGCGATCCCAGAAGAAACACCGAAGGAACATTTCAGCTCCCTTAGCGGTGACCGAGCATGCTGTTGGAGCTTTGTTCTAAGGTAAGTATTTCATAATGTGCTAGTATGCGATACATACTAGCTCATTATGCTGTTGTCTTGCAGGGTTTTTTTTTCAGCGGTTTACTACCACTTAAAACTCTTAAGAATTGTGACAAAGTACAATATGACTAAATCCAAAAAGATGTCAGAGGACCTCAGAAAAAAAAAGTTATTGAAGCTCATGAGACTGGAGTCTTGAGTCTGTATCAATCAACAGTCAAGCAGGTAGTTTAGAAATGGTAGTCATTCAGCACCATTGCTACCCTCTCTAGGAGTGGGTATATTACAGTGATCAGTGCAATGCCACTCTAACAAAGACTCCTTGGAACCTGCAGGCATTACTTAAACTTGATAACATCTACTTCTACCATAAAAAAAGCATTGTACAAGAAGTGGTTTTCATAAGAAGGGTTAGCATGGAGAAAACACTACTTTTTCGTAAAAACATTGGTGTCTGTCCCAAGTTGGCGAACAGCCAGCTGGATGTTCTACAGAGCTACTATAACAAAGTTCTTCGGACATGATAGACTAAAAATCAACTTTGTTTTAGAATAGTGCACTACATTATAGTTAGAGAAAACAGAACAATGGATATCAAAACCAAATATTTAAAGCTGCTTTGAATCCTTAACGTGATACTAAAGTCTCGTGTTTATTTATTTTTTTTTGTAGTTAAAAATAACAAACATGTTATACTTACCTGCTCTGTTACAGTGGTTTTGCAAAGAGCAACCTGGATCCTCCTCTTCTCGGGTCCCTCTTCGGCGCTCCTGGCCCCTCCCTCCTGTTCAGTGCCCCCACAGCAAGCAGCTTGCTATAGGGGCACCCGAGCTGAGTGACAGCTCCCTGTGTCCATTCAGACACAGAGCAGCCATGACCCGGCCCCACCCCCTTTCTCTTCTCATTGGCTGACTGACTTCAAAAGCAGCGGGAGCCAATGGCGCCACGCTGCTGTCTCAGCCAATGAGGAGGGGAGTCCCGGGCAGCCGAGACACTCCTGTGTGTATATATGTGTGTGTATATGTATGTGTGTATATATATAATATATTATTATACAGTTTATTTTATTTATTTCAGGTACTTATATAGGGCCGTCATTTACGCAGCGCTTTATATATACATTGTACATTCACATCAGTCCCTACCCTCAAGGAGCTTACAATTTAAGGTCCCTAACTCACATTCATACATACTAGGGACAATTTAGACAGGATCCAATTAACCTACCAGCATGTCTTTGGAGTGTGGGAGGAAACCAGAGTGCCCGGAGGAAACCCACGCAAGCACAGGGAGAACTCCAGGCAGGTAGTGTCGTGGTTGGGATTCGAACCAGCGACCCTTCTTACTGCTAGGCGAAAGTGCTACTCACTACACCACTGTGCCGCCCGTTGCGCTCATAACGTTAAAAACCCTGGCAGAATTTATGATTTCTTGGCCATTTTTCAGAGAATATGAATGATAACACAAAAACTCATGTTTAGTGTTTGGCTGAAGCCATTTATTATCAATCAACTGTGTTTACCCTTCTTAAATCATAATGGCAACAGAAACAACCCAAATGACCCTGATCAAAAGTTTACATACCTCAGTTCTTAATACCATATATTGCCCCCTTTAACATCAATGACAGCTTGAAGTCTTTTGTGGTGTTTGTGGATGAGGCTCTTTATCTTCTCAGATGGTAAAGCTGCCCAGTCCTCTTGGCAAAAAGCCTCCAGAGCCTATAAATTCTTGGGCTGTCTTGCATGAACTGCACATTTGAGATCTCCCCAGAGTGGCTCAATGATATTAAGGTCAGGAGACTGAGATGGCCACTCCAGAACCTTCACTTTATTCATCTGTAGCCAATGACAGGTCAACTTAGCCTTGTGTTCTGGCTCATTGTCATGTTGGAATGTCCAAGTACGTCCCATGCGCAGCTTCCTGACTGATGAATGCAAATGTTCCTCCAGCATTTTTTAATAACATATTGCATTCATCTTGCCAACAATTTTGACCAAATTTCCTGTGCCTTTGTAGCTCACACATCCCCCAAAACTTCAGCGATCCACCTCCGTACCTTTCATCATAGGCCTTGTTGACCTCTCTCCAAATGTAGCGTTTATGGTTGTGGACAAAAAGCTCAATTTTGGTCTCATCACTCCAAATGACTTTGTGCCAGAAAGTTTGAGGCTTGTCTATATGCTGTTTGGCGTATTGTAAGCATTTGTGTAAGCTTTGTTGCATTTGCATAGTAATGGCTTTCTTCTGGCGACTCGACCATGCAGCCCATCTTTCTTCAAGTGCCTCCTTATTGTGCATCTTGAAACAACCACTCCACACCGCATGTTTTCAGAGAGTCCTGTATTTCACCTGAAGTTATTTGTGGGTTTTTCTTTGCATCCCAAACAATTTTCCTGGCAGTTGTGGCTGAAATTTTAGTTGGTCTACCTGCCCATGGTTTGGTTTCAACAGAACCCCTCATTTTCCACTTCTTGATTAGAGTTTGAACACTGCTGATTGGCATTCTCAATTCCTTGGATATCTTTTTATATCCCTTTCCTGTTTTATACAGTTCAAATACCTTTTCCCGCAGATCCTTTGATAATTCTTTTGCTTTCCCCATGACTCAGAATCCAGAAATGTCAGTGCAGCACTGGATGAAAGGTGCAAGGGTCTGTCAGGAGTCCAGAAACGCACTGACCTTTTATATACACACACTAATTACAAGCATACAGATCACAGATGAGGATGGTTACCTTTAATAGCCATTCAAACCCCTTTGTTTCAACTTGTGTGCATGTTATCAGGCCATAATCACCAGCGTATGTAAACTTTTGATCAGGGTCATTTGTATGTAGTTTCTGTTACCATTATGACTTAACCACTTGCCGCCCGCCCTATTACCAAATGACGGCGGCAAAGTGGTTTGATATTCCTGACCGGACGTCATATGACCGGATCAGGAATATCGAGCCGCTGCACGCCCCCGGAGGCACGCATCACGGCGATCGTTGTTGCGGGGTGTCAGTCTGACACCCTGCAACACCAATCTAGGTAAAGAGACGGAGACTCTTTACCACGTGATCAGCTGTGTCCAATCACGGCTGATCACAATGTAAATAGAAAGAGCCGGTGATCGGCTTTTCCTCACTCGCGTCTGACAGACGCGAGTAGAGGAGAGCCGATCGGCTACTCTCCTGACAGGGGGGGTCTGTGCTGATTGTTTATCAGCACAGCCCCCCCTCGGATCCCGCCCAGGACCACCAGGGAAGCCGCCCAGGACCACCAGGGAAGCCATCCACACTGGACCACCAGGTATGCCCCTAGACCCCCAGGGAAATGCCACTATGTGCCCAGGCAGCTGCCAATCTGTGCCCAGGCAGCTGCCAATCTGTGCCCAGGCAGCTGCCAATCAGTGCCCACTCCAATGCCTACCACTGCCAGTGCCACCAGGGATGCCCATCAGTGCCGCGTATCAGTGCCCAGCAGTGCCGCCTATCAGTGCCACCCTATCAGTGCCCAGCAGTGCCGCCTTTCAGTGCCCAGTGTCGCCTATCAGTGCCACCCAGTGCCACCCATAAGTGCCCATCAGTGCTGCCTATCAATGCCCATCAGTGCTGCATATCAGTGCCACCCATCAATGCCGCCTACCAGTGCCCATCAGTGCCGCATATCAGTGCCCATAGTCAGTGCCCGCTCATTGGTGCCACCTCATCGGTGCCGCCGTATCAGTGCCTGTCAGTGCTGCCTTATCAGTGCCCATCAGTGAAAGAGAAAACTTACTTATTTACACATTTTTTTAACAGAAACAAAAGCAAAACTTTTTTTTTTTTCAAAATTTTCGATCTTTTTTTATTTAGCAAAAAATAAAAACCGCAGAGGTGATCAAATACCACCAAAAGAAAGCTCTATTTGTGGGAACAAAATGATAAAAATTTAGTTTGGTTACAGTGTAGCATGACCGCGCAATTGTCATTCAAACTGCGACAGCACTGAAAGCTGAAAATTGGTCTGGGCAGGAAGGTGTCTAAGTGCCCAGTATTGAAGTGGTTAAAAAGAGTTGATTTATAATAAATGACTTCAGCCAAACACTAACCATAAGTGAAAAATGTTTTTGTGTCATCATTCATATTCTCTGAAAAATGGTCAAGAGATCATAAATTCTGCCAGGGTATGTAAACTTATTAGCATATATATATATATATATATATATATATATATATATATATATATATATATATATATATATATATGTTTCAGCATATTGGCAATATAGGAGGTTGCAGTAACTATTTAACCTAATGATTGACGTTGATTTGTTTAAACAACAAGATACAATATGTTAATATTAAGTATATTTGTTAAATAAGACTGTTTTTATATTTGAAGTACACTTTACATGAATATGCAAAATCTGCTTTAATGATAACCCCCAGGTTTTTTTTGTCCTATATTCTGCTCTCCTCTAATGATGTTCTTATCTTCTCTTCTAAAGCAGCTTTTTTTCCACTTCTATATTTATAATTTTCATTTGAGTTAAAGTTCTAACTGCTGCATCTTTCAGTTCTTGAAAAACACATAACATTACATCAAATGGTAACTCATTCAAATTGTACCAGTAGTGTGATACATGTTTTAAATAGTGCCCTTTTTGTGGCATATAAAACAGGCCTTGTGCAGCGTTGAATTTAAAAATGCATTTTTTAAAATGCAAAATTAGTTTTCTAATATGGGGGTGGGAGCCCTCACTATTGTGTTGTTAAGTTGTGACTCTTATCGGTAAATAATTAATAAAAAAAAACATAATAGAGGTCCAAAGGTTAGCAGAATATGAAAGTATTTTGTAATCTATTTTATAGCATGTTTTATTATGTTTTTTTTATACTGGTTCTTTTGGTGTTTTTATGTTTAGGCTAGAGCTCTCCTTGCTCTCAGGGCACACATTTCCTGTCCACATATGTTTTTCAGGTGACAGTAGTTTTATCATTCCCTGCCTTCTCCTTTACAACACTGTATTGAACAAAATAATAAAACAGTAGAACCATAGCAGGCTAACAATAGCAAAGGCCTTAAAGGGATTCGTAATCGTCCTTTCTTGTTTCCCTTTCTATTGCTCATCATGCCCTCTGGTTTTCCTACTAATATAATTTGTGATGACATATCTCTATCAGACACATTTCCTTCAGCTGGCTCCTGGAGGTCAGTAGATATTGGGTTGTGTCCTATAGTCTATTTACAGCCTTGTTCTAGACTGACTTTATACATAATTTTGACTATGGTATAGCTACTGAAATGAAGTGACTAGACATCAATGACCACACCAAATTTAGCAACATTGATCTGCATTCAATTACTTGACTATAACTCTGTAACCAATTTTCCCACTTAAATGTTTGCATTGTTTTCTATAAAAGACGTATACAGAATATATTTAGTAGATTGCTTTATTAAATTCCTTGCTCATGTTTTTGTTATGTTACAACCTGTCAAATGTGAAAGAATGTTTAAAAATGCAAATGTATATTTAACTGCTTCTAATCATTTTTTTTTTTTAACTTCACATTTTTCAAAATGAATTAAAGGTAAAACATTAGAAGAGAAGTATGGGATTTCCTTTTTGTTGTTGGAATCATACTTGCCTAGATGGATGCAGCATCTGTCCCCTGATTGTTTTAACACTGAGAACGGAGCAATCAAACACCGCCGATCGCTCGGTTCTCACAGCTCGCTGCTCTGCTCCTCTGCACTCACTGGAGTGCTGGACTGTGGAGGGGGCGAGAGCGTCTGCTTAGGCTCCATTCACACCTGAGCATTTTGTAGCTTGAAGTCTGAAGCTACAAAACGCTAGAGGGGAAAAAATCAATTATTCTCTATGTAGATGGTTCACATCTCCACTCCAAAACGCCTGAAGCTCAAACAAGTTCTGGACCCTTTTTTGTCGTGCGAATCGGGCAGATTTGGATGTTTTTCTGCTTTTTACATAGGTGACCTTTTGCCCTGCACAAAATCGCGGCGAAATGCGGTAAAAACCGCCGCGAAAAAGCCGTAAAATCGCGCAATTTGCTGCCTGAAAATGCCAAGCTCAGGTGTGAATGGGCCCTTAGCGGCTCCCTGAGAGGCTGAGACGGATGCCGGTCTAGGCATGAGAGCAGATCAGCTGTCACATGAATGAACTGCACTCCTGTGATCCACAGGAGAAGTACAGCCAATTGGGATTTGGCTGTACTTCTCCTTTAATCTCAAAATTTAAAAGTCCATCAATATATAGAAAGTGTGAAAAAGAGTCCTAATTAAAATCTTGCTGTCCCAGTGTGACTTTTACCATCCAGAGGGGAAGATCACCACATGTGGCTAAAAAATACCACACTGACCGCCTCCACAAGATGACAGTGCAGCCAATAGCATGTCTTCAGACAACACAGATCAGCATCCCTCTATGGCCATCCAGCTCCATCCATTCATCCATCCATCCAGCCACCCTTGGTCTTCTCACTGAAGATGTAACCCTGCACCACTAGGGGAGTGAGAATGCCACCTTGTCATTAGGAAGCCGCCAAATCCGAGACCAGAGGTGGCAGTGTCGTGATGTCAGCCTATAGCCCTGCCCGACGCATTTCTCTCGGATTTGGCTGTTTTGCTAATGGCATGGTGGAATTCTCATTCCCCCTAGTGGTGCAGAGTTACAGCTTAAGTGAGAAGCCCAAAGGTGGATGGATGGATGGATGGAGCTGGATGGCCATAGAGGGATGCTGATCTGTGTTATCTGAAGGCGTGCTATTTGCTGCACTGTCATCTTCCGGGGTCGATGAGTCCAATATTTTCTAGTGACAAGTGGTGATCTTCTTTCCATTCTGGATGCTGAAAGTCACACTTTGACAGCAAGATTCTAATCAGGCAGGGTTGATTGTAAATAAACCCATATATTCACTATAGTAGGCTGTCCTTGTCCTCACATTATCAGGAGCCAAGCTGTTAGTGACATGACAAGCCTCTGGCTCAAAAAATGAAACATTGATTATTACTTCTTTAGCATGGAGCATCATGCTGACCAACTTCAAGCTATAGTAGATTGTAAGCAGTTAATCTACATCCATCTTTGTCGTATTTCCATCGTTAAAAATGACACAGGCAGCATTTGCAACATCCAAGACCTTGGCAGCGTCTAACAAAAAAAAAAAAAAAATAATTCTATAGCATTAAAAATCCTAGTTGGATCCTAGTCACCAAAGTATATGTAAATCCTAAATTATTTCTTACATACTGTGTTTATACCCAACAATTAAGCTATGAACCCACATGAGCCTAAGGATTTAAACCCCAATTGTAGTTTTGTAATAATAATTACCTCTATTTTTTTCCCCAAGTTTCAATAGAGACCCCCTGTGCGGGCAGTTACTCCCTCAATAGGGCATAATGAGGTCTGATTAGACTAGCTTCACTGGAGCACACAACATGGGCTTTCCTAACACCTCTTGCTATTAATTTATACACAATATTTATAGACACAGCTGGGGCCCATTCACACCACTGCATTGCGATAAATGCGCGTTACCACAACACACATTACATGTCTTGATGTGCTGCAGTACTGTTCGTTGTGAATATTACCATCTTATCTAATTCTAGATGTTCACCAAGGCCATATATCTGGTCTCCCACAGTACACAGAACATGGAAATGCAATTATTTTCGTAATTATCAGGGTGGATATAAATCAATGATTTAAAAAAAAAAAAAATTTAAATCGGATTTTTTTTTAATTTTAAATCTATTATTTTTTTTAATTATTTTTTTTAAATCAAATTTATTTTAATAATAAGCTTTTGGAGTAAAAATCTATCTAAAGATAGTTTTCTATTTAAGATACATGAATAATTTAGTTTATTCAGCATGAAATGGGGCTTAGTTATGTAGCATGAGGCTGTATATTCTGCAATATTTAAATTTTTGGTAAACTCATTCAATGAATCCAAGCTCTGCCAAGCTGAGATAACATGCACTGCATTGATGCATGCACACAATTTCACAGTAACCATGAAATAAAACAAAGTTCAGGAATATTCCTTTATCTCATTGTTTTGCAAATCTATATACACTGCCAACTGTATGATTGAATCGGTTCTGATAATGCTGTTTTATTAAGCTGACAGCTTATTATTCTAAATGGGAAACTTTCGATTTTGTTTGCAAATATTAAAGATTCTAACTACCAGCGAGAATAAGTCCTTACATTTAAAGAGCACCTGTCATTTCAGATCCATCATGGCAGCCCCTGTTAGCGGGCATCCACTCACCTGCTGCTGCCGCCACATCCCTCGCCTTGTTGTGTCACTGCCGCATCACCAGCCATCCCATTAAAGTCAATGGGACTGTTGGTGAGTCAAGAGCGGGTCAGAGGAGGAGCTGCTGTGGGACAGAGATGACAGTTGCTCTTTAAAAATTATGACTTAAACATAGTTGATTTAAATCAAGCTACAATGGAACCTTGGATTATGAGCATAATCCGTTCCAGGACTATGCTCGTAATCCAAAGTACTCGCATATCAAAGCGAGTTTTCCCATTGAAGTCAATGGAAGCGAAAATAATTTGTTCCGCGTTGACTTCAATGGGATGCAATACTGCATGCGGCCAGAGGCGGGGGGGGCGCCGGAGAGCCTCGGAAACAGCTGAAAGACTTCCTACCCGAGATTTGCCGAGGTCAGCCGTGCTATACTCGGGTCTTTCCATGCATTTCCGAACGTGATGTTCAGCTCTCCTTGGCTCCGGCGCCCCCCCCCCCCCCACCTCGGGCCAAAAGCGGTACTGCACACCGCTTTGGCCTGAATTGTGCTCGTTTTGCGAGACAACACTTGCAAACTGAGTTACGATTTTTAAAAATACAGTGCTCGTATTGCGAAATGCTCGTTAACCGGGTTACTCGCAATCCGAGGTTCCACTGTATTTTACTAGTGATTTAAATCATGATTTGAATCATGTTTTAAATCGACTTGATTTAAATCAAATCCACCCTGGTAAATATAAACTCAGTGTCTGGTTAAAATTTGTAGGAGGAATTTTCATTCTCCTCTGACTGTCCTATGAGGCTGCACGATCCCTGACCCTCTGTCTGGACAGTGTTGATTGGCCCTATGCTGATTACCTGTACCCTCCCAAGAAAAAAAAAAAAACTCTCTAGCAATACACACCAAACAGAGCATGTGCAGAGTGCCCCCAAGGCTCTGTATTGGCAGGAGATGGAGATGGATTGGGGACTGTGGAAGAAAGGGAGGATCAGGCAGCCTTTTTACACAATGCAGAGGATTAGCCCCTTAGGTTCCACAGTGAGTATAACCAGACTGATTTTACTGTGGGTTTAGTAACACTTTAAGCAGTTACCTATTAAATAATAAGTGACTGCTTTACATATAGTGGCCTAGGTGGACATCCAGACTTGGATAAGATGTGAAACAAAGTTGTCTTGATTTTAATATATGATGATGGGTTTCATACTCTAATGATTCTTTTCTTGATATTTTAAATTTTGATAATAAAGTTGAATTTTTCTGATTTAATGTCCTTATGGCTTATTTTTTTGTAATATAGTCTGGCCAAAGCCACTTGGGAGAGAAGAAACTACTGTAATACCTAGGTTTTCTCCATAGGTTATAATGGAAGTCCTTTTGTGAGTAGTTTTCCTTTGAAGAAAATAAAACACAATTCCTTTGCTGTGGGTTCATGTAATAAAATCTGGGAATGTGGAATTTTCTATGGTAAACCGGAACTTCCTACATAACAATAGTGCTGACAGAATTGTAGTGATGCTGTTCCGCTTGTCATGCCCAGCGGTCAGTGTGACTACTCTGACATTATTCTTTTATTTCTGTATATTTTTATGTAAATGTTGATCTTTTCATCCATGTTTATCCTTGTCTAAGATAACTGAATTTGATTATTGGCATTTTGTCAGACCCACTGAGTGATAAAACACAGTGATAAATAATGCTGAATGGCAGGGTTGTCAGTTATATAGAAGCTGTGACATGTTTTAGCTGTAATTTGGCTGGACATGTTGAAAATAAATATTTCATCTATTCCTTCGATAGAAGAATGGTGTGAGGATGGGGGTTTGGGGTTTACAGTAAAGATGCTACGTGTATTTAAAAACTTCTATCAACAGATTGGATTTATAGAGGCAGTTATAAAATTCATGTGTTCTGGTGTCACCCATCCTGCTTTTTTGCTAGGAAGTTGTTCAGATGCTTCCAGCCATTGATGCCCATCGCAAAAGTGAGCTCTTTCTCCGATTCAATGCATGCTCGTTTTGATGTCTTTTTCAGCACCACTGAGCTCAGAGCTACTACAAATGGGAAGAAAGTACGCAGGCGTGGGGTTCTGAATCAGAGAGAGAGAGCGTTCCTGTGATGGTGGGGCAAACCACAGTGGTGGGAAAAGTGTCCTAGCAACAATACAAAATGGGGTAACACCATTTACTGTATGGGTGTTCCTGCTTCAGGAGGTACAGTATGTGAATGGCCTACAGATATAGCATGCATAAGGAGTTTATGGTAAAGGTGAACTAAGCCTTTAAGCAAGGACCTCACCCCTTCACCCCACTATTGGCCCAAAACCTATGATTTACAGCTTCTCTGATAAGTGGAGAGTAAGGCGTGGGCTGGGGCTGACCCCAGATTCAAGCAGCCATAGTCAGTAGTTACATAAACTGGCTCCCAAGTTTGGGACTCCTCACTCACTCAAAAAAATCTGCGATTTAAAAAAAAAAACTCGGTTTACGATTCGAATCAAGGTTTTTTTTTTTTTTTTTTTTTGATGGACACCGGTCCTGGGAAGCTGCAGGCAGGAGTTTTTAGGCAAGGCCGCGGCTTCGGCCTATTCCACGGCATCCGGCCTCGCGGACTAGGCCGAAGCCACGGCCTCGCCTAAAAACTCCTTCCCGCAGCTCCTCAGGACCGGCGCGGTGTCAGCGCCGGTTCTGGTGAAAAAAAAAAAATCTAAAAAATCAACTTGCTGAAAATTTGAATCGATTTGACCTCTCAACTCGATTCAAGATTCAAATCGATTTTTTTTTCCCCAGCCCTACTCTGAACAGAACTAAAGTTGCTTTCAGATACGGCTAGTTGCTTACATTTAATTCATGTTGTTTGTTTAGTTCTTTAGTGAGCCCAGGGCCACTACAAGGAGGTTCAGGATGGAGAGCAGGAGCAGATTGGTAAACTGCAGTTCACTGATCTCCTCTTGGCGACGAACCTGGAAGTTCTCAGACCTGAGTACTCTAAACAATTCCAGCTGTCAAATCTGTGCCGAGGCTGTTCCTAATCTGCACTGGGTAGATGAAAAAGAGGAGGCTCAAATGGTCTAATAGTACATAAAGAGCACCTGGCAGATTCACTTAGAATTATCGCTAGCGGCTGCTATAGCCGCTAGCAATAAACACTGTCCTCTCCTGGCGGGGAGGGCGTCCCCCGCCTGACCCTGCCAGGAGCAGACAATGGCTTGGCAGGAGGGATTCCCCTGTCAGCATTGTCTGTGTTAATGGGCGAATTGTGCAAATTTCTTTCCTGCAACACTTCTTAGAATATTACTTCTAAAAGTATCCATATAGGGCAATTACAGCAAAGGTTATTATACAATAGCCCCCATGCTCTTTCTGGAATGATGAAACAAGGCTTGGGTGCCCCACATTTGATTCCTGTAGACTAGACCAGCCATTTCTCCACAGGTTGCAAGGGGTTCCTTAAGCTGTTGCTGATTGTACTTTCATCTGATGGTGCATAGTTCCAGGGCCAATGCTACTTTCAAAAGTAGCATGACACAAGGTTATTTTAGCTATCAGTAAGGGTTTATTTCAGACCACCAATGTAAGGGTGGCATTTTTCTACTGACCACTAATGTAAGGCTACGTTTTTCACTTAGTGGTTGGGAGCTGGTAAAAACAGGTAGTTGAGATGCATTTTTACTGCCCTCCCCCACCTTAAGCGGCAAAGGCAGCTGAATGGGGTTGTATCATTGCCACCGCTGCAATATCGACCAAAGCCTGTGAGACCGAGGAGAAGTATTGCAACTGTGTACAGCTCTGGAATCGAGAGAAAACTGCGTTAAGTGTGGAGGAGGGGGGAGGGGGAGACAGACAATGCAAGGCTTTTTTACTTTAAAGGAGAAGTATAGCTAAAGCTATTTTGGCTATATTTCTCCTGTAGGTCACAGGAGTGCTCTTAATTCTGCATTCATGTTACCCGTTTTCAGCTGACCGCAGGCTAAAATCCAGAGTCGGCTGAGGTCACTCAGCCAGTTCAGGCTCTGCAAATGAGCGTGTGAATGAGGGTCTAAGGCACTGTGCCTCTGACTACTAGTCTTGGGAGTTTTGGAGTCAGATTTGGCAATATCACTTCTCTGCTGCTCGCCATTCTCCTTTCCAAAGAGAAAGCTGTACCAGATGATCTGTATGCAAGGATCTCCTTGCTTCATTCATTCTGTGAATCCATGCTTTATAAACTACTTCTGCTGCTTCTTGACCATTAGGGCTCTTTCACACGGGGCGGATCAGTGATCCGTGAACACCCGCTTGCTCAGCGGGGATCGCTCCACCGATCCCCGCTGAGCAGGAAAATGACAGGTCCGTCGCTGCACACTGTGAGAGAGTGTGAAAGAGCCCTAACTCCCACCAGTCGTCAGGGGCCAGTTATGACATTAGAAATCAAAGCCCTACTTCTCTACAGAGATGGCCGCTTCCACAGATAGAGCGTGCAGAACAAAACATGGTAAGTCAGTAACGGGGGAAAACCAGCTGCCAGAAGTATATAGGCAAAACTGATTTTCACAATTGGAGTGATATTAAAGGCTGATATATATATTTTTTTTTTAACCACTTGACCTCCAGAAGATTTACCCCCTTCATGACCAGGACATTTTTTGCGATTTAGCACTGCACTACTTTAACTGGCAATTGCGCGGTCATGCAACGCTGTACCCAAATGAAATGTATGTCATTTTTCCCACAAAGAGCTTTCTTTACGTGGTATGTGATTACCACTGCATATTTTTTTATTTTTTATGCTTCAAAAAAAGACTGACAATTAAAAAAACAAAACAAAAACAATATTTGTTTTACTTTCTGCTGTAAAACAATATAAAAAAATGTAAAAAATCTGATTTCTTCATAAATTTAGGCCAATATGTATTCAGCTACATATTTTTGGCAAAAAAAATTCTAGTACAGTACGTGTATATTGATTGGTTTGCACAAAAGTTCTAGCATCTACAAACTATGGGCTATTTTTATTTATGTATTACTAGTAATGACGACGATCAGCGACTTATAACGGAACTGCAATATTGCGGACGACATTCTGACACTTTTGACACTTTTTGGGGACCAGTGACACTAATACAGTGATCGTTGCTAAACAAATATGCATTGTCACTGTACTAATGACACTGACTGGGAAGGGTTTACATCGGGGGGTCATCAAAGGGTTAACTGTGTGCCTAGCCTGTCTGTACTGTAGGAGGTGCTTTTACTAAGGGAAGAGATGGAATTTTTTCCCCTGCTTTGCATAGACATAAATTCCATCCCTTCCCTCCTGTCAGAAAGGCGATATGCCTTGTTTACATAGGCAAATCGCCATTATTCCTTGTCAAAAAGGTTTATTGATTGCACAATAAAATGAAAGTCCATTGGTTACATGTACAAGGATGTATAAACATGAGCGCTTTGTTAAACAATAAAACAAATTATATATATATATATATATATATATATATATATATATATATATATATATATATATATATATATATATATATATATAATATAGTATGTTATTGTTTGCATTAAACTTCATTACATACATTTAATTAATTAACTTTTCTCTGTTACTTTATCTCATAAGTATGAAAGTTGTAACTATAAATATCTAACAAAAGATATCTTAAAAAACTTAGTACATATATTGGTCTAGTATGTATTAATATAGAGTCGATATGGATGAACAAATATTGTACCATAACATAAAATGAGATAAAAAAAAGAGAAGAGAAAAGGAAGGAGAAGAAAGAATAGATAAAGAGTAAGCTCACAAGGTCGGTCCAGGTACCAGAGCACGGTTCTGCGTATTTATTCCATGTATGAATAAAAATGTGGTTACACGGTTTTGTTAAGTAATCAGGATTCACTTTCAATCTCCAATTTATTATGGCTCCAACCTAAAGATCGTTGTACACTAAGTAACCCTATAACTAAATATTTTGTATCTCTCTCTGGGACAGTCTGAAAACTAAAAATCAACTACAATCAAAACATAACCCCCTATTATCCTTTTTCAAAAATCCTGCCTTCTACCCGGCATGGATATATCCGAAATCATTTAAAGCCTGGTCAAATGCCAACCTCATAATGCACCATGAATTCATTTCTCCTAATTCCTTCCGATCATTCCCGGAACTTAGGGAAAGATATGGTTTACTGCAGTCTGAACTATTCAGGTATCTACAAATCAAACATTTTTTCGCACCCCTTACAAATGCTGAATCACCCTTACCTCGCCTTTCCACTTTTGAATCAATGTGCAAAAATGACCCACTTGCTAAAGGAATGTTGTAAAGTGCTGCGTAAACTGTCGGCGCTATATAAATCCTGAATAATAATAGTAATAATAATAATAAAGGAATGATATCATCTTTTTACACACAACTTTTGACTAAATCAAATCTGATAAATTAACCTATGTCCAAAAGTGGGAGGAAGATTTGGGACGAAAAGTGGACGATGCAGAATGGTCTTGAAATATGGTTAACTACTAAATCTTTCTTGCCCAATGTTACTGCGATGGAAGCAAATTATAAAGTTCTAACCCGCTGGTACCTTGTACCTGCCAGAATGGCTAAATACACTCCCAATCATTCAGCCCTCTGTTTCAGAGGTTGTACAGATCCAGGTACACACCTACATTAATGGTGGACATGTCCAATAGCGAAATCTTATTGGGAGAAAATATTTGAACTAGCCTCCAAAATGTTCCAAACGCCGCTAACACCAGACCCTTTCATTGCATTACTTAATGTGGAGTTCCACCCCCCAAAAAAAAAAAAAATTAGTAATGTGCTTAAAAAAAAAAAAAAAAATTTGGAGAAATTTTTTTTTTTTTTACTCACCTCTAAATGCCTGTTGCTAGGGGGTCCCTCGTGGTCTGCCTCTTTCAGTGCCTGGGCTCCTGATGTCACTTCCCTCGGCGCAGGAAGGGAGATCAGATCGCCTCTCCCCCCCTCCCTCTTGTCAATCATCTGGGACATGTGACCGGTCCCAGATGCATGCGGGGCCAGTGAGGGCACACAGCACGGCTCGCGCATTCGCAGTGGGTGCCGGCTGTGAAGCCACAGCCGGGTGCCCACAGTTAAAATGCCGGCGCCGCCGAGTGGACGGGGGAACGAGCGGGGCTTCGTTCCCCCGCATCGCTGGGCCCTGGGACAGGTAAGTGTCCGATTACAAGTCAGCAGCTGCAGTATTTGTAGCTGCTGACTTTTTTTTTTTTTTTTTTTTTAAATGGGAACACCGCTTTTAATCTAAAACCAGACCATTTAACATTCTCCCAATTTAAGCTTTTTGTTCAACTTTCAACCGCTGCTAAACAAACAATTGCAAAAGCATGGAAATCACCAAAACTGAAACCAAGAACAGAATGAATTCTGCAATGTCTCATGCTAAAATGTCTGCTATTGAAGGCAACCTAATTCCAAAATTCAAGAAAATATACCCCCAAATTTCAATGATTCAGTCCTTCAGCCATGGTAATTGATTATTTAACTGATTACCTGTTTATATTTCCATTATTCCTCTCTCTGCTGAACGATCGGTGGATGCTAGCGGACACCGGGTACCGTATGGTACCAGAGGTGTTTATACATGCAACTACTCGGAAATGTCAGATCACGTATATATACCGGATCTGGCACACAGGTGAATTTTTATTTTTATACTAGTAATGGTGGCAATTGACTTATAGCAGGACTGCGATATTGCAGTGGATGTTCTGACACTGACACTTTGGGAATCAGTGACACTAATACGATGATCTGTGCTAAAAATATGCACTGTCACTGTACTTATGACACTGGCTGGGAAGGGGTGAAACATCTAGGGCAATCAAAGGGTTAAATGTGTCCCTAAGCAGTGTTTGTGTTTACTATGTGTGCTGTTTTTTACTAAGGGAAGTGATGGATCCATCATTTTTCCACTCTGTCAGAAAGGAGCTGTTTCTCTCCTCACTGATGAGCGGGTGCCAGCGGACATCTATTGGCCAGCGCCCGCAGATCGGCTTGTGCTGTGTCGAATCACCGCACAGCCATGCCGCACGCGCCCTACCTACCTGGAAGTGCCGGATAACGTACTAGGCACGTAATCCAGCGCAGGAGAGCCTCTCTTCCACCGTATAACGAAGTTATGCAGTCAGCAAGCGGTTAAATCTAATACATTAGTAAACCTTGCCACTTAGGTAATCCTATAACACAGTTTTGAGTCTTGAGACTTGAAGCAGGGGTGTGCACGATCGTAAATTGGTCCCCAATCCTCAAGTCTCTACGTTACAACATTCTTTACTATAGGTGCATACACACAACCAGTCACACAACAGTGTCAGCGTGTTTGTGATCATAGCTGCCATCTGTGTCCAGGCTCATTGAGAGGCCTTGATCGCATGTAACCACTTGTATGTGGTTGGGTACGTGCAGTGCCGGGGTACGGCTTCAGCTTAAAGTTGTTTTAAAGACAGAAGGTTTTTTTTTTTATCTTAATGCATTAAAATTAAAACCTTCTGTGTGCAGCAGTCCCCCTAATACTTACCTGAACCCCATGTCAATCCAGCGTTTTTGCATGAGAGACTCGGCTGCCCTGGACTCTCCCTCCTCATTGAGACAGCAGCGAGGCAGTATTGTCTCCTACTGCTGTTAATCAGTCAGTGAGCCAATGAGGAGAGAGAGGGGGCAGGGCCGCTCCACAGCTCTGTGTCTGAATGGACACATAGAGCAGCGGCACGGCTCGAGTGCCCCCATAGCAAGCTGCTTGCTGTGGGGGCACTCAACAGGAGGGAGGGACCAGAGAAGAGGAGGACCTGGGCTGCTCTGTGCAGAACCACTACACAGAGCAGGTAAGTATGATATGTTTGTTATTTTTAAACAAAAAAAGAACAAGACTTTACATTCACTTTAAAGGACGGCATTGCAGGGAGGAGCTTTTCCTGAATCAAATCCCCAATGTGTGCAAGTGGGTGCACAGCGGGCCACCTCCCTCGGGTATACGGCACACATTAGTGTGTATATATAAATACATAATATCTTATATTAGGGACATGCCAAAGATTTGAAGGCTTGAAGTAACAGAAGTCGAAAATCATCTAGAAATAATGTAAAATTACTATCTGAAGATTGTTTCCTTTTTGTAGAATGCAAACTGACTGTAAAGAGAGTTCCTCGGACCTTCAGGAACTGAACTTTGTTCATTTGTACTTTGCTTTCACTTTTACAGCCTGTCTTTGTGTTTTTTTTTAAAACCAAGATTTGTTTCCAAAAACATCAGGAATTGATTTCATTTTCCACTGACCTGGCTTAATTGAGAATGGCTTGTTCCATGCCCTATCCACTTCCAGATTGTTTCATATTACAGCGGCTAAGCGAGGAAGAGAAACATCCATAAATCTAAATAGCATATGCTTTAGTCGATCTCTGAAATGTTAGACTTGATGAATCACATGAGGTCTTCCTATTACAAGATATTTGTGGACCTGTCATTACCCACAAAGGGGACATCTGTATTAGAGACTGAATCAGTTTATCCCCCCCCCCATGCAGTGTCATAACAGAATCTCTGTGTTGCCTTTGAGCCTCATCATATTTTCATATGTATTGGCTTTTGGTTACTTAAAAGGCAGTCACCTAAACTCTGTCACTTGGCAAATCATGGGGCACTGCTATGTGGTGTTGTACTATTAATTCCCCCTTAGTGCCCAGGCCAATTTTCAGCTTTCAGCGTTGTCGCTGTTTAAAATGACAATTGCGCAGTCATGCTACACTATACCCAAACAGAATTTTTATCATTTTGTTCCCACAAATAGAGCTTTATTTTGGTGGTATTTGATCACCTCTGCATTTTTGATTTTTTGCTAAACAAATAAAAAAAGACCTAAAATTTTGAAAAAAAAAAAAAAAAAAAGTTTTTCTTTTGTTTCTGTTATAAAATTTTGTAAATAAGTACATTTTCACCTTCTCTGATGGGCACTGATAAGGCAGCACCAATAAAGATACACCAATGAGGTGGCACTGACGATGGGCACTGATAGGCAGCATTGATGGGCACTGGTAGGCAGCACTGATGGGTGGCACTGATGGGCACTGATAGGCGACACTGGGCACTGAAAGGCTGCACTAATGGGTACTTATGAGTGGCACTGATAGGCGGCACTGCTGGGCACTTATGGGCACTGATAGACGGTACTGATAAGTGGCACTGATGGGCACTGATTGCATTGATAGGCATCACTGGCATTGGCAGGCATTGGGGGTGGGCACTGATTGGCAGCTGCCTGGGCACTGATTGGCATTTCCCTGGTGGTCTAGGGTGGCATCCCTGGTGATCCTGGCTGTCCTGGGTGGGCATCCAGGGGGGGGGGGGCTGCGCTGATAAACAATCAGCACAGACCCCCCCTGTCAGGAGAGCAGCCGATCGGCTCTCCTCTACTCACGTCTGTCAGACACGAGTGAGGTAAAGCCGATCAACGGCTCTTCCTGTTTACATCGTAATCAGCCGTGATTGGATACGGCTGATCACGTGGTAAAGAGCCTCCGTTAGAGGCTCTTTGCCGAGATCGGTGTAACGGTGTGTCAGATTGACACACCACACCACCAATCGCTGCGATGAGCACGCAAGGGTGGTCATTCTGGAACCGTCATATGACGTCCACCCAGAACGAGAGCTGCACCGCCCCGTCATCATTTACGGTAGGCGGGTGGCAAATGGTTAAAGGATGCCTCCAATTTCACAGGAAAAAAAATATAACAAATAAAAAATATTAGCACAATATAGCATATACAATTGCTACACAAGCCATATTGTAATTGAATGTTATTAAAATTTACATTTCCTTTTCAATCTGCAGCACAGTAATTTTCTGTAAAATTCAATGTAATATGGCAACCTGGAGGCCTTCTGTATACATTTTGGGGTATGGAACACACCCAGGAATGCCATTTCCTGCTTGTGTTTGTACCTGCTGTGATTGGCTCATTGATTTTTCCCAGAAGCGTGCACAAAGATTCAAGACAGATTTTAGGCATCCTCTGCTCCAAAAATGTTATTTTTGGTGAGATACTCCCAAAGGATTAGTCTTGTTTAACCACTTTCCTACCAGGCCAATTCTAACATTTTCTCTCCTACATGTAAAAATCATAATTTTTCTGCTAGAAAATTACACAGAACCCCCAAACATTATATATGTTTTTTTTAGCAGAGACCCTAGAGAATAAAATGGTGACCGTTGCAACTTTTTATAATGCATTAAAAAAAAAAAAAAAACAGTAGTTAGTCCAATCTTTTGCATAATGTGAAAGATGATGTTACGCCGAGTAAATAGATACCTAACATGTCACGCTTTAAAATTGCACACGCTCGTGGAATGGTGTCAGACTTCGGTACTTAAAAATCCCCATAGGAGACGCTTTCAAATTTTTTACAGGTTACATGTTTTGAGTTACAGAGGAGGTCTAGTGCTAGAATTATTGCTCTTGCTTTAATGTTTGTGGCGATACCTCACATGTGTGGTTTGAACGTCGTTTACATGTGTGAGCGCGACTTACGTATGCGTTCGCTTCTGCGAGCGATCACACAGGGACAAGGGGACAATTTTTTTATTTTTATTTTTTTATTGTTAATTTTACTTTTATTTTTATAGTTTGATGCTTTCTTTTTACATTTTCCTTTAAACATCCCTTGTAATAGGAATAGTGCATGATTGGTTCTCTTTACAGTGAGATCTGGGGTCAGTAAGTGTCCAGATCTTACCTCTAGGCTGGGAAGCCTGAAAACAAAACAAACAAATAAGAAAAGATCCTGGCTTCCTAGCTGAGGCCAATGTCATAACATCGCACCCGGCCTCTGAACGATCATAGAGACTCCGGGGACCATTTGGCCTGCCAGAAATCTCTATGGTCAACATCTGCTGCCGGTCGGTTCCTTCTCCGGTTCGCCGATGGCAGGGATGAGCTGGGAGAAGCACCGGAGGGCGGCACGTCACCATTGTAAGTAAGTAACATCCTCTTATCTCACTGCTGATTAAAAAAATATATATTTCAGTTATGATTGGTAGTCAGAGATCATGCAATCTAGTCTACCTAAGCTACTGTTCATTCGTTCTGTAACTGAAGGTAGGGTGGGATCCTGCAGTACAGAACTCTCAGAGAGTTCCAGTATTTGTTTGTGAATCCCAGTAATGTTACTTTCAGCCTAAGTTCACACTAGCGCTGTTGCATGAGGATGTGTTTTTCTGTGCGTTTTTGTAGTGCGACTTTGCATGTTTTTGATGTGTTTTTCCATGCTTCATGCATGTGTATTTTGTTTTCTTTTTTGTAGGAGGAGAAGACTGGATTTTATACACTGAACTCTGCCAAAAACACTTAAAAGCAGTGAAAATGCGATTTTACATGCGTTTTGGGTGTGTTTCCATTTGAAGTCTATGGGGCCAAAAACCAGTTGCAACTGCACCAAAGAAACGCATCTTTTAAAAAAAATTTGCTGCACTGCATTGATTTGAAGGAGCATCATAGAGTACAGTTGTGCTGATAAGTTTACATACCCTGGCAGAATTTGATTTCTTTCCCATTTTTCAGAGAATATGAATGATAACACAAAAACTTTTCTTTCACTCATGGTTGGTGTTTGGCTGAAGCCATTTATTATCAATCAACTGTGTTTACTCTTTTTAAATGATAATGACAACCAATGTGGTACATGTGGTAATTAATTCTCAAAGATCACAACTAAAGCCGCGTACACATGAGCAGACTTTTCAGGATCAAACGTCCAACGGTCTTTCCAACAGACTTTCAATGGAGTTATGACGGACTTTCAGACGACTGGACTTGCCCACACACGAACGGACTAAAGTCCGTTCGAAAGTCCGTTGGTATGAACGTGATGACGTATGAAGGGACTAGAATAAGGAAGTTCGTAGCCAATAGCTGCCCTTGCGTCCTCTTTTGTCTGTCGGATTAGCATACAACGCATGGATTTTTCGACAGGACTCGCGTCCGTCAGAAAGATTTGAAACATGTTCCAAATCTAAAGTCCATCTGATTTTCGACAGAAAAAGTCAGCTGAAGGTCCGATGAAGCCCACACGGTCGGATTGTCCGTCGGATTCGTTCCGTCGGACCAGTCCGGTCGAAAAGTCCGCCTGTGTATACACGGCATTAGATTCTAATCTCGGGTGTCATTTAGTTTCTAACAAATTAGCCTATTGTGTGTTTGGTGCAATGGAAAGTGCAACCCCAATTCCAAAAAAGTTGGGATGCTTAGTAAAATGTACATAAAAACAGAATGCAATGATTTTCAAATTTCATAGACCCATATTTTATTTACGATGGAAAATAGAAAACATATCAAATGGTTTAAAAAAAAATAAATTGAAGTGTATTTTTTCCCCAAAAATTGCATTTAAGCGTTGGTTCGGACAGGGCGACCAGTCAGGGGACATAGCCGCCTGACAAGTCACGCTCCATGCATTGCAATGGAACAGTTCTAATAGGAGCGACTCAAGTTGCTCCAACTTAGAAATAGGTTCCTGCACTATTTTGGGGCATCTTTGGAGCGGCTTGCATTGACTTCCATACAGAAGTAGTTTTGCAAGCCGCGCTGTAGTCGCGCTGTACAGGGCGGCTTGAGAGTCAGGCGAGAGATTCAGGCGACTTTGAAGCCGCCCCTATGTGAACCGGCACTGAAATACTGCTGCGTGACATAAAATATTGCAACGACCGCTATTTTATTCTCTAGGGTCTCTGCTAAAAAAATATGTATAATGTTTGGGGGTTCTAAGTAATTTTCTAGCAAAAAATACTGATTTTTAACTTGTAAGCAACAAGTGTCAAAAAAGGTTTAGTCTTTAAGTGGTTAAACTGACCTCATTTACAGACCAAAGTTCATTCCTTTGATCTAAAAAGAACGAAAAGATACTTTATATCTCTTCTCTAGCTTTCAGCACTGAGGAATGTTGATAAACATTTCTGGCTTTTTTTTTTTTTTTTTTTGTTTTTGGACAGCTTGGCTCTGGACTGTTTACATAGAATCATGGAAATAGCTGAGGGGGGTTGAATCAATCACAATTTTTTTTTTTTTAAAGATTAATCGTGCAGCTCTAATAAAATGCAGTTGAAAGTATAGTAAAAAGCTAAGATTTCTGTGCCTCTGTTTCGAACTGTGGAGTATAAGGACAAACAATGCTTTCTTTTCATAAAATTGTTTTGAAAAAATAATTTTTTATGCAATTCTTAGAAAAAAAACATAAACTTAAAGAAAACCCACACTTTTTCTTTTTTGACCAGTTAGTTTAAAAATAATGTTACTGTAGGTAAGAAGTATACTTTTTTTTTCTATAATTTGTCTTTAAAATTACATTAAAATTAAGATTCTAGTACAAAACAAAGCATTTAAAGTTGTTTTACAAATGATTTTTTTTTTAAATTTTATACTTTTACGAAAAATGTTTAGAATATAATTGCAATAAATAAAATTTTAATTAGCAGGAAAATTGCAGTTGAAGGGTAGGGAAGATAGGGAAGGAGGAGCGGATTCAAGCGAATTAGCGTAAACTAATGGTTAGTAAGGTGTTAAATAGGGATAAATTAGAGACAAAAAAAAAAAAAAAGAAGAAAAATGTCTCAGGTTGCTTTAACTGACCTCATCTGCAGACTGAAGCAAATATCATTGATCTGCAGATGAATCAGTGTTACTTTGTATATCTCTGTTTCAAATCTCAACAGTGTTGATAAAGAACAAGTCAGATGGCCTTGTTTTTTACAGCAGCTGCTGCATTTACACATCAACTCCTGTTTTTCATTTAGCTGAACTCTTGGCACAAACTTTTTCCTTTTAAATATATTTCTTAATAGCCACAAAGGATTTACAGTATCTCACAAAAGTGAGTACACCCCTCACATTTTTGTAAATATTTTATTATATCTTTTCATGTGACAACACTGAAGAAATGACACTTTGCTACAGTGTACAGTAGTGAGTGTACAGCTTGTATAACAGTAATTTGCTGTCCCCTCAAAATAACTCAACACACAGCCATTAATGTCTATACCGGCAAAAAAAGTGAGTGACTTATTAGTTTTACAAGGTGTCAGGTGTGAATGGGAAGCAGGTGTGTTAAATATGGTGTTATCGCTCTCACTCTCTCATACTGGTCACTGAAAGTTCAACATGGCACCGCATGGCAAAGAACTCTCTGAGGATCTAAAAAATTGTTGCTCTACATAAAGATGGCCTAGGCTATAAGAAGATTGCCAAGACCCTGAAACTGAGCTGCAGCACGGTGGCCAAGACCATACAGTGGTTTAACAGGACAGGTTCCACTCAGAACAGTCCTCCATGGTCGACCAAAGAAGTTGAGTGCACGTGCTCAGCGTCATATCCAGAGGTTGTCTTTGGGATATATACATATAAGTGCTGCCAGCATTGCTGCAGAAGTTGACGGGGTGGGGAGTCAGCCTGTCAGTGCTCAGACCATACGCCGCACACTGCATCAAATTGGTCTACATGGCTGTCGTCTCAGAAGGAAGCCTCTTCTAAAGATGATGCATAAGAAAGCCCGCAAACCGTTTGCTGAAGACAAGCAGACTAAGGACATGGATTACTGGAACCATGTCCCGTGGTCTGTTGAGATCAAGATAAACTTATTTGGTTCAGATGGTGTCAAGCGTGTGTGGCGGCAACCAGGTGAGTACAAAGACAAGTGTGTCTTGCCTACAGGCAAGCATGGTGGTGGGAGTGTCATGGTCTGGGGCTGCATGAGTGCTGCCGCCACTGAGGAGCTACGGTTCATTGAGGGAACAATAAATGCCAACATGTACTGTGACATACTGAAGCAGAGCATGATCCCCTCCCTTCGGAGACTGGGCCACAGGGCAGTATTCCAACATAACGAACCCAAACACACCTCCAAGACGACCACTGCCTTGCTAAAGAAGCTGAGGGTAAAGGTGATGGACTGGCCAAGCATGTCTCCAGACCTAAACCCTATTGAGCATCTGTGGGGCATCCTCAAATGGAAGGTGGAGGAGCGCAAGGTCTCTAACATCCACCACCTCGGTAATGTCGTCATGGAGGAGTGGAAGAGAACTCCAGTGGCAACCTGGGAAGCTCTGGTAAACTCCATGCCTACGAGGGTTAAGGCAGTGCTGGAAAATAATGGTGGCCTCACAAAATATTGACACTTTGGGCCCAATTTGGACATTTTCACTTAGGGGTGTACTCACTTTTGTTGCCAGCGGTTTAGACATTAATGGCTGTGTGTTGAGTTATTTTGAGGGGACAGCAAATTTACACTGTTATACAAGCTGTACACTCACTACTTTACATTGTAGCAAAGTGACATTTCTTCAGTGCTGTCACATGAAAAGATATAATAAAATATTTACAAAAATGTGAGGGGTGTACTCACTTTTGTGAGATACTGTAAATCCATGCTAGGTGCACAAAATGCCTTTTGTAAACCCAGATACTACCATATGAAAGTAGTGGTGACATCATCACTGTGATGACATAGCCCTTACAGAGTGCAGAGCTGTGAGAGGGACTCGTAAAGCCCCACTCTCTATTGGTTGCCTGCTGAAAATAACAGAAGAGGTGGGGACCAGAGCAGTCACCCTGCACAAGGACAGAACAGCAGTAACTGGTCTTTCTTACAGGAACTTCCTGCACAGAGGTGAAGGTCACACTGGATTACTACACAGACCTTCCTGCTTGATGGGTTCATGTTAAAATGGAAATATTAAAAATGTTAAAAATTGTACATAATGCATAAGAAATTATAAAGCAAAAGAAAACAAAAAGGAATGCAACCACCACAGTAATAAGCTGCAATATAATACATTTTTTGATTTTAATACTGCTTTATGGTTTAGCTCCATGTTTCTCAACCTTTTTTTCCCACTCATGGCACTTTTGAAAAGCATGTTCAGTCTTGAGGCACTCCAGTCTAAGGCTTGGTTCACATTACTGCTTGTTGGAAAATGTGCACAAAATCTTGCAAAAAAAAATTGCACTGCTCTTTAGCAGACCCGCAGCGATGTCATTCATTTTTAATGGTACCCCCCACATATTGGCAAACGCAGTGCATTTTCAATGCCGCATGATTTTAAAAAAAGGGTAATGGACATCTTTTGCTGTGTTTCTGCAGGTAGGGAAGCCCATTGAAATGAATAGGCTGCCCTGCACACAGCCACACAGATGGGAACCAAGGGCTCATTCACACGTGAGGTTGCGATACTGTAAAGCCGCGCATTTGGGCTGCGTTTTTACCACCACCATTTGTCCCTACTTTAGCTTCATTGGCAACAGCTAGGGACGTATACATGCTGTGACTTCGCTGGCAGTATACTCCCAGGTGAATGGGACTGCTTCAACAGCCCTGCAACTGTTGTGTTCATTGCACGTGGTTGCGGCACAGTGATGCTGTATAGTTAAAACTGGTGGTGAGGTGGCAACATATTGCCTTTTCACTGCATGCCAAATGCCTCTAAAATGCGATCAAGCATAAATTGCTTTCCTGAGGAGCTGCAGTCCTTGCCGCTATTATGATTAAGATCTAAAAAAGGCATACGTACACACACACGTACAGTATCTCACAAAAGTGAGTACACCCCTCACATTCTTGTAAATATTTTATTAGATCTTTTCATGTGACAACACTGAAGAAATGGCACTTTGCTACAATGTAAAGTAGTGAATGTACAGCTTGTATAACAGTGTAAATTTGCTGTCCCCTCAAAATAACTCAACACACAGCCATTAATGTCTAAACCGCTGGCAACAAAAGCGAGTGAAAATGTCCAAATTGGGCCCAAAGTTTCAATATTTTGTGCGGTCACCATTATTTTCCAGCACTGCCTTAACCCTCTTGGGCATGAAGTTCCCAGAGCTTCACAGGTTGCCACTGGAGTCCTCTTCCACTCCTCCATGACGACATCACAGAGCTGGTGGATGTTAGAGACCTTGCGCTCCTCCAGCTTCCATTTGAGGATGCCCCAAAGATGTTCAAAATAGGGTTTAGGTCTGGAGACATGCTTGGCCAGTCCATCGCCTTTACCCTCAGTTCTTTAGCAAGGCAGTGGTCATCTTGGAGGTGTGTTTGGGGTCGTTATCATGTTGGAATACTGCCCTGTGGCCCAGCCTCCAAAGGGAGGAGATCATGCTCCGCTTCAGTGTGTTCTGCACTCCTGTGACCAGTTTTCAGCAGACAGCGAGCTGAAGCCCACAGTCAGTGATGTTTGATCGCTCAGTTCTCAGTGTTGGAGCCAGTGGGGAACAAATGCAGTATTGGACTGAAGCTGCATCCACCCAGGTAAGTATGATTCAGAAAAAAAAAACTAACCCCATACTTCTCTTTTAAAGCGGTTGTAAACCACTGATGTTCCAAAAACAAAAAACTTGCAAGGCAATGACATATTGTGCTAATATGCATCGCATACTAGCACATTATGAAATAGTCACCCTGGAACGAAGCCCTGCAGCGCTGTAAAGTCACCGATGAGAGGGCTGACATGTTCCCCCTGTCTGTCTTCCGGGTTTGCTAGCTCCTGCTATGCAATTGGCCAGAGCTGTGATGACATCACTCCTGTGCATGTGCACGGGAGCCGCCGTTTCCGGCACAGGCTCTAAAGGTCCGGCACTGTAAGCTGGACCTTCAGAGCGCATGCGATGATATCATTGGCTGCATGCACTCTGAATATCTCCTTAACTGTGCAAGTTTAGGAGATATTCACAGTACCTACAGGCAAGCCCTATTATAGGTTTACCAGGATGCTGCGGCACTCTGTTTGAGAGACTGGTTTAGCCTAACCTTGTTGTGCTGCAAAGGTAACAGTCAACAACACAAAGGCACACAAAAGTGATATAAGCTTCAACAGATACACTTTTGATCCTAGTGCAGCTACAGTGTTGTGTTGGATAACATTAACCACTTGCGGACCAGCTGCCGCATTTGTACTGCGGCAGAATGGCACGGCTGGGTGAACCAATGTTATGTTACTTCGCTTTGCCCTGTGGCCACTAGGGGCGTGCGCCGCCGCTCGCCACCGGAGCCAATGCGAGTGCCTGGTGGTCACGATCACTGCCGGGCTCCCACCATCGCTGCTGACACATGGAGAACCGGGATCTGTGTGTGTAAACACGCTGTTTCAGGTTCTCTGAGGGGAGAAGAGACAGATTGTCTGTTCATACAGCGATCTGTCATCTCTCCTACACAGTCCCCTCCCACCTCCAGTTAGAACACACACTAGGGAACACAACTCCTTGATCGCCCCCTAGTGTTAACCCCTTCACTGCCAGTGACATTTTTAAAGTAATCAATGCATTTTTATAGCAGTGATCGCTGTATAAATGCCAATGGTCCCAAAAATGTGTCCAAATTTTCCGATGTGTCCGCCATAATGTCGCAGTCCCGATAAAAATCACAGATCGCCGCCATTACTAGTAAAAAAAAAATTAATAATAAAAATGCCATAAAACTCCTATTTTTGTAGATGCTATAACCAATCAGTATACGCTTATTGCAATTCTTTTTTTTTTACAAAAATATGTAGAAGAATACATATCGGCCTAAACTGAAGAAAAAAATGTTTTTTTTATATATTTTTGGGGGATATTTACAGCAAAAAGTAAAAAATATAGCGTTTTTTTTTTTTTTTTTTCCAGAATTGACGCTCTTTTTTTGTTTATAGTGCAAAAAAATAAAGAACGCAGAGGTGATCAAATGCCACCAAAAGAAAGCTCTATTTGTGGGAAAAAAAGCATGTCAATTTTGTTTGGGTGCAACATCGCACGACTGCGTAATTATCAGTTAAAGCGATGCATTGCCGAATCGCAAAAAGTGCTCTGGTCAGGAAGGGGGTAAAATCTTCCGGGGGGGGGGGGGGGTGAGGCGGTTAATAACTCACTTATTTGACATGTTGAATGGAGTTGCTCTTTAAACACGACTTTTCTGAAGTAAATTAAAAACTACATAATTTGAAGAACCAAATACAATGTCTATTTTCCTGCCTTTCTCTCTTTTGTGTTTACTTCTAAACTACAGGTGAGCTGTAAAATAATTCTGCTTTTCTCATCTCTGCAATGTGTCTGCTGGATTTTATGACCAAACGGATAATCTACCCCTGGACATTATATGGCCTTGACCTGACACTTGTGACAGGTTCAGATGTCTAACTGGATGTCTTTTGGGTACAAATAACCCCAACAGACACCTAGTACTGCACAACAACTACTATCTTTTGAAATGTCAGTCTCGGGAGGCGCATGCGCGGAGTCTAGCGCAGCGGACATGTCCTGCTAGAGCTCCGCTCCGTGAAAAGGGAGAACCGCTGTATAAAGGCAGCCCGCCGACTTTTTTCACTTAAAAAACGAGACATCATACTCCTGAGAGGTGAGAGGAAACTTTGAAACCAAAATGGTACTAGGGGGAACCAGGAATAAGTATAAAAATGCCCCCAGTGGAGGTACACAGGCAAAGACTGCAGTGAAATTGGCGCCAGTCTCCTCAGTCTCCTCAGCCTCAGGCACAATCACCTCAGAGCACAGGAGAAAGACAAAGATGTCACAGCAAATCTCCTCAGATGAATCTGACACAGAATTGTTTCTGTCACAAAAATCTTCACAAGAACCAGCAGCAACTCCAAACCTTATTAAACAATTTGAGAAAATGCTCCACAAAGCATTAAAGATTACCTCAGAACAAATAACCAATAATCTTACTAAAGAAATCAGAGAACTGGGAAACCGTACAGCGGCGCTGGAAATTAAAACTGAAGAACTAGAAAACATAACACAGGAATTTATGACTGAAATAGATCTTCTTAAAGATGAAAATATAATCTTACAAAACAAGTTGGAAGATTATGAAAATCGCGCAAGAAGGTCAAATTTGCGTTTCAGAGGCATTCCTGAATCGATCATTGATCTATCTTCTACAATAACAGCTCTATGCCAAGAATTGCAACCAGGAATACCGATCGAAAGGTTGGAAATGGATAGGGTACACAGAGCTCTCATGCCTAAAAAAACAGATGGACCCCCTCGAGACATCATAGCAAAGTTCCATTTTTATCGAACGAAAGAACAACTTTTATTTGCAGCCAGAGAGAAAAAAAACCTAACCTTTCAAGGTCACAATTTTCAGATTTTCGCAGATCTCTCTCAAGTTACCATCTCTAAAAGACGTGCTATGAAAATGCATCTGCTGGAACTGCAAAGAAACAATATCACATACCAATGGGGTTTTCCATTCTCCATACGTTTTACCTACCAAGGAAACAGGCATATTTGTAGATCTCCGAACGAACTACAACAGGCTCTACAAGACCTTAATTTGATTGATGGAACATCTGCAATCAATACCTCACGAAGACGAACAGCATCTGCTTCTTCACTACCAGCTTCTTCCCCTGCTACAGGAAAAAACGGTAACCAGCACGTTCACAAGAGAGGCCGTTATGCATCCCCTCCACAAGACCAAGATGTAGATCCAATGGACTGAAAAACTATTTTTCCAGGAACATGAATTTACACATAAAATATGGAATCAGCTAAGAAGACATGCTCTCAATGAAAACACAGCATTTTGGATGCATTCACAATGCAATTCTTACTTGAATTCACATTCCATACTTGTATTCTAATAAATAGAATACAATGTGGATAAGGGTAAATCCCAGATTCAAGTAACAATTATATATGCTTAACATAACCATCTGTGAACATGAATCTTTTCAGTTCTATATTTAATCCCAAAACATGAAACCGGGGTTTTTTTTTTTTTTTTTTTTTTTTTTTTTTTTTTTTTTTTTGTTGTTCTTTTTTCCTCTTTTCCTAAATGGAATGGTTTAAATGGCTATCCTTATCTATTGTATGTAATATTGTGCTCCACACTATTATAATCAAATAAATAAGGAACCTCAGTCATGTCAGGAGATATATAATTATATTTCTTAGATATATTGCTATATAGCTTATATACACATTTTTTTATTTATTTGTTCTTTTTTTTTTAGGAAAGAAGGAAATAAGTAAATAGATAAAAAAGAAAAAAAGGAAAAACTAAGTTTTTTTTTCTTTATACATATCCAGAAGCTATAGCCCATACTATTATTCTAAAACGAAATATAAGATGAGTTAGATTAGTTTTTGTTTTTTTTTTTTTTTTTTTTCAGATATCATCTGAGTTTGTTGAATATTACCTTACGAGAACACCATTCCTATAAGTTCCATACTTACTTCATATTTTGAAACTAAGTAGATTTTTCTTTTTCCCTAACCAGATTGGTTAAAGCACCTTTCATATTTATCAGTTGCAATTTTGAGTTTAACACTAATATTATCAAAAGAAGACCTAGTCATGACTGAAATGATACAAACTTATTTCTATAATTGATACTTTTAGATAAATTACTGAAACAAAGTTTAGTAGTAAACCTAAACACAAGACGTATTTTTTTTTTTTTTTTTCTCTTGCCTTTTCCTTTTTATATACATATATATATATATTATTATCTTTTCTCCTCTTTTTCCAGACTAGATAATTTATTCTACTTAAATAACAGAGAATTTAAATAATCTTTATTTTATAAATGTTAAGTTTTTCTTCAAAACAATGATAATATAGATATGTTTCGTTCTAAGCCTTAAGGGCTACAAGTTAACATCCTAGCGATGTTATTTTTCCTTTTTACATTATCACAAAGTGGTTCTCCTGCTCACGGAAGTTCCGTGCGCCTCACCTAGTCTTCCTCGGACCCCCCGCTTAATATGGGGAGACCTGACGAAGGCCTTCGACCCCCTGTTGAGAGGTTTCACCCCTCATCACGGGCAAACCCTGAACACCTTAGTATTTTATTCTTAAGCTTATGTAATGTAATCTTACCTGTTTTCTTCTTCTTCCTTAAACCAGATCACACAAGATTCTTTTTTCTTCTTTCCTTTTTCAAGTCCGTATGGGTTGAGTCGAGAGTTCTCCAAACCAGAATAATTGGTAAGTGTTGCCTACTGACTCAGTTACCATGGCTCCTTTAAACATCTTATCCCTCAATGTGCAGGGACTCAATGTGCCACAAAAACGTACTAAAGCGTTTAGATCATTCCAAACACAAAAGGCACACATTGTGTGTATTCAAGAAACACATTTTACGATAAACTCAACACCTAAATTTTTTAGTTCATTCTATCCACAAGTATTTACTGCCTCGGCCAATACCAAAAAACGCGGAACTTTAGTGGCATTCCACCGCTCCACCCCAATCACAGTCCACTCCGAAATTAAAGACCCGGAAGGACGCTACTTAATCCTGACAGGAAGCATTTTAGATACAGAAGTAACTGTGGTTTCCTATTATGCTCCAAACAAACAACCAATTCCATTTTTGACACATCTCTTGCAAGTAGTTAATGCACATAAAATGGGAACAATCATAGTATGTGGTGATTCCAACCAGGTTCTCCTCCCATTTCTGGACAAATCTCCATATATGCCACCTCGGAACCAATCTAAAATATCCCTCTCTCAACTTCTTTCGAAACACAATCTAGTTGATTCATGGAGGGAGAGTAACCCAACCAAAAGAAATTACACATATTTTTCTCACCCCCACCAAACATTTAGCCGTATAGACCATATTTTTCTTACCACAGGTATGATCCCAGAAATTCTATCATCAAACATAATCCCCATTCCATGGTCTGATCACAACGCAGTCCTAACCACTATTGCATCCACTATACCTAAAACTCAGGATAAAACATGGTATCTACCAGAATTATTACTCAAACAACCTATATATAGAAACAAAATTGAGCATGCATTGAAAGAGTATTTCATACTCAACAAAGGTCCAGAAATTTCCCCAATAACACTTTGGGAAGCTCATAAACCGGTGTTGAGAGGAATATTTCAACAACAGATTGGTATACTCAAAAGAGAACGTAGAAATCTTGCACGAAAATTAGAAACACAATTTAATTCCCACTTCATAGCCTTCCAAAACAATCCTAACCCAATTAATAAAAGTGAATTGGAGAAGGCACGCCTGGAATACGACCTTTTTCTAACAGAATCAACTGATAAAATACTACGCCGTTCCAGACATGCCTTCTATATGAAATCGAATAAACCAGGCACATACTTGGCACGTGCACTCAAAACAACTAATAAATCCTTTAAACCAATTAAGCTGAAGATATCTAAAAATATATACACTAGCAATCCCCTTAAAATTGTCCATAAATTTCGTTCTCACCTTAAAACACTATACACTGAATCAAATTCGTTTAATTTAAACGAAGCAGATTCCTTTTTCTCCAAAATTAATTTACCGGGATTATCTGATTCACAAAAAGCGCAATTAGATGAACCTATCAAGGTAGAAGATGTAGCTAAAATCATCAAAGAATTAAAAATTAATAAAAGACCAGGACCTGATGGTTTTTCAGCATTATATTATCGTACCTTCTCAGACTCTATTTCCCCCATATTAACAGAAACATTTAATGCACTACTTGAAAACAATTCATTTAGACAGGAATCTCTAACGGCGATCATATGCATGATTCCTAAGCCTCATGCAGATGACACATCATGTACTAACTACCGTCCTATCTCGATGCTTAATATAGACATCAAAATCCTGGCAAAAATCTTAGCGTCCCGTCTTGGTGGCTTCATTGGTACTCTTATAAATCGTGATCAGGTTGGCTTTATGCCAACTCGCCAAGCAGGCGATAATGTAAGACGTGCAGTTCTTTTAGCACAAATTGCCAAGACCCGACGCATTCCCTCCTGTTTTCTTTCACTGGATATTCAAAAAGCCTTTGATTCCATATCATGGCCATATTTGCATTATATGTTACAAAAATGGGGTTTTGGCCCGAATTTTATAAACTGGATCAAAGCTTTATATAATAAGCCCAAGGCATACGTTAAATATGCAGGGTATAAATCTGAGGCCTTTAACATTGAGAGGGGCACTAGACAGGGGTGCCCGCTTTCACCCCTATTGTTTGCCCTGCTCATAGAACCTCTTGCTCAACGAATTAGATCAGAACCAACCATAACTGGAATTGAGATAGGAGGATTTCACCACAAACTCTGTCTATTTGCGGATGACATCCTCTTGTTTCTTTCATCACCGCAAATTTCAGGCCCCAATTTGATGCCAATACTTGATGACTTTGCTGCATTTTCGGGCCTTTTCATTAATTCTAAAAAATGTATAGCATTAAACATATCCCTCTCATCATTAGAATTGACGTCAGCTAAAAACGGTCTCCCATTTACTTGGGCAGATAAATCTATACCTTATCTAGGAATACATCTAACTGCATCTTATTTGGATCTTTTTTCAGCTAACTATCCTCCAATGGTCAAAAATATAACAAATATGCTGAAATCCTGGAATCACCTCCCTCTTTCTTGGTTTGGAAAAATTAACACAATAAAAATGACAATCTTACCCAAACTATTATATCTTTTCAGAGTTTTACCTATCCCAATCCCTGCCTATTATCTAAGAATAATACAAAGAAAAGCAAATTCATTTATTTGGGGCTCCTCTAAACCTCGTACGAACCTACATACATTATATCTCCCCAAGTTAAATGGGGGTCTAGGATGCCCCAATTTTGCCTCTTACTATAGAGCGGCCCATATAGCAACTTTAACTAAATACCATGCACAACACGAATCCCCTCTATGGGTGTCAATTGAAGCTGCAGAATGTGATCCCCTATCAATCGCAAATCTGCTCTGGCTTTCACCAAGAGATCGTAGAGGAATAGGTAACCCAATCACCAAGCATTTTGTCTCCATGTGGGACAAATACAAACTCAGAAATCAACTACAATCATTACATAACCCTCTATTATCTTTTTATAAAAACCCTGCATTCTACCCCGCATGGATCTCACCTAGATCTTTCAAAGCGTGGATTACTTATAATGTACTAAACTTGCACAAATTTGTAAATTCTTCATCCTTTATTCCATTTCCATCCCTCTGCGATAAATATGGATTACCTCAATCGGAGTTATTTAGATATCTTCAGATTAAAAATTTCTTTATGCCTCTCTTAACCACAAAATCTCCATTGACTCAATTCTCTGAATTTGAAAAATTTTGTAAAAATAATCCTCATGCTAAAGGCATAATTTCGGTCCTTTATGCTCAATTAGTAAACCAACCCGAAACGGAGAAACCATCGTATGTACAGAAATGGGAGGGAGATTTAGAACAAACTCTGGAAACAACAGAATGGAATCAAATTTGGTTAACAACCAAATCGGCTTCCCCAAACATAATAGCAATAGAGGCTAATTATAAAGTTTTAATACGATGGTACCTTGTACCGGTTAGAATAGCGAAATATGTGCATAATTACTCGACAGAGTGTTATCGTGGATGCTTGGACCCAGGTACTCACTTTCATATTTGGTGGTCATGCCCCAAAGCACAAATTTTTTGGAAAGCTATCTTTACTATTGCATCTAAAATGTTAGGAATACCCATCACCCCAGATCCTGCAATGGCTCTCATTAACCGAAAACCAGAATTTTTAACACATAACCAATTTAAACTACTCATCCAACTATTTACAGCGGCGAAACAAACACTGGCAAGAGCCTGGAGATCTCCCTCATTGATAGTGGAAGAGGTAGTAAATCGAATGAACGTCACCATGACTCAAGCTAAAATGATAGCCATCGAAAATGACTCGTTTGTCAAATTTGATAAAATATGGCAACCATGGATTAGCAACTACTTGCCTTCAACTTTTAACAAAGAAGTTTTACTACCATGGTAACTGACCCAGTGAACTAATGCATTATATAGTCCTTAGTGACTGTGATGGACCTTGCCTCGGCTCAACCCTGCGGACTCTTCTTTCTATTCTTTCTAGTACTTCCTCTTTCTATCCCTCCTTTCTTCTCTACTCATTCCTTTTTTTTCTTTTTTGATGTTTTATTTGGAAGCTCATACTAATCATAAAACATAATTCCTCTTACATCCAGCACCACTTGTATGTATTATTAACACCATAAGAAGTTATAATTCAATATATAATCTACATTGTTTAAATATGTATTTTTGAGCTTCATTTCCTTTATTGCATAACTTGTACTCACTGTAATGTCAAATACTTCACTGTATGTACAATAAAACCTTTTTTTGACAAGGAAATGTCAGTCTCGGTAGCTTATGTGTACAGTGTATAGTTCTTATTTTCACAGATCACAGCATAGAAGGCATCGGTATGTGCAAGGAATGAAAAAATGCTGGTTGGATTGTTTTCTTACAATAGGCTTTTGTACTTTTTTTCGGTAGTTTTTAGTGTGCCTTTTTGTGATGTATGAACACTAAGATGAGTGACATCATCAATATCGTCTCAGTCAATCAAGAACCTTTTTCTTATGCTGTTAACATACGACATGTGTGCTTGAAATCTGCTAACACGTAGGCTTTTACAGTCCTATACATTCAGTAGAATTTCCAGGATTTTGAAGTTGGCTATGCTGAAAATATTTCCATGTGGAACTTTTTTTTTTTTCGCTCTACAGATTGGCATTTTGCTCTGTGTTCTTTGGTACACTGAAGAAAATGAATTGCTGAACAAATGATGGAATTAAATAAATTAAAGTGTTTGTAAAACCAACATTTTATATTCCTGATATGTGCCTGCTGTACCATATACTTGTATGAAAAAATATTCTATTCTGTACGTATTGCTTCCTTTATGTGAAATCTTTGATGTTCCTGCCAGTCCCTCTGCTTTCCTATTAAAAACTGACCACACTAATCAAGAGAGCACACTGTGGTCAGTTCTCTAGCTGTGCTGGGAACTCAGCCTACTCTCCTCCAATGATCAGACTTGTCCTGATACGCCCCCCGTGCACAGTCTTTCACTGGGAAGCTCAGTGTGCTGCTGCTTCTCCTCCCCCAGCTTTTATGCAGCTAAGAACAGAGGGAATGTGATCACTTATAAAAAAAAAGGGGGGAAAATTGTATTTTTATCTTTTTTTTTTTTTTTTATCTATACACATTTTGCCTTTCGTTTCTATTATAAACTTAATGGGTTGTTTTACAATGTGAGAGTTTTCAATCACTTTAAAGCAGGGCAGGGGTGCACAACCAGTGGCCCGGGGAGCCCTCTGATTTGGCCCGCGACCTCCTGATCTGGGATGGTGGGTCAGGAAGCACAGATCACTGGTTGCCAACCCTTGATACCAGAGCATCAGTGTTGTGAATAAAGCCGTGGTAGAGGAAGCAAGCGACCCCCAGAGCAGAGCCATATAAGCCATTGCTTTCTGTATAGCGCTAGCTCCTGTCACTGGCAGAGTGATACTAAATGCTCTCTGCTCACCTTTGTAAAAAAAAAATGCTCTCTGCTCTTTGACAGCAACTGCTGGCAATACCTGAGTGATTGACTGTTATCTGTTCTGCATTGGTTACTGGGCTGCTTTCAAACTGGTCTGCAGGTGCAGTGCAGTGCACATGCGGGTTACCTGCGCTAAGCCATAGACTTCTGTTATTACCTGCAGGTTTGAGGTGCTTTCAGAAAGTGCACCACACCTGCAGGATATAATAGAAGTCTATGGCAAAGTTCAGCTAACCCACTGGAAAGCCACAGGTGCACTGTCCTGCTCCCGCAGTTTGGGTAAACCGCAGAGCATCAGTGTAAAAGCAGCCTTAGGCCCCTTTCACACGATCAGTCCAACCCAATCGTACCCTCCATTCACCTCTGAAGCGGAAGACGTAAACGGACTTGTGCGATCCACTAACTTAAACAGGAGGGGATCCGTCCTCTTCCATCTGGGTGGATCAAAATGGAGGGCCCATAGAGTAGAGTGGGCTGTGTCCATGTCCGCTTCGCATATACAGAGTGGAAATGGACCTGTCATCCACCCATTGTGGCCCACGACCGGTTACCAAGTTGCCCTCGCTCTTCAAAAAAACGCACTGTGCTATGTGATTTGGTCCCGCAGTTTTCTGCGACCTGTGACATGTCCCAGCATCAGTCCGATGCTGCAGCTGTCCCCTGTCAGCTCTAAAACCAAGAATTGAGTGATCACATGACCGCTGATTGCTCTGTTCTTGGTCTGCAGAGAACGGTGACCATCAATTATCAGCTCTCTGCTTTGCCCCTCCAGCACTCACTAGAGCATAGGTCTGTGGAAGGGGCAGGAGCCGCTGGCTCAGGCTCTCAGTGGTACATTGAGAAGCTGAACCAGATGCTGGTCAGGCATCTGGGTGGATCCCAACATTATTGTCAGAATACAGCCAGAGACTGGATCTGCTCAGTGACGTCAGCCACCAGCAGGCTTTAGCCTGCTTTCAGCTGAAAATGGGTGCAGCTGAAACATGAGAGCAGAAATAAGTGCACACCTGTGCCCCAGAATAAAAGTATGACCAAAATAAGCTATGGCCATACTTCTCTTTGAAAAAAAAAAAAAAATTCCGGTCTCTGGAAATCCTGCTAAAATTTCCAATATCTACAGCTTACTGTAAATTGGCATGATGGTCAGTGGGTAGAATGCCATTCCTATGAAATAATCACACCTTACATATAGCTATACAGGTCACTGGTGTCTGTGGTTACTTATCTGAGAGACAGAAATTGTTAATTGCTCAAGGAACCCCTAGCAACCTCTGGAGGAACTCTAATGCCGCGTACACACGGGCAGACTTTTCGTCCGGACTGGTCCGACGATCTATTCGACGGACTTTTGGCAGACTTCCGACGGACTTTCCTAACGAACGGACTTGCCTACTCACGATCACACCATAGTCCGACGGATTGGAAAAGCGATGCAATGCTGAATTGCAAAAAGTGCTCTGGTCAGGAAGGGGGTAAAATCTTCCGGGGCTGAGGCGGTTAATAACTCATTTGACATGTTGCATGGAGTTGCTCTTTAAACACAACTTTTCTGAAGTACAGTAAATTAAAAACTACATAATTCGAAGAACCAAATATGTACGCTGGAGCCCACACACAATCGAATTGTCCAACGGAGTCCGGTCCGTCGGACCAAGTCTGCCGGAAAGTCCGCTCGTGTGTACGCGGCGTAAGATTCCATGGAACCCTTGTGGAGAAGAACTGATCTAAGACTTGCCCTTCCATTAATAATATAAAGATATACAGTGGGGACGGAAAGTATTCAGACCCCCTTACATTTTTCACTCTTTGTTATATTGCAGCCATTTGCTAAAATCATTTAAGTTCATTTTTTTCCTCATTAATGTACACACAGCACCCCATATTGACAGAAAAACACAGAATTGTTGACATTTTTGCAGATTTATTAAAAAAGAAAAACTGAAATATCACATGGTCCTAAGTATTCAGACCCTTTGCTGTGACACTCATATATTTAACTCAGGTGCTGTCCATTTCTTCTGATCATCCTTGAGAAGGTTCTACACCTTCATGTGAGTCCAGCTGTGTTTGATTATACTGATTGGACTTGATTAAGAAAGCCACACACCTGTCTATATAAGACCTTACAGCTCACAGTGCATGTCAGAGCAAATGAGAATCATGAGGTCAAAGGAACTGCCTGAAGAGCTCAGAGATAGAATTGTGGCAAGACACAGATCTGGCCAAGCTTACAAAAAATGTCTGCTGCACTTAAGGTTCATAAGAGCACAGTGGCCTCCATAATCCTTAAATGGAAGATGTTTGGGACGACCAGAACCCTTCCTAGAGCTGGCCATCCGGCCAAACTGAGCTACCGTGGGAGAAGAGCCTTGGTGAGAGAGGTAAAGAAGAACCCAAAGATCACTGTGGCTGAGCTCCAGAGATGCAGTCGGGAGATGGGAGAAAGTTGTAGAAAGTCAACCAGCACTCCACCAGTCGGGGCTTTATGGCAGAGTGGCCCAACAGAAGCCTCTCCTCAGTGCAAGACACATGAAAGCCCGCATTGAGTTTGCTAAAAAAACACCTGAAGGACTCCAAGATGATGAGAAATAAGATTCTTTGGTCTGATGAGACCAATATAGAACTTTTTGGCCTTAATTCTAAGCACTATGTGTGGAGAAAACCAGGCACTGCTCATTACCTGTCCAATACAGTCCCAACAGTGAAGCATGGCGGTGGCAGCATTGTGCTGTGGGGGTGTTTTTCAGCTGCAGGGACATGGCGACTGGTTGCAATTGAGGAAAAGATAAATGCGGCCAAGTACAGGGATATCCTGGACAAAAACCTTCTCCAGAGTGCTCAGGACCTCAGACTGGGCCGAAGGTTTACCTTCCAACAAGACAATGACCCTAAGCACACAGCTAAAATAACGAAGGAGTTGCTTCACAACAACTCCATGACTGTTCTTGAATGGCCCAGCCAGAGCCCTGACTTAAACCCAATTGAGCATCTCTGGAGAGACCTAAAAATGGCTGTCCACCAACCTTTACCATCCAACCTGACAGAACTGGAGAGGATCTGCAAGGAAGAATGGCAGAGGATCCCCAAATCCAGGTGTGAAAAACTTGTTGCATCTTTCCCAAAAAGACTCATGGCTGTATTAGATTAAAAGGGTACTTCTAATAAATACTGAGCAAAGGGTCTGAATACTTAGAACCATGCGATATTTCAGTTTTTCTTTTTTAATAAATCTGCAAAAATGTCAACAATTCTGTGTTTTTCTGTCAATATGGGGTGCTGTGTGTACATTAATGAGGAAAAAAAATGAACTTGATTGATTTTAGCAAATGGCTGCAATATAACAAAGAGTGAAAAATTTAAGGACGTCTGAATATTTTCCATCCCCACTGTACGTGATATGATCCAGCTTTGTGCCAAATGTTTGCTTAAAGTGATACCAAAGTCTTGTGTTTTTTCATTTAAAAATAACAAACATGTTATACTTACCTGCTCTGTGCAGTGGATTTGCACAGAGCAGCCCAGATCCTCCTCTTCTCTGGTCCCTATTCGGCTCTCCTGGCCCCTCCCTCCTGTTGAGTGCCCCCACAGCAAGCAACTTGCTATAGGGGCACTCGAGCCGTGCCACAGCTCCGTGTATCCATTCCGCCCCTTTCTCTCCTCATTAGCTGACTGACTTTGACAGCAGTGGGAGCCAATGGCTCCGTGCTGCTGTCTCAACCATGAGGAGGGGAGTCCTGGGTAGCTGAGACACTCCTACAACATCGCTGGATAGAGATGGTACTCAGGTCATTATTAGGGGGGCTGCTGAACACAGGTTTTTTTATCTTAATGCATAGAATACATTAAGTTAAAAAACCTTCTGACTTTACAGTCACTTTAAGCACTGTTTTAATCACAGGGATAATTCTTCCATAAGGAACTAATCCTTACCTAAAAGAAAATATCAATTTATTCCCATCATTGAAATATCAGCACTTTAAACAGTGCTGTCTGTAATTAGAACAGTGGTAGGATTTGTGACTGTAAGTTCCAGGAGTCACTTACAAATAGTATGGATTACAGTATGTTCCATAGTGGTCTCATAGAGCCATCATATTGATCCAGAGACAGAAATAAATGGCAAATTTCCCCAACAGGACATAGAAAGGAAAAACAAAACATGAAGGGGTCTTAGCTATCCCCTAGAGAAAAAGAGATGAGGGCACCCTGGTGTAGATGGCTGGTCCTGAGCAGCAGTGGATAGATGGCACTTAGGACAGCACTTGTATGAGGAGAAGCACCTCTGGTGGATCAGGAAGAAAAGAGAAGCTCCTCCAAGTGCAGCAAGATTTATTAATCGCACAAGGGGATTAAAAATACTTACAAGATAGTGGTAGAAATCAGGTATGTAACAGTTCTCGTACAGATCGCTTTTATCCATAATTTGTCTGCGGGGAGGAAGAGCTGTCAGAATCTCAGGTGAAGAGGAGGAACAAGGAAGCGAGGAAGTAGTGAGGCAGCCCAGGTTCCGGAACCAAGCTGGAACGCAGACGGTCAATGTGATGTCAGGTGAGGCCGGTAACGCAATTCGGAGCATGCGCCGCTCCTTCATCAGACCTGCGCCCATGTTTTGCCCAGTAAGTTTATAAGAGGTGAGGGGGGAGGAGAAAGGGGAGGGGTACAGACCCAGTAATTAGATGACTGTGGAGTTGGAAATGTATTGCCGAGGGCATGCAAGGAGCGTAGCCTGTCACCGGCATACACACATAGATTGTGTCGTTTGAGTAAATAATAGTGATGGTACAGATCTGGGTACATTGGATATGGTATTCAGGGGAATTCAAGGAGCATACAGAACAAAATGGTCTAAGATTAGAGATTAGGATGCAATTTATGGGAATTATGTATAAAGTGACCTTTTTCAAAGAGCATAAATTGGCCTTGGTGGTCCATAGGGACATCGTAAATAGGGAAATACAGTCTTGACAGGATCTGTGAATCGCATCCTGTCAGGAACTTTTTCTCTCTTGTTCTCTAGACTCTTCTAGAGTCCCTACTTTCCCTACCTTTGGTCTGCTTTGTCTAATACCTTTTTCTGTTCTAGTAGTGTGTGTTTTTTCTCCCCCCCACCCCCCCCCCCACGCCTTTCATCAGTGCTAAGCCAATCCAGGATTCGATCCTAGGAAAGCTGCGAATATGTCTTGCTTAAATGTGACTTCTTACAATGTGAAAGGACTTAATAGTCCAGATAAACGTACTAAATTGTTAGCGGAGCTGTTGAGATTCAGATCTCATATAGTGTTCGTACAGGAAGCTCATTTCAAAAAGGATAAAAATTCCCAGATTGAGTAATCGCAGGTTCCCCACAGTCTACCACAGTGCCTCTCTGGACTCCAAGTATAAAGGAGTCTCTATTCTACTTTCTAGCAGGTCATTACCAATGCAGCGGGTCGCTTCCTAATAGTTAAGGGACACATCTGGGAACATAAGGTCACCTTAGCGTGTCTGTACCTTCCGAATGACAGACAAATCCCCGCTCTGATCCCATGCTTAGAATTGCTGGAACACCACAAGGAGGGTATTCTGTTGATGGGGGGAGACTTGAATTTAGTTCTGGACCCGCTTCTTGACGCATCCAGGGGGGGCGTCCTGTCTGTCACAACCAAAACTGAGAAAGATTAAAACTCTGCTGCATGACCATCAATTAATAGATAGCTGGCGAATCCCTAATCCCTGAGAAAGGGACTATACTTTTTTTTTTCTACACTTCACAAAACATATACCAGACTCAATTATATCTTTCTATCACAGAATGCTCTTCCCCCTCCTCACCTGAGCAGGGATAGGCTCGTTCACTATATTGGACCACGCACCGACTCCCTTGAATTGGGTAGGGGCGAACAACTTACATGGCACTGGCGGCTTAATGAGGTCCTCCTGTCTGACCCGCCTTACAAAGCACAAATACTTACAGACTTAAAGCGGAGCTCCACCCTAAAGTGGAACTTCTGCTCATCGGATCTCTCTCACCCCTCCAGTGCCACAATTGGCACCTTTCAGGGGGGAGGCGGGTGCAGATACTTGTATAATACAGGTATTTGCACCCACTTCCGGGAATAGCTAGCCGCAGATGCCCACCCCCCCCTCCCCGTTGTGTTCTGGAAAACACACAGTTCCCACAACACAACGGTGACCAGTGAAGACACCAAGCGCGACTCGCGCATGCACAGTAGGGAACCGGGCGGTGAAGCAGCAACGCTTCACTTCCTGATTCCCTGACCAAGGATGGCGGCGGGGGCAGCCGAGAACCGAGCGATTGCTCGTCATCTGCTGCCGACATCGCGGGCACCCTGGACAGGTAAGTGTCCATTTATTAAAAGTCAGCAGTAAAAATTTTTTTTTTTTTAAGGTGGACCTCCTCTTTAACCTTGTATTTCAAGGTCAACGATACTGAGGACACATCTCCGCTCATACTTTGGGATGTCCACAGATGTGTAATGTGGGGATCATTAAATTGGGGACCCACCGTAAAAAGCAACTGTCCGAACAGATCGACACCCTGCTCCTAGAAATCCATAGGTTGGAGCGCATTCATAAAACCTTGCCCGCCCAACCGGTGGAAGATAAGCTCTCGGACTTGAGGGACAGGTTAAAGTCAGTGCTTATGGATAAAGCGAAGGCACAGCTGGTATGCTGCAGGCGGGTGTTTTATGAGTATGGTAATAAACCCAGTAGGATTTTGGCAAATGCACTAAAGTCGACCTAGGGCACGCACCTATATATCGCAACTCAGAGCCAAAGATGACAAAATGGTTAGCGCCTCAACCGATATCGCTAAGATATTTAGGGAATACTATACAGCTTTGTATAACTTGACACCACAAACCTCGCCTACGACGAGTGGAAATACCCACGAGCGGATCCGACAATACTTAGAATCCTCGGGTATGCCATCCCTTTCCGATGATATAGCAACGGACCTAGATCTATCCATTTCGACCGATTAATTCCTTGCGGCACTAAAGTCAATGAAAACGGGCAAAGCATCAGTGCCCGGATGGTTTTATGCTCTCTTATTACAAGATGTTTGCAGCGTTATTAGCCCCACGTTTTGTATCAGTCTACAACTGCCTGAGAGATGGCTGCAGTATTTCTGATAGTAGTTTATTGGCCCATGTGACGGTTATTCCAAAGGAGTGCAAAGATCTGACGCATTGTGCAAGTTATAGGCCAATTTCACTTTTAAATGTAGACCTAAAAATATTTACCAAAATTATAGCGAATAGGTTGCTTCCCCTTCCTTAGTGCACATGGATCAGTTAGGGTTTGTCCCAGGTAGGGAAGGGCGAGATAACACTCAAAGGGTTCTGAACGCGATTCATTACGCACAGTTTTCTCATTCGCCATTAGTGCTCTTCTCCACGGACACAGAGAAGGCATTTGATAGGGTGGATTGGATATTTCTGAATGCCACGCTAGAACATATTGGACTTAGGTCGAGTATGCAAAAGTGGGTAAATGCATTGTATTCAACATCCTCTGCTAAGGTGAAAGTCAACAAGGTCCTCTCAGATACCTTCCAAATATGTAATGGGATGCGTCAGGGCTGCCCTCTCTCCCCTTTAATATTCATACTCACTCTAGAACCATTATTAAAAACTGTTAGGGCTCATCCAGACATCAAGGGTATCAAGACTAGAGGCCACGAACATAATCGTTACATCTCCATCTGTGTCTCTTCCGTCACTCATGACAGAGGTTAGTAAATACAGTCAGCTCTCCAACTATAAAATCATTTATGCTAAGTCAGAAGCCATGGGGATTGAGCTGCCGGCCCACGCTCAACAGCAATTAAGTCAAGCGTTCAATTTTAAATGGATGGACTCCCATATTCGATATGTGGGAACGAATATTCCCCGCAAACTTAATAGGATTTTCAAACGCAACTTTGCACCTTTGCCCCGTAAGCTTAAAATGGACACTTTTACCTGGTTTGGACGCTCAAATATTTTAAAAATGAATGTGATGCCAAGACTTCTATACCTCTTTCAAATGCTGCCAGTTAGGCTCCCTCAGAACTTTTTGGCGGAATTACGGACAAGGCTCACCCGATTTGTTTGGGCAGGCAGACCCCCGAGGCTTCGGATAGCTATACTATCCCTTCTAAAAGTGCAGGGGGGAATGGGCTTTCCAGATCCTGTAGGATACTATGAGGCTTCCCACCTTACCATAATAATGGAGTGGTGTATAATGACTGACCCAAAACTGTGGGTAGACCTAGCACAAGCGACAGTGGATTCTGTTTAAGTGAGCTTACCCTGGTCCCCTAGGAAAACTTGCCCTACGGCGATTACTACGCACCCTACAATTGGGGCGACTTTATGGGTAGCCAATCGTCCGTTTCAAATGCTGCCTACTCTATCTCCATCCCCTAGTCCCCTTGCCCCAGTGTTAGTATACCATGCATTCCTGCTAGGCCTGACTGACCCAAAATTTACGATGCTACGTTGGCAGAACGTTTTCAGACGTCTACATTTCGCGGTTGCTAATAAGCTTATGTCCAAATGAGAACTGGAGGCCCGCTTTCAAATGGACTTGGACTTCCTCAGGAGGGCACAATTGCGTGCTTACCTACGTTCATTACCCGAGGGACATCAAAACCTACGGCAACTTACGCCACTTGAACAGATCTGTTTAGAGTCCCAGCTTCCTCACTCTTTCGCACTTCTACACTCTGCTGACAAACCGACATTGCCGACTTGACTTTTTTGCAACAACGGGAAAGCGACCTGCAGATTACCTTCTCTCAATCCCAGAAAGACAAAATTATACTATTTGCACATAAAGCTTCTCTTGCAAGCAGATATCAGGAAGAAGGTTATAAGCTTCTCACACCATGGTATAGAACCCCTGTGAAGTTACCTAGGATCTATCCCCAGGTTTCCGGATGTGTTGGCACTGTGGAGAATCTGTGGGAACCCTTTTGCACATCATCTGGGAATGCCTAAAATTAAACGGCTTCTGGTCTGAGGTAGAATCTACGATTAAAACGCTGACTGTGGTCTCACTCAATAAAAATTTGTCCGCTTTTCTGCTGAACGACACTCCTCCATCTAACAAAATGTAAAAATTCCTTACTCCGACATTTACTCACAGCAGCCAAAGCATGTATTCCAGCTCTGTGGAAGAATCCCTGCCTTCCTATAATTGCCCATTGGCGTATCAGAATAGCAGATATTCAGATGATGGAAAATCATACCATGACCTTGAACAGGAGGAAAGGTACTGGGAGATCTGGACTCCCTATTTCTACTATAGGGATCAGACACCTTTAGTCTCACAGCCCAGTGGAGCACTGGAGGGGGATTAGGGGTGGTGGGCTGGCCTCACTGGCCCCCCCCCCCCACTTTTTATTTATTTATTTATTTTTTTCGCCTTCTCCTTCGTCTGACTTTTTCATTCGTCTTCTATATTTGAATTTTGCTGGTGTGGTTACGAAAACTGCAATCCTCCTTCTTACTATGTTTCTATTGTGAAAATATAAAAATGTTACATCCTACACCAAGCTTTGATGTAAGCGGTTGCCGATGGTCCATGAGATAGCTGACCTAGCAAGCGTTGCTGTACTAGCTTAGCTATGATGTACTGTTGTATTTTTTTTTCCTGTTGTGATATATTCACTACCCTATGATCATTTCCCAGACTGCAAAAAAAAATAATAAAAAATAATAATAATAGGGAAATACAATAAATGGGGAGGAATTTTCTTAAAAAATAGTAAATAATAAAAAAATATATAATAAAAGATAAAATAGAAAATAAACGATAATGAACATAGATTTGACTTGTTGGTACTGGAAGCGTATTTTACGCTCCCTCTGATAATGGATGGCAATCAAAACATAAGGAGGTCCGACTATGTGTAGCAGTGGAGAGGAACAATTGCATGCAATGCTGGGTGGAGGAAACCACTTACAACTGTGGGAATTATACCTTGTCTATGTTTTATATCGGTTTGCTGGTTGTGTATGATAGATGAAGCGAAGTCTCCTGTGGGAGGCAGAAGTCAAAAGGGAACATTAGTGATAAGTTCAAGTTTTGTATAATAGTATCATATAGTATAGTATACCAGTTCTATAGTATTGTGTTTTTTTCTAATTCTTTAATACCTCCTTTACGTTCACTTACTTTAACCCTAAGGGCTGCTTTGGGGTGTCTGGTACAATAATTTTTATTGAACAATTAGCAGTACAGAGCAACTGGTCATTCACACAGGGGGATCATGGTGAGAAAGCATAACGTAACTGTTTCATGGGGTAAAAGCCAATATTTGGACCTCGCGGCACAGGCCATGGGTTTACAAAGGAGACTTAAGCCCGGGGACTTGGGAGCATACCGCGTGGAAACGGTGCTCGGCAAAGGTGGGAGCCATGTGCCAGAAAACAAAACGAACATACAAGAAAAAAAAGAAGAAAAAAAAGGGGGGAGGGTAGAGAAGGGAAAAAAGATAGAGGGGGAGAGGAGGATAGGGAAGCGGGGGGGGGGGGGGGTCTAGATGAAGCTCCTGCAGGCTTGGGTTAGGTAGAGACTAATAAAAAATGCCCAAGTTGGTCTGATGCATGGTAAGAAGAGGTTAGGACCACCAGGGTGTCCATACTTTAAGAAATTTTGCATAAGAGTCATGTAAAATACTAGACATGTTTTCGTAAACCATAAGGTGGGTCAAAATGCTCTTCGGCGCTGCAGTCGAAACAGAGGGTTTTTTCCAGGCCCTGGCAATTGCGCATTTGGTAGCAATAAACAAATAAGTTGCCAGCTTTTGTTGATAAGAGAATAAGCCCCGGATTGGCAATGTAGCAAGGCCAGTTTGGCATCTTTGCGGATGGGCAAATGAAACAATGTATGAAGAAGCCCAAAAACCCTGGACCAGAACCCTGTAAAACGGGGAAAGGACCACCAGATATGTATAACATCTCCTTGTTGGCCGCATCCCCTGAAGCACCTGTCAACTGTTATCAGCAAAAAGGTACCCATGAGCCTAAGTAGGAATGGCTGCTCGCCCAATTTATACTATATATACAAGATTTCTCCCAAGGGCTTTAGTGCAGCAAAAAAGTCAAGTCATTACACAAGTAATGTAAAATAAGCATTTCTTTATTGGTACAATTATTAAAAAATTCACTTTTAATGCTCCCATCTTTTTCTTTTGATTTGGAATTTTTTTAATACTTCCGCCAACTATTTTCCTCCGCCTCCTCTAGATATCGCAGTAGTATGAAAATTGCGTCAAAAACAAACCAAGTCATGCTGCAGTTGCACCACATAATCGCATTGGAAATCAGATAAAATCACAGTTACCCTAGTGTGAACCGGGACTTAAAGGGTAAGTTCCGCTCTTCCTCCTCCTCCCCCTCCTCAAGATTTGGGACATCTTTTTTGGGGATAGAGTGGCTAGAGTGGTTTTGACAGGTACCCACTCCCTCACTTCTTGTCAGATTGCCGTATTCAAAATTGTCTATAATACTAATAAAACAAATAATGTTTTTGCCTTGGTGACCACTCATGCTGCTTTTTTTTTAGATCTAGTATATCTTAATTTTAGTTTTATGGGAGGGTTTTCTAGCACTTTGAGAAAACGGAGCTTCAAAAACAGGATTTTCTTTACTTTTTGCTTTTTGTATTTAAGAATCTTGCATATTTCAAATAGTAGATAGTTTTGCTTTTGATCTAAAGTAATTGTGTGACTAGTAAATACAGGCCCATGCAATGGCCTCCAATGAATCTAACTAGGAAACCCTTAATTATTTTCTTTATCTGCATAGTTCTTATGTCAGCAAGACTTTTTTGTTTCACAGCGTATTGACTTCCCTTCAAGAATTGTTGACTGTTCCACTTACACTGTGAACACTGTAATGTCATGATTGATTGTCAGTGAAGCAAACTCTGCTTTCTCTGCATGCTATCTAGTGTTTCTGTTGAATTGTAGAACACATATATTTCTTTTTCCTAACATTTGCCAAGGCTCTGTCACTTTATATTTTTTACTAAACTATCCGTAGTTATAAAAAGCGGGCACCCAGAAGTACCACATATAAACTCAAACATCTTTATTGGAGCATGCTGAGCCTTGTAATATGGGCACTGTTATAGGCAAATTTGTACAATTACAATCAATTTCTGATCCAGTCCCAATGCTGACCCCTCTCGCCTAATTTTAAGGAAGAGATCAGCAATGTCAGATCCCATATTTTTTAGCAACTTACAAAGTCAACTATCATTTTCATAAGAAGGCCAGCAATATCAACCCCCATATTGTTCTTATTACAGATTCATTTTCAAGTGGAACTCAGCTTGAAGCAGTTTGTTCTATGTGATTCACTTTAAAGTTGAAAAAAGAAAATAAAAAAGCTTATGTGAAAGAAGACTGCTCATACTTTTATGCTACTTATTAGTTGAATCTTGGTTTCATCTCAGCAAAGCTGCCTAAAGGATCAACACATCAGGACACTTTCAGGGTGTGTTGGATGTCTCCATCACCATATTTCCTGACTCCTTCCACCAGCCCCATATCACTTTTGCATCCTGTAGTGATTTAAGGGACAATGGAAGGGACCACAGAACACAGGCATTTGACACACATTGAAGTGTGTCTGTTTTGCATTGTTGGGACTTGGGAGAGGAACCACAGAACATGTTGGGGTATGCCATCATCCAACACACTGGGAAGTATGTCAGATGTGAAGATTTCTCAGGCAGCTTTGCTGAGCAACAGAGTGGAGCAAAGCTTCTATGAAAGTGTATCGGGACAGTTTTTAGTATTTTGTGCAGGAGGTTTTTTATTTCATTTTGTATTCAGCGATAGGGTTGCTTTAGTGTATACATTAATACACAGCGGCATAAGGGGCGGTTAAACTCATGTGGTAGATGCATTTTAATGAGGTCCATGCAAGTCTGAACTGTGTTTTTAAAGGCTTTTGGCCCACTTTTATTGAAAAAACAAAAAGAAACCCTTTAAACACAATGGTTGCCCACACAGGGGTGTCAGCTTCACACAACAAAACATTCAACTGAAAATGCTAAACCTCCTGGCTTCATTCAGCAGTACTGCTGCTCTCATCTCTGGTCTCCTCAGGCTCACTCAGCCTTAGTTACAGCACCTCGCTGCATGGGCCAACTCCTGACCTCTAGATGGGGTTCTCCTAGCCCCGAAGCTTTATAATTCTCTTGAGAATTATGGACTCTCTCCAAGCCCCTGGACTCGCTAGTCACTTCAACTTTCTCAGTCTCCCCAGACTTGCTATGCTGTCCTGACTCTCCCAGTCCCCCCAAAATAGGATGCAGTCTCTGACAGGAACACACAGCTCTCTTGGCAGGGCTCTGTTTCCAAAATGAGAGCCCTGACTCTAAAAAGCATGGTCCAATTGGTTCCAATGTGGGAAAAATAAATACAGGATGAACATTAACTGATCTTACCAAAACTGGTTGGATGTCTATGTCAATGGGACATTTCTGACCAAACATTGTAGGGCTGATAAGAGTCGAACAGCTGGGGTTGATTTCTCCAACTCTTTTGAGACTTGTGGACTCTCTCCAAGCCCCTGGACTCACTAAGTCACCTCAGCTTTCTCATTCTCCCCAGACTTCCTCTGCTTTCCTGACTTGTCCAGTCCTGTGGGCAAGAAATCTCCCCAACATGGTGTGCAGTCTTTGTCAGGAACACACAGGGCTCCGTCTCCAAAATGGGGATAAGGCCTGGCTTATAAAGGATCTGCACCCCTGTGAGCTGTTGATCAGGCCCGGCTTATAAAGAATCTACACACCTGTGCACTCACACAGCCTGCAGATCTCCAGCAAGACCTGGACACAGGATTGAAGGCTCCTGCCCACCTAAGACACTTTGAAGCCTTCAAGCTCCAGGCCCTGATTGGGGATTAAAAAACCCAAAAACAGCTGAAAAGAGTCTTCTCCACTCCCAATAAACATGCCAGTGTCCCCACACTTTGCATTAGTGCGAACCCTGTGTGTCTTTTTTCTGTATTCACACCTTGGCAGGGCCCATCACGGTCATAATAGTTAGGTTGAAAAAATACACAAAAGTCCATCTAGGTCATCCAATAAGGTAAATAGAAAAAATCGAAAACCAGAATCTTGTACCCACAGTTGATCCAGAGGAATGCAAAATAACTCTAAAGCATGGTCCAGTTAGTTCCAACGTGGGGAAAATAAATACAGGATGAACATTACCAGATGTGACCGAAACTGGTTGGCTGTCTACATCTATGGCAGACCCTACAATGTCTGACCTCTACAGACATTGTAGGGTTGATAAGAGTCAAACAGCTGGGGTCGATTTCCCCACCCTCCCCCAGATAAGACCAACTCCGGGGGTGTCCGCACAACACTGGTATTTTACGTAACCATCTGGCTTGGTCAGCCTTTGTACTTTCCTCATCTGTATTTTAAAGAGCTTGCTAACTTATCATGACTATGGTGAAAGATTGTATATGTGAAAAAATAAAACATTCCTAAATAAGATGGGTATTTTCTGTATCTGTTAACATCTCTTTATGTATGTGTATTGAAATAGACCAGCCATTTTTTTTTCTAATTTATTTTTGATACAGTGATTGATTATTTCTTTTCTAGAAATGTGAGTATACCTTTCATTTGTAGAACAATTATTGATTTGGTTTAATATAAGCATGACCTAGATGTACTTGAAATGATCTTGTGCATTTCTTGCTCCTATACAACTCTGCAATGTTATATTATGGATAAACTTTTCAGTGCTAGCAGCAATGGCCCTATGTAAAGCATAACATAACTGCTATACTACCCTGGAAATTGTCTCAGTTGTGATGGTATTATTGCAGACCTGAGTGTGCAGCCATAAATCAACACATGCGTTTTTATGGAGTGGGAAACTGAGCTGCCAACACTGAGCCAAAAAATGTCTAAATAATATATCAGTGTTATAGCGTGCACCGAAAGAATATAAATATTGTACAGTGGAATTTGTTCTTATAAAGAAAAATCCACTTTAGGATTTGATGGGATTGTAATGAATATAAATAGCTATTGTGTGATTGTTTATATAGACTGCAGACCTCTGATATTAAACAATATGATCTACCGTGTCTAATGTAAACTCTCATTTCAGTAGTGGATTATATTAACCAATGAACAATATTATTATTATTATTATACAGGATTTATATAGCGCCAACAGTTTACGCAGCGCTTTACAATATAAAAGGGGGACAATACAGTTATAATACAATAAGATACAAGAGGATTAAGAGGGCCCTGCTCAGAAGAGCTTACAATCTAATAGGGTGGGGCACGTGGTACAAAAAGTTGTAACTGTGGGGAATGAGCTGATGGAAATGGTAAAAGATTAGTTAGAGATGTTATAGGCTTTCCTGAAGAGATGAGTTTTCAGGGATCGCCTGAAGGTAGCAAGAGTAGGGGATAGCCGGACAGGTGGAGGTAGCGCGTTCCAGAGGATGGGAGAGGCTCTGGAGAAATCCTAGAGACGAGCATGAGAGGAGGAGATGAGAGGGCTTGAGAGTAGGAGGTCTTGAGAAGAGAGGAGAGGACTATTTGGAGATAAGATTGGAGATGTAGCTCGGAGCAGAGTTGTGAATGGCTTTGTATGTTGTGGTTAGTATTTTGAATTTAATTCGCTGGGTGATTGGGAGCCAGTGTAGGGTTCGGAGGAGAGGGATGGCAGACACTGAGCGGTTGGTAAGGTGGATAAGTCTGGCAGCAGCAGTCATGATAGACTGAAGAGGGGATAGCCTATGGAGAGGCAGGCCAATGAGAAGGGAGTTGCAATAGTCAAGGCGAGAGATAACAAGGGAGTGAATGAGGAGCTTGGTGGTTTCATTTGTTTTGTTGTTACGGAGGTGAATTCTACAAACTTTTGACAACGATTGGATTTGAGGCTGAAATGACAAGTCAGAGTCTAGGATTACACCTAGTACCCTGGCGTGAGGGGAGGGACTGATGGTTGCATTGTTGATTTTGATGGAAAAGTGGTGGAGGGGGGCACGGGCGGGGGGGAATATTAATAGCTCAGTTTTAGAGAGATTTAGTTTAAGGAAGTGGTGCGACATCCATGCTGATATGTCAGTTAGTAAGTTAGTAATGCGAGAGGAGACTGAAGGAGGGGAGGAGTAGACAGATAGATTTGGGTGTCATCGGCGTATAATTGGTACTGGAAGCCGGAAGCCGTAGGTGGTTATCAAGTGACCAAGGGAGGAGGTGTAGATAGAGAAGAGAAGGGGTCCAAGAACAGAGCCTTGGGGGACCCCCACATAAAGGGGCAATGGAGAGGAGGAGACAGAGTTGTAGGTGACACTGAAGGAGCGCTGTGATAAATAGGCAGAGAACCAGGATAGAGCAGAATCTCGGAGGCCAAGGGAATGTAGTTTATTGAGAAGGAGCAGGTGGTCAACAGTATCAAAGGCCGCAGAGAGGTCAAGTAGTAGGAGTATGGAGTACTGGCTGTTGGTTTTAGGCAGTAATTTGTTGTGGATTTAATTTTTGTCACTTGGATTTGAAGCAAACCTGAGTTTATGTTGCCCTACAGTTTAAAGTAGAACTATAGGCAATTTTTTTTCACTTTGGATAGAGTAAGGAAGGGTTATAACCTCTGTCAGTTTATTTTATTTATTGCATCGGCGTCCCGCTAGGGAGATTTTCCTGCACTTCCTGTCCCGTAGCCAATACAGGAATTGAAAAAAAAAATCCCTGTAATTTAAGGGAATTCCCTGGGAACCCCCAGGTCACCAGAACTAGTGTCCCCATTGGAATACTTTCCTTCTGTTACTTTTCAGGGGACAACCCAAAATTTGGGGTTTTCTTTTACTTTCACTTTTTATGATAATGGTAAACCAGACTAATGGAGAGACTGAATCTCCCTAACGGGGGCACAGACAGCAAGGCCCAGACAGAGGGTTTATTGAGAATATACCACTTAATGCCAAATCACGTACATGTACGTGATTTGGCTTTAAGTGGTCGTACTGGGATTATGCCTGCAGCTACAGAACTCATCCCAGTATCCTTTTTTAACTACTTAAGGCAAGGATTTGCCCCTTAATGACCAGGCCATTTTTTGCGATACGGCACCGCGTCGCTTTAACTGACAATTGAGCGGTCATGCGACGCTGTACAAAATGTATGTCCTTTTTTTCCCTCAAGTAGAGCTTTCTTTTGGTGGTATTTGATCACCTCTGCGTTTTTTTATTTTTTGCACTATAAACAAAAAAATAGCGACAATTTTGAAAAAAAAAAAAATCTATATATATATTTTTTTACTTTTTGCTATAATAAATATCCCAAAAAAAAAAACCAAAGAAAAACGAATTTCTTCATCAGTTTAGGCAAATATGTATTCTTCTACATATTTTTGGTAGAAAAATCGCAATAAGCGTATATTGATTGGTTTGCGCAAAAGTTGTAGCGTCTACAAAATAGGGAATAGATTTATGGCATTTGTATTATTTATTTTTTTACTAGTAATGGCGGCGATCTGCGATTTTTAACGGGACTGCGACATTACGGCGGACAGATGGAAACTTTTGACACTTTTTTGGGACCAGTGACATTTATTCAGCTTTCAGAGCCACTGATTACTGTATAAATGTCACTGGCAGTGAAGGGGTTAACACTAGGGGGCAATCGAAGGGTTAAGTGTTCCCTAAGGAGGTGTTTCTAACTGTGGGGGCAGTGTAGTGACTGGAGGAGGAGCGAGATTGCTGTTCATGATCACTAGGAACAGCAGATCTCTCTCTACTCCCCTGTCAGAACGGAGATCTGTCTGTTTACATACACAGATTCCCGTTCTGACTCTCTGTGGAGAGATCGCAGGTGGCCGGTGGACATGGCGGCCCCGTGCATCGGCTCCGGGGTCGCACGCTCCTCTGGCATAGCCCTTAAAGCAGCTACCGTACAACTATAGCGATTCCCACAGGGGAGCCAACCTGGTCAGCAAGTAGTTAAAGCCGGCGTCTAGCTTTTGTGTAAAAGCCATACTAGCAGCTAATTAGCCGCTGGATTGCTTTTACAGGCGATGGGAGGGGTCCCCCTCTTCTGCCGATGCCTCTCTGGGATCGCCTGTCCTGGCGGAGAGCCCGGAATGAAAGCTGGCCATTCCATTGGCTTACCACAGAGATCGTGGAGGACCGGAAGGTCCCCGATAAACTCTGTGGTACAGGAAACCGGAAGAGACATCACTTCTGGTTTCCTGGATGTGAACAGCGCCATTTTTAAGTTGGTAAAGCATCTGAACAAACCTATCTTGGTGTGATCAGATAGTTTTAGGGCAGAGGAGACATCTGAGGTCTAACAGACCCCAGATCTCTCCATAAAGGCCTATTGCTGTCACAAGGATTTACATTCCTTGTAACAGCAATAAAAGTGATAAAAAAAAAATCTAACTCTCTCCATCCCCCCAAGCTAGCGCTGGACCTCCTCTTTAACTCTAAACAGGTAACCTGTGAAGGCTTTTAAAGCGTCGCCTATGGCAACATAGTTTGTGCAATTTTAAAACTTGACATGTTAGGTATTCATTTACTTGGTTATTCATATATTTTACCAACAAAATTGTATATATTGTGTTTGTGAGCATTAAAATTCATTAAAGTGTATTTTTTCCATAATATTTGCATTTGTAAAATGGCTGTGCAAACACCGGGCAAAACCCACCATTTCTCTAGGGGTTCTGCAAAAAATTCTATATAATGTTTTGGGGGTTTTCTAGCTAAAAATACAGATTTTTACGTGTAAACAAAAAGTATCGGAAAAAGGTCTGGTCTTCAAGTGGTTCATCTAAACCTAATCACCTAAATATCTGTAAGATTTAATATGTGATTTCAGAAGTTGTTTCAAATCTTTTAAACCTGCAGTTTTTATGAAACGAATGCCTGGTGATCCTACCATGAAAGTCCTTGTGCTTCCTGTTGTAGGGTGACAGCTGTCAACTGGTTCTGACCCTACATTCTCACCTTTTCGCATGCTTTATTGATGCAAGCTTCAGGTGCCCATGCTAGCACATATTATGCAAGCGTAGTCAACTGTTGTCACCATCTGGAAGCTGGTATGGAGCAGTGATGTGCTGCCAAGGCTGACGCAAGTGCATGCAGACAAGAAATGGATGAAAGTGGAAAGAGGAGATCAGCCGAGCTGAAATGCGATAAAAGGGTGACATAAATGTAAAAACAGTGTTTTACGAAACCATGTCAATACGTGGTCACACTTTACTAATGCCTTCCTTGTTATATATATGGTATATAATATCGCTGTGTGTTTCTAATCTGCAGTATTTGCCTGTCTAGTTGTTTGCAATACAGATTTGCAATTAGGATAAAAAATGTGGCCTCTTATATATAGTTATTCCACATGTTTAAATTGTCTCATCTTTGATCTTAATACGTTGACTAAAGCACTCATAATTTTTTATGGCATTCTAACTTGCTCTTGTTGATAACACCCATGTACAGTATTAATATTTTCATTGTCTTACATACTTGATGTCATGCAGTGCTAATTGAAGTAGTAAAACTTAATGCAGTTCATCAGATAAATAATTTTCAGCTCTTCTGTGTTAAATTAAACCTAAGAGTCTCCTGCTGTTCATTTTTTTTTTTTGCTATTTGTTTAGTGACCTGTCGTGCGATTAGATGTATGCAAGTTGCTGTATCCATTTTCTAAACAGCTTGGTCTGCTTTGTAGTTGCTTTAGACATGGTGTTCAGTCAATTGATGCTTAGTAAGATTTTAATTTTTGTTTGTTAAAACTTGCATCTTGCCTTTTTTAAAGTTCTCACTGAAGAAACACGCTTAATTCTTTTCTGATCAGAAAACCTTTTTTCAGAAATCCGTGACTTGACCCATTTTCCAGTAATGTATGACCTTTTCGGCCTTCATCTTCTACTGTGCCGAAATTTATTTTACGGCAATGACTTAGGAAATATTGTGTTATCAATTATGGGCCTATATAAAAGAATTGCAGAAGCACAGTTTCAGAGAGCTTTGGTTTCTGGACATTTCTTGATGGGCAAATGCAACAATTTCCAGCTAAATTGCATGTGGCACTTGAGATCCTGAGTTCATTCTGACCTGCCTTCAACTTCCTTCTCACCTGCACTAAAGTGTCATTAAACCCAGACTATGAAAAACTCTCATTACATGTTCTATAACAGTGTGTATAATCACAAAACCTGTTTTGTGTAGGGTGGAATATACCTGGTTGATCTTGCATTCAGCTGTCCCTCCCATCTTCTCTGTGTGTCAGAAACCATGAAATCAGGCCGAGACAGAAGTACAGTTAAATCACACTAGTTTAATAAAAAAAGTAAAAAGAACAAACGTAGTCAAAACATAGCCAAAGTTCAGTAACCAGAACGGATGGTCAGCTAAGCCAGAAGTCAGGGATCAATGTAGTGGAACAGCAAGCAAGATCTGGAGCCAGAAGGAATGTCAGCAAAGCAAGTCTTGAACAGGATCGCAGGAGATAGTTTCTGTGATGATGACCAAGGCGAAGGCAGAGTTCCTCTGGACTGGACAGCTTAAGTAGGCAGAATTGACGAGTAGGATATCATCAACAGCTGAGTAACCGTGGAGAGATAAAAGCTGGCAATTAGCCGACAGCTGAGCGGCCAGCTCAGAGAAGGAAGGGCTGAGCCCAGTCCTGCCACTGTGTCCCCATTGCAGCCTGAGATTGTGTAGACCAGCTGTTGTCAGCTACTGAGCATGCTCCACTTTCAGTTCCCTTTTTAAGCTGCACATTTCCTTCTTTTTCTTATCTGTGCAGCCCATGACTATTGAATCACTAATGTGGGCATATATACAGTGGTAAATGACACTCCCTCCCTCCTCCTCCATGTTCTCCTATTGCTAAACACTAGGGGGGCGGGATACAGTATGCTGATTGATTACATTCATTTAGAAACTCAAAAAAGCTTAGTTTTAATATAAATCAGTAATAAATGTGTCAAATGTAGTTGCTAATACCTGTAAAGATGTAGACACCATCTGAACAAAATAAAAGCTAGCGTCAATCATCTTTGACATTGCCTACATCATATAAATGCACAAAAAATACACATTTAATGTTCAATAAAGATTTATAGGGAGCTATAAAACAGTTTTTTTATATTTTTATAAATTAATTTGAATTGCTCTTCTGAAACAGTTTGATTTTTTTTTTTTGTCATGTAAACAAAACAGCACCAATCAGGGGCTGTGCAGACACCAGCAGAGTAATAGAATCCCCTCCCAAGCATTCCTGCAGATGCCAAAAAACAACAGCGCTGCGGGAATAAGCTGCTTTGAGGATTTAAAGAAAAAACAAAGTACAGTGGAATATATATGATTTATGTGAATGAGTTATGGCAATTAGCTCTTCACAGTTTAGTATCACTTAAAAAGCCGAAATATAGCTAAAAAAAAATCCTTACAGCTTTAATCACATCACCTAGCTGTAATAAAGCAAGCCTCACATTGTGCAGACAACTGGATCCTGGAGAAATCACTACAGGGTGAACTGTGAATCACTGTGAATGGGAGAGAGTCTGATCAGTCACAGGACACTCTCCTCCATTCACAGATTGTTACAAGCCGTGTAATAAGTGAACGAACATTTCTCGGTGCATGAGAGGGAAAGAGGGGGGGCCTGTCTTCATTGGACCATTTGTACTAGTGTTCTGTCTGAAGACCCAAAGCTGTTAGCCATTGCAGTGCCAGATGTTCCGAAACCCGAACAATACCGAAATCCCTGCAGTGAAGATTTCTCCAGGATCCAGAAAAAATGTGAAGTCCGCAGCTATAAATACTGTAGCTGCTGACTAAGGGTGAGCTGAGGCGTGTTCGCAAACAGCACGTGCAGAGTACGCCAGGAAGTCAGCACTGGGAAGTGCTAATCACAGGCAGTGAGACATTTCTCAATCTCTGCAGCCGAGCATCAGGAAATGTCTCACTGCTTGTGATTAGCTCTCCGCAGTGCCGACTTCCTGGCGGGCTCTGCACGTGCTGTTTGCGAACACGCCTGAGCTCATCCTTACTGCTGACTTTTAATTGTAGGGCACTTACCTGTCCAGGAATCCAGTGGTGTCCTCGCCTGAGCTGATATTTCAATCGGCTATCGAGTTCTGGAGCTGCCATCTTGACTAAGGGAAACTGCCAGTGAAGCCTTGCGGCTTCACAGCCTGTTTCCTACTGCACATGCACAAAGCACACTGTGCTTTTTGAATTAGCAGGCTGGGGGGGAAGGAAGGGAGGGGCAAAAGTGGGTGCGGGTACCTGTCAAAACCTCCCCCTCAAAAGGTGCCAAATGTGGCAGTGGTGGGGGCGGCAGACAAGCAAAGCATTTAAACAGATGAAAGAGTTACAGTAAATAATTCAGTAAACGGCTGAATTAATGGACTTCAGAAATTATCTCCAGAAGGGACTACATAAAGTAAGTATGATGTGTTTATTACACTTACCTCTGTGTTGTGTTTTCCAAGTTACTATTCTCCTTAAAACGCACTGGTATTAGCTGACTACTTCTGAGCCCTGTGCATTTTGTGATTAGATGTAGTACATTAGAAGTCTGTGGGGCTGACTACCTCAATTTACTTAATTTTCAGGGACTAGAAGTAGTAGTCAGCCAATGTTGGTATCGCTGCTCAAAGCTTTTCTGAGGTTGACTGCCTTAGTAGAAGACCTAATTCGAAAATGATGGTGATGTGGAGAAGAGAAGGCAAGTTTAGATATTTCCTTTTATGACTGTGAAGAATTACAGTACTGTATATCATCTGACTTCTTATCACCTCATTGTCACCTTTATTACATGTTGTGCTTTCACAGTGTCACGAGTTGTCTTCATCATTATCGGAATTCATCACTTTCATGGAGCATTTGCTAATTGCCAGTCAATGTGAGGGTGTGTTAATCACTGACGGTTCCAATGTATCGTGTTGCTTATTTTTAAACGTTTTCCACTAACGTAAGGGAACTTTTCCATTAATGCATGCATTTTTCTTTCATGCCATAGTATTACAAATATTGGAAATATAAATATATAATTTAAATATATGAAATAAAAAAATGGTCATGCATTGAGGTTCAGCATCTTACTCGCTTAAAAATTCTCATCGCCCATGGATCTGTTACCTTAAAGTGGAAGTAAACCCATCAATTTAACAATTTAAAAAAACAATTACATTCCTGGCATGTGCCAGGAATGTAACTGTCATATTGGATGTGCTCTCAACCAAATTGTCAAACCATCCAATGGCTTGTGGTGTTATGTTATAACTGATCACATGTGCAGCATAATGGTAGTTGAAGATTAAACAGAGGCCAAGATGGCAGCTTCCCTGGCTGAAAACGATAGGAGGGTGTACTTCCACTTTAAAATACAAACATATGTACATATACTGACAAAATTATGCTCATTTTACAAATGTGGTGAATTTAGAGAGGATCAGTGGTATAAATAACTTTTTTAATACGACATTATGGTTATAATTAAAAATATAGAGTACTTAACATAGAGCACGGTGTTTGGAAATGAACAGTGTGGCCTATGTAATGTACTGCAGAACATACAGAAAGGAGAGGTCTAGAGGAGTGGTTCTCAACCCTCTTAAGACCAGGGCCTGGTAAAGTCTTCCAAAACCTTTCATGTCCAAACCGTAAAGAAAAAGTTTATGCTCACATAAAGAAAGAATGTGAATGCAAAACATAGTGAAAGGTTGGAAGGCTCTGGAGGGTGCTGGGTGTAATTGTGGGGGGGATTGGGGGTTGTGGAGTGAGTTACGGGACTTTGCAGCTGACATAGTGGCCTTGTAGTGGATGAGGTTTCTGGAGTGGGCTGGGGAGCACTGAGGGACACTTGGAGGCTGGGGGCACTATGGAGGGCTGAAGGCTTTGTGGCAGGCTGGGTGGCACTGTAGAAGGCTGGGCAGCACTGTGGGGAGTTGGCTGGCACTGTGGAGGCTGAGGATTTCCAGGGGGCCTGGGGGAACTGTGGGTCACTGTGGGAGGTTGTTAGGCACTGTTCGAGGTTCAGGGATCTGCAGCTGGGGCTAGAGGTCCAGGAGAGGGGAAGTCATGGCCTGGTGGTTAAAAACCACTGGTGTAGACTATGTCATGTACAGCACAGAGATATATCCTCATCATGTTTCCCAAAACACAGCACACCCCACCAATGCCCCCTTATAAACTCAGCCCATCCCACCATCCACCCCAATACACTCAACACACCCTGCACTGCCCCCTGATAAACTTGACAAACTCTACTGTCCACCCCTAATACTCTTTACATCCCAGCATACAGTGCTACACTTGTCACACCCCACCCATGCACCCCTGTACTTTTACAATAAACACTCATCACATCTAATGCCTACATCTCATCGGTAAACCCAGTTATAACATTGTAAAAGTACCAGTGACATCATCACTTTGCTGCACATAGCCTGTGCAGAAAGGAGCAGAGCTGTGGGAGGCATCCAGCAGACTCACCCATGACTGGCTATCTGCATTAAACAACAGGAGGGGGTGGAGACGAGACCAGTCACCCTGCACAAAGAGAGAGCGCAGCAGGGACCGGTCTTTTATACAGAAACTCCTGCACAGGGGTAAAGTTTCACATCCAGTTGCTGCACAAATCTGGAAGAAATATACCCATATGAAAGTAAGAATACACATGCCTCTTGTATATACAACATTTGTTTATCATGGAGTTCAGTTTTAACCACTTCACGCAAAATCATGTACCTGTACGTAATTTTGTTGAAGTGGTTGTACCGGGGTGATGCCTGCAGCCGGAGGTATCACCCCAGTACCGTTTTTTAGAGCTCGCAGATTTTGGCGTTTTGAATAGTTTGAAGTGCAAAGGAGGGATCTGGGAACTTTTAGACTCAAGATCTCTCCATAAAGAGTACCTGTCACTGCCTATTACTGTCACAAGGGATGTATACATTCCTTATGACGGCAATAAAATTGATCAGATTTTTTTTTTTTGATGTCTTTGACTTTCAGTGGGAATATCTGAATGATGCCTGCAGCTACAGGCATCATTCAGATATCCTCGTTTTCAGCCAGCAATTCTGTGCACCATAAGAACGATCATAGCTACAGTTCTGCCGCTTGATCGTTCTTAAGCCGCGTGCACACGAGCGGAATGTCCGGCACAAAGTCAGACGGAAGCTTTTTATCGTCTATTCCGATTGTGTGTGTGCTTCATCGGATTTTTGTTTTCGAAAATACTGACGGACCTAGAAATAGAACATGTTCTAAATATTTCCGACTGAACCAATTCATATCGGGAAAACCGCTCGTCTGTATGGTGTTCCGACAGACCAAAAATGACGCTTGCTCTGAAGCAAGTACGAGACGGAAGCTATTGGCTACTGGCTATTGAACTTCCTTTTTCTAGTCCCGTCGTATGTGCTGTACGTCACCACGTTCTGGACGGTCGGACTTTGGGTTGACCGTGTGTAGGCAAGACCGCTTGAATGGAATTCCGTCAGAGTTCCTTCTGAGAAACCTTCGGAGTTTATTCCGACGGCAAAACCGGTTGTGTGTACGCGGCATTACAGGTGACTGGAGGGGACATCCCCCCCTCCCACCGCCATTCGGTGCTTCTCCGGGCTCTCCCATGCCATCGGGGACCCGGAGAAAGAATCGGCCGCCGCTGGATGACGACCATAGAGATTTCCGGTGACCAGATGGCCAGATGCGGCTGGTAAGCATGAGATTGTGAATTCTTTTCGATCGCATGCTTTCCAGTCTGAAGGAGAGATGTGGGGTCGTATTTACCGCAAATCTCTCCATAAAGAGGACCTGTCATGAACCATTACTATTACAAGGGATGTTTATATTCCTTGTAATAGGAATAAAAGTGATAAAAAAAAATGTAAAAGAAAGTGTAAAAAAAAAAAAAAATTAAGTAAGAAAATGTTTAAAACGCTCCTGTCCCCGGTAGCTCGCACTCAGAAGCAAACGCACACGTAAGTTCCGCCCACACACGTAAACGCAGTTCAAACCACACATGTGAGGTGTCGACATGTGCGCTAGAGTGCGAGCAACAATTCTAGCACTAGACCTCCTCTGTAACTCTAAACTAGTAACCTGTAAAAAATTTTAAAGTGTCGCCTATGAAGATTTTTAAGTACCAAAGTTTGGCGCCATTTCATGAATGTGCGCAATTTTAAATCATGACATGTTGGGTACCTATTTACTCGGCGTAATATCATCTTTCACATTATACAAAAAAAAACTGGGCTAACTTTACTGTTTTGTTATTTTTTAATTCATGAAACTGTTTATTTTTTTCCCAAAAAAATGCGTTTGAAAAGTTGTTGCGCAAATACCGTACTTATAATAAGATAAAAAGTTGCAAGCACTGTCATTTCATTCCCTACTGTGTCTACTAAAAAAAAACGTATATAATGTTTGGGGGTTCTGAGTAATTTTCTAGCAAAAAAATGATGACTTTTACATGTAGGAGAGGAGTGCCAGAATAGGCCCAGTATGGAAGTGGTTAAATAGAATAAATAAAAAATTTTTTTTTAAAGCACCAGCAAATTTAAATGATGTTCAAATTACACATGTGAGGTATTGCTGCGATCTTTAGAGCAAGAGAAATAATTCTGTAACTCAAAACTGGTAACCAGTAAAAAAAATTTAAACATCGCCTATAAAGATTTTTAAGTACCATAGTATGTCACCCATTCCACGAGTGTGCGCAATTTTTAAGTGTAACATGTTAGGTATCCATTTACTCATTGTAACATCATCATTCACAATATGCAAAAAAATTGGGCTAACTTTACTGTTTGTTTTTTTTTTTTTTTATTCATTTAAAAAAGTACTTTTTCCCAAAAAATTGTGCAAATACCGTGTGACATAAAATTTTGCAGCGACCGCCATGATATTCTCTAGGGTCTTTGCTAAAAAATTATATGTTATGTTTGGGAGTTCTAAGGAATTTTTTTAGCGAAAAATAATGATTTTAACTTGTAAACAACATGTGTCAGAAATGGGCTTGGTCTTGCAGTTGTTAAATTTGTAACATTTAAAAAATGACCTAAAAAAAAAAATGTAATGAATACATAACAGCATAAACTAGCATTATTTTATTATCTGCTTGGCGTTTAAATGTTACAATCCCTGTTAGGCGCCCGTCTTCTCCTTGTGGCCTAGGCTCTTGGGGATGTGGCTCAGTGGAGGTCCTCGCCGGCGGTTAACCAAAGACACATACACACATAGGTATGCTGAAAATGATTACAAGTCTTTATTTTTAGATTCGCTTTTTTATGCTGTCTTTACAAGACTCTGCCCACAATTTGGGGGCCAATCAAAATGATAATACATATTAGCATATTCGGTAATTTCCAAACATATCCCAATCTTGTGATTTTCTAAACATTAATAATACCTACATCTTGTGATATCAAAAATGGTGACCCCTGTAGTTCAAGTTAATAGGTCAAAACATTCCTCATCCTCTGTCACTTGTCTGCTGGACAACCGCAGCTTCTTTAAAAAAGACAGAGACAAAACCACAAGCAGATGTTTCCTCAAATAAACACAGAAAAAGAGGAAAAGACATATATGAGATATTTCAGTAAATCATAAGGCAGTCTGATCTTAATCAAAAATATACTAAGATATGTTTCTGATTATTAAAGCAAAATAAGCAATGTGAAATCATGAACAGAGTGAAATCAACAATTAATCAATTAATCAATAATGTAATGTAATATGGAATCTCCTTACAATCCTCCCTTTGACCATTCGATATCATCGAAATGGTCATTCTACCTATTTGTCACGCCTCAAGGAGTCATATTCCTCGGCTACCTTTTCATCATGCCTTAAGGAGTCGTATTCCTCGGCCTCATTTCCCTGGTTCTCGTACCATACCGTGGGATCTCTGGTAATGGAAGTCAGCTTCATGGTTTCGGAAGGTGCTTTGCTACCCTTTTTGTAGAGGCATTTAAGTAACATGAAGCATGCATACAAGAACAATATAAAAAGCAGTATGGTAAAAATTGTCATTGCAGTGTTCTTTAACCATGAAGTGAGACCTCCCAAACTGAACCCGGTAGAGAAAGGGTCCCATGTTTTCCCAATATCCCTTGCATCCTGTTGTAGCTTGTTTACCTCTTTTCTGTGTTGTGCAATAATGTCATAGTAATCAGGGATCTCGATACTCGTGTTGTGTATCCAAGTGCAGCATTCATAGTCCTCAGTAATCTCACAGAGGCCAGTGAGGGCTGCACTCATGCTTTCTATGGCCAGGTCATGTAACCCTAGTTGCTTTCTGATTGCTCTGGTCTCTAGGTTTAATTTTGAGATGTCATCAGAGTCTTTTTCCAAGATCTCATCAATGATCGAGGTGTAGTTATTTAGTTTCTTCATCAGATCTATTCCCCAACCTGTCCAGGAAGGAAACCAAGCCCAGGTCATATCTTTTTCTAGGAACATTTCTCTCTTTCCAAGATGTTTTAGAGGGTATCGTGGGTGGGTGCTAGCTTTAAGTAGGTGTCCTTGCCCATTATCCCCGACTACTCCCATTACAGGAACTATTTTAGCAAGGTAACACCATCCCTGGGGTTCTTCAGGAATCCATGGGTAACAGAGCTTGCCACAACAGATGTAGGTTGTGTTACCTAGTGCCAAGGGTCGTTGGCTAACAACGGTCCTTGCACCCTTTGAATGACCAGATGCCATCAGCAGAGCTAGCAACTGTGCGACCGTGGAGTGGGAAAGGTCATAGATGGTAGCATTTATCACAGGGTCTGAGGTGCGAAAAAGTGAGTTATCGGTGAGGGAAGCCATGGAGACATTAAGTTTTGACCTTTTGCATACCTCAGCTCCCCTGGAAATGTTTCCCAGTATGAAACATCAATCTGGAGCATGGCTTCTACCCACGATTTGAAAACTGAGGGGCTTGTTGGGACTTTTTCTTATGACATTGGCAAGAACTATGGGGGGAGTTCCATTCAAAAAAGGAGTGATGTTTAAGGGAATGGCCATCAATGGGATTCTGGCTGTACTGGGGTGGAGTTTGCTACATATCCAACATTTCTCAAAACCAGACTTCTGTGCATAACTGTACTTAAACTTCAACAACAACATCTTGTCAGTGAAACCTGAAGGGGGTTCAGTGGGGGATATACTTCTTTTATATTTTATACTAGATGTATTGGCTGTCTGTGTATTTCCACATATCCCTTCTAGTGACCCTAAATCTTCTGGATGGTACACACAATTTGTTATTAACCAAGTAGGTATGAATACTATCAGAATCAGACATGTCCAGAAGCATAATGTTTTTCCTGACACAAAGGTGGAAATCATTTTGTCAGGTACTGTGTACAAAGTTCTGTTTCTTGTTTCTTCCTGTTGGTGGGGGATTCGTCTCGTTGGTCCGAGAGATTTGTTTTATGCCTTCTTGAATGTCCTTCAAATCTGGTCGCTGTTCCTGGTCAGAGGAGTCTTGGGGTGCTGGAGGAGGGTCAGGGGTCTGGGGTTGCTGTGGACACTTCTTTAACCGGCTGGCGTGGATCCAGGTGTTTCCTAGATCGGTCAGTACAGCAGTTCTGGAAACCTTCTCTATTTTCCAAGGTCCGGAGAAAATGGGTCCAACCTTCTTTTTGTGTGCCAGTTGTTTCACCAGTACTTTGTCTCCTGGGATGAAGGGATGAGTAGGTTCTGTTGAAAGAGGAGAAAAGGTGACAGAAACTTGTTCGTTCATATCCTGTAGCATACTTACCAGATTTTTCACGTACATTTCCTGTTGAGAATAGATGTTAATGTCAGTGTTTTGATCTAAGAGGGGCAGCTCTATGTTTGCAGGAACTCCCATCAAAATCTCAAAGGGTGAGAGTTTTGTTCTAGCATGTGGTGTTGTTCTGATCTGAAATAGGACAGAAGGAAGGTAATCCAACCATCCTTTCATGGTGCCCCCCGTGGCTTTTTTTAACTTGTCCTTAATGTTCCTATTCATTCTTTCCACTACTCCTGCACTTTGTGGGTGGTAAGGGATGTGCAGTTTCCACTGTAAGCCTAGTAGCTTAGCTAAAGTCTGTGTAACAGAGGAGCTGAAGGCAGGCCCTCTGTCTGACCATATGGCCGTTGGTATTCCGAACCTACAAACCCAATGGTTCAGTATGCATTTGGCAGCAATTTTGGCAGTCTCACCTGTACATGGAATTCCTTCAATCCAGCCTGACCATTTGCATACGATTACGCAAAGGCATTTCAAATTACCTCTTTGTTTGCAAATCTGTTAGGGGACCCAGGGGTGAGGGCAGGTGGCCATGTAATCCATGATTTTTCCCTTGGACATTGTTTTGTGCACAGGTTAGACAACTGCTGGTGAGGAGTTTTGCCTGTTTACTTAAGTTGTTCGTGCAGAAAGACTTTGTGTATATGTTTGTTAGGGCGGTGGTACCTATATGTCCTGGACCATGGAGATAGGAAAGTATGAGAACACTGCTTGATTCTGGTATGCCCAATATCTTCCCCTCTTTTGACCAAAGACCTTCTTGGTCCTTGGTCAAGCCATCCTTGACCCAAAAAGAAACATCCTCTTCTGTAGCTAATCCCTGTATTTGTGCCACAACGGTTTTGAAGTTGGGTGATGCAAAATGTTCTTTGAAGAACATTGTTGTGGGAGCTGGCTGACCAATGTATAGGGCAGCGGCTTTTTTCGCTTCTCTGTCTGCCAGAGCGTTTCCTTTGGAAACTCTGCTGTTATCCGATGAATGTGCTTTTACTTTGATGACCGCTATCCTCTTTGGGAGAAGAATCGCTTGCAGGAGTGCTTTAATTTGTGTAGAGTTAGCGATTGGCTTGTTGTCAGCGGTTTTAAATCCTCTATTCGCCCAGATTACGCCATAGTCGTGCGTTACGCCAAAAGCGTACCTACTATCTGTGTAGATGTTTACCTCCTCATCAGAGAAAAGTATGCAAGCTCTTGTGAGCGCCTCCAGTTCTGCTACCTGTGCTGAGGAGGGTGGTAAGGCTTTTGCTTCCAACACCACATCAGGTAGTTGGACAATGGCATACCCTGTCAGGAATGTTGCATCAGAGGGGCGAGTACAACTGCCGTCTATGAAGACGTCCTGTACTCCTGGTAGGGGAATGTCAGTGAGATCTGGGCGAGGGCTGGTTATTGCTGCAACCTGTTCAACACAATTGTGCTTCTGATCAGGGTCTCGCGGTAACCTGAGCAAAGAGTGCAAAAGACGGACAGTGGGATTACTTGGTGGTGCGTGTTTGAGAGTGAGGTTATCAGTATTCAGAAGTGTGATCTCATACCCACTAAGCCTCTGTGCTGTCATATGCTGTGTGTTCATGTTCTGTAGAAGGTGAGTTACTGAATGAGTAGTGTAGAGAGTCAGTTCATGGCCTAATACTGATTTGTTAGCCTCTTGAACTGCCATAGCACAAGCAGCAAGGTTTTGTAGACAAGATGGCATCCCTTGTACTTGGGTAGGCAACTTTTTTGAGAGATAGGAGACTGGTCGGTACCCGGTTCCATGTTGCTGTGTCAAAACCGCAGCAAAAGAATTTCCCGATACCACACAGTATAATTGAAAGGGTTTGCCATATTCTATCAATCCCAGGGCGGGGGCCTGAGTCAGACTTTTTAACAAGGCCTGAAAAGCACAGAGCCTTTCTGTTGTCCAATCTACTGTCTTTGGGGCGGTGGACAAGGTAGCCTCCCTCAGAATGCCATCATAATATGAACAATCTGGGATCCATTGGCGGCAATATACGATTGCGCCCAAGAATGAGAGCAAAGTTGCTTTGTCTCTTGGAGGACTGAGAGCCTGCAGGGCTGCGGCACGTTTGGGGGATACCAGTCTGGTTCCCTCCTTCAGAATGCATCCCAGGTATTCTACCTGACTTTGACACCATTGTATCTTCTTCCGTGATGCTAGGTGGCCAGACCTGGCCAGGTGATGTAACAGAGATGTGGAATCGACCGCACAATCTTCAGCAGATCGACTGCACAGGAGCAAGTCGTCCACATACTGTATCAGTACCGACCCGCGCTCAGCAGTCCATGACTTAATTGTCTCATTAAGGACCATGGAGAAGGCTGCTGGACTGTCCACATACCCCTGAGGTAATCTTGACCAGGTCAACTGCTTTCCCCTCCCCCATGAGAATGAAAACATGGGCAATACCCCATCATCGATCGGGATGCTAAAAAATGCATTCGCCAGGTCTACTACTGTGTAGCAAAGGGAATCAGCAGGTATTTTCAAAAAGATGAAAGAAATATCTGCCACCAAAGGTGGCAGAGGTATAACCTGCTTGTTCACGGCCCTTAGGTCCTGTACAAGCCTCCACTCCCCATTTGCCTTTTTCACAGGGTAGATTGGTGTATTCCAGGGGCTTATGATGTGTTTCAGAATCCCTTTTGCTATGTAATCATTGATTAATGGTGTGATGCCTTCAATTTTTTCAAGTGGCAGGGGGTACTGCTTGTGATATTGTACTTCAGCGTCTGGACGCATTTGTGGTGTGTAGGGTGTACAGTTGATAAAACCCACACTCCCTTTGTTGTCTGCCCATATAGCATGTGTTTCTAGAGTGGGTGGTAATGATGCAAAGAGTCCCCTGAAAGTGTGTCTCTTTGGAGCATGTAAATCACAGAACGGTGAGCTGGCAGTGAGGGAGCCCCCTCTGTCAAATTTAATGGTGATATTCAGTTTTGAGAGTAGGTCCCTCCCCATTAAAGATACTGGACAATCCACAAGGACAGCAAAACTCTGGGTACACAGTTCCTGCCCTTCTGGAGTAGCCACGGGCAATGGTGGAGTGATGGGGTGGGTAATTGATGTCCCATTTATACCAATAGAGTTTCCCTCAGTGGAGTGCGGTGTGTCATATATGGCATCATTCAAACTACTGAATGTAGCCCCTGAATCCAACAATAGACATATCAGGTGATTGTCTACCCGCAATAGTACCTGCGGAAGACTTTTCCATGATGGATTGTAACACACAAGGCTGAGGGACGGGACGTACTCTTGGCATCCCTATTGTGGCGTCCGCCGAGCGGATGGCCACTGCATCGGAATGCGTGGGGGAGGTCTGTTAGGCTGAGGCTGGTATTGGGGTTGTGGTTGGGGTGGTTGGGGTTGTGGTGGGTGAGGATACCTGATATCCTGAAGGCGACGGGGGGTGGTGTTAAGATTCCTACCTCTCCCTCTCTGGGCGTTTGTTCTAATTCTGTAGGGACATTGGGACTTCCAGTGCCCCAGTTCCCCACAGTTAAAGCACCCCTGGTCTGGTGGGTAACCCTGATTTGGGGAATAAGATTGCATTGGTGGATAAGGTTGCATTGTCATTATGTGGGTGGGCGGAGTCCCACCAGTTGGCAGAGTCTGGGTTGGTGTTAGGGAGGGAAAAATGCCACCCTTCTGTTCAAATACCCCTGATGTTTCTCGTGACCTAGCATCCTTCATAAATTCATCTGGGGGTTGTTCTGCCCACTTTGGATTAGTGAATTTAAGCAACTGTGTCACCTTCGTATCGCCACCAGCCATAATGGTGGTGGTGAACAACTGGGGGTTGGCGTTATCTACTGCTTTCCACAGACCATATACCCGGGTACAAAATTCATAGAACTTTTCCTTCGGTCCCTGTTTTGCTAGGACAAGTTCCTGAAGTGCAGATGAACCCTTGTATATGGTAGACCAATGATTCCCCATACCTTTCCAAAAAGATACCCAATCTTTATCTTCTTCTATGTGGGCTGTCCATAAGGCATCTACGGGATGCCCTTCTGGGCTGTCAGGGTCAACTATACTAAGGATCCCCGCTATATCTTCTTTATCCAGGCTAGTCCCTGCACTGTATTTTGCAAGGAAAGCTCCAGCCTCCCTAGGGCTTTTCTTTGGGCTGGGGCATAACTCCTTTATTTTTGACAGTGTGCCTAGGGGTAAGGGAATATGGACTACCGTCTCCCCTATATGCATGAGTGGTGCTTTAAAGGCGGCACCTAGACTTTCCTGTTCCATGTCTATTTCTCTTTCCTCAGTAGAGGATTCACCCTGCTCCCTTTCCTCCTGTGGGGGTTTCTGGCTTATGGCCGGTTTTGTTTGGCTTCTGAGTGTGGTGGATGGCTGTGAAATTATCTTTTCCTTGGCCTCCTTAATCCTTCTTGCTTCTTTCTCTAGTTTCCTCTCATATGCCTCTAAATCTTCCCTTTTCTTTGTATCCTTTCTTCCTCTTCCTGCTGTCTTTTATTAAATTCTTTCTGTTTCTCCTCCCATTCCTTTTCCTGGGGCTTAACTTCCTGACTCCTTCCTCTTCTCCCTTTTCCAGGGACATTCCATCCCTTTCTTCCTTAGTTATCGCAGAATACTCTCTCATCTCACCTTCCCTCTTATCTAGCTCCCTTTTGTAATGTTCTAGCTCTTCCTCCCTCCTAGACATTTTCTCCTCTAATTCCTCCTTTCTCTTCTTAACTCTTTTAACTTCTCTTCTAATTCCTTTCCTTCGGATCCAACCTCCTAATCCTCTCTTCTTCCTTCCTACGTATACCTTCTACCCGGACTTCCTCTTCCCTGTTTCTACTTTCATTTTCCCATCGTGTAACCTGTGCCTGATCAGCTGCACTATATATCATGGTAGCTAATACTGCTGGATCCAGAGATGGATACAGCTGAAGACATGGACCCAATGTTCCATCCTCCTGTTTAACCATCACATAAGGGGGGGGTGCTTCGGGTGATAGGGCGGGTGAGTTTACAGGTTTTGGTGTGGGGGCTTTAGTTACATACTTTGTTTTATATTTGGCTAAGCATTTGTTCCATGCTTTGTAACAATCTTTCATGTATTGGGTGTCTTCCCATTTCCCAGGTGGGTAAGAGTGCTTGTGCACCTGACACACCTTGCTCACTTCCTTCCACTCGTCCTCAGAACAGGGTCCTACTGGCCCTGGGTCATGTATCCCCAGCTGTTGGCTCCTCTCTCTGACCTGTGTCCAAAACGGTTCTACCTGTGGCCCGGTAGTGTGTTTTTAACATACTCATAGGGAGATGGATTGCATGGTCTGGGTTGCTGCAGAATTCCCCATCCAATAACCTTGGTAGTGTGTGTCTAGTACAGGGACAGAGATGAAAGCAACCTGTTTGTGCTATAATCTGTTCCCTGACTTGGAATAAGTCCCCTCGTCTGTTATCGCTGTGGGGCTGATATAGCTATGAAGGTTAACCCTCAGTACTCGGTATAGGAAACCCCTCCTTGTGGTAGGATATACTCCCCTTGCACCAAGTCGGTATGAGAACCGGTTGGTCTAGTGGTGAGCAGGATCCACGTCCTGTCAACACTAAGGAACAGTAAACCAAAGGTGCAATGTGGGCAGGCGGGCGCTATCTCACTACAGTCAGGCTCCTGTCTTAGGTCGTTCATTTAGTACATATATGTGTAATACAATATCAACAAAAAAAATCCTCTAAATTAATACAGTACTTTACATTCAGTTGTCATACACATATATTATCATACACTTATCTCTAATTCTCTAATTCTCTATACACTCTAAATACTTACGGTGTTACCTAAAAGAAAAAACAAGCAAGAAAACAAGCAAAATCTTATATATACAGTGGCAAGATAAAGTTACATTATATGAACATGTTATAATAAGTATAATAAGTGCACTTTTCAATATTTTCCCCAAAAATTGGGCGTCCACTTAGCCACTCCTTATACTACGGGCGTATTCTATACTTCCCGAGTTTTAAACACACATATATCTACTCAACACAGCAGTCAGACCAACCTAGGTCAGACTATAAAAAACCAAAAAAAAACCTCTGCGAGCCCTTTAACCCTCCAAGGGGCTACAGCCCTAGCCCGTTGCGAAGGCACAGTTATGTAAGTGGGTGGATATACAAGGTTATTTGAACAAGGCAAGCATCAACACCAGTTACCTAAAATAGGTAAAAAAGGAGCAGAATGTCTTACCTGTTCAAAATACCCCACTTCCTGGTACCAAAACTGTTAGGCGCCCGTCTTCTCCTTGTGGCCTAGGCTCTTGGGGATGTGGCTCAGTGGAGGTCCTCGCCGGCGGTTAACCAAAGACACATACACACATAGGTATGCTGAAAATGATTACAAGTCTTTATTTTTAGATTCGCTTTTTTATGCTGTCTTTACAAGACTCTGCCCACAATTTGGGGGCCAATCAAAATGATAATACATATTAGCATATTCGGTAATTTCCAAACATATCCCAATCTTGTGATTTTCTAAACATTAATAATACCTACATCTTGTGATATCAAAAATGGTGACCCCTGTAGTTCAAGTTAATAGGTCAAAACATTCCTCATCCTCTGTCACTTGTCTGCTGGACAACCGCAGCTTCTTTAAAAAAGACAGAGACAAAACCACAAGCAGATGTTTCCTCAAATAAACACAGAAAAAGAGGAAAAGACATATATGAGATATTTCAGTAAATCATAAGGCAGTCTGATCTTAATCAAAAATATACTAAGATATGTTTCTGATTATTAAAGCAAAATAAGCAATGTGAAATCATGAACAGAGTGAAATCAACAATTAATCAATTAATCAATAATGTAATGTAATATGGAATCTCCTTACAATCCCTAGTGGTCAGCAGGAGGGAGTCACTCTATTTTTCACCCCCCTATACCTTTATATTGAATCTGAACGTGGGATTGGTTTGTTTTCTTAGCAGTGAAGTGAGATAGGATAGTCTGTTCCCTTCCTTTTTCCGTTATCGCTGTTGTACAATTCAGTGTCAGCGATATGTGACATTGTCCACATTACTGTTTGAAGGAGTTCAAAGTGCATTACCGCTCAGTGTTATCCATTCCCTTATTCCTGACTCCCATCCTCGTCAAACTGATTTCATGTTTCCTCCTTCTGATAGCAATTACACAAAATGTGGGCTCGTTTTTTGATATATCTGTTCGTGTCTTCCTGCATTATAAATGTGAGATGATTTTGTGACCCGTAATATCAGTTGTCACTTCTCCACCCCTGTGGTTACCAGAGAACGTTTTCTAGTTCAGTAAGAAAGCTTCCATCAGTGTTTTCATGCCACATTATTTGTGCGATCGTTTCTTAGGCCTGAAGATAGAAAATGAGATAGAATGAATAATACAAACCTGTGCTTTTTCAGTACCAGGAAAAATAATTGGCTTGTTTTAGAACCTATGTAGGTCTATGTGTGCATAGAGGTGCGGGTTTCCTTTTTGTCATTTTAGGCTGGTGCATTGTCATCCGTCAATTTGTTCCTTTTGTGTGTGGACATGCGTTTGTGTGTTTTTTAAATTTAGAATTTGAAGTTTATTATGTTAACCACTTAAGGACCGGGAAGGATTTGTCCCCTTAAAGCGGAGTTCCGCCCAAAAATGGATCTTCAGCTTATACGGTTCCTCCCCCTACAGATATTTGCTCCCACTTCTGGCGATAGATCGCAGCAGAATCCGCGGTAATCTTCGCCATGTCTGGCCCCTCCTCTGTTCCCCCCCCGCTGTCTTCTGGGAGACGCACAGGTCCCAGAAGACAGCAGTGACAAGTCAGGACGCACAGCACGACTTGCGCATGCGCAGTTGGGAACCAATCTATGAAGCCACAAGGCTTCACTTCCTGATTCCCTTACTGAAAATGCCGGCGCCTCCACCCAGGAGCTGAGAGATGGGTCGGCTTCGGGTGAGGACATCGCGGGTGCCCTGGACAGGTAAGTGTCCTTATTTTAAAAGTCAGCAGCTGCAGTATTTGTATCTGCTGACTTTGAAACTCCACTTTATTGACCAGGCCATTTTTTGCAATATAGCACTGAGTCGCTTTAACTGACAGTTGCGTGGTCATGCTACGTTGTACTCAAGCAAAATGTCCTTTTTTTTTTCTCCACAAATAGAGCTTTCTTTTGGTGGTAGTTGATCACCTCTGTGGTTTTTATTTTTTGCGCTATAAACAAAAAAAGAGTGACAATTTTGAAGAAAAAAAACACCAATTTTTAGTTTTTGCTATAATATCCAAAAAAAAAAAAAAAATTCTCCATTAGTTTAGGCCAATATGTATTCTTCTACATATTTTTGGTAAAAAAAAAAAATTGCAATAAGTGTATATTGATTTGGCTTGTGCAAAAGTTATAGCATCTACAAAATAGGAGATTGATTTATGGCATTTTTATTATTTATTTATTTTTTGCTAGTAATGGCGGAGATTTGCGTTTTTTAGTGGGACTGCAACATTGCGGCGGACAGTGACATTTATTCAGCGATAAGAGCTAGCCACTGATTACTGTATAACTGTCACTTGCCGGGAAGGGGTTAACATTAGGGGGCGATCAAAGGGTTAAGTGTTCCCTAGGGAGGTGTTTCTAACTGTGGGGGCAGTGTACTGATTAGAGGAGGAGAGAGATTGCTCGTTCTGATCACTAGGAAAAGCAGATCTATCTCCACTCTCCAGTCAGAACGGGTATCTGTTCGTTTACATTGACAGATCCCCGTTCTGGCTCTCTGAGGAGCGATCGCGGGTGGCCACACGCATGGGCTCCGGGATCGCGCCGCGTGGGATGCCCCTCCATCGCTCTTAAAGAGGCCGATTCGCGCAACCATGCCAACCTGCCACAGTATAATGAAGACAGCTGGTCAGCAGGCGGTTAACAGCCATTGATCAAGGCTTGTTAAAGCATATCTATGGTCAAAATGTAAAATCATGTATTTATTTCCACATTGTTTTTTAATTATTTCTAGTTTGCTTCCATTTTTCTGAATAATGACTTTGTAAAGATCCCCACACATTTACTTACTTTAATTTTATTCACTATGCCTTGTGGGTAGGTACTGCTGTATCACACATTGCACAGAGCCTGCCTTCTGAATTACAGAGTTGCTGATAGGAGGAGTTTCACAAGGCGGAGTCAGTACAAGAATCACTTTTTTGCAGGCAGCAAGGTACCATGGGATATGTAGTCCTTAGATATTGAAAGTAAACATCAGAGGAAATGCTGCAAAGCATGCAGGGAATCCAAGAATAGGTGGAAAGAGATGGCCAACCGAGAAGCCGCACTCACAATATGAAAGGAGTTTTCTCGAGTAAGCTTCTGTTGAATTGTCAAAAATAATTATTGTTTCTATTGCTATTAAAATGGCAGTAAAATAAAATGAAAGTGTATGCTGTGAACATACAGAATATTTCCTTTACCACTTGATGCCCAGGCCAGTTTTGACATTTCTCACATACATGTTGCAATCTGCAAACAGTAGAGGTCGCCACCATCTCAGAGATAAATGGGATTGGGCCTATGAATGGTTATAAATTAATGCTGAAGATGGCTGCTGCTCCCCTTTAGACAGGTCCTGAGTTCACCTAGTGCACATATAAAAAGTAAGCAGAGGACGGCGCCATCATAAGAGCGTAAGTCTATTTTTTGAAATGCAAAGGAAAAGAAAATATTGCACTCACTGCATAAAATCTGGAGAAGGCATGTCCCAAGTTATGTGGTCATCTCAGGGATCTGGAGCCCTCGCCTCCCCCGACCTAGTGACTTCATCCTCAGAGTCAAGCCAATCCGGAAGCTGCTGAAACCGACATTGAGCTTGCGTTCCACCCTGCAGTTTCAAGAGTTGTGCCTGTCCACCAGCAGAGTCCTTTCTGATCTTTACAATCCCTCCAGATGCTTGCCTGCCGAGCTCTGCTCTGCATCATCAGCTGTTTGCCTGCTGATCGCTGCACACTCCAGCTGCCCTGAGATGACCACATAATAACTTATGACGTGCCTTCTCCACATTTTATGCAGTGAGTGCAATATTTTCTTTTTCTTTTCATTTCAAAAAACAGTTTTACGCTCTTATGGTGGCGCCCTCCTCTGCTTGCTTTTTATATGTGCACTAGGTGAACTCAGGACCTGTGTAAGGGGAGCAGCAGCCATCTTCAGCATTCATTTTTAACCATTTATTGGCCCAATCCCATTTATCTCTGTGGGTGACAGACCGTGTCATTGCCTTTAAAACTTTTTTTGTGTTATAATCTGCATTTGCTTGCTAGAAAGTTACTTAGAACCCCTAATTATTGTATGTTTTAGAAAAACAGAGGCTCTGGAAAATTGAATGGTGGTTGTTGCACGTTATGTCGTATGATATTTGTGCAGCCTTTTATCAAATGCAGATTTTTAGGAAAGAATATACTTTAACCACTTCCCGCCCGCCCTATAGCGGATTGACGTCCGGGAAGTGATTCTGTTATCCTGACTGGACGTCATATGACGTCCAGCAGGATAACATGCCGCAGCGCGCCCCCGGGGGTGCGCATCGCGGCGATCGGTGGAGCGGTGTGTCAGTCTGACACACCACTACACTGATCTTGGTAAAAAGCCTCGGGTGGAGGCTCTTTACCACGTGATCAGCCGTGTCCAATCATGGCTGATCACGCTGTCAATAGGAAGAGCCGTTGATCGGCTCTTCCTCACTCGCGTCTGACAGACGCAAGTAGAGGAGAGCCGATCGGCGGCTCTCCTGGCAGGGGGGGTCTGTGCTGATTGTTTATCAGCGCAGCCCCCCCTCAGATCACCCCACTGGACTACCAGGGATGCCACTAGGACCACCAGGGAAGGGGCAACGTGGATGGCCAGGTATGTACCCCATGGCCATCCACATGTGCCCAATCTGTGCCAATCAGTGCCCACAAATGGGCACTGATTGGCACTATTATGTCAATGATCTGCCCAGCAATGCCCAGATCTGCCCAGCAATGCTTTATCAGTGCCACCTGTCATTGCCCATCTGTGCCACCTGTCATTGCCCATCGGTGCCACCTGTCAGTGCCCATCTGTGCCCATCAGTGCCCACCTATCAGTGCCCATCAGTGCCACACATAAGTACCCATCAGTGCCACCCATATATACCAATCAATGCCACCTACGAGTGCCCATCAGTACCGCCTATGTGTGCCCATCGGTGCCACCTATGAGTGCCCATCAGTGCCGCATACCAGTGCCACCTATCAGTGCCCATCAGTGCCCATCATCAGTGCCCGTTAGTGCCACCTCATCAGTGCCACCTCATTGGTGCCACCTCATCGGTGCCCATCAGTGCCGCCGTATCAGTGCCCATCAGTGCAGCCATATCAGTGCCCATTATTGAAGGAGAAAGCGTACTTATTTACAAAAAAATTTAACAGAAACAAAGAAAAACTTGTTTTTTTTCGAAATTTTCGGTCTTTTTTTATTTGTTGCGCAAAAAATAAAAACCGCAGAGGTGATCAAATACCACCAAAAGAAAGCTCTATTTGTGGGAACAAAATGATAAAAAATTTGCTTGGGTACAGTGTAGCATGATCGAGCAATTGTCATTCAAATTGCAACAGCGCTGAAAGGTGAAAATTGTGCAGGGGGGGAAGGTGTCTAAGTGCCTGGTATTGAAGTGGTTAATGAATTTTAGTGCACACAAACACAATATAATAGCCGATTTTAGTAAAAAATAAAAGTTGCGACGAGTAAATAAGATACAAATGTCAAGATTGAAAATTTTGCATGCTTGTGAAATGGTGGCAAACTATGGTACATAAAATTCTTCATAGGTGTTGCTTTAACCCTTTCACTGCCAAGTCCATATACCGTACGGACCTACAGAAGTGCCCATGGGTGGCCAAGTCAGTACGGCCTACGGACCTCCTTTCTCCCACTCCTATAAGCTTATGGTCACTTCAATGACCAGAAGTTTATATCAGATTTGTATAGCAGACTCTGCTGAACAATTCTATAACTCTGATCAGCGGATTTCAACCCTGCCCCCTGCCTCTCCACCCTCACTGTACCCTTCCATCCAAAACTGCTCCCCCCCACTCTCCTATCCTATCCCCTTCACCCCCTTCTTCACCCCCAGCAATGATTACCCCCTCCACCCGATCCGACCACCCCCTGCAAACCTGCTACCTGCAGCCACCATCATTAGCTTGCATCCCTCTTCTTCCACTCCCTGCTGGCTTCAGGTGCTGCTTGGGGGGTCCAGATGAGTCCCCCCCCGCCAGTCAGATCACCCCCCCAAATGCCCCCTCACCCCCGATCCATGGCCGCTCCGAGCGGCATCTCTCCTTCCCCCTACCTCCGCCTGCAGCTTCTCCCTGCACAGATCTCCTATGATCTGTCAGACTGGGGAGCACAGCGGGAGGGGAGAGCGCGGCGGATGGGGGTGAAGTTGGGGCTTGGGGAGGCTTAGTTAACATATGTTTATTAAACTCCCCCTGTAGAAGAGAGGGCGCATACAGGGATCACTCACTGCTACGTGCCCACTGACCGCTGATATATTGTAACCGCGAGTGTTACAATGTATCAGACTGTCATTTTCTGATATACAGATATACAGATTTTTTATTCATTCAAGTAAAGTGATACAAAGAAAAGGGACTATCTTTCTCTGTCTCAAAAAAAGAGATATGGGGGTCTGTTTTGACCTCTGATATCTCTCCAAAGACCCCCCCCCCAAAAAAAAGCTGGTGGTGACGGTCCCCCCCCCCCCCCCCTCCACGGATACCTCAGCTTCTTCTCCCCGCCAACAAGATCTGTCCTAATTGGCCAGGAGGAGAAGCCGGAAGACGATAGCGAATATTAATTCTCTATTGTCACAAGTAGGTGGATTTGGGGTGCAATGCTCTGTGCCCCGAGCCCAACCTTTTTCAAGCAAATTAGAGCCTCCGGCTCTGATCATGTGGATTGGAAGAAAAAAAAACTCGTACAAACGTATGAGTCCGGCGCCCTGCAGGGGGGCAGCGCCCCTAATGGACCCGCTGCTCCTGGTAAGACCCCTTTCACATGGAGCGGACTCTGTCAAGCTGATCTGCCTGCTCAGTGGGGGATCTGTCTGCTGATCCCCGTTGAGCAGGCGGATAACAGGTCATTAGGGATGTAGCAACTGCACAAATGACCCGTTGCTCCCAATTTTACATCCACATAGGTCTGCATGCATGTCCCTGAGCTCACACTGTCTGTGTTCAGGGTCATGTACCCACACCCACACGAATGTTAGATTGGGAACAGCAGCTATGCCTATGCAGCAGTTGAATCCCAATTGACATAAATGGAACTGCCTGTACGGGGATTCACGGAACACCTGTGCATCCCCATGCGGGTAAACGTGCCCCCCATGGGCATACACTTTAGTACGCCACATGTGAACGATGCTTTAGTACTAATTTAGAAGGAATTTTGTAAGTTACTTTGTGTTTATATGCAATATTAATGATTTTAGTGTATTTTTAGTGAAAATAGCGATATGATGAGCATTTTCGCAACTATTGCAGGGCCCAAAAAATCTGTAGCACTTTTTTTATTCTACAGGTCATGTGCTTTTAGAAAATGTCTAGTTTGAGGAGTCTTTTCAAATTCTAAAAGCTGTAAGTGAAAAATGAAAACCTCCAGTTTTTGAGAACATTTTTTGGGTACGTTCGATTTTCACCATTTTGCAAAAAGGCGCAATTTAAAATGTACAAATATTTATTTATTACCTCCATACCGGTTAAGCTTTTATATTTAGTAGGGACTTAGCAGGAATTTTGTAAAATGAGCTGTGTTTTTATCTGCTAATAATGGTTTTAGTGTATTTTTTCCCATTATATTGGTTCGATAAACATTTGTGCAAATACCGCGGGGTCTAAAAAATCTGTAGCACCTTCTTTTTATTCTAGAGGTCATATGCTTTCAGAAAATTATATGGTTTTGGGGGTCTTTCACAAATTCTGAAAGCTGTAAGGGAAAAATAAAAATGCAAAGGAAAAATTGCAAAAATGGTCTGGCCACCTGAGTGTACAAAATGGAGCACGGGGCCTGGCAGCAAAAGGGTTAAAAGCCTTTACAGGTTACCAGTTTAGCGTTAAACGTTAGCTCTGGCACTAGAATTATTATTCTCACTGTGACGTTCACGGCAATACCTCACGTGTGTGGTGCAATCACTGTTTACATTTGTGTGTTACCACGGGGAAACGGATGCTTTAAAAAGAAGAATAGTATTTTTCTCCGTTAATAAAAAATGATTTTTCAAAATAAACTGCACTGCAGCTCTGAGGTGGGAGCAAACACAAAAGTTATTATGATGAACCCCAACACAGGTTTTAGCATGTCGGAAAAGTGTGTGTTAAAACAGTGTAGATGAGCCCTTAGATTACACACTGTAAGCTGTCAGAATGAACTTTCTCTGCACTTCTTCATCATCAGATGTTCCCAGTTGTCCCCTGCTTCTACAGAATGTAGCACTCCATACCTGAGCCACCAATTACCAGGCTTTAGTACTGTCATCTGGGGTCATTCGCAAGGCTATATAAAGTACAAATTTGCGGTTTTAAAAAAATCCCCCGAACCCCCTTCCCTTTCCTTTCCTTTTTCTAGCCACTCAATGCATTTTGGTGTGCCACCCCCGAAGGTGAATGTATACATTATGGTAATTTTTATTTGTTGCTGTGACAATTGAATAAAGAGCTCACACAAATGCAATGCTTTTTGTAGAATAACAGAGGAACTTGCCTACATTGATTATTTTTTTTTTTTTTTTTTTTTCGTTTTCTTATTTAGAGGGCAGAAGTGGTCTTTAGCAAAAGTCTAGGGTGCAAGGCAAGCTTGTTAATTGCTGTGTTTTCTGATTTTGTGAGGTTTTCATATTATGAAAACATATGTGTTATAATCTAGATTATTTTTGGAGTAAATTTATTATCATGTTTGTAATATTATCTCACTCAAATGAGGATACTTTTTTGATGTGGTTAAGGGCATTTTATATTGGTGCAGCACCAAATTTGACCACTAGAGGGTGGTGTTTACAAAATAATGCATGTTTGCATAATAAATCTGATGCCGTGTATTACCACTTTTGTCCACTGCATCTGATTTGAAGAATTTCCCCTCAAAGTGCTGCTTATCAGAATAATGGCCTTTTTAAGCTGTTGTATAGCAGCTTATTTCAGGACCTATCAAAGTGGTCCTTTTTTCCTTTTTGATGCCTGCCAACAGTTAAAGTAGAAGAAAAGCCTCTGTATCTATTTGTGACAGGAGTCACTTTGGACGGGGGGTCTTGTGGAACCCAGCTTACTTTGGAGAGCTCTGGAAACTCCTTGTCCAGCTCCCCTGGTCCCTCGTATGTGTAAGTCACCCTGTGTCTATTAGGGGCACAGGGTGACTGAGAACCCCAGTTGGGTCTGCACAAACCAGACTCCACGGTACAACCACACCATCTCAGCATTTCGTGTTATCCCCTGTTATCCAGGGTTTTATATATGTGGTTTGTGTTGAGAGGAATGAAGGGGCTCTTTCACTTGGGATAGTAATATTTCTGAACAATATCCCTCAAGAAATATATAAAGATAAATTAATTTCACCTTTCCGACTGCTGGAATATTGTATGAGCTTAGTCTCATAAACTGTTCTATATGTTTTACTCAATCGTTTGAGGTGTGGCTGTATCCCATTGTTCTGTTATTTTTGTTTGCCTTAGGAGCAAAGTATTATGGGATGTATATGTGGATTAGCTGGGTGAGGGGAGAGGGAAATTCTTCAGCAGCCCCTCCTGTCTGTGTGTCTCTTGTTACTGAATGTAGTTTACCCCGCCCTGTGTCATTATGCAAAGAAGAGGGGATATATCTCTTTGTACCTGTGTTTGAATAAATAGTCTTATGCTTATCTTCACCCTACACTGATGTCATACCAAGTGACTGGGTGGGCTAAGGGACCTTGGATTGTGCTGGTAACGGGCAAAGGAAGCTTATACGGTGGAGGTACTCCTCTTGAGTACGGGGAGTCCATCACACTATTGTTAAAAATGTTTTTCTCCTTCCACCTACCTATCCTGCCTAACCTATAACCTAACCTGTATACTTACCTGTTTTTAATCTTCAGTCAGGTCACATGATCCCGCAGCTCCAGCCCCCCCGTCAGTGAGTAGCTGCTGCAGGGGAGAGGAGGGAGTGCCAAAAATAGCTGAGCTTTGGAGCCTATGAGTGGCATCGCGGCTCCTGGAATTAATAGCCGTTGTTGAGTGCACCCTTACACAAAGCTGTGTAAATGGATCGAAGTGGATACAGCTGGTAAATGTAGACCTGCACGTATGTACATAAATACAGGGGTTCACATTCGTACCTGTATGCATATTTATGGTCATATCTGCTTTTACCAGGTACTAGGTATTTGGACTTTTTTATTGTGTAAAATACCTCAAATATCAAGCAATATGCAAAATAAATTTGAAAATGACATACTATTATTTGACAGCTCAACCTGTTTCTGCTGGCCCTATGCATATATGTGGCTGCTGGATGAGTGGGCTTTAACGCTAAGCATTCACAGGGAACGGCTTTTTTGCTCATGCTCACTGGGTGCTCTCAACACAGTAAATAAGGTGTCATGGACAGCCAATCACAGTGGTCACAAGATTGAAATCCTCTTAAAGGGCCAGGGGGAGGGGACGTGGTGGCAACGGATTAATATTTCTTTTTCATACATCATGGGACACAGAGTCAGGCTAATATTCATTACCTGCTGGGTTATACTCCATCATTAGGTGAATGGACACTTTTAGACCAAAGGTCTTCAGACAGGAAGTAATCCCCTATATAACCCCTCCCATACAGGAAGTACTTTAGTTTTTTACTAGTGTCTGCAAGGTGGATGGCACTTTTTGTTTGAGCTCTCTGAGCTTCAGGTCTCTAGTCCCACAACCGGTTCCAAAAATTAATCAAAGGATTGACCAATCAGATCCATTTGACACAGGCTTTAATGCTTAGATAAATGGTACCCGAGCCTCGCAAAGAAGACTCAAGATCCTGCGAGGGTTTTCCTGTAACAAGGCCTCCGGGGTCTGGACCCTGCGGAGTGGAAATCCTGGACACTACAGCGCTAAGGCATTTCCTGCAAGGTGCTGTACAGGTCCAAGGGAGTGGACCCTAAACATGAAAGGGTACCCAGTTATTGAAGGTCCAAATGACAGGAACCCGCCGTGAAGGGTGAAGATTGGGCCCTTAGCTTCTAAGTGGCCCTGCTCCTGGACGGGTAAGTGAAACCCCTTTATTTTATTATTGTGGGGTGTCCCAGTGATTGTAACAATCAGTCAAGTGAGCTAAAGGTTGGACACCTGTGTGCAGTGACCATACGGGGGAGTTCTGGGCTAGCTGTGGGTGTTTGCAAAGTGTACCTTTTTTGCTTGTGTCTGGCTGTTTTTTACCTGTATGATGGCGCATGACGGTGCGCCATTTCGCCTTGGTTCGCCATGGCGTACGGGCGTTCGCAAGAGCGCTGCTGGGCTCAGTAGTTTGGCGGCCATGGCACACGCGGTTTCGACGCAGCCTTTATCTGGGTGCATGAAGATTTGCATTGTACGCGAATACAGTCACGCCCGCTTGCCAGGACCATGGACATGCGTGTTCCGGCACACACCCAGCTTAGTTAAGCTGTGCAGGCCAAGCATGTGGTGCTTCCAGAAGGTAGCTGTGGGACATAGAGCAGGTTCTGAAAAGACACTTGCAGTGGTTCATTTGCTGGTTGCTTGGCTGGCCAAAGGTGCTTAGCGGGATTGTTGCATAGGGGCTTGGTGAGCCCTATCAAAGGGTCTCCATTCTGAGGTGTTTTAACTACACCCAAGTACTCTATGTTTGTGACATTGAATGTCTTCCAAAAAGAGGAGTGGTACTAACACCATAGGGACAGGCACACCTATGTCATCAGTATTTCTTGATGAACCTAGTTGTATCACTAGTGTTGTATCACCTGAAAGACCAGAGCCTCCCGGGCAATCTGAGCCGCTGCGCCTATCTGATATTGTGCCTACAGTCAACGCTGCTGCTTCACCCTTTATCACTAAGGATGAACTGTCCTCAGCCCTAGCCGGGTTAGAGCACAGGATTGCCGGCATGATTGCCTCCATCCCGCAGGGTGGCAGGAAGCGTGACAGATCCCCCTTCCCGGAGTCTCCTAGTCTGGAGCAGGAATGGGTTGAGAATGGGGAAGAGCTGAAAGCTCAGGATTCTGTGGAGTGCCCTGCAGATGAGTCTGCTTCCGAGCAATCCATCTAAGAAGATATCTAGTCGATGCCTGCCTCTCAGTCGCAGAGGCTTTTGATCCTGGCTCTGACCAAAATGTTTCTTTCTGCCTTTAAGTTGCCTCTTGCAGAGGTGACTGAGCCCCCCCTGGTCCTCTTTGGGATCTCTGAGACCTTTTCAGGTCGCACAGACTTTCCCGCTACACCCCCTGGCAGTGTATGCTGATTGGGAACATCCTGACAGGACTTTTTTGCCTCCTAAAAGGTTTTCCCTTTTATATCCCATGGATGAAAAGTTTGTTAAAAATGGAGCATGCCAGCTGTAGATGCAGCAGTCTCTTCCTTAAACAAGAACTTAACTTGTCCGGTAGATAACGCACAGGGCTGGAAAGACCCCGTTGACAAGAAATTTTTTAAAGTTAAAAAAGTTGTTATTATTAAAGGCTTCCTTTTCTTTGGCCAGTTCAGCTATTCAGCCAGCTGTTGCAGCAATTGGCATTTACCAGTCCGTAAAGAATCAGGTTAAACGGCCAGATAGGCCTAACCAGGAGGATGATCTGCCTGAAAGTAAGACAGATATTCCTCGTGTGCTGTGTTTTGCTGTTGATGCTTTAAAGGATTGAATACAGCAGGGTTCTCGCCTGGCTCTCTTGTCTGTACATATGTGCAGACTTTTATGGCTTAAGAACTGGTCACCCGAGCTTCATTGTAAAAAGTTATTGGTAGGTTTCCCGTTTTATGGGGAACGTTTATTCGGTGATCACTTGGACAAATATATTCAAAAGATTTCCGGAGGGAAAAGTTCCCAGCACCTAGCCCTCCTTTTGAGGGGATGCCCCCACTTTATCGGGTGGGGGGAAGGCTGCTGCACTTTGCGGACATTTGGAAAACAATAATTCAGGACAAGTGGGTCACCTCAATTATATCTCTACATCATCTAGTGCATCAAGGAGTGATTGTAAAGGTTCCTTTATTCGAAAGGGGCACAGGGGTTTTACTCAAACCTGTTTACGGTTCAGAAACCAAACAGGGACACAAGGCCCATTTTGGACCTAAGGTCCCTGAACAAGTATCTATTGATACAGTTCTTTCAGATGGAGTCTGTGCGCTCAGTAGTAACCTCACTCCAGAGTTGAGACTTTTTAGCCTCCATCGATATAAAGGACGCGTACTTACACTTACCTATCTTTCAGCCTCATCAGCGGTTCCTACGTTTTGCAGTAGAGAAACGTCATTTTCTGTTTGTGGCTCTACCCTTTGGGCTTGCTACAGCTCGCCGAGTGTTCACAAAGGTCCTAGCACCAGTACTGTGCTTTTAAAGGCCCAAGGGATCCTGGTGCTCGGGTATCTGGACGACCTCCTGCTCAGAGATCACTCAGTACAGGCTCTAGAACAGAGCATAATATACACAGTGAGGTATTTGAAAAACTTAGGCTGGATCATAAATACCGAAAAGTGAGCCTTGAGACCAGCTCAAAGTCTAAGATATTTCGGTCTGATAACTTAGAGAGTACTGACTACAGATGCCAGTCTCTCAGGCTGGGGAGCGACCCTAGACGGGCTCACAGCTCAGGGGAAATGGTCAGGGACAGAGCAGACCCTGCCCATCAATGTCCTAGAATTATGGGTAGTACGTCTGGCCCTGCGGTCCTGGACGGTGGAACTTCAGGACTGCCCCATCAGGGTCCAGTCCGACAATGCCACGGCAGTGGTTTATATAAACCACCAAGGCGGTACCGGGAGTCGTCAGCTCTGAAGGAGGTGAACTACATACTAGCCTGGGCAGAGGGACATGTGCCAATGATATCGGCAGTCCATATCCCGGGAGTAGAGAACTGGAAGGCAGATTATCTCAGCCACTAGCAGATCTGCCCGGGGGAATGGTCTCTACACCCAGAGGTGTTCCAGGAAATTTGACAACGTTGGAGATAGCCAGAGGTCAACCTACTGGCATCCAGGTTCAACAGCAAGCTACAGCAGTTTGTGTCTCAAACAAGAGATCCTCTGGAAATTGGAGCAGATGCTCTGATAGTTCCATGGAGCCAGTACTCCCTGGTTTATGCTTTCCCTTCGATCCCTCTCCTTCCACATTTGTTGCGCAGGATTCAGAGAGAGGGGGTTCCAGTCATTCTGGTGGCACCAGTCTGGACCAGAAGGCCCTGGTTCCCGGAGATTGTGAGTCTGACGATAGACGGGCCATGGACACTTCCACGTTGTCCCGTTGTACTGTCTCAAGGTCCTTTATTCCACCCCAATTCACAATCTCTAAATTTGACGGCATGGCTATTGAAGCCAGGGTGTTAAAGTACCGTGGCATCTTGGGACCAGTGGTGTCTACTCTAGTGAATGCTAGAAAAGCTGTCACTAGGAAGATTTATGATAAGGTCTGGAAGACTTATATTGCTTGGTGTGAAGCCAGAAAATGGCATCCTCAGAAATATGTGATTAGGAGAATTCTCTCTTTTCTACAGTCAGCTGTGAAAATCAAATTGGCTTTGAGTACAATCAGAGGTCAGGTTTCGGCCCTATCAGTATTCTTCCAAAGGCCTTTAGCCTCCTATTCACTGATCCGAACCTTTATGCAAGGGGCAACTCGCTTGCTTCCCCCCATTAGGTCACCTATGTGTCCTTGGGACTTGAACTTGGTGCTGTCTGTGTTACAGAAACAACTATTTGAATCTTTTAAGAAAATTCCATTAGACTTGCTGACACCTTGGCTAGAAGGATGTCGGAATTGGCGGCCCTTTGCAGGGAACAGTACTTGATCCTTCACCATGACAGAGTCGTGTTACAACCTGTTCCATCCTTTTTGCCAAAGGTGGTGTCAGCCTTTCGTTTAAAGCAGGACATTATTTTGCCTTCTTTTTTCTCTCAGCCTCGTTTGGCAGAAGAGAGAGACGACTGCATTATTTGGACATTGTCCGGGCAGTCAAGGTTTATCTGTCTAAATCTGCGGAGATCCAAGGATCAGACTTTTTTTTTTTTTTTTATACCAAAAGGACCCAAGATGGGGCAGGCAGCTTCCAAAGCTTCCATTGCCAATTGGATCCGTCAATTGGTCATTCAGGCCTACGGTCTGAAACATAAAGCTCCTCCCTTTAGGGTGAGAGCTCATTCTACCAGGGGTGTAGGAACCTCCTGGGCTTTTCGCCATCAGGTATCTGCGGCTCAAATTTGTAATGCTGCTACCTGGTCTTCGGTGCTTAGGTTCACAAAATGTTATCAAGTGGATGTTCGAGCAGCCGAGGATTCGGCCACAGTGTACTGCGGGCTGCCATATAACTTCTGATGGCTATTGTTTGGCAGGGTGTCTCCCTCCCCTCAAGGTTATTGCTCTGGGATGTCCCAACAGGTAATGAATATTAGCCTGACTCTGTGTCCCATGATGTATGAAAAAGAGAAAATAGGATTTTTACGTCATACTTACCTGTAGAATCCTTCTTTGAGTACATCATGGGACACAGAGATCCCTCCCCTCTTTTTTGAGAATTTAGTGCTTGTTACAAAACTAAAGTATTTCCTGTATGGTAGGGGTTATATAGGGGATCACTTCGTGTCTGAAGACTTTTGGTCTACCAGTGTCCATTCACCTAATGATGGAGTATAACCCATCAGGTAATGCATATTAGCCTGACTCTGTGTCCCATGATGTACTCAAAGAAAAGGATTCTACAGGTAAGTATAATGTAAAAATTCTATTTTTCTATGACAGTCGGGATTTTCTGACTTTTGTCTGGAATGGGAAACAGCCGAGACTGGCATATTACATCCCGCGTACACATAAACTGGACGGTGGGGGTTCAGCCTTCCTGATATTGCATTATACTACAAGGCTATGGCTCTGGTGCGCATTCTGAACTGGTGTCACGACGCTTCGACTAAAATCTTGGTCCCTTTAGAAATATCGATGTCGGGCAGAAACTTAGCACTCTCCCCTTTGACTTGGAACACGTTGATGGTCTGGGATAGACTGAATGTAATGGGCCAATATGCTGCCAAGACGTCCTCGTTGGCACCCCTCGGGGGTTTCCCTGGTTTCCACCAAGAGAGGATATTGGATTTCTCCACTCCTGGGGAGCTGATGGCAGTACATGCTGTGCACAATTTGCCCTCTGGGGTAAGCTTTTACCCCTTGCCACACTGCATTCTCTATATGGTAACTTCCCACTAGCGGAGTGGAGATAACGTCGGCTTCTAGATTTCATAGACAAGTGTGCACCCAAGTTCAGACCGCAGGATGCCCTCTCCCTGTTTGGGTCCATGTATGTTAAACTTCCAGACTATAGACACCTGCTTTCTCATCTGTATAAACTTGTTTTTAGTATTCACTCTGTGTCAGTTCCTTATTTTATTAGAGAATGGGAGAAGAAGCTTGTAATTTATCCCTCCTCAGATTCAGAGAATCATTACTATGACACATCCTCCAATTCGTACCCGTATCCAAGAGTCTTCGTTTACATTTCTTAGTTATTCGTAATTTTTTTTTTTTTTTTTAATACCCTTTTTACTTTAGCACTGTTCGAAATTTTAATTAAATCATTATAAAAAAAAAACATTTACTATGTAAGTTTTACCATTTATGAATAGATTTGTGTTTGTAAACATATTCTATCAAAGTACTAAGCTGTGAAGCAAGTAATTGGTAAATGACTATTGTCCTCACTTAGAACCCATACACACCATTAGATTTTCTGCAGATTTTTGTCTTCAGATTTACCAAAACCATGTAATATGAGGTCAAACCGTAATGCCCTGTACACACGATAGGATTTTACTATGGAAAATGTGTGATAGGACCTTGTTGTCGGAAATTCCGACCGTGTGTGGGCTCCATCACACATTTTCCATAGGAATTTCCGACACACAAAGTTTGAGAGCAGGCTATAAAATTTTACGACAACAAAATCCGTTGTCGGAAATTCCGATCGCGTGTACACAAATCCGACGCAGAAAGTGCCACGCATGCTCAGAATAAATTGAGAGACGAAAGCTATTGGCTTCTGCCCCGTTTATAGTCCCGACGTACGTGTTTTACGTCACCGCGTTTAGAACGATCGGATTTTCTGACAACTTTGTGTGACCGTGTGTATGCAAGACAAGTTTGAGCCAACATCCGTGGGAAAAAATCCATGGATTTTGTTGTCGGAATGTCTGATCAATGTCCGACCGTGTGTACAGGGCATAAGAGTTTCAATTTGTATTCAATTAGGCAGGCCCTTGCACTACATGGTTTTGGTAAATCTGAAGACAAAAATCTGCAGAAAATCTAATAGTGTGTATGAGGTCTTAATCTGCTTGGATTGATAAGAATGGCATTGATTACCCTCAAACCTATTTAAAATGTAAAAAAAAGCAAAAAACATTCAGGTTAAGGTGCACGGGTTAGGTGAGGGCAATGGTAATTCAGCAATGTAGTCACTGCACAACAGAGTTTGTGTAATTAAATAAAATTAATTTATAAGAATAGAAGCCCATACAGTGAAGGGGAGTGACATGACCACTTGACCCCAGGGAGATTTTACCCCCTTTATGACCAGAGCATTTTTTGCTATTCAGCACTCGGCTACGTTAATTGGCAATTGCGAAGTCATGCAACACTGTATGCAAGTGACATTTCTATAATTTTTTTCTCACTCAAAGCTTTATTTTAGTGGTATTTGATCACTACTGAGTTATGTTTTTTTCCATATAAACGAAAAAAGACAGAAAATTTTGAAAAAAAACCCCAAAAACCTATATTTTTATTTTTCTGCTATAAAACATAACCATTAAAAAAAATTGACCCAATGATTATTATAAATGTAATTATTTTTGATGTTTTGCAAATTCTATTCATATTTATATTTTGTTCTTAGAATCCACTTGTGTGATCATGTACATTTAAGAGGTCCTGAAGAAGCGGTAATTTCTGCAAAACGCGTTTCCCTAGTTCCTCATCTTGACAAACAGCTATACATGTTTGTAGTGGATAATGTTTTGCTGGTATCAGTATGCAAACCATCAAAATTTGACACGTGTTTTTAATATTTTATTGTTAAAATAAAGATTTTGTACATATTTTTTCTTACATAAGTGTTCTTGTGTTATCACTGGAGGGGTATTTAAAATCCTACTACCTACCCTTTGTTGCAATATGCTTGTCTTTGGAAAGTGCACACAGCCAAGACAAGCATGGACATGGGACAAAGTCATGCAGTGTACATTGTCTCATAGGGGACATAACCGTTAAATAAAAGTTATAAGGATAGATGTTCTTTAAAATTCAAAAGGGAAAAGATTTCCTCCCACACCCTGCTAAGCAAGTTGTGCTCCTGGCATTGACAGATGCAGTAATTGGACGGGTCATGCATTCAACATGGGTAATACCACCTCTGTTATCAATGTGCTGTCAACAGGAAAAAAAGCTGAATTTATCTTTCACTGCACTACACTGGATTGAGGCCCAAGTAAGCTTGAACTAGAAATGGGGTGAAGATGTTAGATGGAATTATTACATTTCAGTGCCAAGTGTCTGAGGCAAGGGAAACATCTTTCCTTTTAGTAGAAACAATGCAGGCTCTGCACAGAGTGCACATACCTGAATAAAATATACATGTCTGGAAAGAATCATTCAAGATAATGAGTTGCCAGACAGCCAGGTATACACAGTTTTTTACTTCGCATTTATCTGGTCCCATTATTTTCTTTACACAGACTATGAAGTTATCAAAAATGTATTTTATATCTGACACAAAAATAAGAAAAATATCTATGTACCTGAACCTTAAAGAAGAGCTGTAGTGGAAAAGCTGATAGCCGACACCTATTCTTATATTATGTAAAACATATTTCCACCCGGTCACTGGACATTGACCTTATGCCTATCATTACGACCACATTTCTAGATATATCTAGTATCTGTGATTGTACCTAATGTCTGTTTTTTTTATATATATAATAACAATCTCTTGTACTCAATAAACTTTACTTAAATGTCCAAAGCAGTGGGGGTCAAACTTCTTGATATAGGGGGGTATCAAGTGTGGCCCTTGGCGTCATCAAAGGGCTTCACATAAAATTTAGTGAACATTCATTATCAGAGACAGCAGACGCACAACAGAATGTAGTAAAAGACTATAGGCAGGATACAAGAAATAGTCAGAGACTGTGTACATCGTAAAGGAGATGGTCAGTGATTGTGGACATGATACAAAAGATGGCCAGAGATTGCAGACATGATACATGATATGGTCCGAGATTTCAGACATGATACAAGATATGGTCAGAGATTGCCAACATAATACAAGATATGGTCAGAGATTGCCGACATGATACAAGATATGGTCGGAGATTGCCGACATGATAAAAGATATGGTCAGAGATTGCCAACATAATACAAGATATGGTCAGAGTTTGCCAACATGATACAAGATATGGTCAGAGATTGCCGACATGACACAAGATATGGTCAGAGATTGCCGACATGATACAAGATATGGTCAGAGATTGCAAACATAATACAAGAAATGGTCCGAAACTGTGGACATAGTAAAGGAGATGATCAGTGATTGCAATGCAGACATGATGCAAGAGATGGTCAGAAGCTGTGGCCATAGTAAAGGAGATGGTCAGTGAATGTAGATAGGATACAAGAGATGGTTGAAGACTGAAGACATGATACAAGAGATGACCAGAGACTGAACATAATACAGGAGATGGTCAGAGATAGCAGACATGATGCAAGAGATGGTCTGAGACTGAAATCACTACTATAACATGGCTGCAGGGAAACCCAAATGTCTGTGGGGCCCTGAGGGTCGCACAGAAAGTGCCAAAGGTCTTCGTGTGGCCCCTGGGTCGCAGGTTGGGCACCAGGGACCTAAAATCTAAGTTCACCTATCCAAAAAAAAAAAGGTTTGCAATCAAACATCCCCAGTAGATTAAAAAAGAACTTCCTTTAAACGTCATACTTGTAGAACAACCTCTCACAAGCCTTTCAAATGAAGCATATGTTGGGTGTGCATCCCCAGCACTGCAGGAATCCGTGCTCTTCTAGGTTCAAATCCCATGCAAGCCTAGTGCGGGTTCCCTCCCTCTTTCACATAACGCTGAGCTCAGCCACTGCTGAAGAAGGAGAGAGTATGCATTGCACATGCCCAGGCTTTGAACCTGTTAGAGCGCTTGTTCCCCCAACGCACACCCAACATACAGTTCATCTTGGTTTGATGGGGAGGGTTGCTTACACTGACAGGCTTGGGAGAGTGCATTCCCATGCATTTCTAATGCGTTGGCGGTGCTTTTGCAGTGCATCTTGTCATGTTTACTGTGCATTTGCGGTATTTTGTAGACATTAATTATGATATTCTTTTATTGAGTTGCATTTACATGCATTTGTGGTGCGTTCAATTCTGTTTTTTTATGTGCAAAAAAAAAAAAAAAAAAAATGAAGCATGCTCTGCTTTTTTTAAACGCACGTCAAAAGCTTTGTAATGATGTAAACCAGGCTCATTGAAATACATTCATTTTTCGTTTGACTGCAGCTGGAGTAAACAAGCCCTTGATCTTCCGGGGACACTTGAATGCTGGAAAGGTGAACTTGACCTTTAAGGCAATGCTACAGGCCAGTTTTATACACAGTGTTATCAGTATTCTGCTATGTTGTCTTCCTAGAAAAACACTGAAGCATGTAGCAGAACATAAGCTTTTTGAAAACGAGACACATAAAATTTTGCCTTTCAGAAAATAACATTTGTGCATACAGAGAAAATGAAAATGGATTCCCTGGGGCGTGGATGCTACAATGTGCAGAGACTGCAATCTCTCTGCTGTGTGCACGTTGCCCAGCTGAGACCTCTACTGTTTAATGGCCAGTTTACTGTACAACTAAAACCCTTTTAGTATATAACCCCCTAGGCTTTTGTAAATAAATTTCATCCTGCAAAATGAAATGTCTTATTCATACAGCTATAAACCTCTACACAGTTGTATGTCAGAAACACCCCTATCCACCTCAAGATAAAGCGGAACTTTACCCATAACAACTTAATGAAATAAATAATGTTCTATTGCAAGGAACATACATTCCACATTAATAATTTTGCTACCAAAATTAGTGTGTGCTGTAAATTGCCTCCAAGATTGTTCCTATTACTTTATGGTGGAGGCTACCATTTTGCTGAAGCTCAGAGCCCCTGAGCAGCAGTAAATCTTTAAGCTGTCAGCAGACTGACCTCTAGTGCCTCTGATTTTTGGCACAGTGCCAAATTCATTTGCAGGGTAGGGTCAGACATTGTATTACTGGATTATAAACAGTTTAGGCATTTATTTGTAGCCTGAAGTGATCTAGCAGGACTTAATTTTCTGACTAACGTTCCACTTCCGCTTGTTTGACCAATACTGCAACCTCATTCTGGAGTTGCTAGTTGCCAGGCTGGTAACCTGTCCCGACAGTTTCAATACTTTATAAGTTAAGGAACTGGAACAAATATGTAGCTGAGGAATCCCGGTATCTGCATACTCTGAGCCAGTTACTTACAGTATTGGAGAAAGAGGGTCTGCATGACAGCCATGTTAATGGAGGGGGGTTAACCCCAACCTGCATGTTTCTTTCACAATCTTTACTGAACCCTCCATGAAAATGTTAGTTGCCTGGCAGTTTATCTGGCTTCAATAACATCTGAGTCCATGACACAAAATTAGAAAACAGTTATGACTCTAGGTTACACTAGACCAGTAAATCAGAAAGAAGTGAAATGAGAGACAGATGGGCAATTTGCATTTTCAGAAGGTCACAGGTTAAAGCAGATCTTCACTGCATTTGAGCACCACAAACCAAAAACACTGTTTGATTTTTAATATTCAAAGCAAACTCCCCCATCCATGTCCCCATGCTTTATTTTGTTGAGAAATCACTTTGAAAAACACCCCATAGCATTTCTGGCTGTGGTCATCTTAAGTAAGGGCAAATTATTTATGTAGTCTTCACTTCCTGGAATCCATCTGCTGTTAACTCAAGCATGCACGCAGGAGGGCGTGCTTAGCTGAGAGAACCCCTCCTCCTCTCCTCCCCTCCTGAAGACTCCTGGGATGTATTAAATGATTTGCCTAGGCAAGAAACCAGAAAGTAACTGAAGAAGTATAAAAAAAGTTTAAAACAAGTGAATATGATATACCGTATTTATTGGCGTATAACACGCACCCCAAGTTTAGGAGGGAATTTTAAGGAAAAAAACTTTTAGGAGGGAAGTTTAAGGAAAAAAACTTACATTTAAATGCCCATCAATGCAATCCTTATCAGTGTCAGTGTAGCCTTGTCAGTGTCCATCTGTAGCCTTGTCCATCATTGCAGCCTTGTCAGTGTCCATCTGTAGCCTTATTAGTGTCCATCTGTAGCCTTATTAATGTCCATCTGCAGCCTTGTCAGTGTCCATCTGCAGCCTTGTCCATCATTGTAGCCTTGTCAGTGTCCATCTGCAGCCTTGCCCCTGTGTCATTTACTTGTCAGTACACTCCAGTTTAAAAATGGCGCCGCCGTTCTCGGCGGCTTTCGGTCGCTCTCGGTCGTTCTCGGCCGTTCTCGGCAGCTCTTGGCCGTGCTCGGCGGCTTTCAGCTGCTCTCGGTGGCTTTTGCCGGCTCACGCGGGACTGCGAGAGCCGCCAAAAGTGGCCGAAAGTGGCAGAGAATGGCCGAAAGCCGCCGAGAAGCTCACAATCGGCAGGGGATCGGCGTGCAACACGCACCCACGATTTTCCCCTGATTTTAAGGGGAAAAAAATGTGTGTTATATGCCGATTAAATACGGTACTTTCCTATCTTTGTACTAATGTTAGCAGCATGAGGATTAAAAATAATCAATGTTGATTGAAAGCGTAAACTTCCACTTTAGCTTTCAGAAAGTCAGTTGCTTACTTTTCTAAGTTTCACAAGTTTCCTATAGAGCCCAAAGAACCTGAGCTGTTTTTTCTTTGATATTTAGCATCACAAACAAAATCGTATTCGGTTGCAAACTCCCTCAATCACTTGACCCCGCCTCACCCCATTGATTTGAAAAGGATTCAGATTGTCTAGCCATCACAATTCAGGATGGTGTGGAATACATATTTGTAATAGATTTTGTGAATGTAGGAAAATTACTATAGTTTGGGCCCTGTAATGTCCATGCAGCATTTGTGCGTGTTAATTTCTAAGCAGTTGAGGGTGAAAGTAGCACTTCCATCAGTCTCCCTGCCCTAGGGTTGGATAACTAGCTGTATGCTAGAAATACATATTTTAACCATTTTACTTTATAGATTATTTCTATGCATCAACCCCTGAAGAGTGAGACTAAACTCACGAAACGCGTTGGATCATCATAGATGCTGTGACTATTTGATTACTGTATGTAACTGTGTAATAGATGTATATATTTGGGCCAACTGTTTGGCATTATGACACCTTTTACCAGTTCTGTTGCTGGCATGTGTGCAAAAAACCTGTAATATGTTTTTATTACTGGCTGTGTGGCGCTTCATCTAAAGTCCAAATGGGCAAAACTGCATTTGTATGTATAATGGGGATGGAGGCGCCTCGCAGGGTACTACCAACCATATTTTGTTTCTTAACGTATGCTAAAAAGCTTCGGAGTTCTCACTAATAATTAGGACTCTGTAGCTACACTTCCACAAATGCAAAGCAGTTAGCACAGGAAGACAGAGAGGGGAAAAGGCAGCCCTGCATGCCATAGAGCAGTGTTTTTCAACCTTTCTTCATTCAGCCAAGGTACCCTTTAGAATCTTAAGCCATCCCGGGGCACACCAGTCTGAGGGTTCGTTTGCACCAGGAGGTGCATCTCAGCGCACACATTTTTATTCCATGTTCCCCTCCTAGCACAACCCCACCAAATCCCCCCTCCTAGCACACCCTCCCTATCTAAATTGCCCTCCCAGCATGACCCCCCTCCTAGCACAACCCCAAAATAACCCTCCCAGCACAAAACCCCCTTCTAGCACACCCCCCACCCAAATCCTCCACCTAGCACAACCCCCCTCCCTAATTTCCCCTTCCAGGCACAACCCCTCTACCGAATCACCCTCCCAGCACACCCTCCCAAAAAGAATTATCACCTCTTAGCACAACCCCCTCAAACCCCCCCCACATGGCACAATTACCCCCTCATGATCCACCCTCCTAGGACAGCCCCCATCTGCTCCCAAATCCCCCAGATAACACAAATCCCCCCTCTTCCTAGCACAGATTCTGTCCCTACAGTAGTGACAGCAGCCAAGAGGGGAGAGAGCCAGGAGGAGGTGTGGGTTGTGCTTTCTATCCCCCCTCCACTTCCACTGCACTTCCACTCCACTTCCTGAGATCTGAGCAATCCTCTGTTAACTGTTAACAGGAGGGAGCGCGCACTGTTAACTCCTGTGTACAGAGGAGGCAGGGAGCTGTGCCTGCACCTTCCCCACTCTCTGCTTCTCTCTGTACTCTTGCCTGCAAGTACTTAGCAACCGATTACATCATTGGTTGGCAGGATGCAGTCGGGCGTGCAGCTCAGCGCTCTTTTTTGCCAGCAAGTGTACAGAAAAGAGCAGAAAGTGGAGGTGGTGTGGGCACAGCTCTCTGCCTCCTCTGTAAATAGGCGTTAACCATGTGCTCTCCCTCCTGTAGCAGAGGAGCTTACAGAGGATCGCTCAGATCTGTTGCCGTGGAACCCCTAAGGATGCCTCGTGGCACGCCAGGGTGCCGTGAAACCCTGGTTGAGAAACACTGCCACAGAGGTCTTCTTTTCTAGTGAAGATAGATCAAAGGCAGTGAATTATGAAAAGAGACCAGCTCCATCTTGTGCTTCCACCTGCAGAAATCACCTCAGGGAAGTCATATTTTCTCATCAGTGGCAATTCCACCCTTCCCGATCTTTGTAAGGTGGACCAGATTTAACAAAGTAGGCTGCACACTCAGCTCTAACATTATAAACTCGATCCCTGCTTCAGTTTAGCCACATTAAGGCCTGGTTCACACTAGTGCGACTTGAGTCACACAAAATCGCATGTCAATGGAAATCACATTGTTTTCAATGGTACCTCTTCACATATATGCAGCGCAGTATGATTTTGGAAAAGGATCCTGTGCTACTTTGGTGCAGTTTCATCATGATTCTGGCCCCATAGAAAATGCAAACCACATTCAAGTAGCATCCATATTGCAGCACATAATGGCCATGAAAGCCGGATCAAAATTGCAGCAGGGTGAACCTAGCCTTAAAGGATAAGTTCATAAAAAATAAATAAATGCACATCTTTTTGCAGGTAAAAAAATTGTGCCTTAATTATTTTTTTTACATTAAAGTCTGTAAAGCTTTGCACCCGCGATCGGGCAATGCCAGGATCCTGCAGACCTCTGATATAGACGGGCAGTTGCTGAATTGCAGGAAGAATCAATGAACTATGAGAGTGCTCACTGAGAACAAGTCGTCGGCCACTGTGGCAAACAGCACTTGTCGTTCATTCATTCACAGAACTCTGTATATTAATGATGCAGCTGCGTGGGGGGAGCCCTGCACAGCCTCTCTGTTTTTAAATTTTGACGGCGAGAAGGGAGAGAAGATCATTTGCCAGCTGTCACAGGTAGGTGGGGTGAAACATGTTACATGTTTCACCTTAAATAGGGGTAGAACATGTGACATGTTCCAAAGATGAACTTAGCCTTTAAAGTAAGCAGGGCAGCACTATTGGCCTTCATGTAGGCTTGACTTTCCTGCAAAGCCCCCTACTAATTTTAATAATAATTATTATTATTATAATAATAATTTTTATTTTTTTTGTAGGTTTGGATACAGAACGGTTCGCCTTTCAGGTTTTTATTTCTTCGCTGTTTCCATTGGACAAATAAACTCTCTCTTTGTCCTGTAAAACATTGTCCAACGGTCTAAAAATTCATAATTTTATTAATTGCAATACCACCAGAGTTATCTACATGCTTACTTGCCCCTTACTTGCTCCTGCTGAATCAGCCAAGATTTGAACTGTGTATGACTGGTCTAACTCTCTTCTCTACGCTATCCATTTATTTTTTGGCTAGAGATACACCTTATAATCCCAGATGCTGCATTAGGCTAAAACAACAATGGCCTCCATGGTTGCTGATTAATCCCCCCCGTTCTGCTCCTCTCTCTTTATTGGTCAGTAAGAATGCCTGGTACACTTTGTAGCCAACAAGGATTTGGTTACTTTTTTACTTAGTTCAGCACCTTGGATGTTATGCTAAGTGGGACTTTCAGACATCAAGTATTCACTAAAGACACCATTTTATTCCATCTTGGCCAAGGGCTCTTAATAACCATGTTCTGTACAGCGTATTGATTCTTTAGAGAGAAAAGCACTATAAAAAATACTACTATTATTATCTTTAGGAAAGAAACAACCATGTGTCTGGCCAGCTTGTCTCTCGTAATGTGCTATACGCAAAAGCACTTTCCTGACCTGAAGCCTTTGTTCTGAATTATTTGCTGCTTTAAGTGTTTCCTGAAAATCACTGCTAAAAATAAGCACAAGCGTTGCTGGATTAGCATATGTCAGTGGTTTTGTATTTACTAATTAGTCTGTATAGGTCTTCATTGATCTGCAAGCGTTGCATATGTCACAGTAAGTAACCTTAAAATAAAATAGTGTGCTTTTAAAAAAAATCATTAGGTAGTTAGAGAAAGCATCAGATTTGTCTGCTGTGCCATCCAATGGAAATTGGGCTAATTACGGCACAGTGATTTCCTCCTACAGGCTCTTAGTTATCAGTCTTCATAAAAGTACCAATATGGGCTTGTTTAAAGTGTACCTGTGGATTCCTTTTACTAGGCAAAGTAACAGATATGCAGACACCGTAGAGCAGTTTACTGTTCTCCCATACCACCCCAGTTCACCACCTGTGTCAAAGTTTGACACTGTGAAAGCCATAATATGTCCATGGCTAATCATTGCTTATTTAACAGTGTTCAGGCCTGGTGATAGGTAGCTGAGAAACAGAATTCCAGAATATAGGAGGGAATTGGGGATGCCCACATGTGGCCAGTATGTGAAATTACATGGTTTTTAGTTACCAACAGGCAAATACAGTTGTAAAAGTTCACCTATTTTAAAATTTTTACATGTCCCATACACAAAGAGTCATGGAACACCCCAATTCTTCTAGTTTTTATTGAACGTTTAATGTCTCAATGTACTCTGAAATTAAAGCATGGGACATATAAACATTGGAAGATAAAACAAAGTCATGGATTCAACTTAATCTTTTACACGTGAAAACACTTTTTTTGGCATTCTTTCTTCAATGGAAATAAAATATTTTTCAGATCATGATTCCTTTGACTGTTCTTACAAATGTGTTTTTTCTAGGTCACTTTACTTTCACCCTTCTGTCCAATTCATTCCAAACCAGCTTGATTGAGCTTAGGTCTGGAGGTTTTGCCGGCCATTCCAAAATTAGAAGCCTTGTGTCTTGTTCTTGTCTTCCAAGGGTGTTGTGACAAATCCTTGAGATGTGTTTTGGGTCATTATCTTGCTTGACCAACTAGGCATAGTCCAGAATGCCTTGCATGGTGCTGGAAAGTGCTCTAGTAGACATATTTGATTCAAGGTGCAAAATAACTCGCCGACACTGGATCCAGTAAATGAGCCCCAGGACCACCACGCTTCCTACTCCACCAGTTTGTGCCACACACTAAGGAACAATCCTTTTACCTACCTGAAGATATACAAAACCCTGCGTGATGAGCTGAGGATTTCACATTTTTGATTCCTCAGTTCATAAGAACTTCATTCAGTCTTTATTCAGTGGTGGTTGGTCCAGGCCAAGGCAAGACACTCTTTCTTATTTTGCCTTTTTTTTAGCTATTGTTTTTTACTGCCCCTTGACCTGTCAAACCTGCAGCTCAAAGTTTTCCCACGTACTCCTCTTTTTTCAGTTTCTCTTGGGCAAAAGATATACTTTTAAATATTACCTCTGAAAATAAATCAATTTTCAATTTTGGTTAACCTTTAACTATGTTATCAATCCTGTTTTTAAAAAAGTTGGCTTTCTTTTGCCTCATACTGTGTATGTGAAAGCATTTGTATTCGCTACTAATATCCTTGTAATGACTGCATATTGTCTTGCTACCTTGTTATGAGCAGTTTAAACTTAATAAACAAGATTAAGCAAAAAAAAAAAAAATTTGCTTCCAATTGGCTAATGAGTCTGAAGCTAACATACTTGAATTGTAGTGTTGCCCGTTTGATGCTACAAGATGGCATTTCATTTGGTATGTCACAAATGCTTCATCTGCTTTGCGTCTTTGTAAGCAGAGTGTGTGAACAAAAATCATAATTAAAAAATATTGTTGCGCTGTGTGTTTTTAAAATGTTAACAAAAAACATAGTTTAAGTGTTTCATGGTGGTTTTGTTTGTTAAAATGATGGGTAACCAAGAAAGCAAACTATAAAACTCCATCTAGTCAAGGCTATTTTGTTGCTTGCAAGGGCACAATCCCTTTTTAGTTTGACTATTGTAATATTGATATATTAACAATAGCTGTGGGGGATAAGCTGATGGAGAAAATAAAAGTACAGATGGGGGCAGGATAGGCTTCTCTGAGGAGAAGGGTTTCAAGGGATCGTTTTAAAAGCAAACAGAGTAGGAGATAGTCGGACCGATTTGGGTAGGGAGTTCCAAAGGAAGGGAGAGGCTCAGGAAAAGTCCTGGAGGCGAGCATGGAAGGAGGCCGACGAGGGACCTAGAGAGCAGGAGGTCTTGGGAGGAACTAAGAGAACGATTAGGTTTGTATTTTGAGACTAGGTTAGTGATCTAGCTGGGGGCCAGGTTGTGGATGGCTTTGTAAGTAGTTAGTATTTTTAATTTAATTTGTTGGGTGAGCAGAAGCCAGTGAAGGGATTGACACAGAGAAGTAGCAGACACTAAATGGTTAGTAAGGTGGATGAGCCTAGCAGCAGCATTCATGATGGACTGAATAGGGGCTCACCTATGTAAAGGTAAGCCAAAGAGGAGGGAGTTGCAGTAGTCGGAGTGAACTAGGAGCTTTGTGGTGTCATTGGTTAGGAAGGTAGCGTATCTTGGAGATGTTGCGTATGCTGAGACGGCAAGCTTTGGAAAGTGATTGGATGTGGGGCCGAAAGAATAGCTCAGAGTCCATGATTACACCTAGAACCTTGGCATGCGGGGACGGTTGATAGTTGTACCATCGATCTTGTCAAAGATGTCAGGGGAAGAGGCATGTGACGGAGGAAATATTATGAGCTTGGTTTTGTATAGATTGAGTTTGAGCAAGTGGTGAGTTATACAGTGGCGCTAAAACAGCCTCCAACAAGCACTTCCTGGAAGAGCTCAAATTATTATTTTGTATTTGACTGAATTTGCCAGATATACCTTCGATGAGAGAAATGTGAGCTGCTAATTTCACATTTCCTTCCAAAAATGTAGCTTACAGTACCTTCTGAACTGATTGAAAAAATAATTAGCCAGTAAAATCAGAATGCTGAATCTGTATACTTTTCACAGGATGGTGACTCATGGAGTATTGAAGCTGTTGGATCAGCATGACAGCTGGGCATCTAGCATTTTCAAAAGCAAAAGCATGCAGTAGCAGACTATGCACTTTTCTCAGCACAGGTGTCCTTTAACTTACTTACGTACTGTTTACTTACTGTTTATGCGGTTAACTGTTTATGTAATGGGCCATGTTCCATCCATTATTTTAAAAGCATTGCTAGCAAAAAAGATTAGTTCTGCATCAGTTAACAGATTGCTTGTGATTGAAACAGAGATAAGAAATGTTTGAGACTTGCATAAAATGTGTTTAAGTTAATGGACCTTCTTTGTAAAACCTTAAGAAAGAAAACTGTCTTAGACACCCAAAGTGCTCACTTTTCAAGTTTCAGCTGTAATCGGGTTTCTTTCTGTGTAAAGCATTGACGTAGACGTGAATGCAAACATTCGTGACTTGCAATGTTTGGACCCACGCACATGGGCATCAAAATACATGCATCCTGGTGCGTTTGAAGGTAATTCCTAAATGCACCTGGAGGCATGCAATGCTTTGCTATGACTGTTTGCACACCTAGTAGTGTCTAAATGTGGTTATACACTCATAGATGCGCGTAAACACAACTACACTTAGATACAGGAGACATGGATCCAGGAGTTATAAGATTTGTTTAAACTTCCCAGAGCAAATTCCCTTTGGTAAGTGCAAGAAGTCCGTGTGCATGGGGCCTATAGGGAAAGGCTAGAAACATTATTTGTGCCTAAACCTTATTCTGAAAAATGTAAAAATAGAAGTGTACTCCTTGGTATGTCATTGTGCCTAGGCACTCTTGTGTCCATAGCCTCATAGCTCTGTATCAGTGGTCTCCAAACTGTGGCCCGGGGCCAAATGCGGCCCTTTGCCTTGCCTCTATCCGGCCCTTGGGACACTATTCCTCCAACTGACATTAATGATGAGGCTTCATTCCTCCCACTGACACCATTAATGGGGCACTCTTCTTCCCACTGACATTATCGATGGGGCACTATTCCTCCTGCTAAGACCGATGATGGGCACTATTCTTCTGACTGACACCGTTGATGGGACACTATTCCTCCCACTGATTCCAACCATGGGGCTCTATTCATCCAGCTAAACTCAACAATGGGGCACTATTCCTTCTGTTAAAACCAATGATGGGTCACTGTTTACTCCCACTGATGCCAGGACATTTTCTACTGACACCGGCCAAAGTCTGGCCCCTCTAAAGCCTGAAGGACAGTAAACTGGCCCTTTGTTCAAAAAGTTTGGAGATCCCTGCTCTATATCTACAGTGTCAGATGAAGGCATTGCTGCCTCTGACTGCTAGTCTCAGGAGATTTGCAGTGAGATTTGGTGATGTCACTTTTGTGCTGCTCACTGTTCTTGAGGTTCTGACATGAGGAAGCAAAAACCCTGCTGCTAAAAAGATGGCACTTTCCACAAAGACAAACAATACAGAACAAGGCATGGTAAGGCGGTACTGGGGAAAGATCAGATTCAGGACAACCACAGGCAATACTGGTCTTAGCACAGCTTCCAGAGTTCAGTTTCTCTATAAGTTCCTAAAGACTAAGTTTGTTGCTAAATAAAAAAAATGCACATATTTTTTGCAGGTAAAAAAAAAAAAAAAAAATATATATATTTTTTTATTTGGAGCTTGCAGAGCATTGCAATGGCGGGATCCTGCAGAATCTCTGTATAGCTGTCTGCCCGTGCCTCCCATAGGAGAAAACAGCTACTGGAGAGCAGGAAAATTAATGAACTACTAGAGCGCTCACCAGTGTAAAAAGACAATGACTTTCCTAAGCCCTGTCTCTGTATATATCTATCACTGACTGAGGAAATATGAAAGAAGAGGAGAAAGTCTAGCTAGGACTAAAGCAACTAGCACTAAACAGGAAGACAGAGGAAGATATTAATATCACATTGTAAGCAAATTGCAGTTGCCCAAACCAGCTACTAGATGCTGGCATACTACAAAAAATAATATTACTGAAAAATGTGTTGCACTATCAATATAAAGTGCATAAATTCATAACAATTAATCAATCAGGTAAAACATTGTTTTATATAAAAAACCGTGAATAAGAATGTGTTAAAAAAAACATTCATACATAACCCAGTAAAATCCATCACAAAAAAAGAAGAAAAGTGCTCTTGTGCAAAAAGTTCTTGTATACCTCTATACCCCATGGGACGGATAGATATCAGGAGCCAAGATTCCAGGATAGGTTACCATACAACCAGGATGTTCAACAGTGGGCTCAGCAAAAGGAAGAGACAAAGGAGGAACTCATGATGTTTATTACGTTCCTTCTTTGTCTCTCCCTTTTGCTGAGCCCACTGTTGAATATCCTGGTTATATGGTAACCCATCCTGGAATCTTGGCTCATGATATCCATCTATCCATCACATTGGGAATAAAGTGCAGCCAGACCCCCATCTTGGGGTCAGAGTAGCTGGTAAGCGGCTTGAGAGTTAGTTGGGTGTGCACTTTTGGGTGTGAAGATTTTGCTATCCACACTGAAATATGGATTTTTGTTGATATACAAGTATAAATTAAATTTTTGCACAAGAGAATTTTTTTTTTTTAACACAATCTTATTTACATAATATTATTTACAGTTTTTGATATATATGAATGTTTTACTTGATTAATCGTTATGAATTTATGCACGTTATATTGATAGCGCAACACGTTTTTCAGTAATATTAATATGTATAATGTTTATGGGGACATTTTGTGAATGCAGCTGTCCCTGAGAAATTATTTTTTATTTTTTACTATTTGGTGACCCTTTTTGTGCAACTTATTATTTTTATTTTTTTGTTTGTTTACAAACAAAAACAACCTAATGCACTTCAATATAAAACATAAAAAATACATGAAAGTCGGGTAGAACAATATTGCTTACCAAGCGAAAGTGATATATTCAGATAAGATCAAAATGGAATTCCAAAAGAACATATCCAAAAGTTGCAGGGACTTCAAAACGTATTCGCTCATTAAAATGGTGAAAAGAATATATCTCAACAAGCTCACTGGTTTTGGTATGGCTGCTAAGGTGACGCAAGTCTTCCTTTTAGTGTGTATCCAGAACGTGATTCAAAGTATAAACATAAAAAAGGAGTACTCAACCAAATGATAAGACCAAATCACATTTATTATTCATGATATAATTACATAAAACATCCAACATGTCTTGGGGGCCAACACACTGCCTCTTTATCACTGCTATAAAATAAATATATAAAAAAAGATGTATATCCATATTCCTATAGTATATACTTACATACAGTACAGACATCTAAGCCTAGTTTAAAAATACATAAACTTAAAAACATGATAATATTAATGTTTAAATATAAAAACCACATTGTATAAGAACATATGAGACCATATTAGAACTAGGGATGAGCTCGATGGTCAGGTCGACCATACGTTCGTCTCGAACATCGGGTGTTCGCCCGTTCGCAGTGCATTGCTGTATAATGATTGGCCAGAGCATGCACCTGACCTGCATGCTTTGGCCAATCACAGGGCGCTCTGCTGAGAGAGCCATAATTGGCCAAAGGCATGGTGCCTTTGGCCAATTATGGCTCAGGGGGACTAAGTTCACACCCCACACTATATAAAGCTGCTTACACGGCGGTCGTGTGTAGTGTTTTTGGCATGGACAGAGAGATAGCTTAAGTTAGATTAGAAAGGCAGGTTATTCAGTTAGTGGCAGTGTATTTGATTATATATATATATATATTAGGGATGTTGAAATTAATTGTTGAATCAATGCATTGGGATTCAACCATCCACGATGCGGCATCGATGCTATAGCTTTAAGAATTCGATTATTGAGGATGACGTCATCCTCGCGCCATGCCGCCACACCATGCCCTGCCTCCGAGTGGAGCCGAAAGCAGCTGAAGTTTCTGCGCCGTTTTGATCCACCTCCCGCTGACGTCACCCCCTGTGTCTTGAGGAGAGGAGGCCTTCCATCAATCCCCTTCTCTCTCCCCTCATTGTCCCACCCCCTCACCAGCCAATAGAAAGTGATCCCAGACGGTGTCATGGTGGTGGAATGCGGAAGTGAGGAGCCACGCTGTGTGCACGTTGGGAACATGGAGCGCCGGGGCTGGAGCTTATGGTGACTGAAGCTGTCCCTACTGCTGATAAGAGTGGCGGCCATGGCCAGCTTCTGGAGCACGGAGCTCCGAGGAGGAGAGTGGAGCCATCAGTGCTTTTGGTCCCGGAAGGGTTCAGAGCGGCCGCGGCGTATCCAGCCGGAGGTGTGATGGAGGAGGATGAGGCAGAGCTAGAGGAGAGCCAGAAGAGCGATAGAGCCAGGTGAGGGGGGCCGCGCCCATATTTTTTGCTAATATTTTTTAGATTGTCTAGGTGTTTTAAACTAGCCCTGCTGGAGGTAAATGTCTTTTTTGCATGTGTGCGCTGTAATATTTTGCTCCGGGGCCGCGGGGAGGACACTGAGAACTAAAGACTGACATGGTAAGGGAGGTGCCAGATTGTATGCAGAATGCAGATAGGGCAATAAAACCAAAAATGGTGTGCAGTGCTTTGTAGCGACAAATGTACAAAAGAGTCTCTATTAAGTAGTGAACAAATATAGTCCTGAAATATATATATAAATCTGTGATCTGATTGAAAGAAATCTTCTGTGTATTCAAAGAAATTCCAGTGCTGAGTGTGCTCTGCTGTGTTCAAATCTTTCACCAGAAATCAGGAATGATTTGAACACAGCAGAGCACACTCATCACTGGAATTTCTTTGAATACACAGAAGATTTCTTTCAATCAGATCACAGATTTATATATATATTTCAGGACTATATTTGTTCACTACTTAATAACACTCTTTTGTACATTTGTCACTGCAAAGCACTGCATATCATTTTTGGTTTTATGGTCTATTAAAGGTTGTATATTCACTATCACCGTGTGCTAGCTGCCAACTAATCATACAGCGCCCACTTTATTTTGTTTTTAACGCAGATATGACAGCATGTTCCCCAGCTGGCTGCCAAACTGCCTAATGTCCTTTACAGCCCCTTCCTCCCCCCGCATGTCCCACTATCTCTCGCCCAACCCCCCACCTTTTATATATGTCTCAAACTACTCCTGATCACTAACCCCAGATCACCCAAACTACACATCAGACGGATATGGCTCCCAGCCCATTCCTCTTCCACCTCCCCATTCAAACCAATGGCCACCGCATAGCCCTCACCCAACTCACTTCCATTCACAGGCTCCAACCCCCACCCCATGCAGCCCTGAACAATCTGAGGTCCCACCCATTCTTTTCTCTGGACCGACCCCTCCATCCTTCAGTTCCTATCACCCCCCCAGACTCTTCCAGCCTTCCATTCCTATCCTTCGATTCTTCCATCCTTTTTTCCTTATTCATGGATTCCTATTTGCCCAACCCCCGGACTCTTCCATTTCATCATCTTTCAATTATTATCCCTTGACCCCTCCATCCTTCAGTTCTATCCCCGGACTCTTCCATCCTTTAGTTCCCATCTCCAGACTACTCCATCCTTCCTTTCCTATTCATGGATTCCTCCTTCCCTATCTCCAGACTCTTCCAGACTCCTCCATCTTTCTAATCGTGATGCATCGCGGAATCGAATTGAATCGCTGACATGATAATCGTAATCGAATCGTGAGACCACCGAAGATGCGCACCCCTAATAAATATATATATATATATATATATATATATATATATATATATATATATATATATATATATACTGTATATATACGTGTGTGTGTATATATGTGTATATATATATATATATATATATATATATAGAGAGAGAGAGAGAGAGAGAGAGAGAGAGAGTAATTATAGTATATTGAGTAAATATAGTATATTGAGCAATTGAGTAATCAATCAAAGTAGAAAAATATAAATTTTATTTAAACACAATTTCTTTAAAATAGTGAACGTTTACACAAATCATGTAACGTTTCTATTGATATGTACAACCACTTGTTACTCTACATGTTTCGCTCATAAGAGCTTCTTCAGGAGATTTTTAAAGTGTTGCATGAAGTTATGAATACTACAAGAAAAACAACAATAGTGAATAATTGTACTTGAAAATTGCCATGAGTGAAATCGCATGACATGTCATAAGTCATACCTATATACATTTTGGAAAAAAACTAAATATATATATATATATACAAATTACATTTTATGCAGAATAATGATGAGCTGAAGATGCATGCCTACCGGATTCTTGTGTTCATGAGATATAGACTTTTAATTCCTAGATTGGAGCCAGGATTTAGAGAGTGGAGAGAGAGAGAGGATAAAAACCGGAGAGAGAGGATAAAAAAAACAACATATTGATTCTAAAAATACAAATGAATGTTAATTGATAGACAATAGGGCAAAAATGTACCTCAAGTGTGGATAATAGAGTAGAATAGAACCAATTTAGTCTTTCGTCCCTAAATTAAGGGGGTGATCTATTGGTTAGGATATTTGACAAAGGGACAGCAGGTAGCAAATGCTACACCCAGAGATAGACCCACAGCACTCCTGCTGTTAGGTTTTACTATTCGTGAAAGCAGCCTGTAATATCCTATCAAAAAGAAAAATGATTTCCTTTTTAATAATAGTCTTTGTATAAATGTAATTTAACTTTTAAACATAAAATGTTTCCAATCAGTGGGGGCAAATATCCAAGTAGTTTTGGTTATCTTAGTTGGCTTTATAGCTGCTTAGAATACAGAAGAACTTCAGGCACATGGCTTATGTGTTTGCCCCTTGATATACTCTGAGCTATAATGTCTATAACAGCTGGAGGACCAGATTTCAGTTTACTTTCATGATGTCTTCTCGGTCAAGCACTTACCAAGTCATTTTTACGCACTATTCTACATTTCCCAAGCTGTGTTAATTGAGATATGAACAGCTGCAATTTGTGCATATTATATTTCTTTAGCTGCTCCACAATCTTTTGTTACACAGCTTTCATTTCTATTAAGGCATGCTTGTCTTCAGCATGGGTTTTAGGGCATTTTCCATTGTAACCCAGGATTCAAATTAATTGATCCATGTATAATGGGTTTGTTTATTTTGATTTGTCATTAGTTTTGGTTGGGAACATGACTTTTATACATTTCAGGATAAAGTTTCAGATTTCCAGACTTACACACTTCATTGAGCTTTCATTCATATCCTGTATCTGTTATGTGAAACAACCTATACGCCTTGACATATACGTAATAAGTGCTGTGTAATCTAGATCAGTGGTCTCCAAACTGTGGCCCGATGGCTGGATGCAGTCCTTTGCTAGCCTTTATCCGGCCCTTGGGGCACTTTTTCTCCCAATCATAAGAGGCACTATTCCTCCCACTGACAGCAACAGTGGGGCATAATGCCTGCCATTGACACTAATGATGGGGCACTATTCACTCTACTAATACCAATGATGGGGCATTATTCCTCCCACTGATACCAACGATGAAGCACTACGCCTCATTCTACTGACCACCAACCCCGAGGCCATGTTTATTCTAATGGATGCTGGGTCCAGTGCCTTTTCTATCCCCACTGGACACAATTAGGACCCCCTAAAGTCTGAAGGATCATAAACTGGCCCTTTGTTTGAAAAGTTTGGAGACCCCTGATCTCGACTTTGGAATGTGGGTTGTGACACTTTTGGGATACTATCATGGCTACATTAATGTTGTATTGGAAAGTCATTTTAATCAATATTGCCAATTCTTATAAGTAATATGTTATTTTTGTACCTAGAATGTCTGTCTGCAGTTCACTTTTAACAGATTGTTCAAGAACCCATTGTATGGCACCCTATCATACAACCTTTCTGCATCCTGTGTCATTTATTAACAGGGGACTTATTGAAAGCTGTAGTAACGATTTGTTCTGATGAAAAATGCAAAACAGTTGATTCTTGATGTCATGCAAATTAATTGTTATAATAGTTAATAGTCCACCCTGAGATGTCCTAGTTCATTAATTTGCTGTAGATTCTTGGCACCCCCACTCCATTTTAATTACTGTTGCAATGTTAAATAAGCAATGGATAAGCCAAATATAGTAGAGAATATAAAATAATTTGGTTAAAAGGATCGAAATCAAATAAGTAATTAAAAAAAGTATAAACAAATCAAAGATTGTCTTAATTTAATAAACTAAAGAAAAGACACAGGCATATAATTTATTTGTCATTGCACTACCTTGCAGTTTAGTGAACTGAAGGACAAAATCTGGCTAATGCATAAAGATGTTGGGTCCTAGCCAGTAAAACGGACTGCTGTTGCCTAAACAAGGAGTCCTTCAAAATTGTATTCATATCAACCCCACTTAGAGCTCTGCTGTAACACTTGGGCATCACAATTTTACGTGTATTGTATAATTTTCTATCAAGGGCATCTAAAGTCTCCCTGAATAACCAGCTACAGGCTTCAAATTACTTAGAGGTTCAGTTAATGATGTAGAATACGTTTCAAACACAAGACCCTGCTCTCTGTACATAGCGCACCCCTGAACTCTGTACATAGCGCACATCGGAACTCTGCAGTCTGTACGTAGCGCGCGTTGGAACTATGCACTCCATACATACCGCACCCCTGAACTCTATACATAGCGCAATATTGAACTCTGCCCTCTGTACGAAGTGCACCTCTGAATTCTGCCCTCTGTACGTAGTGCACCTCTGAACTCTGCACTCTGTACGTAGCGCACCTCTGAACTCTGCACTCTGTACGTAGCGCACCTCTGAACTCTGCACTCTATGTAGCGCACATCTGAATTCTGCCCTCTGTACGTAGCATACCCCTGAACCCCTGCACTCTGTACATACCGCACCCCTGAACTCTGCACATAACGCACCCCTGGTATTTATTGCCCCTTTAAAATCCTCCCTATGTTGGTGCAGTTTGATGACCCCCCCTTTGTTTGATGCGGTTCGGTGGAGGGCATGGTTGAGCTCCTGCGCTTATTCTATGAGAAAAAAAGCCAGGCGTAAATTTATATAGTCTTACAGATACAACTAGCCCTTTGATGGCAACCATAATGCTGATGCCCACAATGAAATTGAATTTGACACCTCTGCTGTAGAAGGTGGAAAGAGGCACTGCGGCCACCCCTTTGTGACATGACAACATCAGAAGAAAGGTGGGTGGGGTTGTACTTCCCAGACCAAGTGTGGTCTGCAGTTAGCTGAAGTGAAGAGACCTGAATTATACTATATATACTATATATATGTAGATGGAGCACATCCCAGAAAGTTACCCCCTGTGAAGTCCAATTAAAGTGGTTGTAAAGGTAAGACATGTTTTACCTTCATGCATTGGCATAAATAGATTATTGTGGCTTTAAGCGGAGTTCCGCCATTTTTTGTTTTTTTAAAGTCAGCAGCTACAAATACTGCAGCTTCTTACTTTTAAAATATGGACACTTACCTGTCCAGGGAGCCCGCGATGTAGGCACCCGAAGCCGATCTGTCCCTCGGCTCTTGGGTGGAGGCACTGCCATCTTCGGTAAGGGAATCAGGAAGTGAAGCCTTGCGGCTTCACAGCCTGGTTACCCACTGCGCATGCAGGAGTCACACAGTGTGATTCCACTGGGCGCTGCTGTCTTCTGGGACCTGTGTGTCTCCCAGAAGACAGCGGGGGGGGGGGGGGGACAGAGGAGGCACCGGATATGGCATAGATATCCGCAGATATTGTGGCTATCTATGCCTGGAAGTGGGAGCAAATACCTGGATTATACAGGTATCTGCTCCCCCCTCCCCCCTGAAAGGTGCCAAATGTGACACCAGAGGGGGGTGGATAGGAGACGTGCGCGACCGCAACGCTGGAACCAATGAGCACGGCCGGCGGCTGCGCTGTTCGCCGGTCATTTGCGATCACTCCACAGAGAGCCAGAACGGGGATCTGTCAGTGTAAATAAACAGATCCCCATTCTGACAGGAGAGGAGAGAGATCTGATGTTCCTAGTGATCAGGAACAGCAATCTCTCTGTACTCCCAGACAGCAGACTCCCTCACAGTTAGAAACACCTCCCTAGGGAACACTTAACCCCTTGATCGCCCCCTTGTGTTAACCCCTTCCCTGCCAATGTCATTTATACAGTAATCAGTGACTATTTTTAGCACTGATCGCTGTATAAATGTCACTGGTTCCAAAAAAGGTGTCAGACGTGTCTGATCTGTCCGCTGCAATGTCGCAGTCCCACAAAAAATTGCTGATCACCGCCATTACTAGTAAAAAAAAAAAATTTGAATAAAAATGCCATAAGTATATCCTCTATTTTTTCAATATATGCTTATTGTGATATTTTTTTTTTTTTGCCAAAAATATGTAGAAGAATACATATTGGCCTAAACTGATGAAGAATTATTTTTTTTTTATATTTATTATAGCAAAAAGTTACAAATATTGTTATTTTCTTTTTTAATTTGTCGCTCTATTTGTGGGGAAAAAAAGGACATACATTTTGTTTGTGTACAACGTCGCATGACCGTGCAATTGTCAGTTAAAGCGACTCAGTGCCGTATCGCACAAAATGGCCTGGCCATTAACCACTTCAGTACCCGGCCATTGTCAAACGACGTCCACAGATGGGATCTCCCATCCTGGGTGGACGTCATATGACGGCCTGGGCTTCCCGGCCGCCTAGGGGGCGTGCGCGCTGCGTTGCTCGGGACCCGGTGCGTGTGCCCGTTAACCGGGCCGGACCGTGGATCTGTGTGTGTAAACACACAGATCCACGTCCTGTCAGTTGAGAGGAGACCGATCTGTGTTCCCAGTACAGCGGAACGCTTATCGGTCTCCTCCCCTTGTACGTCCCCGCCCCCTACAGTTAGAATCATTCCCTAGGAAACATATTTAACCCCTCGTCTCCCCCTAGTGGTTAACCACTTCACTGCCTGTCACGTTTACACAGTAATCAATGCAATTTTATAGCATTGATCGCTGTATAAATGTGAATGGTCCCAAAAATGTGTCAAATGTGTCCGCCATAATGTTGCAGTCACGAAAAAAAATCGCGATCGCCACTATTACTAGTAAAAAAAAAAATAAATATATATTTTTTTTAAAAATGCCATAAATCTATCCCGTATTTTGTAGACACTATAACTTTTGCGCAAACCAATCAATATACGCTTATTGCGATTTTTTTTTTTTTTACCAAAAATATGTAGAAGAATACCTATCGGCCGAAACTGAGGAAAAAATTTTTTTTTAAAACAAAATTGGGATATAGCAAAAATTAAAAAGTGTTTTTTTCAAAATTGTCGCTCTTCTTTTGTTTATAGCGCAAAAAATAAAAACCGCAGAGGTGATCAAATACCACCAAAAGAAGGCTCTATTTGTGGGAAAAAAGGAAGTCAATTTTTTTTGGTTACAACGTCGCACGACCGCGCAATTGTCGTTTAAAATGCGACAGCGCTGAAAACTAAAAATTGGCCTGGGAAGGAAGGGGGTGAAAATGCCCTGTATTGAACCGGTTAAGGGGGTAAATCCTTTCGGGGCTGAAGTGGTTAATGTAAAAAATGTCCCAGAATTTGTATCGCCACCTAGAGCTGCACGATTCTGGCTAAAATGAGAATCACAATTTTTTTGCTTAGAAGATAGATCATGATTCTCACGGCGTAACATCATCTTTCACATTAAACAAAATAATTGGGCTAACTTTACTGTTTCGTTTTTTTTTTTTTTTTTAATTCATTTAAGTGTATTTTTCCAAAAAAACTGCGTTTGAAAGACCACTGTGCAAATACAGTGTGACATAAAATATTGCAACAATCGCCATTTTATTCCCTAGGGCCTCTGCTAAAAAAATATATATAATGTTTGGGGGTTCCAAGTAATTTTCTAGCAAAAAAAATCTGATTTTAACTGTACGAAACAAGTGTCAGAAAAAGGTTTAGACTTTAAGTGGTTAAACTTCCTGCATATTCAGGCTCCATGCACACTAGGAGCAGAAAAAACGTCAACGTTTAAAAAAGACGCAAATTGAAAGCATATTGTACAAAGCTTAGGCGAGTCTATGAGAGTTTAAGAACATTTTGTTTATAGGCGTTTTTTGCACTACACACCCCTCTGCAAACGCCAGGAAATGATGTACAGTGACAACACACCTTTTTTTTTTTTACTAAAAAAACTTAAAACTTGACGTTCAGAAGAGATAAGAGGAGTTTAGGAGAGACTGATGTTTTTGCAGCTCCTAAACTTCTCCAGAAAACGCGAGAGAAGGGTTTTTTTTCCTGCCTCTGAACGTCCCTAAGAGAAAACGCCTGTAGTAGTCATAATGTGCAAAGACACATAGAACACAATAGAAGTGCTTCTAGAGGCAGGAGAATAAAACGTTAAACGCCTGTAGAATCAACGTTTTTTAAGTCCAGTGTGCATGGGACCTCACACAGAAGTTTTACCCTTTGATCTAAGACAGAAGAGTTACAATGTTGTTAAAACTTGGTTGACTGCCCGGTGTGGCAGACTGCCAGAGTGAGCAGAGAACTCTCTATACTTGTTACATGAAAGAATTGGGAAACACTGCAATACAGATTGTCGGAGGGGGTGGATCGAGATCACAATCTTTTAACGATTAATTGTGCAGCTCTATCGCCCCCTCACCCCCCTATCTGAGTCCTTTCTCGAGCTAGCATTGTGCCTGCCTGCAGCGGCACTGGACTCTCTCTCTCTATTTCAGGGCTGCTTTGTGCAATATCATTGCACAGAGCAGGTAAATGTAACATTTTTATTATTTCAGAAAACAAATTGACTTTATAACTGATTTAAATAGTAATTACTTTAACTTTATTACCAGCGTTGCACTGATACTGTTTTTTTACCAGCGAGTACCGATACTTTCAGTCAAGTACTCTCTGATACTCACATGAAGGAACTTCCGTTGCCAATTTGGTTATTTGAGAATCCTTAAGAAAAAGTGCTATATGCAATAAACTTAGCTGCATCTACACTACTGTAAAACAAATCTTATCCCCATCCTTTGTTTTTGCGGGAGAAAGTTGATAACCCTAGTGCCACTGTACAGCTTTTCTGATTTATATGGTGGGGCTACTATAGCGCAAATTAAATGTCCTAGAAATGTTCAATAATTTGCCGCATTGGAGGTGAACTAAGTTTTACCCCTTCCCTGCTAATTTCGACACCTTTTGCTTGCTGTGTCATTTCTAGTGCAGGAGGCATATGGGAAGGTGTATTAATTGTCATATGTACCCACAGAAAGGGAGGGACAATAGTTCATACATGTATCAATGTGCTTGATATTTGTAAATTATATTTAGTTTGTTACAGTCTTACATCACTGAATAATTTAACCACTTCAGCCCCAGAAGAATTCCTTCCTTCCTGACCAGAGCACTTTTTGCAATACGGCACTGCGTCGCTTTAACTGACAATTGCGCGGTTGTGCGATGTTGCACCCACAAATAAAGCTTTCTTTTGGTGGTATTTGATCACCTCTGTAGTTTTTTTTCTTTTTTGCGCTATAAACAAAAAAAGAGTGACAATTTTGAAAAAAAAGCAATATTTTTTTACTTTTTGCTTTAATAAACATCCCCAAAAAATATATAAAAAAACAAATTTCTTTCTCGGTTTAGGCCGATATGTATTCATCTACATATTTTTGGTAAAAAAAAAAAATAGCAATAAGCGTATATTGATTGGTTTTCGCAAAAGTTATAGCGTCTACAAAATAGGGGATAGATTGCATTTGTTTTATAAATTTTTTTTTTTATGGCGGCGATCTGCGATTTTTATCGTAACTTCGACATTATGACGGACACATCAGACACTTTTGACACTATTTTGGGACCACTGTCATTTATACAACGATCAGTGCTATAAAAATGCACTGATTACTGTATAAATGACACTGGCAGGGAAGGGGTTAAACACTAAGGGGTTAAGTGTGTCCTAGGGAGTGATTCTAACTGTGGGGGGGATGGGCTACCACTGACATGATAGCGATCACTGCTCCCCATGACAGGGAGCATTAGATCTGTCGTGTCATTAGGCAGAACAGGAAAATGCCTTGTTTACATAGGCATCTCCTCGTTCTGCTGCTCCATGACACGATCGCTGGACACCTGCGGACACAGTGGGCACCGCTGACGGCGCGGGCGCCCACAATGCCGCATCGTAAAGGGGACGTACCTGTACGTCCATTTGCGCAGCCATGCCATTGTGCCGACGCATATCGTCGTGCACTGATCAGCAAGCGGTTTAAGGGTCAATAAACCCTTAAAAGCAAAGTATGAGATTTTTTGGGGGGGAATCATACTTACCTATGTGGATGAAGCATTGGTCCGACCTCAAGTGAAAAGTGGGTGGAATATACAGTTGGGCAAAAAAGTATTTAGTCAGCCACCAATTGTGCAAGTTCTCCCACTTAAAAAGATGAGAGAGGTCTATAATTGTCATCATAGGTATACCTCAACTATGAGAGACAAAATGTGGAAACAAATCCAGACAATCACATTGTCTGATTTTTGAAAGAATTTATTTGCAAATTATGGTGGAAAATAAGTATTTGGTCACCTACAAACAAGCAAGATTTCTGGCTCTCACAGACCTGTATCTTCTTCTTTAAGAGGCTCCTCTGTCCTCCACTCATTACCTGTATTAATGGCACCTGTTTGAACTTGTTATCAGTATAAAAGACACCTGTCCACAACCTCAAACAGTCACACTCCAAACTCCACTATGGTGAAGACCAAAGTGCTTTCGCAGGACACCAGAAACAAAATTGTAGACCTGCACCAGGCTGGGAAGACTGAATCTGCAATAGGCAAGCAGCTTGGTGTGAAGAAATCAACTGTGCGAGCAATAATTAGAAAATGGAAGACATACAAGACCACTGATAATCTCCCTCGATCTGGGGCTCCACGCAAGTTCTCACCCGTGGGGTCAAAATGATCACAAGAACGGTGAGCAAAAATCACAGAACCACACAGGGGGACCTAGTGAATGACCTGCAGAGAGCTGGGACCAACGTAACAAAGGCTACCATCAGTAACACACTACGCCACCAGGGACTCAGATCCTGCAGTGCCAGACGTGTCCCCCTGCTTAAGCCAGCACATGTCCGGGCCCGTCTGAGGTTTGCTAGAGAGCATTTGGATGATCCAGAAGAGGATTGGGAGAATGTCATATGGTCCGATGAAACCAAAGTTGAACTGTTTGGTAGAAACACAACTCGTCGTGTTTGGAGGAGAGAGAATGCTGAGTTGCAACCAAAGTACACCATACCTACAGTGAAGCATGGGGTTGGCAACATCATGCTTTGGGGCGGTTTCCCGGCAAAGAGAACAGGACAACTGATCCGTGTACATGAAAGAATGAATGGGGCCATGTATCGTGAGATTTTGAGTGCAAACCTCCTCCTATCAGCAAGGGCATTAAAGATGAAACGTGGCCGGGTCTTTCAGCATGACAATGATCCCAAACACACCGCCCGGACAACGAAGGAGTGGCTTTGTAAGAAGCATTTCAAGGTCCTGGAGTGGCCTAGCCAGTCTCCAGATCTCAACCCCATAGAAAACCTTTGGAGGGAGTTCAAAGCCTGTGTTGCCCAGCGACAGCCCCAAAACATCACTGCTCTAGAGGAGATCTGCATGGAGGAATGGGCCAACATACCAGCAACGGTGTGTGACAACCTTGTGAAGACTTACAGAAAACATTTGACCTCTGTCATTGCCAACAAAGGATTTATAACAAAGTATTGAGATGAACTTTTGATATTGAGCAAATACTTATTTTCCACCATAATTTGCAAATAAATTCTTTCAAAAATCAAACAATGTGATTGTCTGGATTTGTTTCCACATTTTGTCTCTCATAGTTGAGGTATACCTATGATGACAATGACAGGCCTCTCTCATCTTTTTAAGTGGAAGAACTTGCACAATTGGTGGCTGACTAAATACTTTTGCCCCACTGTATTAGAACCTACCAAAGTGGTCCAAGGAAGGAAAACTGGCAAACTAGCGACAGTGTTATGGGCAGCTCTATGGTGCATGTGGGGAGCAAAGGCTGGTCCATGTAGTCCAATCCAATAAAAAAGCTACTGTAGCTTAAATTGCTGAAAAAATTAATGTTGGTTCCATTAGAAAGCTGTCAGAACACAGTTTGTTTTAACAATATATGTGGCTGCGCAGCCACACGGCTGATCACGTGGTAAAGAGCCTCCGTCAGAGGCTCTTTACCGAGATTGGTGTTGATCCATGGAGGCCCCCCCCCTTACAACTTACAGGACTCAAAGAATCTGCTATTGATGGCTTGGTGCCGGAAACTGCAGCATACCTTCAGAGGTGTGCGTGTGATTTTTTTATATATATATATTCTTTTTAATTTTTTTTCTATCCATTTGGGTTTAGTGACACTTTAGTTCTTGCTGATCTAATTTGCAGCATATAGATTTTAGTGTGCTGTAAATGTGATGGTTTCCAATAAGAGTGTAAATTGTACCTTTACTGAAGATAATGGTGTTGACCTTTTTGCTTCAATATCCGCTACTTCAGCTTCTTTCAGATCATCCTGGGAGCTCTGGAACCTGGGCACTTTATTATGCTAATTTTGACTTAGTCTTGGAAGTTACTGTTTAGTCGTTCCTGTTGGTCAGTGAGGCCACCCATCATATTAATGGGCCAAAAGAGAGGAGCAGGTGGTTTGGGCCAAGTTCTCATTATCTGGAGGCAGATTTGCATAAAAGAATGCCTATTTTTAGAGCCCAAAAGAACACAGTGTGCATATACTTGGAGATGCCTTCTACTATAACATTTGACAGGTTAGTACATTTATCTTTAGTAGAGGTTAGCGTTAAATCTCTAGATAGCATGAGATCAAAATCTCCCTTGTACTTTAGACCTAAGGGTGATAATAAATCAATGTGATACCTAAGGTAGATTTCCAGATGTATGGTAGTTTAATGAATGTATCATTAATTATAGTGAGCCCACCTGACATGGAACCCTAGAAGAAAAGAGATTTGGGATGCACCTAAAGTATTTTTTTTTTAAAGAAATTACAATTCTAAAAACTGCTGCAAAATGAAATGTGATTTTTCAAGTGAATGCAGCGGGTATTGTGATTTTATGTGGGTGATTAGTTTTATATGACCATCTGCTTTCCCCAGGTGTTTCCTGTAATGATGTGGAGCATTTCAGCTTCATTTCAATATTAAAAATGACAGGCTTATTAAAATCATTTTTTTTCTCTGTATGTAAATTGCGGATTTAAGACAGACAGTCGTTTAAACAGCCAACAACCTAAAATAAGAGAGTGAAATTGCATTTGATTGCTTACACCTGTGCAATGCCAAGTATATTTTTATTCAATTTACATGTGTATGTTGATGTTGGTTCCAGACCGTTCGCCATACATTTCAGCAGTCAGTTTGGTTTTAACAGGTCCTTCCTATTCTGAACCTATTATTCCATATCGCTCTCTGAAACAATAGTAAAGACTGTGCTTTTATTAAATGGGCTGTGAAATAGACTGACGCACCCTTTCCAGTTGAGTAAAGAGTGTGTTTAGAATTTTTCATCTTGCAGTTTGTTTTATTGCTTTATATAGCTTTTGGAATAACAATACGGATATTTGTAGTAGCAACAGCAGAATAACATTTCTAAAATACAACTGCCCTTCATATATTGTTCAAACTTAAAGTGAACCAATCTCATCTAACAAATGGCTCAAAAACAGTTTTGAAAAACCAAAGGTACATTAAATGAATTTCTGTACACTCAATAAGACCCATTGATCTGGTGCACTTAGGACATTTAATCAGGAATGATTGGGTCATAGTTCAAGCATGGCACTATTTTCATGTTAGAAACAGAAAAATGATGGCAAAAAAAGATTGAGTAATCCATTTGGTCTGCCAATTTTTTAGTATTTTTTTTTTTTGTATGTTGTTTTTTTTTTTGCTAACTTTTTTTTGTCTGAGAATAGATCTTTGTTTGTCCCAAGCATGTTTAAAGCCATTCACTGTTGCCTGGCTCTCTACCTCTACTTGTGCCTGCATGGGTTTCCTCCAGTTACTCCGGTTTCCTCCCACACTCCAAAGACATGCTGGTAGGATTATTGGCTCCTGTCTAAATAGGCCCTAGTATGTGTATGTATGAATGTGAGTTAGAGACCTTAGATTGTAAGCTCCTTGAGGGCAGGGACTGATGTGAATGTAAAATATATGTGTAAAAGGGCTGCATAAATTGACAGCGATATAGAAGTACCTGTAATAATACATTTTGGGAAGAAGTCGAGGCCTCATTTACAGACTGTACTTGGGATCCAATTACCTGGGTAGAAGGACATACTTACATGATTGTAATAGAATTGTGTCTAAAGTGTGTGTGTGTGTGGGAAGGGAAGGGGAACTTTTGACCTTGGTTCATCAAGATAAGGGACGAACCATGTCTGTAAAGAATTAGTTCATATCTCAGCCCCTTGGTGTTACAGCAAGCTAAGCTACCTCAATCAAAAGGTTACAATTATACATGTTATGGTGCGATCAGCTAATAAGAAGAGAGCTGTTCCTTATTTTAAAATAGTGGCCGGAGCCATGAAAATCATTTTTTATGTCCTTATAGTCGAATTAATGGTTCTATATTCAGGCTGTATCTGTACTTTAAACCAGCAGTTTGAATGCACATTTGGCCCCAGGGGCTTACGGAAATGATTTGCATGGTTCCACTGTGTTTGATAAAAAAAAAAAAAGATTTTTTTCTAAAGAGACTGCTAAAATAAACATTGAAACTCAACTTTGGGCAAAAAAGTATCCCCTCCCACTCTCTTTTAGCGTATGGCTGACATAGAAACAAGTAACTATTTAAACACCTTTTTTTTACTACCTAAAGCCACAGTTATGACATTAGAGTCTTGGGTCCTTCTTTGGGTGTCCACATCACTGCCTGTGTGACACACACTTCCTATTGGTAGCAGTGGCACTTCCAGCAGTGGGATCCTTTCACAGGCATGAGTACTACATGGGCGATGAGATGACCCACGAAAACAAGGCCTAGGAGATGATTACAGAAGAGGAAGCGGGTACCAATGCATATCTATACTCCCACCCCCCAAAAACACAAAACGAACTTAGTTAAAAGCTGGGGAGAGTGAGTGGATGAGCGTGACTTTACTTTTTGAGTGAAATTCCACTTTAAGTGCAGACTTAGCCTGTCCTTAGACTCACTCTGAGATTTTTCAGAAATTCTTGCAGTTAGCTATTAGACCTTCTCTTGAGAAACATCTAAAAGCTAAACAATATTTTTTACATTTTTTTTTTTTAGGAATACATTGTGAATAGGAACACATACCAAACATATAGTGGGGTTGCAGAAGTCGAGATACAAAAATGGCACCTTCTGAAAAAAAATAGATCACCACAGTAATAAAGAAACACCTCCAGCTGAAGATTGTGCAGAATCTGACGCTCCCAGGATTGTTGACTTCCTGGTCCCACTTTGTTCACTGTAAGTTCCTCCTACTAGGAGCCAACACATCAAACTGCATAGCACAGCAGGGGACCATGATTCCAACACACCCAACTGAAGTCTGATTCTTGCACAGTCTTCAGTTGGAAGTTTTTCTTTATTACTGCAGTGATCAGTGGCAGGAGGCAACCGGAGAGGTTTGTATTCTGTTTTCTTTGCTGAGGACACTGTAATTTGTTTCTTTATTTTAGCAACAAAGTCACTTTAATTCTCATCTGTCCAGTCTTTCACATACTACTCAGAAACCTAAATCAATGCAAATATTTTATTAGTTCTAACAGAATTTAAAAACTAAGAGGAAATCGCATTCATAGAAGGTGAAAATTTGAAAAACAGAATGAAACCTTGTTCTCCAAAGGAGTTCAGGGCTCACCGAGATGTTTAAATCCACACGTCCCAATATCAAAAGGTGTTTTTCAGCTTTATCAAGTCACTTTAATATTCCGAATAACAAAGTACCTGTTTCTTGTCATGAATAAAAAAACGCTTTTTCCAAGCACATACAAACTCTCAGCCTAGGCAGTTTAGATCACATGTTTTCTGGCTAGTAGTCATTACTGAAGAGAGATAGCCGAGAGATTTTGTTTTCAATCAACAGGTGGATATGAGGGTCAAAGAGGCTGCCCTCATGTACATACATAATTTAGAAAACTAAAGAGCCACCTTTCGCAACCTTTTTACGCTAGAGGAACCATTGAAAATTTTTCAGGTCTCAGGGAACCCCTGCTGAAAATTGTTATATATGCAGAAAGTTTTAAACAAAAGAACGTTGTATGTCTAAAGTATTTGACACCCAAAGACAGTCAATTTACAATACCGCTTACTGTATGAGACAGTAACAATCATAACCTGACTAATAATAATTGTCTTAAAAGAAATACAGATTGTAAAAATTGTAATGGCCCCTTACATTGGCACTTACAGTGGCATTACATTGTTGATCAGTGGAAAATTACTCACTAACATTATATCAGGAACCATGAATCAGACCGAGACAGAAGTAAAGTTAAATCACACTTGTTTAATAATAATAATAATAATAAGGTAAACAGAGTAAGCGTAGTCAAAACAAGCCAGAGTTCAGTAACCGGATCGGGTAGTCACCCAAGCAAATGTCAGAGAGCCAGAGATAAACGTAGTAGTACAGCAAGCAGGATCGGGAGCCAGAAGGAACGTCAGCCGAGCAAGTCTTCAACAGGAACGCAGGAGAAAGTCTCTGTGATGTTGATAAAGACGAAGGCAGAGATCAAGTGAGCTGGATGACTTTAAGTAGGCAGGACTGATGAGCAGAATCAACAACAGCTGGGTAACTGTGGAGAGAGATGGGAGCTGGCAATTAGCCGACAGCTGAGCGGCCAGCTCAGAGAAGGAAGGACTGAGCCCAGCCCTGACACATTAATGGTTATTATAGGCAGGAGTCACCAAGCAATCTATTTCCATCACTAAAACATGCGCCCCTTGGAAGTATCAGCTACATACTGTATACAGTGCTGTGTTCCAGCAGCAGTACGAAGACTTTTTCCCACAACAAAATCAAGTCCGGCTGAGCGCTGCTCAGCCATTCACGATAAGCTTTTTATTTTTAATTAGTACAAGGTTTCCTCTGATTGTCTGAGGTTGAGAGGTGGGCAGATGACATCAGGACCTCCACCTTTGCCTCAGTTTATACAACACTCCCAACTGGCGCCTGTATTAGGGAAGAAAATAGTTTGGACCAAGCTGGTCCAAGCAAACTATTTAAAGTTAAATAAAATCAGTTAGGCTTAAATATTAGGTGATACTTTTATATGTGGTGTACTTCCAGAGAGCACTCTTAGAAGAGCTCCTCTCTCTGAGTTTTTCACAGTGATTCCTCTGCTATTGGATCAGATTGGGTCTAGTTGCTACAGAGATCTCTCATGCTATGCTACTATAGACATTCTAGACAAGTGTACATTTGCTCTCTTGGCTGATTATAGGTGGGGGAGCAATCTACCAAGAGGAAACCCGTAGCAACTGCTGGACCTTAATTTTTTTTTTGGAACCCTGGTTTAGAGAGCCTGCTATATAGAAGGCTTTCTAAACATACTGTAAATACAGACTAATTATAGAAGTGTCTATTTCACAAGTTCATCCTAAAAAAAAAACAAAAAAACTTAGATCATAGTTCTTCTTGTGACAGTGCAAGGCCATGCCACGGTGTAAAAAGGAAAACTGAGCCATGTTTTATAGACAAGCGACACAGTGATGGTGCAGGTGTGTTCTGGGTTCTAGGGTTATCAGAACTAGGGTTCTGGGCTCCACCTTCCTAAAGAATGGGTGTGTGTTGTTGCAATGGAGCAGCCAGAGAGGTGTGCATGTCTGCACCATGCTGTTTGGGACAGGAGAGACAGAGGCCTGAGCCCGAGAGATGGAGCAGCAGGGAGGAAAGTGACAGAGAGCTGACAGAGGTAAAGCCTTTGTGCACGAACTCTGGGATTTTGTGTTAGTCAGGAGGCCCAAGGCAAGAGGCCTGAGCAACTGTGCTTTTAAAGAGAGCCAGGAGGACGAATATTGTTTGTTTTGTGTTGATGATGGAAACCCCTGCGAGGGATACTGACTGCTGTGAACTGTTTTCTTTTCTTTTTTTTTTTTTTTTACTTAAAAGTGGGCAGAAAAAGCCCTGAAAAAGCATATCTGGTGTGGACTGGACTCACCGGTGAGTGCTACATATTGTCACACATAAGAGCCCTTGCACACTGGGGCGGGGGGCGGCGTCGGCGGTAAAACGCCGCTATTATTAGCGGCGTTTTACCGTCGGTATGCGGCCGCTAGCGGGGCGGTTTTACCCCTCGCTAGCGGCTGAGAAAGGGTTAAATACCACCGCAAAGCGCCTCTGCAGAGGCGCTTTGCCGGCGGTATAGCCACGCCGTCCCATTGATTTCAATGGGCGGGAGCGGTATACACACCGCTCCTTCACCGCTCCGAAGATGCTGCTGGCAGGACTTTTTTTTACCGTCCTGCCAGCGCATCCCTCCAGTGTGCAAGCCCTCGGGGCTTGCACACTGGAATGAAAGCAGCGGCACTTTCGGGGCGGTTTGCAGGCGCTATTATTAGCGCAATAGCGCCTGCAAACCGCCCCAGTGTGCAAGGGCTCTAAAAGTCAACCTGTGGCTACCTGTTACTCTGAGGATGCAGAGGCTGAAAAACACAGCCATAGATCCCAATTTGACAGGTGTGCAAGTGTGGATGAGTGGCCCCAAATGCACACTGTCTGTGTTTTGGGATGTACACCTGCACCCACCTGTCAAATTAGGACCTAATTTGTTCATACAACTGTTACATCCCCATAGCATAACACACAGCTCCAGCCACATAAAAAACACTGATTTACACTGTGCAAGACACCGCACCCATATATGAATGAGCCCAAGACCTCATTCTTATACACACCGCTTTATTTATTAACTCAGTTTTATCTTTCAAATTTAGCAGGAATATTATAAATGCTGTTGTGTTTGTGGGTAAGATGATTTTAGTGCATTTTTTGTAAAAAAAATATTGTTTGATATTTGGGGGGGGGCTGTCAGGAAAGCTGTACAGATCCCTATGATTTCTAACAGCAGCCCTGTTCATAATATATGAATGCGTTAGAGGAGAGAAACTGCTAGCTCATACAGTTAAATCAGAGGTAAAGTCGCATCTGACGGTGGAAATGTCAACCTGAATAAACTATTTTGAATGTTATCTCTATTTTTAAGTCCCATGGGGGCACCTATTTATAAACTTTTTTTTTTTGTACATACTCAATACGAATTGTCTTGATCTCTCTATATCTATATATAGATATATAGATCTATATCTATATATAGATATATCTATCTAGCTATCTATATAGATATATATCTCTATCTATATATAGATATATACCTTTATTATATACTATTATGGACTTGCATAGTATATTTAAAAATACATTATATTTTGCTAGATAAATATGAAATTTTGCACAAAAATACTTTATATTCGCCACTAGCAGCCAACAGGTGGCATGCGTAAGGTTATTCTCTACATTATTAGTATAAATTATTCCTGCGCTACCTTGGAAAACAGTGGTACACATGGACAGCTGCAAACACTGAGGTAGTGTAAACATGGGTAGTGTAAAAAATATAAATAAAAAGTGCTGCGCTGGTCCAGTAAGGTGTAACTATGTGATAGTGTGCGGTAAGACAAAATATACAGTAAAAAATGGAGGGGTGTACGGGTAGTGTGTCTGTCTGCACAGTATCCTGTGAAAAAATCAAGCGATGTAAAAGAGTGAATATCTATCCTGTATCGGTGCAGTTTCCCTGCACACACTGCACCGATGCAGGATAGATATTCACTCTTTTACATCGCTTGATTTTTTCACAGGATACTGTGCAGACAGACACACTATTCTCTACATTAGCCTAAATCAATGATCAATTCATAACACATGGCTAAATGAGTCAGAGAGGCACACATAGTTGTGTGTGTTACCGATTCCCCCTACTTCTTGGGCCTCCCCCCCCCACCCTGCAGTGCTGCTGGCTTTCCTCCCCTCCTCTCCCCCTGGCTGCTGCAGGGGATGTTTCGGGATGGCAAGCAGGGGAAGGGGTTAATAAATAGTTCCTTTTCTAAATCAACACTGTGGAGACAATCGCTCACTCTGTCCATTCATAGATGAAGCATATTAAATTTTTTACTATGCTTCAGTTTGTAAATGAACAGGAAGCCGCTCAGCACAGAGCACGTCCCTTTCATTCACTGCCCCATGCAGCTGAGGCTGCAGAGAAAGGCATGTGTGTTTGAGATTTGGGGGTGCACACCCTAATGCAATAGGCTGCGCACACCTATGGAGGCACAGCTAGCTCACACCAGTAGAGGCAGCGACAAAACGGAAAATTGAATACTTACCTTTCTGTAATTTTCCTTTCCTGGTGCCTGCCCATGGCAGCATACCCATGGTTGGTTGCTCCGCCCTCTACCAACCCACAGGACCATTTTAACTCTATAAAAAAAAGAGTTCCTCCCCTTAGTCAGTATTCTTGTAACTAGATTTCATAACGCTAAGGATCATTGAAGGGAGGGTGTATGCTGCCATGGGCAGGCACCAGGAAAGGAAAATTACGGAAAGGTAAGTATTCAATTTTCCGTTTTCCTGGTGCCTCCCATGTCAGCATACCCATGGTAAATAACTCGCTTACAGGGAGGGTACTGCAATAAAGCAATTTAATTAAACAAAAAAGCTACAGTACAGATGACTGCAAAGTCCTTTCCCCAAACTCTCGGGAAGTAAGGACTGCTGGGTCCACACTATAGTGGGACATGAACGTGCTGAAGGACGACCAGCTGGCCGCTCGACAAATTGTTTCAGGGGAGACCCGCGCCAAAGCTGCCCAGGAGGAGGCTATTCCACGCGTTGAGTGCGCATTGACCGCATCTGGAACTGGGAGACCACTAGCCCGATATGCTCTTTTGGATTAACCTTACAATCCAGCTTGCCAAGGTCGTCTTAGATGCTGCCATTCCCTTTCTGGCACCCTTGGGGATGACAAATAGCCGTTGATCTTTCCTGAACTGCTGCGTCAAATTTAGTTAGTGACTTAGGGATCTGGCTATATCCAACTCATGCAGTTTTGAGGAGGCTGGATCCTCCCCGAATGCTGGAAGAACCCACTCTTGGTTCAGATGGAAGACTGAAGGTACTTTAGGGATGAACTGATGAATAGGTTGCAACACCACCCTGTCTGGGAAGAAGGTAATGTAGGGTTCTTGTGACCCTAATGCTTGGATCTCTGATACCCTGTGACCAAAAGTGATGGCGACTAGAAAGACTGCCTTCAGAGAAATATCCTCCAAGGTGCTTTCTTCTGTGGGAGCAAACGGAGGTTTTGAAAGGATATTAAGCACGATAGTCAAATCCCATTTGGGGTATAGCGTCTTTCTAGGTGGTCTCAATCTTAGAACTGCTTTCAAGAAACGTTCCACCAGAGGATCTAGCGCCCACCGGGTGTCTGTTAGAGCTGAAATGGCTGAAACCTGGACCTTAAGCGTATTCAGGCCCAAACCTAAGTCCAATCCACTCTGTAAAAAGAGGAGTATGTTCTGGATTCCGGGGTTTAGAGGATCGAAATGGTTCGTTTCTGCCAATTCCGTAAACTTTCTCCAAACTCTATAGTATGTGGAATTCGTAGATGCTTTTCTGGCCTGTAGTAGTGTTTGAATGACATTATGCGAACATCCTAACTCGCCCAACCTTTTCCGCTCAACTTCCAAACCCTCAAGTCTAGGATCTCTGGGTGCGGGTGACAGAACTTGCCTTGAGACAGAAGGTTGTCTATGCGTGGAAGGTGAAGCGGTTTGCACAAGGTCATCTTGATTAGCAACGTGAACCACGGTCTCTTGGGCCAGTATGGAATCACTGCTAAAACTGTGATCGCTTCTGTGGTTAGACGTTGTAGAAACCTCAGTATCAGTGGAGTTGGTGGGTATGCGTATGCCATCTGAAAGTTCCATGGCTGGGTTAGGGCATCCACCCCTGCTGATTTCGGAGATGGGAACCTTGAAAAGAAAAGCGGTGTCTTCGTATTGAGCGGGGAGGCAAATAGGTCTATTTGGGGAGTGCCCCATTGTTGGCATATCCAGGAGAAGACCCTCGGATTCAGAGACCACTCGTTGTTGTGGCTGAAAGATCTTGAAAGCTGATCGGCTAACTGGTTCTCTGGCCCTGGGATATATGAGGCTCGTAGGTTGAGTAAATTCCTCTCGGCCCATGTCAGAATGGGTGTCACTTTGTTCAGAAGGGACCTGCTGTGCGTTCCTCCTTGATTCTGAACATAAGCTACTGCCGCTTTGTTGTCCATCTGGAGAAGGATGGATTTTCCCCTGAGGAAGGTGGCCAGAGACAGGATTGCTAACCAAGCTGCCCTTAGCTCCAAGGTGTTTGAAACTACCTCTGTCGCATTGAATTGCCATCTGCCCTGTACTAACTGGTCTTGGTAATGTGCCCCCCATCCTAACTGACTTACGTCTGTCGTCAGAACAGTCCATGGGATGGGGCCAAGGGGACAGTGAAGCAGAAGGTTGGATGGTCTTGTCCACCACCAAAGGCTGGATTTCATTGTAGGTGTAATCATTATCCTCTGCTCTAGGCGATCTTTCTTCCACTGTGATAAGAAGCCCACCTGGAAAGTCCGTAGATGCCATCTGGCCCATTTCACCATAGGTATGCATGAAGAGAGGGAACCTAGCAGGCTTAGACAGTCTGATGCTGCCATAGAATGGCTCGCTAGCGCCCTTTTCACTTTCCCTATCAATGAAGGGATTTTTTCTGCCGGGAGTGAAACTGCTCTTCCTGGAGTGTTGAAGAATGCCCCTAGGTAAATTATCTCCTGTGTGGGCGTAAGTTGACTTTTGGCGTAGTTGATTAGCCAACCAAACTTTATCAGTGTGTCTAGGACCAACTGTACATGTATCACCAAGGTCTGCCTGTGCTGAGAAAGAACTAGAATATCGTCCAAATAGTGTAGTACTCTAATCCCCTTCTCTCGAAGAGGAGCCAAGATCGCTGCTAGCACTTTGGTGAAAGTTCTGGGCGCTGTTGAAATCCCGAAGGGAAGGCATTGGAATTGAAGATGTAAGTCGCCTATTCTGAACCGAAGAAAAGGTTGAAACTGAGGGCGGATGGGTATGCGCAGATACGCATCCTGAAATTCTATGGACGCCATCCAATCTCCTGGCTGAACAGATAGAATGACCGTGTTTAAGGACTCCATCTTGAAATGTTCCACCCAGATATACCTGTTCAGCCTCTTCAGGTCTAGCAACAGCCTCCAACCCCCCGATTTTTTGGGGACCAAGAAGACTGGGGAATAAAAGCCTAAGTGCTTCTCCAAGTCTGGAACTGGTACTACTGCCTGCTGGAGAACAAGCATTTTGACATATTGAAGAAGGGCCTCCTTCTTCTCTCTGGAGGTTGGAATCTTGGTGGCCTGAAAGGAATAGAGGGGAGGCTGCCTTTTGAATCCCCAGAAATGACCTTGACATACCGTAGACACTGCCCGCTGGTCTACGCAACCTTCCACCCAAACCCGGGCAAACGCCTTTAGACGGGCTCCTACAGGACCGGTTTGGGTGGAGAGGGCATCAAAAGGACTTCTGGCCATCAACTGTGGATGTAGAGGCTTTTGGTTTAGCCAACCTCAGAAAGGTAGCTTGTGAACCTTTCCAGCCCCTTCTATACTCCCTTCCCGGACGGTAGGATCTGGAGTCCTTCCCTCTTAACTGGCCCGCTGAGCGGTTTGCAAATCTCTTCCTCCTGCTTCTGTCCTGGGGAATTAGCCCACTTTTCCCCCCTGTGACTCTGGTAATTGCCGTATCCATTTTTTCGCCAAACAGGGCTTTCCCATCGTATGGAATACGACACCATGATTGCTTAGACGTTGGGTCGACCGTCCATGGTTTTAGCCACAACGCTCTTCTGGCCGTTATGGAATACAGCATGGCCCTGGAAGAGCATTTTAGGACGTCAATAGCCGCTTCTGCTATGAAATCTGAGGCCAGCTTTAATTCATCCAGTGCCTTAATGATTTCTTTTGAACCTACCCCTTGTCTGAGGGCCGTTTCCACGTTGTCTGACCGCACTCTGGTGGCCCTTGAGATCGAAGTCAGAGCTACCGCCGGCTTGCATGCTCCCCCAGCCGCCTGATATGTTTTTTTTAGGTCTGAGTCAATCCTTCGGTCAAGGACATCTTTAAAGGAGACTGCGTCTTCTAGTGGCAAGGTCGAGTTTCTAGCCAACCTCATAACTGAGGCGTCCACAGTTGGTACAGCATCAAAAAGTTGCGCATCTGCTTCTGCCAGTGGATATAACTTAAGAAAACGATTATACGCCATAGGTCTTCTGTCTACCTTCTGCCATTCATCTGTTACCACCTCCTTGATTTCTTCCATCAAGGGAAAAGTTGATACCTTCTTTTTCAGATGTGGGAAATATTTCTTTGTTTTAGAAGGTGGCTCCGGATTTTCCTCCCACTGGATTGCATCCTTGACCGTGGTTATGAAAGGCTCAACTAGAGCGAAGTCAAAAGCTGAAATATTGCTATCCACCCCTTCCGCCTCGTCTTCAGAATCCACCTCTGCGTCCGAATGAGGAGTGGACGCGCTTACTGCTGCTTCAGGCGAGGGTGGGTTAATTTGGTCTTGGGAGAGGGCCAACTCCCTGATTGAATCCTTGATCAAGCTCTTAATTGATTCCAGAGACTGCTGCTTATCTTTCTCTTTATCCCCTGTAGCCTCTAGTAGACACTTCTCGCATACCAATTTTTCCGGCATCGCTTGTCTTCCACATACCCAACAGGTCTTCTCTTTTGGATACACCGGTCTGTGGGATTCGTGTCTGCCAGGGGTATGTCGGGATGACCTCTGGCCACTGCGGGAGGCATGAGCTGAGGATGAGTGAGAGTGTCCTGAGCTCCTATGACCTTTGAATCTCCTATCTGAGGAGCTACGGTGAGATGATCTGCGTGATGATCCCCGGTGCGGGCTGTAGAAACAAAAAATATGTTCTAATTTGCCCGTAGTGCTCTTTTTTATTTTCCTTTAAAACTTACCTGAGTGTTGCAGCCCTTACCTAGCGGTATGAGGAGGATCTTTTTGTTGCGGTATCACATTACTAGGGGCAGCTGGGCAAGAGAAAAACAAAAAAAGGATAGATTTCTTTCTGCTTTCCTTTTTAACCATATACATACATATACATATATACACACATATATATACATATATACACACATATACATATACATAATATTAAACAAAAGTACCCATTTGCAAGCCCCTAAATACCTTGGCCAGGCTCCATTGCAAAAAATAGGGAAGACACTTAAGGGAGATGTCTTCACCTTGATAGCTGGCCCTGTAATGAATCCCAGGCTCTCCATTTATGCTGAGAGCACTTTGGAAGTACCAAGATGGCCGCCGACAGCTTCAGTTTGTTACTGGGCATGCACCGTACTGTCACATGTGCAAGTAACAGCCTGCTCACATACGGATAGGAGACATACCATCAGGGAACAGCATAGAGGAGAGGCTAAGCTCCTGTTAATCTTCCAATATGGCCCAAAAAAAGATCCACAGAAAAAAACGGCCTCCCATACTTATCTGGCGCCTTTAGCAGCCCAAGCGATGGGACTCCATACTGCAGGAGAGCATGAACCTGCAACGGTTACACCTTAAAGCGGTGAGGTAAGGCTGATAATGATCCTGCAGGCATGAGGACAAAGTAAAGAATACTGACTAAGGGGAGGAACTCTTTTTTTTTTTTTTTTTATAGAGTTAAAATGGTCCTGTGGGTTGGTAGAGGGCGGAGCAACCAACCATGGGTATGCTGACATGGGAGGCACCAGGAAAGTGAGCTGTCAGTGCTGGACTTTCTTTTTGGAGATTCCAGTATGCTCTGCAAGTCAATGAGGTGTGGAGTGACAGGAAAGAGTACTTGTTGAATGAAAATGATTACCTTACTTTAATTTGGACATAGATTTTTTTAACTTGGATTTATGTGTAGATCAGCTAACTAAAGTGAAAATCACTATTTTTAAAAAGCAATACTGCTAATACCTTGGTGCCCAAGGTATTGCATAATGCCACCTGGAATAATATGAATAAAAAATATAGGGCATGAATTTAAAAAAAAAATGACTATGATTTATTGCCAAAAGCATTAGCAAACTACTTGAGTATTAATAGAATTGCTACGAATGGAAAGTTGGCTTGCAATGAAGAATGTGGGATATTTGATAGTTATGTTTTTAGAAAGCGCCATGGGGAGTAAATTAAAACAACAAATAAGGGATAATCTAAATTACATTGAATGTAAATGATTTTAAAATAGAATTAGCTAGACTTTCTTTAGCATATGATGGCACTGCTTGTAAATGGTTTTCCTTGATGGATGTTGAAAAAGCCAGATCTAATGCGAGTATGGATTTGTTTCTAAAGTGTTTATTCTTATAGCGCTAAAGTGGATTTACATGCTTTGAACACTTAAAGCCCAACCCACCCTTTCAGTGGTGCTGCGCCCATACTGGAGAGGTTAACTGCATGTTTCTTTATCGGGGAAGGGAAAAGCAGTTTCACTTACCACTGCAAGGGAGAATTTTGCCCTAGAGCTCAGCTTTAAAGAGTAACTCCACTTTTGTTGAGAAAAAAACATCTCCCTCTGGGTGAACTATGTATATTGCCAGGATTGTAACAAACGTTGTTGCAGATTCCTACCTTTTTGTTATTCTGAATCCCTGTGTGGTTTCATAATTATCAATCCCTGTGTGGTTTCATAATTATCAATCAGCTACTGCACCTGCAGGGCACTAATTAGGAAAGCTGCTGGGCCTGCATCCCTTTAGATGTGATTTCCTTTTGGAAGTACCTCACAAAAAACTACATTTTTGCTGCAGGGATGCTTGAAATCTGACTTTATCTAAGGCTGGCCATACATGGTTGATTTTCGAAAGAATTTTCTTTTGAAAATCAGAAATTTTTTTGCGTTTTGTGATAAGATGGTGCCACCATTGATCTTGAAATTTGGCCAACCAAGCCTTCAATTTCACCTTGTGTTGCTACAGAAAATAATTTTTGTGGCTGGCAATCTTCTTTCCTTTCCGGCAATGTTCTTTTCTTTTCTTGCACATGCGCATTTCTTTTTTGATTACCTTTCTCCCACGATTTTCCCATCATTAATTAGAAAATCGTTGTTTTTCAAAAAAGTTCCAACATGCCCGATTACTCAAATTTGATGGCCGTACGAAAATTGCAATGCATTTTACAGAAAATTACAGATCTGCAGATTGAAAAGGAAAGGTAGTTTTTAATAACATTCAACTACAATATGACTTGTGTCGCAATTGTATACGCTATATTATTTTTTCTTTATTTACTATTTTTTTCCCCCATGGAGTTACCCTTTTAAGCCTTTTGGTCCAGTAAGTGAAGGTAAACTGAGCTTTACTTACATTAAAACAGTGATAAAACTATTCTGCTTTAGATGTATAGCTGTAAAATAAAAGATTTTTTACAAGTAGTTACAAAATGATATGAAAGTTTAAAAACCTTTGAACATTAGAAAATGAAAAATACATTGACAAAATCTATTATAATTTCCATTTAATAAGTTCTTTGGTCTATGCAGTTCATTAGTTAAAAAGAAAAAGCTGGTTAAATGTTACTAGAATTGATTACATAAAAGTAGTTGTACGCTTTGAGTTTCACCAATGGATTTTCCCACCAGTGGTTGTCAATAATGATGAGGTAAAAGCCAACTGTAGATTTTCTTCTGCATGCCGATCGCAGCAGCCACAGGGTAAATATAACTTTGCGACAGCTTATTATGGGTAATGAGTACACATTTATAATGTTCAACTTTTCAAATTCTTTTTTTTTTTTTTTTTATATATATTCTCTCTTTGATGATGCAAAAGATATTAACAAGTATACATTGTATATCACATTTCTATATTTAAATTCCTTGTTACATCCGTTCATTTATTCTCCCCATATCCCCTATTCCTCCCCCCCAAAAAAAGGGGAAAAAAGAAACAGGACCTATCACCTCCCAAACAATCCCTCCCCCTCTCTCTCCTCTCCCACCCCCCACCCCCCTCGATCCTCCTAAGCCTCCATTATGGACATATATCCACAGGATTTTTTGAACTTCATCCATTTTCCCCAAATATTACGGTATACCTCCAATGAGTCCTCTACTGTATGTATTGTTTCCTCTATGGATCTCACCCATTCCACCCTTGCTATGCACTCCTTCATCTTCGGGCTTCTCGGGGTTCTCCATATACTCAGAATCAAGCTTTTAGCTGCATTTAGGAGATATGGGAGTAAGGTATCCTTATATTGGGAGACCGTTTTATCTCGTATCACGGAACAAACATTTTCATGTTCCTTATGAAACCGTTCTCCCGTTATTTGATGAATCGCTCCTATAATTCCCTCCCAATGAGGTTGTATCTTTATGCATTCCCACCACAGATGCGCAAAGGTCCCTGGGGTGTCACAACCTCTCCAGCAAGTTGGAGGGCCATCTGCCCCGAGCCTATAAGCTCTCTGAGGGGTCACGTACCATCTTGCCAATAGTTTATAGCACATTTCCACTGTGCTAGCGTCACTTGAGGAAAAACAAGCTATTCTTAAGATTTTTTTCCTGTGTTCCTCATCTCTAAGGGGGCCTATTTCTTCTGCCCATTACCCCAAATAGGGTGGGCGTTCAGGTTCTGCTTCCTTAATCATAATTTTATATATTATAGATATACTTTGATTTAAACTTAAAGGGGAGCAGAGTAATTTCTCTATTAACCTCATGTGTCCTTTTCCCCGCAATGGTTGTGGTAGTGATTGTGTAAAGTGCTGCAATTGTGTGTACCTCCATTTATCCAGTGGCTTATTTCCCCATTTATGTGTAATTTCAGAATATGTGTATAGTCTATTCCTTTTCATCGAGTTCATTAGTGTTTCCTCTTTTTTTTGCCCTTCTAGTGAAACATACGTGTTCTTCTTTCCCTGGCTTAAAGTGGATGTAAACCCGAATTTTTTTTTTATGTCACAATGTAGAGTATAAGATTTCCTATCATTTGAGCCCAGTCTTGCCACAAAGAGTTAATCCAGCTCTGAGCAATCCTCTTTTATTGTTCGGTGAGATAAAACTTGACAAACAGAGAAAAACTTTGCCAAATCCTCCCCCCTTGCTGTGAGTGACAAGTGATTTACATATCTCGTGCACTAGCCTAAGACATGCATTATTTTTTAATTCCCACCCCCACTCCTTTCTTCAGCAGCTCTGCAAGGATTGGCTGTTCCTCACCTCAGCATGATTTGGCAAGCTGAAGTCATGAGGTTACTTTCCTGTCTTTTCACTGGATGTTAGAGATCATAGCAGAAGTTCAGTGTAAGAAATACACAGGAGAAAAAGCATATTGACAAGGGGAGTGTAGAGGTGGGCGGGGAGTCTACTGACATCACGACTCCACCCACCGAGCTCCAGACAACAGACCCACCCACAGAATCTGCAGTTTTTCGGGTCTCATAACAGACAGAGGGGAGACATTTGACAGGGAAAGATACATGCAGGAGGCATGTATATCCTTATAGATAACCCCTATGGCAGTAGTTTAGAAAGGATGACATAGGGTTTACATCCACTTTAAAGTAGTTTGTGCCTAATATAGACGTTAGTGGTGAATTATAATCCCAATGGTGTAGTCTACCCACACCATCCCATATCTTAAAAGTATTTCTAGTTAGTGGGTTTGTGCTAGGGGCTATATCTCGGTGTTGCCGTGGTATCCAAACATCTTCCCTAAATCAACTTTACCTTCTTTGTTGTGAATCCAATCTGTGATCCTGGAGATAGAGATCGCCTGATAGTATTTTTTAAAAACCGGTGCTGCTAACCTCCCTGTCTTTTTTTCCTTCACCAGTGTTGCATATGTGATTCCAGGACGTTTATGTGCCCATATATATTTTAGTACCATTGATTTTAATTTCCTAAAATAATCCTGAGGTAGTGTTATGGGAATCATTTGAAAAATGTATATCATCCTTGGCAAGATATTCATTTTTAATGCGTTTATTCTACCTATCCACGAGAGGGGTTTATGTCTCAGGTTGTTCAGTTGTTCCTTAATCTTATTAAGCATTGGGATATAATTAGCCTTAAACATAGTCCCCAGAGATACAGTTGGCTTCATTCCCAAATATCCCAATTCCTCTCTGCACCATACAAAGGGGAATTTAGGTTGGATTGCCTGCTGTTCCTCCCTTGGGGTCGTTATATTTCAAGATCTCAGATTTAGACATATTTATTTTAAAGTTAGTCAGCTTTCCGTATCCACTCAACTCCTCTAATACTATTGAGGTTGTTGTCCTGGGATTATAAATATAAAAAAGAAAATCATCCGCATAAGCGGCCACACTATACTCCCTTTCCCCCACTCTCACCCCTCTAGTATCCGGGTTTTTAGAGATTGCAGCTAGTAGGGGTTCCAGAGCTATTACAAACAGCATTGGGGAGAGGGGCACCCCTGCCTCATCCCATTAAATAGTTCAAGGGGAGAAGATAAATTCCCATTAATTCAAATTTTAGCCGTTGGGTGGTGGTAGAAGGCCGATATCCATCGCATCATCCTCTCCCCCACGTCCAGATGTCTCAATGTTCCGAACATAAAACCCCAGTCCACCCTGTCAAAGGCCTTTTCGGCATCTATTGACAGAAGTGCGACTGGGGTCTCCCTTCCTCTCATATGATGTATCAAGAACATAGACTTCAGGCAGTTATCCCTCTCTCCCTGTCATAAACCCTACCTGATCATTGTGGATCCAGCTTGGTAGCAACGGTTGTAATCTTTCTGCGATTATTTTGGCAAAAATTTTAATTTCTGTATTTAACAGAGATATTGGCCTATAACTTGCTGGGGCTGCTGGATCCTTCCCCTCTTTTATATAAGCCAATAATGATTCCTCCCACGGGGTCTCTCCTTCTGCTAATGTATTCAAGTAATCGCATCATTTAGGCACCACAAGCTTTTGGAATCTTTTATAGTATAGAATAGAGTACCTGTCGGGGCCCTGGCTCTTTCCCAGGGCCATATTCTTTATTGCTCTCCCCACTTCATGCGTAATCGGAGCTTCAAGTTGTTCAAGCTTCTCCTTAGGCACCGTGGGAAGGTCTAGGCCCCGCAAGTACTCTTGGGCTTCCACGTCTCGTTTCCCTCTATTTTTCCCTCTCTGACTCACATTATACAACAAACTATAATATGAGTGGAATATGTTCGCTATTTCAGGGGATGAGTACACCATCTCTCCCTTATCATTTTTAAATTCAGGGATAAAAGATACGTTTTTTTTTTTTTCCCTTACTGTTCTGGCCAGCCATTTCCCAGATTTATTACCGCATGGATACCTCTCCGTATTTACTATATGAAAAGCACGTTTTTTTCTCCTGTTCTAACAATTCTACTAACTCCTCCCTTTTTACCGTTAATTCTTGTCTCTCTGGGATGCCTTTGGGTCTTGTTATTTGTTCTAAATCCTGTATCTCTCTATATAAAGTGCTAATTTTCTCCCCCCTTTCTCTCTTCTTCCCTGCTCCGATTCCTATTAATATTCCCCTTATGAAAGCCTTATGTGATTCCCACAGAATTGACCGGGGGGTTTCTAATGTGTCATTAACAGCAAAGAAGGCCTCCAGCTCCTGCTCCACCTTCTTAATTATCCCAGGGTCCTGGATAAGAGAATTATTTAATTTCCAGTTCTTTCCCACCTCAAGACCTCCTGATATTTCTGATTGGACCACTACTAGGGCATGGTCAGAAAGAGTAATTGTTTCAATGTCAGCACCGTTAAGAGACTGTACCAATTGGTGTTTTATTAGGACATAATCAATCCTTGAGAATGACCCATGGACTGGGGAGTAAAAAGTATAATCCTGACTTCCTGGGTGTATAATCCTCCATGCATCTACTAGCTCATAATCCAATAACAGTTTTTTATTACTTTCTGTCTTTGAGCTGTATAGCGAGAGAGGCCCCCTGTAGTATCTACCCATGGATCTATGCTCAGGTTTAAATCTCTATTATAAGTTTACCTTCTTTAAATACCCCCAATTTTTTCAGGGTTTTCCTTAAAAATGTATCTGGTTCCCTATTTGGGGAATAAATATTTGCAAAGGTACATTCATTTTTAAACAATTTCTCTTTTATAAAAAGAAACCTTCCCTCAGGATCTGGCAGCCGCTCCTTTACTAAGAATACCTTAGTTTTATTAAAACCTATGGCCACACCCCGCGAGTAGCTAGATGTTGAATCGCCATAGAACCACGTAGGGAACAAGTGCGAGGACAATCTACACCCAGAGGCATGTGTAATATATTTCCTGGAAACAAACCACATTCGCCCCTAAAAAATGCAGCTCTTTATTTATCTTATACCTTTTATTTGGAGTGTTTAGTCCTCTTACATTATAAGTAACTAAATTTATTGTAGCTATGGTTCAACACGAGGAGCGCTTGTCTGACTGAGAGAGGTGGAAAAAGGTAGGGAGAAAGTGCACGCAGGGAGAGAGAGGAGAGGGAGAGATACCCAAAAAAGAAGACACAACCCCCCCACCCCCCGATTCCCGCCCACCTACCCCCCATAATGTATCAACCCCCCCTCCCTCTGGAGCAATAGACCTGCGAGAGGCTGAACAAAATCCCTCCATCTGTTCAATATATGGACTTGGCGAACACCATATAGATGTCGCCTTATCTCCATATCTTCAAGGGGCCAGTTACTCCTGACACCTCCAGCTCATCTGCCGGTACCCTAAACCCCTCCTGCCCCCCTCCCCTCCCCTCTACATGCCTGTCATTCTCACTCATTATTCTCTAATTCCCTCCAAGTCCACCAGATCTTCTGGGAATCTCAGGACTGCAGTTCGGCCATCTTTCTTCCCTTTAAGACAGGCTGGGAATCCCCACTGATATGGTACATTAAGTGTCCTCATTTGCTCAGTCAGTGGTTTAAGGAGTCTCTTTCTTGTTAAAGTCTCTGTGGATAAGTCTGAAAAAATCTGTAACTTAACTCTTTCATAGGAGATTCCTGCTGATTTCCGCATTTTTTCCATAATTTTAGATTTCTCTTCAGCATAGAAACTTAACTATTGCAGCTCTTGGGTTTTCGGTCCCCTGAGTTTAATACCTTGTAATCCTATGTACTCTATCAATTTTCAGTTTCTGCCATTTCTCTCCCCAATAGGGGTTTAAATAGTTCCTGCATCACTTTTGTTAATTCATCACTACTATGCTTTTCTGGCAGGCCTCTTATGCACAGATTTTTACGTCGACTGGGTTCTCTTGATCCTCCATTTTGTATAAGAGGGATTTCATCTATTCACTTATTTCCTCCAATCTTTGATTGTGGGTATACAGCCTTTCCTCCATCCCCTCTACCCTACCTAGAACTTGCCCGATATCTGACCGTATTGCGGAAATGTCTACTTTTAGCGATATCTCCATTTTTTCCAACATCTCGGCCAACATCTCTTTGATTTAAGGGGCCCCCGTCGGAGCTTCCATTGGTTGTAAATCTTCTTCCGTTAGTGGCTCACTCCCTCCTCTCTTTTTCTGCTCCCCATTTTGAATTTTAAGGTCTCCCTGAGGATTATTCCCAGTACTTCTTGGACAAGTAGAGACTGAGTCATTAAGTCTTCCTGCCTTATTCTCCTCTTCCACCGTTCTTTGTCTGCTAGCCCCTGGTGTCAGCTGACATGTAATGCTGGATACCTCCTGGGCTGGGGGCTGGCGGGGCTCCTTTACCAGCTTTGTTTGCCTTACCCTCATTTTCATCAGTTGTTCACCAGCGCAAAATACAAAGCAATTTTCCAAGTTCTAAGTTTATAGTTTCAGAGATACTTGAGTGGAGGAGGAAAGGGAAAGATTCATGGAATGTTAGGTTCCTTGGGGCGCCTCGGCAGGCCTTCACACCTCTCCGGAGATGTTTAGGGATCAGCACCACTACTTCTGGGTACTGCCGGGATTCATCAGGCTACTCCTGATTGCCACCTCTTCAATGGGGGAAGGCAGTGCACTGAGAAAAGCTAGTTTAAAACAAAAAACGCAAGTAGTTACCTAAGAGTAGTTAAGTGGCTCCTGGGTACCCCTGGGGTCCCCTGATAGTGTCCGTCAGCATACAAGGGGAATATATATATATACGTATATTTTAGGCGTGTGTTTATTCTTCTCTTTGATACGATCAGTAATGCAGAGTAGAGAGTTCATTCCCTGCTTAAGGCCATTTACTGAAGCATTTGTTTAACACCCCCTTTCCTTTTTTTTTTCTTTTCTTTTTCCCCTTCTCTCCTTTTTTTCTTCTTTTTGTTCTTCCTTCCTTTCTAGTCTTCTTTCTTCTCCCCTCCCTTTTCTTCTTTTCCCTTCCTTTAGAAAATATTTGAAGGCCTAGGAGGAGAGGCAGGCAACACCTTCAGTTGTTTGGTAGAAAGGGGCTTGTTCGGGACTAAGCACAAGTAGATAGCTGAAAAATGAATAGCCAGCTCCTGAGTAGACAAAAGGTCTCCTAATAGCCTCCACCGACCTGCAGGGGAGAAGTTTGTTGGCCTATTTATAGGTATATTTGTATGTTTATTTAAACTTCTGTTAGTCACAGTCAATAACACAAGTTAGAGAGTTCTTTTTAGCCTTAGAGCCATTCAGTGAATGGCTCTCCTTATATGCTCCCATTTATATGGTAAAAAAAAAAAGAAAACAGGGGGCTCATTCAGAGCTAAGCACAGGTGGGTAGCTGACAGTGAGTAGGCAGCTCCTGGGTACATATAGGATCTCCTAGTGCCAGTCAGTATTGCAAAGAAATAAGTTCATTTCAAGTTTAGAAACATTCACTGAGGCATTATTTTAGCACGCATTTTCCTACCACTATCCTTTTGACATTCTTCCAGCTTCTGTTGGTTGGATTTGCAGCGATGATCTCTCTCAAAAAGGCTGTGATTCACTCATCAATAGTCCCCTCTTCTACCTTAATAAGGGGTTCCTGCGGTTCAGTCAGCTGAGGACGGTGTGGGTAACCCCCACTAGGAGACCTCAAATCCAACGGTCCCAGGCAGCATCAGCAACAGCTGCCAACTCACAACCACGGGATCGGTATACCGATCTGCCGTTCATAGAAGCTCCTCCTCGGGTATATGGGCGGAGGAGCAGGCAGCAATGCGGCGTTTGAAGCGGGGGAGGAGAGGAAAGGGTCCCGAGCGGAACATGCCGGGAATCGGGCTCCGGAAGCCAGGTCCACAGAACAGTTTGAGTCAGGCGGGGGGTTGGGCGGCAGACGCGAGGGGCATTGACCGACGCTTCAGTGTCTCAGCATGTCAGCGCCAGGAGGGACGGGAATCACGGGCAGAGTCAGGGCCTCCGGCATGAACCTACTTGTCAGCGCTCCACCCCCACATGACGGCCCATCTCCGGCAACTTTTCAAATTCTTACCTTTTGTGTCTAATACAACTGACAGCTGTAGAGTTTGTTATGTGAGGAAGATATTTAAATGTTTGCTGCAGAAATGTATTCAGTCCCTTTGAGCAAAAGTAATAGACTCTATATTAAGCAGTCCTATACTGTATATATTTATTGCTTAGTATTGAAGCAATGTATTCATACTGGAACATCTCAGTTGAGCTGCATTGATTGACAAAGACATTTCCTGCCATTTCCTTTCTGAATTTGGAGTAGCGATTTCATTTCATCTCTATAAATTGTCTTGAATATGCAGAAAGCAATAGTGCAGGCACTTGAGCGGCTCACAATGAGAATGAAGACATCATGCAGCAGTGTGAATAGCATTATAAAATTGTAAATCATTTCTAAATCTAAAATAGATAACTGGAAACTTAGCTAGAGTTTCTTCCTCTACTGGTAAAGCTTGTGATTTTGGATAGCACTGAAAAGGGTTAAAACCTCTGTCAGGTTTTATATTGCTGCCCGTGCCCCTGTTCAGGCATTTTTACCTCACTTCCTGCCTCAAACAGGGTGTCAGAGGGGCAGTAGGTAATGCCGCGTACACAGGACCAGACTTTCCGTCAGAGTAGACTCTGATGGTCTTTCCGACGGAGTTCCGCTGAGACAGACTTGCCTACACACGATCACACCAAAGTCCATTCGTTTCGAATGCGATGATGTACGACGGGACTGGAAAAACGAAGTTCAATAGCCAGTAGCCAATACTTGCGTCGTTTTTGGTCCATCGGACTAGCATACAGACGAACGGTTTTCCCGATAGGATTTGAGTCCGTCAGAAAGTTTTGAAACATGTTCTATTCCTAGGTTCGTCAGAATTTTAGAAAGAAAAAGTCCGATGAAGCCCACACATGGTCGGAATGTCCGACGTAATGATTCCGTCAGACCTTTTCTGCCGGAAAGTCCGGTCGTGTGTACGCGGCATTAGGGAAATGTGGATAAACCAACAAAAACAAACACTTTCATAAAGTGGCTGTAAACCTGAAAAAAAAATTTTTTAATGAAGATTTCTACCTGGTACAGCAGAGGATGTAAAATAAAAAGGGAAAACCGCGCTGCAGAGCAGAAAGAACAGAAATAAAAGCTGCACCTAAAAACACACCAATATCTGTGTATACCATGAAAAACAAAAAATAAAAAGTGCGCTGACAATATAAAAATGCACAAATGAATATACATGCATATACGTGATTATGAGACCCAGGATCTACTGAGAACAAATTAATGACTCAATAAATGGCATAAGTGTATGCGTGCAAATCATAAAAACTTGATGGGATAGCGAAGTGAGACTGGTAGAAAGTGTACATATGAAATACAAAAAATTTGTGAATATGAAAACGTGAAAATTACAAATCTCAGTCCGTGAATTTAAACATGAGAAGTTCATCAGTGGAGGTACTTCCATCCACTATGCGGCTTTGCAGCAACCAATATCCCTATGAGTGGATCGACAAAGGAAAGGGAAGTGCAAGATGGTACAATTCCACTGATGATGACTCCAATAAATAAAAATAGTAAAGGTGGACCCTTACCCTCCGTGTTGGACCCCCTCGCTGGCAGGGTCTATCAAACATGCAGATATTGCCCTCTGCAGGGACCGTGTGTAAAGAAGATCTCCCCAGCTGCTGTCAGGAATGCTGTTTTCGGTCCGGGCTGGTCCAAGTAAAACGCCTGGAGGGGGGGGGGAAAGCTCTCTTGCTCCCAGTGGGGCAAAGGGAAAAGCAAAAGAGCGGGGCTCCAATAGTGTAAAAAAGTTTCGAAATTTATTGATAAAAATACAAGCCAAGACAGAGAGTGCACGCTCCGTAAGGTATAGAAACAATTAAAAACAAGCCGGCATAAAAAACTCGCAGTAACCCGTGCATAACATGGGGCAATCGTGACGGCTAACAACGTAGCCACGCCCTACATGTTTCGTCATTAGTTGACGTCTTCAAAGGGAGAGCAGAGGATGTCAATTCATCTGTGCCCAGTCTTGCCACAAAGAGTTAATCCAGCTCTGAGCAATCCTCTTGTATTTTTTTAGTAGGCTAAAAAAACGACATAACAATAAGTTTGTGTCGCCACATCTCTCACTGCTGTGACTGACATCTGATTTCTTTATCTCATGAACAGGCATGAGAGCAGAGAGAGTGTCTACGATTCCAGCTTCACATACCTCCTCCTTTCTTCTCCAGCTCTCTCAGGATTGGCTGCTCCACACCTCAGCATGATTGGGCATGCGGAAGTCATGTGATGACTTCCCTGAGTTTTAACTGGATGTTACTCATCATGGGGCGTGATCCTTGAGATCGGCAGAGGATCAGTATGACTGAGGAGGCTATTCATGGTGTAGTCTGCTCCCAGAGCCAGCAGAAAGAGATGGAGAGTGTAAACATGGCTGGGGAGTCTTGTGACATCACGACTCCGCCCACTGAGCTTCGGCAAAGAGACCCACCCACCGATTCCAGAGTTTTGCAGGGCTCCTACTTGTGCAGGAGGCTTGCATGTATACAGTGGGAACGGAAAGTATTCAGACCCCTTTAAATTTTTCACTCTTTGTTATATTGCAGCCATTTGCTAAAATCATTTAAGTTCATTTTTTTTCCTCATTAATGTACACACAGCACCCCATATTGACAGAAAAACACAGAATTGTTGACATTTTTGCAGATTTATTAAAAAAGAAAAACTGAATACTTTCCGTCCCCACTGTATATACATTAATACTGTGCCATTACTTTATACTGGGTGAGTGGTGGGTTTAAATCCACTTTAAGGCCTCATTCACACTTCTGAATGGGGCCATTTGCGATTAGATGCAGCAAGGGTCCTCTGCAATTAGCTGTGGGCAGGAAGCCTCATAAAAAACAATAGGAGGCTGACAGCTCCTGTAGCTATTTGCAGCCACTTGCATTTCATTGCACATGGAGGGATTACTTGTGAATGATCAGGCCTGGATGCAGACTCTCTGCATTCAGGAGCGATCATTGCAGGTCATCGCTCCATGAATGATTACATGTGAGGGGACGCAAATAGCTGTGGGAGCTGTCAGCCTCCTATTGCTTTCAATGGGGTGTCCCATCTGCAACTAATTACAGAGAATCCCCACTGGGTCCCCTACATCTAATTGCAAACTGCCCCATTCACAAACTGTGAAGGGGACCTTAGTTGGGATGGAAAACTTTGTTGAGATTTTTATTAGTCTGTGCCTTCCTGTCCCACTGACAACTATCTTGCTCTCTTGACTTGACAAGTCCTGATGTTCCAGAGATAAAAAGATGCCTGAAATATCCCCAAGGGATACACAAACAGCAAAAAAAAAAAAAAAAACCCTCACTAATGCTAATTTTGGTTGACATTTAACAACTTTAATTAGATTAGATTAAACCTCTTCCCTCTACTGATGCTACTGCAGTCTGAGGATGACAATCTGCCTCTGTTTAAGGTCTCACGCACACTGGATGTTTTACAGCTGCTGTTTTTGGCTTCAGGCGTTTTTTTCTGCAGCCAGTAAACACCCTAGCATGTTATCCTATGTGTCCATGCACACATACTGTAGGCTGTTAGTGTTTTTGGCAGGGGTGTTTTCTTGCTGGAAAACCCCCCAGAACTAGTGGGTTTTGAGAGGAGTTTTTCAGCTGTAAAAACGCTCTAACTCTGATAAAAGCTTAAAAAGGCTAAAAAACATGTCTATTTGGCGCTTATCAGCGTTTTTGAGCCGTAAGCTTTTGTGGGAGTATAGGTTGCAAAAAAAAAAAAACGCTAAAAAACGCTACTGCAAAAACGCTGCAAAACTAATTCTTCAGCTTTCTACAGCTAACACTACTGGCGTTTTTTTAACATCCAGTGTGCATGAGGCCTAATACTGTAATTAGCAAATAGAATTACAACATTAAAATATAAAAATGAACAAACGTTAATAAAATACATTCTGTTCACATTTGTCAGTTTGGCAGCCTATAATAACCAAACAAATAGAGGAGGGTATTGAATGGTATAATGGTATAAAAGTATTGAATGGCCTTAAAAATACAATGTAAAATTATTTGAGTAGGCAAATTATTCATAAAGTTAGTGTCAAGCCACCTGATGCTGCTAGTCTGGACATCCAGGCTTTAAAGACTTTTGGTTATGAAAAGGTTAGAAAGCAGACCATTTAGCATAGGATAACCATTTAGGCAGTTTACATCTATGCATTCAAGTTTGTTCCATAAAAAATAACCTGTTGGTTGCACACTTGGAAAATATGCTTTTTGGTTTCAAACTTTGTATCAAAAAATAAAATATATTTTACAGGCACAGGCCATTAAAGAGGTACATAAACCACTTCCCACCCCAGCCATTGTAATATGATGGCCGCAGGAACACTCTGGCCCTCTGGGTGGCCGTCATATGATGTCCTATGCTTCCCAGCGTTGTAGGGGGCGGGCGCCCGCTGCGTCACTCGGGGCACCCGGCAGCTGCGATGTCTGACGGGCACCCATGATTGCTCGTCACAGAGCAGGAATGTGGATCTGTGTGTGTAAACACACAGATCCATGTCCTGTCAGGGGAGAGGAGACCGATCGTGTGTCCTAGTATATAGGAACACATGATCAGTCTCCTTCCCGAGTCAGTCCCCTCCCCCCACAGTTAGAATCACTCCCTAGGTAACACAGTTACCCCTTGATCGCCCCCTAGTGTTAACCCCTTCCCTGCCAGTGACATTTACACAGTAATCCATGCATATTTATAGCACTGATAGCTGTATAATTGTCAATGGTCCCAAAATAGTGTCAAAAGTGTCCGATGTGTCCGCCGCAATGTCGCACTTCCGATAAAAATCGCCGCCATTACTAGTAAAAAAAAAAAAATAAATAATAAAAATAATGCGCAGTAGAGTAAATAGAAAAAATAATACCAAAAATCAAAAACCTTTTGTAGGTGCTCTAACTTTTGCGCAATCCAATCAATATATGCTTATTGCGATTTTTTTTTTTTTTTTTTTTACCAAAAATATGTAGAAGAATACATATCGGCCTAAACTGAGGAAAAAATTTGCTTTTTTTTTTTTTTTTTTTTTCAGTTGGGATATTTCCTATAGCAAAAAGTAAAAAATATTGTGTTTTTTTTCAAAATTGACGGTCTTTTTTTGTTTATAGCGCAAAAAATAAAAACTGCAGAGGTGATCAAATACCACCAAAAGAAAGCTCTATGTGGGGAAAAAAACGATCAAAATTTTATTTGGATACAACGTTGCACAACCGCGCAATTGTCATTCAAAATGTTACAGCGCTGAAAGATGAAAATTGGCCTGGGCAGGAAGGGGGTGAAATATGCCCAGTATTGAAGTGGTTAAAGCCGGATTCCGGCCTTAAAAAACAAAAATTAAAAGTCAGCAGCTACAAACACTGTAGCTGCTGACTTTAAATAAGTACTTACCTGTCCTGGGTGCCCGCGATGTCGGCCGCCCGAGGCCGACCCGTCCCTCGGCTCTCGGGTCCCGGCACCGCCATCCTAGGTAAGGGAAACAGGCAGTGGAGCCTTGCGGCTTCACTGCCAGTTTCCTACTGCACACGCGCGAGCGGAGCGGTGCTCTGTGAATGGCCCCGTGGTGTTCTGGGAACACACACAGTTCCCAGAAGACAACGGGGCCGCTCACCGAGGAGCAGAACACGCCGCAGAAAAGGAAGAGGCAGATTAGGAAGACAACAAGGGTTTAAGTAAGTTAAAAAAAAAAAATTTCACATTTTTTTTACACTTTTTTTTAGGATTTTTGGTGAATTTTTTTTTTCTCAGGGTGGCCCTCCACTTTAAGTTGACCTTCCACAGGAGTTTATGCATTCAAATGTTTTGAATAGTAAAATAATTTTCTGTCACTAAGGAAGTTTCTTCACTATAAAGCATGTCCATAACTGAGAAGGCTTCCAAATGCAAGAATTACAGTAATTCAATAATCAAATGGGTATTTAAATGTTAACATAAAATGTTATGTTAATAAATGACAGCTTAACTATACGACTTTTGTTAAGGTGTGCTTGAAAGTCAATGACTGGTGTCATGGCGTAAGAGGCTGCAAGCAGGTTATGCCATAGGTTAAAACTGTGGGAGAGGAAATGTTTCTTTATCAATACTATCTGTTAACCTATATTATGGGGAGTAATAAAGATTATACTTGGACACTGATGGGTGCAATAAATCATTCCTTTCAGGAGTGGAGGTAGAGCACTACAGCTCAGTGTAGTTATTTATTTTCTGCTTGCCAAAATACATTGTCATGTCCAACGCATTGTAACGTCCCAAAATTCATGGATCACTTTATAAAAGCAATAAGCATATAAAACAGGGGTCTCCAAACTTTTCAGTCCGAGAGCTACAATGTGTGTTTTTGTTGCTGAAAAAAAAATCAGTTTAAAAATGCATGAGTACAAATTTAAGAAAATAATAATTCTCCAAAAAAATAACTTATTGGAATCCCCCCATAATATCAGATTCCCTTCTTTCATCAGTGTCCCCTTCAGACCCCCCCCCCCTTACATCAAGGTCCCCATCAGAGGCTGAGATCAAATGATCTGAATCCTCAGTCTGTGCACGGAGTCTGAGAACCTGACCTTAGCTGTGGACTGGATAAAATCTCGTAGTGGGCTGAATGTGGCCCACAGGATCCCTGCTATAAGGAAAAATAAAACACATTCTTTTTTCCTGCCTTTTTTTCTTTTATTTTTTACCTGGTAACCTGTTATTTTATACATTTCTAATCCTAGGATGGCAGTGCTCGCTTGCTGTACTGTATCTAGGTAGTCGAGCCATGAATGTCACCCAGGCTGGACTTCAAAAATGTCTGCCATATGCATTCCACAGGGGGGGGGATTGTAGTTTATAGTAGGAAGATAATATTGTTTGGGCTTTCAGTTTATCTCACAGAAAGTGACAAGGACACTGCATTGCTGACAAGATCAAACTGTATTTTCTGTATTTGATAAAAATTAATTAGCCTGAAGAAGAAAAACAATGCAGCCACATCTAAAGATTGGTAAGCTACAATACAGCGTGTCACATTTTTCTTGGGTTTAGATATCCTTTAAATCCCTTAAAACGCTCTTGGTGACTCAATTCTCTGACTAGAAAGGACAGGTATTTTATTTTTCTAAGAAAATATCTTACTGTTGACACTACAAAAGGATTGAAACAAGTTATAAAAACTCTAATCAAAAAAAGTTTCGGACTTTGTAGGCATAACATGAGACAGTTATTTGTAAAAAAATATATCTTTAATACATATAATAAAATTACATTTAAACAGAGAAAAAACACCCTTACTAACTGACAAGGTCAACAAATACCCAATAGGAAGGACATGGAAGGGAAAAAGGAAAACTAAAATGTATAATATAGGATCAGCAATGGACCAGGTATCCTGTATAGGGTATCATTGGATAGTATCCATAGACTTTTCCATGCCTTCTTGTCAATGCGTTTCACAACTTTAATAGCTTCCTCAGGACATACTGGCCAGGTGCTAATACAGAATTAAAATACAAGAAAAAATAAATGAATATTCGCAATATTGTAATGTATATTGCATATCAAGCAATGTATATTAGTCTTGGAAGAAACACAGAGACAAACTGGCTTACAAAACATGAAACGATATGCTTGCCTGATAAGCCTTGAGACCAGATGAAGGAGACACCACACACCACACAGAACAATTCACAAACCAAATGTTTACTGTGCTGCGGAGGGGGATAGTGACAGGCAGACAGGGGAGTGAAGTGAGCAGAAACAGGCAGGCTGACCGCGGGAGACTGTAGGCACTGACAAGCCCAGCAAGTGTCAGATTGCAGGGGCGTTTTTAGCAGGTACAGAGCGGTGAAGTCATAACTAATAGAAAAGGCTGACTGTGTGTAGTGGGGACACTGTGTATTGTTGAGTATTGTCTATACCTGAGTATTGTCTGTACCTGAGTTGTGAGTACCTGAGTATTGTGTGTATTGTGAGTACCTGAGTATTGTGTGTGTATTGTGAGTTCCTGAGCACCTGTGTATTGAGAGTATTGTGAGTGCACGTGGGCTGTGAGTACTCATGGGCTGTGAGTGCACATGGGCTGTGGAGTACCTGTATATTGAGTATTAGTGTCAGGAAGCTAGTTGTTAATAACGAAGAAAGGGCTTTAAGGTATAGAGCTTTGGGACTTTAAAGGTGTCAATATTCAGAAAAATTTAGTCCAAGTTGAAATTTGAATAAAAGAGAAATGTTATTACAATTATTTAAAAAGCCTATATAAGGCCAAATGCATTACAAAAGTTTCCAAAAAATGTTTAAAAAAATACAACAACAATTCATGATGCAGATACCACTTATTTTCTTAACATGTTTCGCTCTGCTGAGCTTCTTCAGGAGACTGTGTGGTACCATTAATAAAACTGAAATATTACATACAGAGAGAAAGAAAATAAATAAATATGAATGTAAAATAGTAATTAAACAAATATTAATCGTAAGGAGGAATCTAATATGAATTAAACGCCATATTCTAGATATTATAGAGTATTACATCTGTATGATATATGTCAGTTATACATATTGATTCAATATTTAGTTTATAAGCTAGACCATAGCAAAAATTATAAACCTTACCTAAAAAGAAATACGTATCGAAAAATTACACTTGAAACTGAAAAACACCCGATGAATAAAAAGGTTAATCCATAGAGTGGCCCTCTCTTATACTGGTCCCTCCCCGCAGGGAAACTTGCGGAGGTAATACATATATAGTCACAATGGGTAGTGTCCTAACTGAAAAAAGATGAGACAAAATATTTGAAAAAATAGGGTACGCATAGTTAGTAATAGGTATGGAAAGATAATGTGGGAAATATTAAAATATTTAGGAATACCTGGTTTTTCCTTATGAATCTAGTTTAAGTAGTAGAATCAATGTTGATTGCTAAAGACATCCTGGGTGTTAAATTGAACAGGAGCACCGTTGTGGGTTATATAGGGTAAACGAGCTTCAAAAGAAGATAGAGGAGATCTGGAGAGGGAGGAAACCACATCAGCCTACGCCCAGATCAAAACCTAGACCATAAGGATAACCAAATATGATTATATTGAATTGGTTTGGCAGGTACTAACAAGGACAAAAAGAGATAGTTAAAAGGAGTCCGGAGGTTGCCAAGCAAAAAGGACACCTACCTTCCGAAAATGTAGTCAGGGATTGGATGACCAGGAGAGGAGAGAGCCTTCCCTCTTGACACTATGGTGTTCAGCAGAGAAATGACGGGGAGCAGGGAACAAACCTCCCCGTTTATATATTAGACTCCGGAGCGGCGGCGTCTGGCATCATTGCCCCTCTGCGGACGTGCAGAGGGAGCTTCTGCGCATGCGCCCGCATCGAGGCGGCTGGTGTCAGGAACTGTCAGATCGTACAGTCATTGATCGCCATGTTGGAAATTACTTTGCCCTCACATGATGGGAGGGGGGCTAAGACACCTCCAGGAAAAGTATGCCAGACCGATAAAGACGTCAGCCATGGGTACAGTCCTGGAGCTACCCCTATTAGGTTGAACAAATGGGCTAGAAAATAGAGCAAAACGCAGAAAAACACCAAGAGAGGGCTACTCTATAGATTAACCTTTTCATTCATCGGGTGTTTTTCAGTTTCAAGTGTAATTTTTCGATACGTATTTCTTTTTAGGTAAGGTTTATAATTTTTGCTATGGTCTAGCTTATAAACGAAATATTGAATCAATATGTATAACTGACCTATATCATACAGATGTAATACTCTATAATATCTAGAAAATGGCGTTTAATTTATATTAGATTCCTCCTTACGATGAATATTTGTTTAATTACTATCTTACATTCATATTTATTTTCTTTCTCTCTCTATGTAATATTTCAGTTTTATTAATGGTACCACACAATCTCCTGAAGAAGCTCCGCAGAGCAAAACATGTTGAGAAAATAAGTGGTATCTGCATCATGAATTGTTGTTGTACTTTTTAAACATTTTTTGGAAACTTTTGTAATGCATTTGGCTTTATATAGGCTTTTTAAATAATTGTAATAAAATGTCTCTTTTATTCAAATTTCAACTTGGATTAAATTTTTCTGAATATTGACACCTTTAAAGTCCCAAGGCTCTATGCCTTAAAGCCCTTTCTTCCTTATTAGTAAACATACGGGATGTGGTGTCTTAACAGTTGGTCTTTTTTGTTTCCACACTTCATTACGAAGCTAGTTGTTAGTTCATTTGGACAGGGTATAATCCTCAATCCCCATCAAATTAGTAGGTACGATGCCCGGCGGGTATGGAGATGCGAATTGGTGTACATCTTGCGGCATGTTTGCGTTCCTTGATCATCCGATCGAGGGCAAATACTGCTGTGCAAAATGTAAGCACATTGTTTCCCTGGAAGCCCAGGTTCTGAATCTAGGGAAGCAACTGTCAACACTGAGAAGTCCCTCCATACTAAAGGTGAGTTGGGATCGTACCCGGCAGGGGCCAGCACAGAGGCGGGTGGAGATAAAGAAGGGCAGGCACCAGAGCAGAGTAGATGGGTGACAGTCAGGAAGGGTAAAGGGGAAAGAGTCAGGGAGGCTCCCCTAGCTGCCAGGGGAATAACTCCTCCAGTGAGGGTGGGAACAAAGACAAAGGAAAGAGTTTCTGATGGTTGGGGACTCAATTCTTAGAAGGACAGAGAGGGCAATCTGTCACAAAGACCTGAAGCATCCGAACTGTATGTTGTCCACCCGGCGCTCGGGTTCGGCACATCACGGATCTGGTGGACAGATTACTGGGAGGGGCTGGGGAAGACCCGGCTGTCATGGTGCACGTTGGCACCAATGACAAAGTCAGAGGAAGATGGAGTGTCCTAAAAAACGATTTTAGGGACTTAGGAGATAAATTGAGGATAAGGACCTCCGAGGTAAAATTCTGAGAAATACTACCGGTTCTTTGAGCCACACCAGAAAGGCAGAGGGAGATTAGGGAAGTAAACAAGTGGCTGAGAAGCTGGTATAGATAGGAGGGGTTTGGGTTCCTGGAGAACTGGGTCAACTTCTCAGTCAGTTACTAGCTCCATAGAAGGGATGGACTGCACCCAAATGAGGAGGGTGCAGATCTGCTGGGAGTGAAGATGGCCGAAAAGTTAGAGGGGCTTTTAAACTAGGTGACGGGGGGAGGGACAAGAGGTAGAGATAGCCAGGGCAGAACATATTCCAGAGGGTAGTATGTGGAAATACGGGGCAATTTAGGAAACAGCGATCAATTTACAGGTCAATTCGTTTTAGTAAAAATCACACAAATAGGAAACATAAGGGGAATACAAAGACACTAAATTTCAAAAGAGCCAACTTCCCTAAACTACGATCCTTGCTGGTGGATAATAATTGGGATAAAATCTTAGGAACAAAGAACACTGGAATATCCAGTGGAAAACTGGGTATGCTTAAAGAGCATATTAAATAAGGGCACTAGCCCTTAGGGCAGGGGTCTCAAACTGGTGGCCCTCCAGCTGTTGCAAAACTACAAGTCCCATGAGGCATTGCAAGGCTGACAGTTACAAGCATGACTTTCACAGGCAGAGGCATGATGGGACTTGTAGTTTTGCAACAGCTGGAGGGCCGCCAGTTTGAGACCCCTGCCTTAGGGTTTACTTCCTCTTTAAGTCTGGCTTTTGCCTGCAACACTCCACAGAAACTGCCCTTCTAAAACTCACATATTCCTACTCCTATACATTTCTGCTGCCTTTAATACAGTTGGCCACTCTCTCCTCAAAAAAGCTCTACTTCCTTGGCCTTCAGGACTTTGCTTTTTTCTGGTTCTCCTCTTTCCTATTTTGCTGCACCATTAGTGTCACTTACAACCCCACTTCCTCTTCCCATTTTACTCTTTCCATAGGGGTCCCTCAAGGTTCTGTCCTCAGGCTGCTTCTATTCTCTATCTACATCTCCTTTTTGGGTCAGCTGATAGCCTCCCATGGTTTCCAATAGCATTTCTCTGCTGACGACACTCAAATCCATCTCTCTAATTCTCTGCTTATCCCATTAGTCTTCCTGTGCACCACTAATTTATATCTAAGGTTGTCAGACCACTTCCTCACTCAAATTTTTCAAATCTGAGCTCACAATTTTTCCTACAAATTGTACCTCCTCTCCACGTCTCCATCAAAATCAATGTTACAACTATCAGTCCCTTCCCTTGTGCCAGAGTGCTAGGTGTAATCCTAAACTCTGACCTCTGCTTTCGACCCCACAATTATTTGCTGTCAAAATCTTGCCTCATTATACTCCATAACATCTCTAAAATACACCCCTTCTTAACCAATGACACCACAAAGCTACTCATTCACTCCCTTGTTATCTTTAACCTCCAATTATTGCAACTCCCTCTTAGTTGGCCCACATTTGAGTCCAGCATAATTGTAGCTGCCAGATCCAGTCACCTTACCAACCGCTCATTGTTTGCCACCCCCCTCTGCCAATTATTTCACTGACTTCTGCTAACCCAACGAATGATTAAAATACTAACAGCTCCTTTCAAAGCCATCCACAACTCTGGCCCGAGCTACATCACCAACCTCATCTGAAAATATCACACAATTCTTCCTTTTCACCCCTACCAACACCACCTGCTTCACTTTACAGAAAACACCCAATCACATGCAGGGAAAAAAAACAAAAACATTTTTGCTTCCACATGATTGGAAGATGGAAGTCAGCAGAGTTTACCCTCATTTACCAAGGTCTGGAGCAACTGCACTTTTAAAGTACACAGTCTTTTTAGCTTTAGTAAATCAACCCCATGGCTGCAATAAAACATTCTTGCCTGCTTGCAAACTTCTTTTTGAATATACACTGAGCTGTGCATATATTTGTACATTTTTCTTTGTGTCAAAACAAATTAATATCCTAACTAGATGCTAAACTCAGAAAACTTGGTACAGATGTTGGTGTTGATGAGGGAGCTTGTAGATGTTTCAGCACTGGAAAAGGGATAAGGTTCGGGTCACACTGTCGTGACTTGGGCTCTGACTTGTGAGACCCCAAGTCTCGCGACATGTGAAATCCCATTTTAGTCAATGAGAGCTGTCTTAATTAGCACTACTGAAGTCGCTCCGACTTTAGAAAAGGTTCCTGCACAAGTCGACTTCTATCCGCATTGATGATTAAATCACATCTTAATTGATGTGATTTAGATCCGACATTACAGGAAGATTACAGCGTTCCCTTAAGTTGATTTATAGTGGCTTGGCTAAGTCGCGCAAATTTTAGGTTGTGGCATTGTGACCTGAGCCTTAGCAGGTTTGGTTCCGTTTTAATACTAGAACATACCATACACTACTCTTCAAAAAAAAATACTTTGCAGTAGACGAATTTTTTCATTTCTTTCCTCATCTTCCAGTTATGACCTGCTGACATAGCTCAACCATCCATGGATAACCATTCCAGCTTACCGGGAATTACTTTTACAATATATCCCTCACGTGAAATGCTGAAAGCCCAACTGAACATTCAGCCCAGTTTTTAGATAACTACAGTCGAGCTGCATCAGACTAATGGGTGTACAAAGTCTGTTTTCTTTAGAAAGCAGATGCAGCCTAAGTAAAAAAGCTTCCCCAGATAGCATCTGCAGAGAAGGACCCATGCTCTCTGTTTTGGAAGTAGTAGGCTCTCTGCAGAGCTGATGACTCAAAACTACAACTTCAGTCAGTAGAGCTCATTTGAAAACTCTGACTTAGCAGGGGACATATTCAACTTTTGCAGAAGGACTACGGCTTTAACGCAAAAAGCAAGGGTCCTTTATTTTAGCATGCTGGTAGTGGGCTGACTTTTTACTTAGTCCGTGGCCGCTTTCTAAAGAGAGACTAACTATAAGACCTTTTGTTTTAATGCATCTGATGTAAACTCAAAGTTCACTTGGAAAATGTATGGTGTTTTGGTATATGTTTATTATGATCAGGACTAAGAATAAATGTTAAATATTTTCAATTTTCTCTCCAGGTAGATATGATATGTCATATATTTATTTTTTCACATGTATATCATCAACCATCATTGGAGCTGTAGGCTCTTTTTTTCACGTTTACCAGGGTTAATCTTGCTGCTCTACTGAAAATAAGCTTTGAATGACACATTCTCCCCCTTCCTGTCTCCTCTGTTCATAGGAGCCTTAAAATGTTTTTACCTTTGAGACAGTCTGAACCTGTACAGTATGGACTCTCTAACAACAGTTTCTTTCAGCAACCTGAAAGTCCACTCTATATTAAATGTTTATTTAAATAATAATTCAAATAATAATCTTTCACAGTTAAAATAAAGAATAGTAACTTAAAAACTTACTAAAAAGTATATTCAAAGCCAATATTATTTTTTATTTAATTTTTATTTAATATTGGATAAGATAGGTGGGGTTATTTTTATATATATATATATATATATATATATATATATATATATATATATATATATGCGTGTGTGTGTTTCTACCCCTTCACCACTCTATACAAAACCAAAAAAAAAATGTTGGTGTTAGATGTACTTTAAATTCAAATGAACCTTAATTGAACAGAAAGCCATTAGACTTCATTTAGGTGGGTGGTGGTTTTTACCGCCCCTCTAAAGAAAAGCTATCTGTGGTGGGCTGTTTTTCAGAGGCATTTTGACATGCAGCTTGGAGACAGTTGCTCCAGAGCTTAGTAGATGAGGGAAAGCTCTGCTGACTTCCACCATCCAATCATGGGCAAGCAAAAATTCTGTTTTTTTTATTTTCCTTGCACGTGATTGGGTCTTCTTTAGAAAGTGAAGCCTTACCTCATTTCCTAAGCTTTAGGGCAACTACACTTGCAGAGTGCAATTGCACTTTGCAAAGTGCACAGTCTATTTGGCTTTAGTAAATCAACTCCAAGTGTCACTCATTGAACGCCTGTTTCAACTAGTGAAAGGCCACAACACCACACTGTTGACACTGTTAACCACTGGCACAATTTTAAGTGCCCAAGGAACTCTGGTGGTGTGTGTTTACATAAAATCATTTCACATATGTGAACTAAGGCCTGATTCACACCTATGCATGTTTAGTGCTTTTTGCATTTTACAGATTTGCACTAACTTGTTGCATAGGAAACCATGTTAAATGGACTGTAGTGCAAATCTGCAAAATGCAAAAAGAACTAAAAATGCATAGGTGTGAATCGGGCCTAAGTCCACATATGGGCAATAACACACAGGACACTCCTCATGACATCAGTGCCCTTTTTGGACTTAATTCAGATATGAGCAATTATGTCAGGGGAACCCTTTCTTTAAAGTTCCTTGGACATTTAAAACAGCATTAAACCCAAAAGCAAACATTTATTTTATTGCAGCTTACCAATTCTTAGATGTGATGGCTGTATTAGTTTGCTTTTTTTTTAGGCTTCTATTTTCATCTGGTGATCCAGCCAGTAAGTCTGTTTTTCACAAGCTCCAGCTCTCCAGCATAATGTATTCAGTTACATGAATGAAACAAACCACTTAAATTAAAGTTGATGAGCAGCCTTTATTCGTGCAATTTTTTTAATTCCAAATAGAAAAAAACTGCTGTAACTGATTATAAAGTGTGAGTTAGAGTTTGGCTTAATTTTGTTAGTGTATCTAAATCTGCTGGCCAGATGTGTGCTACTAGCAGGAGAAAACAGAGGGAAAAAAGCCAAAGAAAAGAAAACTGATGCAGCCACCAGTAGGATAATACATTTTTGGTTTTGGGTTATTACAACTGTGCCAGTGGGAGGACCTTCAGTCCCCAAATGGTTTCAGTACTAAATGCTACTTAAAAAAAATATTAAAAGGTTTTATTTTATTGTGTGTTTTTTTTCTCCACATTTGCATGCATCAATGCAAAAGTCAGTCCTTAACCACTTGCCGACCGGCTCACGCCGATATACGTCGGCAGAAGGGCACGTACAGGCATACTAACGTACCTGTACATTGCCCTTTAAGAAGCGGCTTGCGGGCGCGAGCCGTGAGCTCTGTGAGTGTGATCCCGGGCCTCGCGGACTCTGTCCGCGGGGATACCCACAATCTTCTCACGGAGAGGAAGAACGGGGAAATGCCGATGTAAACAAGCATTTCCCCGTTCTGCCTAGTCACACTGACACTGATCACAGCTCCCTGTAATCGGGAACGGTGATCAGTGTCGTGTCACACGTAGCCCAGCCCCCCCACAATTAGAATCACTCCCTAGGACACACTTAACCCCTACTGCGCCCCCTAGTAGTTAACCCCTTCACTACCAGTCACATTTACACAGCAATCAATGCATTTTTAATCGCACTGATCACTATATAAATGTGAATGGTCCCAAAATAGCGCCAAAAGTGTCTGATCTGTCCGCCATAATGTTGCAGTCACGATAAAAAATTGCTGATCGCCGCCATTACTAGTAAAAAAAAATTAATTATAAAAATGCCATAAAACTATACCCTATTTTATAGACGCTATAACGTTTGCGCATACCAATCAATAAACACTTATTGTCATTTTTTTTTTTACCAAAAATATGTAGAAGAAGAATACGTATCGACCTAAACTGAGGAAAAAAAAATTTTTTTATATATTTTTTGGGGATATTTATTATAGCAAAAAGTAAAAAAAAAAATGCGTTTTTTTTTCAAAATTGTCGCTATTTTTTGGTTTATAAAAACCACAGAGGTGATCAAATACCACCAACAGAAAGCTCTATTTGTGGGGAAAAAAGGACGTCAATTTTGTTTGGGAGCCATGTCATACAACTGCGCCATTGTCAGTTAAAGCGACGCAGTGCCGAATCGCAAAAAGTGCTCTGGTCTTTTGCCAGCCAAATGGTCCGGGGCTTTTTTTTACTGATCTAAAGCCCATTGTTTACAATATGCCTGTACACACAGGCGCATAAACAAGCGCTGCGTATTCTTGAGTTAAAAAAAAAAAAATAGAAAAATCTGCGTTCCCAGTCAGTATTTTGCCACGGTATGCATAAATACACGCATATGAGCATAATTATTCATTCATTTTCCCTAGGAATATATTGTGCGCGCAGATGCGTGAACATGCATATACATGCATAAATATGTGCAACTACGTGCAAAACAAATGCCTGAAATTCCATCCAAAAAAGCAGGTGCTTAAACATCAGTACCGTGTGCAAGAGGCCTTTGAGTTCTCCCTGTGCTGGTATCCCCTCCTGGGCATCCCCTGGTCAAAAGGGCTCAGTGCTGGCCAGCTTCAGGCTGGGATGCTTTGGGGTAACCTATCAAAGCACTCCCATAATGCTGAAGGGAATATGGGCTGGTGTCAACATAGCTGGGGAACTGCACGCTTACTGTTCCCCTGCTTATGGGATATCCAGCTGGCATGTCTAGCATGCTGTGCTGGCTCATTCTGGGAGAGATCCTCCCAGAATGAACTGTTTAAAACATTTATTTACAGTTTAAAAGAAATAAAAAAAAAATAAATAGTGGAAGTGCTGAATCTGTATTAAAAACAGAGGTCCAGCACTCTCCATAAGCAAAAAAAATCCACAGCTACAAAAAAAGAAGCAATTTAAAATACACATTCCCCACTTTTAATCAAAGAGTAGTTTCAACGCTGTGCAAGGCAAATGTTGGTTGAATTTCAGAACAGTCTGACAACCACTGAGTGATATAGGTTGATTAGTCCTGTAAAACACTTACCCATTAAAGAACAGATCTTGGTTCTTGTTTGAAGATATTTCCACATGGCTGAATCTTTTTTGATGCTCTTTCCGATGGCTGAATGTTTGAAAATGGGAGAAGACCACTGTAATAGAGGGAATGTGAAATATTGAAACTTGGTCTAAAAATGAAGAAATGTTGGATGAATTTTTTGTTGAATCATTAAATACACCCTAAAAATTCTTCAAAGGTGATAAACTAAAGGCAACATGAAAATAAATTGTTCATGAACTCATAACTGTAAAAACAATTCTCAATAAACCATCTTTATTCTATACTTGTATACAATAAACACAACCAAGCCCACCTATAAAAGCAAAAATGCTAAAATAAAAAGAACAGCTTATCAATTAATATGTAATACAATTTTGAAAAGTACTAGCATAACATACATTTCATAAATGTGGCCCCCATTCTAGAAACCAAATAGTGATAGGGCATAATTAAGGCATTGTAAATGCACACACAAGAAATATTAATAGGAAGAGAAAACAAGACAAACACAATGACACATTAAAAAGGAGGATAGTAAGCTAATAAAGCTGGGAAGAGCAATATGCCCTAAGGCACACACAAACGATCAGAAAATCGTACGAAAAATACTGTTTTTGAAGCGATCGTATGATAATCGGATTGTTAGTACAGAACTTACGAGAGACGATCACGACAATTTATCCAATATTATCCGATCGGACAAGCACGAAAAATTCTTGTACGATACCAGATTAATCAGTACAGTTGTCATTCGAAAATACAATAAAAATACACTACAACACATTACATCACTTCCAAATTGTTATTCTGTCGAACAAGAATTTTCGTAACCTTAGTACATTTTTCATTTTTGATATGAGATTAGCATGCAAAAAAAAAAGGGCGATCATTCATCTGATAATCTCATTGTGTGTACCAGGCATTACATGGGATCTCTGCCTAAAGAGGAACTGCGGCCGACCTCCCCATTTTTTCCCCCCACTTACCTGATGGTGGTATCTGCACATTTCAGATACTCGCCCATCCAGTGGATCCAGTAGCGTTGACCTGCTGAGATCATCTCACGCACATCTGATGTCATCGAGAAGCCTGCAGGCTCAGCGGGCGGGCTTCTCAATGACACACCGATAGGCATGCCCCCCTCCTCCTGTTCTTCAATGAAAGCCTATGCCTCCTGGCATATGTTACGTATGTTTCGCCTAAGGCAAGGCGAGGCGGACTTTCATTAGAAAAAAAAAAAAAACGTAAAGAAGAGAAAAAAAAATTGCCCTATTCTGCCAGAGGATGGGAGGAGGGGTGGTGAAGCGAGATCTTCCTCGGGAGGGTGAAGGTCCACTTTAACCAACAGCAAAAACACGCCTCCACCTCCTTTAAGACTAACTACAGGCTGATATAAATAATGCAATTGTTCCCAACCCCCTAATAGATAATGATTACAAAATTCTTTTGTGTAGGTGATGAGTAATGCTTACCCTTATTCAGGCTCCTGCGGTCTTCCTCCCTGCCCATTCCAGTTGTGATAACCCAGCCTCCTGCAGCCTCTTTTCTTGTGAGTCTCTGACTAGTGCTTTTGCAACCTCTTAAGCCGCGTACGCACGAGTGGAATATCCAACAGAAAAAGTCAGACGGAAGCTTTTCATCGTCTATTCCGATTGTGTGTGCCTCATCTGACATTTTTTTTGAAAATTCTGATGGACCTAGAAATAGAACATGTTCTAAATATTTCTGACTGAACCAATTCCTATGGGGAAAACCGCTCGTCTGTATGCTGTTCCGACGGACCAAAAACGAAGCTTGCTCCGAGGCAAGTACGAGACAGAAGCTATTGGCTACTGAACTTCCTTTTTCTAGTGCCGTCGTACGTGCTGTACGTCACCGCCTTCTGGACAGTCGGACTTTGGTCGGACTTTGGTTTGGCCGTGTGTAGGCAAGACCACTTGAATGGAATTCCTTCGGAGTTCTGTTAGAGAAACCTTCGGAGTTTATTCCGACGGCAAAACCGGTTGTGTGTACGCGGCATAACACTAGTGTGATCAACTACTATGCAGGACCAGCAACAATTACTGGACCTACATTGTATGTGATAGTGCAGGAGTGGCATTCTAGATCAAAGGACAGGAGCGCTGGCTGGAACAGATTATAATAAAGAATATGCTGTTTTATCTTGTCCCCTAGAAAAATGAGCAGTATAGTCTTCTTATTCTGGGGGTGGGGAACTTTCTGTTTAAATTGGCTAAATACTGTACATTCCAGGTGCATCAAAACAAAAGGTTTCAAAGTGTCGCAGTTTGTTTTGTTTACCAAGCAACCACAGCTTGGGTAGAAAAGCCTGTCCCCTGCCAGCATGCCGCAGATAGGGATTGCTGTCTGTGTTGAAGTAGTAGTCTTTCTGTAGAGGTCTGAAATGCCCCCTAATAATCGGGGTAAGTATGCATCTAGACGGGGGTAGGGTAGGCTAGGTTAGGCAAAAGGATAAATGCACTTTGTTTTAAAGTGCACTTTCGATTTTAAAAGACAACTTGTTTCAACAACATCAGGTCTTACCAGTGAAGGATGTTTTTATTTTTTTTATTTTTTGTACGTATGAGGTGCCATAGCTACAGATTTACTAGATAACACAATATAAGCCACATAAAAGACCCCGCAACATGAAAAACAAACGTGCCTTTTGTTATCACTCTTCTCAATAATTTGCATTCATTTTATGCGTTAGAATAAACCCATTGAGTTTTTTTTTTGTATGAAGTAATTGCATCTCACATGTCTCAATTGAACAGCTAGAAAGCAAACTTGTCCTTAGGGGGTTTGATTGACAACTGTTATATGCTTGATGGTTCAGGCGCATATGAACCAGTTCATAGAAGCACTGGAATGTAACAATATGAAATTATCCCATTGAATCTTAGAAGGTTTTCATGCCTCCATTTTTTCTTTTTGTTCATCCTGAATACATGTTTGATTACCTGCACAGAAACAGCATTAACATTACAGCCAGGACTCTCCTTTGTGATTGTCTGCCTTTTCTCTTGGCGGTACAATCGATATTGTGAAAGTGCATTTGCTGAGCTTGTTCAACTAACCATGACAGGGTAATGCTCATGATATGCTTTCACACTGAGTTGTGTCAGAGATCGTGAAAGCAAGAGGCTTGTCAAGATCATTTTTACAATTATTTTATATGTTGTAAAATTTCTTCTCTACAATAGAAAATAAAAGTAATTTTTTTGGTCAGTGAAAAACGCACAGACACATTTCAAGTTCATCCTTTGGAAAATATCTGTAATGTTGTAATAGTTTGGCAGAAGTAATAAGGGGGGGGTGAGAAGATGAGCATGATGCAACTATTCTTTTATGAGCAATGTTAGGATCATCAAAATGTTCAGTCTACGTTTGACAGACAGCATGACATTTAAAGAAATCATTTTGGGATATTCATGTAATTTTTATTTACAAGTTATATTAAAACTAAAAGATGTTGCTTTAAAAAGTAGCTAAAACAAGAACTAATATACTATACACAGACCTAGTTAGTTGGTACCGTTCATGTGAGATAATAAAAAGAGGACAAGGATTTGTCTGTCACAAGAATTCCAATCAAGAAATTATAGGCAGCTACAATTAAACAGCCAGAACACAGGAACAGTTACCTAATAGTCTCTGCTTCTGGTCTGGATAAAGTACAGTATTGCAGTCTCTCTCTCTCTCTCTCTCTCTCTCTCTCTCTCTCTCTCTCTCTCTCTCTCTCTCTCTCTCTCAATATAATGAATCAGAAAATGTATTATCATTTGACAAAAACATCATAAAATGTAACCAAATTGTAGCTTCCTCCCATTAAAAAAAAGGAATTCCACGCCCAGCAAAAAAACACTTCTTCCATTTATTCCACAAGACCTTTAGCTTTCCAGAGACGCGCAGATCGTCCCTCCATGCCATTTGTGTTTGCCACCCTACTTGGTTGCCTTTTCTTTCCTGGTTCCCTGTGCGGTAGCACAAGTTTCATAAGTAGTTTTACTGCCTGTGCTCAGATCTGCATTTAGCTAAAGTATGGTGGGAATAGTAACTTTGAGAAAAAATAATATTTTAACACTGTTACATGGTCAAATCCTTATAATAGTAATTAAATACTGAACACATACAGCACATGCCTATATATTTAAAAACTTGAATAGGATGTGTCCATATTGACATCTTGTGATCATTACTGATATTACATTTTTTTCTTGCTTTTCACAGTCATTGAGCTTGTTTAGAAGTAACAGGAAGGGATATTTTATAATTTACATGCTCATTATGTATACATTTCACTTGGAGTGTGAATTTTAACCAATTTGACAGATTCGCTGGTGCCACAGGTGATTGATATGTTATCTTTAAAACACTTGCACAGTCACATTCTTCTGAAGAGGCTCAAAGGTGTGAAGTATAAATTCCGAAGGCTTAAAAATGGGCAGAGGATATTGCACACCTTGCTAGGCCATGGAAATAACTTTCCTGTGCTTGCATAAATGTGATGGATTCATTTGATGGATAACAGGGAGGAGAGGGGTAATTGCCCTGCTTTAGATTTCATAAATAATGAAAGGACGATATTAAAAATTCATTTTTTTGGGATTATGATGGACCGTGTTGTTAGGTATGGCCGCAATCTTAAATTCTTTAAAGCTGGTGAACAGTGATGAAATGTCTATTAAAGAACTCCACTTAAACAAAATATTCCTGCTTTGCTTGGTAACTTATTCATTTAAATGGCAACAACCCCTAACAGAATTCCCTTCAACCCAAGTACCGCAGCCATCATAAAGCAAAATAATGGTATTGTGCTCAGCAGCTTTTATTTTGTAAGGTTTGCGGTATGCGTTAAAATCATTTTTTTTTTTCTTTTTACAAGAAACAGAAAGTAGTTCATTAATTAATGCTTGATTGCTAGGCATCATAATATTCCATTCTATATAACTTACCAGAAAAACCAGCATTCACATTTTGGAAGCCCTCCAACTCTAGTGCCTGCTGTATGCCTGTCAGTGTTTTCAAAGGTTGGCCGTAAAAAATACCTTTTAAATAGGACATTTTAACAACACCCACCAGTGCATAGTATTATGAGCATATCCTTAGATGTCATCTGTAGTAACCGATTTGCTTTATTGTAACCCTAACCAGCAAACTAAAGTAGCCTTAGGGATCCTGTTACTTTTCTAAGCATGGACACGTACAGGTATCTGTTTTCTAATATTGGCTTCAAATAGGCCAAAAGGCAATCCCTCAGCTGGGCTTCAGAGATACAGTGGTGCTCATAAGTTTACATACCCTGGCAGAATGTATGATTTCTTGGCCATTTTTCAGAGAATATGAATGATAACACAAAAACATTTTTCACTCATGGGTTAGTGTTTGGCTGAAGCCATTTACTATCAATCAACTGTGTTTACACTTTTTAAATCCTAATGGCAACAGAAACTACCCAAATGACCCTGATCAAAAGTTTACATACCCTGGTGATTTTGGCCTTATAACATGCACACAAGTTGACACAAAGGGGTTTGAATGGCTATTAAAGGTAACCATCCTCACCTGTGATCTGTTTGCTTGTAATTAGTGTATTAATGTGTGTATAAAAGGTCAATGAGTTCCTGGACACCTGACCTACCCTTGCATCATTCATCCAGTGCTGCACTGATGTTTCTGGATTCTGAGTCATGGGGAAAGCAAAAAAAATGTCAAAGGATCTGTGGGAAAAGGTAGTTGAACTGCATAAAACAGGAAATGGATATAAAAAGATATCCAAGGAATTGGGAATGCCAATCAGCAGTGTTCAAACTTGAATCAAGTGGAAAATGAGGGGTTCTGTTATAACCAAACCACAGTATGGTAGACCAACTAAAATTTCAGCCACAACTGCTGGAAAAATTGTTTGGGACGCAAAGAAAAACCCACAAATAACTTCAGGTGAAATACAGGACTCTCTGAAAAAATGTGGTGTGGCTGTTTCAAGATGCACAATAAGGAGGCACTTGAAGAAAGATGGGCTGCATGGTCGAGTCTCTAGAAGAAAGCCATTACTACGCAAATGACACAAAGTATCCCGCTTACAATACGCCAAACAGCACAGAGACAAGCCTCAAACCTTTGGGTACAAAGTCATTTGGAGTGATGAGACCAAAATTAAGCTTTTTGGCCACAACCATAAATGCTACATTTGGAGAGGAGTCAACAAGACCTATGATCAAAGGTACGGAGGTGGATTGCTGATGTTTTGGGGATGTGTGAGGTACAAAGGCACAAGAAATTTGGTCAAAATTGATGACAAGATGAATGCAGCATGTTATCAAAAATGACTGGAGGAACATTTGCATTCATCAGCCAGGAATCTGCGCATGGGACGTACTTAGACATTCCAACATGACAATGATCCAAAACACAAGGCCAAGTCGACCTGTCCTTGGTTACAGCAGAATAAAGTGAAGGTTCTGGAGTGGCCATCTGAGTCTCCTGACCTCAATATCATTGAGTGATTCTGGGGAGATCTCAAACATTCAGTTCATACAAGACAGCCCAAATATTTACAGGACCTGGAGGCTTTTTGCCATGGGGAATGGGCAGCTTTACCATCTGAGAAGATAAAGAGCCTCATCCACAAATACCACAAAAGACTTCAAGCTATCGTTGATGTTAAAGGGGGCAATACACAGTATTAAGTACTGGGGTATGTAAACTTTTGATCAGGGTCATTTGGGAAGTTTTTGTTGTCATTATGATTTAAAAAGAGTAAACATAGTTAATTGAAAATAAATGGCTTCAACCAAACACTAAACATGAGTGAAAGAAAAGTTTTTGTGTTATCATTCATTTTCTCTATGAGCACCGCTGTATCTCTGAAGCCCAGCTGAGGGATAGCCTTTTGGCCTATTTGAAGCCAATATTAGAAAACAGATACGGATAAAGACAAATATAGTGATCATGTGTGTATATTTTTTTTTTTGCATAACCAGTGATATGTGATGTACAATATGTAACTACCAATTTGGTAACTATTACGTGTACTGGCAAGACTTGTGCTTCATTGATTCCACCAGACTGCATGAATAGGTGCTAAACTCACAAATTTACATCTTTACTGCTTTTTGATACGGAAAGATTGGTTTATCGTTTTAGAATGCAAAAAAATATACATTTTTTTATCCTTTACAGATATTTTATACTGGACTTTGAATCTGGGATCCTGCAGTATTTTGTCACAGAGGCAAGCAAAAACCAGAAACCCCGAGGGTCCTTGTCTCTAGCTGGATCGCTGGTTTCCCAGAGCGATGAGGCTCCCTTCATGATAGTTGTATATTCTGCCAATGGCGAAGTCTATAAATTGAAAGGTACGTTTTTTTAAAGAAAAGTTCCACTAAGCAGGAATTCATTGAGCGGTATAAGATTAGGGCAGTGTGAAAATTTCTCTCAATTCCACCTCTCTGTTTCTATCATATATACCCAGTTTGCATCATTTTGCGATCTGTTGACCTATGCTTTGAGCTGCCTTGGTGTTTGGGGTTTTCCATAGACTTTTGTGGAATTGCCATTCAGAGGTAGTCAAAGAGTAGCAACCTGATGCAGCTCAGAAGTTCTAATACTGGCCCTAGAACCACCAGAACTGTTGAAACTGGGTTATGTTGCAGATTGTTTGTTCACCACAGTCATTTATCTCTCCCTGCCAATGATAAGGAAGGTTCTTTAGCCACTTGACCTCTGAAAGATTTACCCCCTTCATGACAAGGCCATTTTTTGCGATACGGCACTGTGTTATTTAATCTGAAAATTGCTAGGACGTGCAAAACTGTACCCAAATAAAATTTGCGTCATTTTTTCCCCCCTACAAATAGAGCTTTCTTTCGGTTGTATTTGATCACCACTGCGCTTTTTTATTTTTTGCGCTATAAACAAAAAAAGACCAAATATTTTGAAAAAAAACTCCAATATTTTTTACTTGCTGCTATTAATGATAAAACAATTAAAAAAAAATGAATTTCTTCATAAATGTAGGCCAATATGTATTCTGCTACATGTTTTTTGGTAAAAAAAATCCCAATAAGGATATATTGATTGGTTTACGCAAACATTATAGCGTCTACAAACTATGGGATATATTTATGGAATTTTTATTTATTTTTTCCAATCCCAGTAATGACGGCCATCAGCGACTTATAGCGGGACTGCAATATTGCGGCGAACATTCTCACACTAAATGACACTTTTGACACTTTGCCTGGAACTAGTGACAATAATGCAGTGATCAGGGCTAAAAATATGCACCATCACTGTACTAATGTCACTGGCTGCGAAGGGGTTAACATCTAGGGCAATCGAGGGGTTAACTGTGCACATAACCAGTGTTTGTGTAACTGTGTGTTGCTTTTACTAGGGGAAGTAATGGATTCTAGTCCCTACTTTGTAGGAACACAATATCCATTCCTTCCCCCTTTTCAGAACTGAGATATGCCTTGTTTCTATAGGCATATCTTAGTTTTCTGTGTATTGCCAGCGATTGGTGGGTGCTGCAGGACATTGATTGCCTGGGAACTTTGGATCAGCTATTGCTGTGAATTATCACAGCAGAAGTGGCCCACTGGCAGTGCGCGCTCCCTGCAGGTGGAAGTCTGGAATCGCGTATATATACACGTTATCCTGCACACAGCTGATGCCCTGTAGCAGTAAACCCTGTCAACTCTCTGTCCTTTCAGCTTCAAAGTGTGCATAACGGTATCATATAAAAGAAAGAGTTGTTTGCATTTTCCTAAGATTGGTCTTCACTGCCATGAATGATAACTGTCACAGTTGCTTGGGCTCTCAACCCAAGTGTCAAACCATCAAATGGCAGGTATCATAACTGATCGCATGGCAACAGCAGATCAAGGCACGTATGGTTTTCTTGGGTGTAAAGAATTAGGAGGGTTTAGTTCCACTGTGCTAGACCAACACAAAGTTGCACATAATTGTGAAGTGGAAGGAAAATTATAAATGGTTTTCAATTTTTTTTACAAATAAATATCTGAAAGGTATTGAGTGCATTCGTATTCAACCCCCTTTACTTGGATACCCCTAACTAAAATCTACTGGAACCAACTGCCTTCAGAAGTCGCCTAATTAGTAAATAGAGTCCACCTGTGTGTAATTTAATCTCAGTATGAATACAGCTGTTCTGTGAAGCCCTCAGAGGTTTGTTAGAGAACCTTAGTGAACAAACAGCAACATGAAAGCCAAGAACACACCAGACAGGTCAGGGATAAAGTTGCGGAGAAGTTTATAGCAGGGTTAGGTTATAAAAAAAATATCCCAAGCTTTGAACATCTCACGGAGCACTGTTCAATCCATCATCCTAAAATGGAAAGAGTATGGTACAACTGCAAACTTAGCAAGACATGGCCATCCACCTAAACTGACAGGTCGGGCAAAGAGAGCATTAATCAGAGAAGCAGCCAAGAGGTAACTCTGGATGAGCTGCAGAGCTCCACAGCTCAGGTGGGAGAATCTGTCCACAGGACAACTATTAGTTGTACACTCCACAAATCTGGCCTTTATGGAAGAGTTGCAAGAAGAAAGCCATTGTTGAAAGAAAGCCATAAGAAGTCCAGTTTTGCGAATGTGTGACAGAAATCTAAAACCGCACATCACCCTGAACACACCATCCCCACTGTGAAACATAGTGGCAGCTTCATGTTGTGGGGATGCATTTCTTCAGCAAGGACAGGGAAACTGGTCAGAGTTGATGGGAAGTTGGATGGAGCCAAATACAGGGTAACTTATAAGAAAACATGTTGGAGTCTGCAAAGGACTTGAGACTGGGGCAGAGGTTCACCTAACAGCAGGGCAACGACCCTAAACATACAGCCAGAGCTACAATGGAATAGTTTAGATCAAGGCATATTGTTGTGTTAGAATGGCTCAGTCAAAATCCAGACCTAAATCCAATTGCAAATCTGTGGCAAGACTTGAACATTGCTGTTCAGACGTTCTCCATCCAATCTGACAGAGCTTGAGCTATTTTACAAAGCAGAATGGGCAAAAATGTCACTCTCTAGATGTGCAAAGCTGGTAGAGACATCCCCAAAAAGACTTGCAGCTGTAATTGCAGCGAAAGGTGGTTCTACAAAGTATTGACTCAGGGGGGCTGAATACAAATGCACGCCACACTTTTCACATATTTGTAAACAATTTTTAAAACCATTTATCATTTTCCTTCCACTTTTAGGCCTCATGCACACGGGATGTTAAAATAACTTTATGAAAACGCCAGTATCTTTGCAGTGATTTTTTAAAAACTTTTTTCAGCTTTTTTCAACGTTTTTGCAATAGCGTTTTTTAGCGGTTTTCCGTGTTAGCGTTTTTTAGCGTTTATCTTTTCAAAATTTTTTTTTTTTTTTTTCAATGGATCAAAAATGCTAAAAAACGTTGGTGAGCGAAGTTTTTTGAGCGTTTATCAGTGTTAGAGCGTTTTTACAGCTGAAAAACGGCTCTCAGAACCCACTGGTCCTGGGTTTTTTTTATAGCTTAAAAACGCCTATGCCATTTGCAGCTCAGAAACGCCTAGGTTGGCATGAAGCCATAGACTAACATAGACAGGCGTTTTTAAGCTGCAAAAAACGCTCAAAAAAGCGGCTGTAAAAACGTCCGTGTGCATGAGGCCTTACAATTATGTGCCACTTTGTGTTGGTCTATGTCTATGACATAAAATCCCAATAAAATACATTTACATTTTTGGTTGTAAAACATGACAAAATGTGGAAAATTTCTAGGGGTATGAATACTTTTTCAAGGAACTGTAGAACCACTAACAAATTGAAGCCAAACTCCAGCTCACACTTAAAATCTGTAAACCGTTTTTTTTCCCTTTTGGAATAAAGGTTTTGCATAAATAAATAAAAGCTAATAATTTAAATCACCCCTGCCAGTGTTAAGTGGTTTGTCTCATTCATGTAAACTGATACATTCTGCTGGAGGGCTAAAAAAAAAGCTGTGCTTTTGAAAAACAGACTTGCTGGTGTATGTCATTTCGTGCATAAGTCACTGTGGGGGGGAGCCGATGCGCGGGTCCAACGGCTGTGATGTCCGCTGGCCACCCACGATCGCTCCTCAGAGAGGTAGAACAGGGATCTGTTTAGAGTTAGCTATCTGTTTAGCTAATAGAGATATTTAGTTTAGTGAGATAATTTGTTCCTAGTGATCAGGAACAGCGATCTCTCTGTACTCCATGTCAGTCTACTCCCCCCACAGTTCCCTAGGACACACTTAACCCCTTGATCACTCCCTAGTGTTAACCCCTTCCCTGCCAGTGACATGTATGCAGTAATCAGTGGCTATTTTTAGCTCTGATCACTGTAATAATGTCACTGGTCCCAAAAAAAGTGTCAAAAGTGTCTTATCTGTCCGCTGCAATGTCGCAGTCCCGCTAAAAACCGCTGATCACCGCCATTACTAGTAAAAAAAATAAAGTAAAATAAATCTTTCCCCTATTTTGTAGACGCTGTAGACTTTTGCGCAAACCAATCTATACGCTTATTGCCTTTTTTTTGTTTTTTTACCAAAAATATGTAGAAGAATACATATTGGCCTAAACTGATGAAGAAATTCGTTTTTTTTTTTTTTAGATTTTTTTGGGGGATATTTATTATAGCAAAAATATTGTTTTTTTTCTTCAAAATTGTCAGTCTATTTTTTGGTTATATAGCGCAAAAAATAAAAACCGCAGAGGTGATGAAATACCACCAAAAGAAAGCTCTATTTGTGGGGAAAAAGGGTAATCAATTTTGTTTGGTCTCACGACCGTGCAATTGTCAGTTAAAGTGACGCAGTGCCGTATTGCAAAAAATGGTCTGGTCATTAAGGGGGTAAATCCTTCCGATCCTTAAGTGGTTAAGCCAGGAAGCGAGCCTGCACAGTTATCCAAATTGAGGAATAATATAATAAAGCAATCGTAATATATTGTTTAATTAAAATTTTACCTGTATAGCTTTTCTATGAGTTTTATATACTGCTTGCTTTCTTATGTATTGTACATTGTGAAAATCCATATTTGGAATGTTTGTTGCACTGTTCTTCCCCTGACCTATTTTTATAGTCTGAACCTTTTGTCTCTGTTTTGGCATGAAAGATGCTGTGTTTTTATCTCCAATCACAGGATTCTGCACACTTTAGGCTGAGATGAGCAGTCCCTGTGTATTTCTTGGCTCCCTAGAGAGAGATTATTTGCTCTAGCATGGTCCAAACTGTCAGCAGTTCATGGTAGAAAGAGCTGTACTTGTTCTCTCATCCCTATTACCTTTTGGAAGTGATCCCACTGTCACTGTGACTGAGAGTTATTATGCAACCACAGAAAAGCCTTTTTTCAGTTTAATAATGTACATTTTTTTTTTCTATTCTGCCAGAATCTTATATTTGGGAATTTTTGCATATCAATTGTAATTGATTGCCAAAGTACTTCAGATAATATTATTGTTAATTTGTGTTTATTCTGAACTGTGATTGTAGTTTCTACTTTGCTTATTGCTAATATTCGGCTTCTGTCACAGGGACATGCTGGAAACCAGCATTCGATCAGCGCTTGCAGCCAATGGCTTAGAGCGCTGATCAGTGTATTCTGGCAGGACGGGAGAGTTCCTCCTGTCAAAATACAATGTCTCAGCAGGAGAGATCCCTACATCATCATGGCTTGTGTTGATTTAGGGATCTATCAGTTTTTTTCATTCAATGCACTGGTTGAATGAAATGTGACCACATCTGCGTTTTTTTTTTTTTACCAAACATACGTAGAAGAATACATATTGGCCTAAACTGATGAAGAAATTTAGTTTTTTAAAAGAAGTTTGGTGGATATTTATTATAGCAAATAAAAATTGTTTTTTTTTCTTTATAGCGCAAAAAATAAAAACCGCAGAGGTGATCAAATACCACCAAAAAAAAGCTCTATTTGTGGGAAAAAAAGGATGCAAATTTTGTTTAGGTACAGCATTGCATGACTGCGCAATTGTCCGTTAAAGCAACGCAGTGCCAAATTGTAAAAAGTGCTCTGGTCAGGAAGGAGGTAAAATCTTCCGGTGATTAATCACTTCTTGACCGCACTATAGCCAAATGATGGCTACAGCGCGGTTGTCCAGATCTGGTAGGGCATCTATTGATGTCCTCCCAAAACCATGCACGTATCCGGCCGGCTCTGTGCTTGCTGTGTCCTTCGGACACAGCTGATCACAGATCGGGGTAAAAGGACAATGACACAATCACATTACCATGTGATCAGCTGTGTCCAATCACAATGTAAACACACTTGCTGGTTATCAGCATTACTTTTCTCGCGCACTATCAACAGCATGAGGAGAAGAGAGCCAGTAACCAGCAGGTGTGATAGGGAACATCCACACTGATAATCAGGGCACTGATCGGTGTCCTGATTATCAGTATAGCCCCAACAGTGCCAATCAGTGCCCATAATGCCGTATCTCAGTGCAGCCTCATTGGTGCATCCTCATCAGAGCACATCTACGAAGGAGAAAAATTACTTATTTCTTATTTGCAAAATTTTATAACAGAAACTAAGAAAAACTTTTTTTTCTGTAAATAAATTTGAGTACAGTGTTACATGACTGCACAATTGTCATTCAAAGCGCAACAGCACTGAAAGCTGAATATTGGCCTGGGCAGGCAGGGGGTGAAAGTGTCCAGTTGGCAAGTGGTTAAGAATCGCAGCCATCTTTTTTAATAGGAACCATGTCATTGTTTCACCTGGGCAATCTTGGGTGTGGAGGACCATCATGCTTTGGAAAGGCCCTGTTTGGTCACTGTAAAAAGAAATGTTAAGAGATGAAATTATGAGTTGGTATATTTTATAGATTTTTAGTTTGTGGAAAAAAAAAGATTTTTGATTTAATAGGGCCTCTTTGAGATTTTTCAGAATGCTGATATACATTGGTCAAAAAAACTCTTATTTTGGGGCACTCAGTTTTCATAGTGCTAGTTTTCATATATTTATCCAGTCTCAGGACTGGATAGATAGACATGCAAATCCTTTGGTAGGTTTAACAACTACCATATATCTGTTTAATCTGTGTATTTAGCAGTTTCAGTTCAGCTTTAAAGTGGATGTAAACCTAAAATGTTTTTTTTTAATGAAGACTTCTACCTGGTACAGTAGAGGATGTCAAGTCATCTGTGCCCAGTCTTGCCACAAAGAGCTAATCCACTTCTGAGCAATCCTCTTGTCTTTTTTTACTAAGATAAAAAAATAACACACAGATAAGTTTGTGTTGCCACATCCCCCACTGCTGTAACTGACATCTGATTTCTTTATCTCCTGCACAGCTTGAGAGAGAGAGTGTTATGATTCCAGCTTCACATCCCTACTCCAGTCATGTGGTGCCTTTCCTGAGTTTTGACTGGATGTTACACAAAACTCAGGAATAGGAGAGTGTAGAGATGGGCAGGCAGTCTTGTGACATCACGACTCTACCCGCCGAGCTCCAGCAAAGAGACCCACCCACTGATTCCAGAGTTTTGCGGGACTCCTACTGCTGAAGGGGTGGCATTTGCAAGGTAGGGATACATGCAGGAGGCGTTGCATGTACAGTATCTCATAAAAGTGAGTACACCCCTCACATTTTTGTAAAATATTTTATATCTTTTCATGTGACAATACTGAAGAAATGACACTTTGCTACAATGTAAATTAGTGAGTGTACAGCTTGTATAACAGTGTAAATTTGCTGTCCCCTCAAAATAACTCGCACAGCCATTAATGTTTAAACAGCTGGCAACAAAAGTGAGTACACCCCTAAGTGAAAATGTCCAAATTGGGCCCAATTAGCCATTTTCCCTCCCCAATGTCATGCGACTCATTAGTGTTGCAAGGTCCCAGGTGTGAATGGGGAGCAGGTGTGTTAAATGTGGTGTTATCGCTCTCACTCTCTTATACTGGTCACTAGAAGTTCATGGCAAAGAACTTTCTGAGGATCTGAAAAAAAGAATTGTTGCTCTACATAAAGATGGCCTAAGCTATAAGAAGATTGCCAAGACCCTGAAACTGAGCTGTAGAACCGTGGCCAAGACCATACAGTGGTTTAACAGGACAAGTTCCACTCAGAACAGGCCTCGCCATGGTCGACCAAAGAAGTTGAGTGCACGTGCTCAGCGTCATAGCCAGAGGTTGTCTTTGGAAAATAGATGTATGAGTGCTGCCAGCATTGCTGCAGAGGTTGAAGGGGTGGGGGGTCAGCCTGTCAGTGCTCAGACCATACACCGCACACTGCATCAAATTGGTCTGTATGACTTTCGTCCCAGAAGGAAGCCTCTTCTAAAGATGATGTACAAGAAAGCCCGCAAACAGTTTGCACTAGACAAGCAGACTGAGGACATGAATTGCTGGAACCATGTCCTGTGATCTGATGAGACCAAGAGGAACTTATTTGGTTTAGATGGTGTCAAGCGTGTGTGGCTGCAACCAGGTGAGGAGTACAAAGACAAGTGTGTCTTGGCTATAGTCAAGCATGGTGCTGGGAGTGTCACGGTCTGGGGCTGCATGAGTGCTGCCAGCACTGGGGAGCTACAGTTCATTGAGGGAACCATGAATGCCAACATGAACTGACAAACTGAAGCAGAGCATGATCCCCTCCCTTCGGAGACTGGGCCGCAGGACAGTATTCCAACATAACAACCCCAACACACACTTCCAAGATGACCACTGCCTTGCTAAATAAGCTGAGGGTAAAGGTGATGGACTGGCCAAGCATGTCTCCAGACCTAAACCCTATTGAGCAGCTGTGAGGCATCCTCAAACGGAATGTGGAGGAACGCAAGGTCTCTAACATCTACCAGCTCCGTGATGTCATCATAGAGGAGTAGAAGAGGACTCCAGTGGCAACCTGTGAAGCTCTGGTGAACTCCATGCTCAAGAGTCAAGAGGGTTAAGGCAGTGCTGGAAAATAATGGTGGCCACACAAAATATTGATACTTTGGACCCAGTTTGGACATTTTCACTTAGGGGTGTACTCACTTTTGTTGCCAGAAGTTTAGACATTAAAAGAGAAGTATGTTTTTTTGTTTTTTTTTCATATTTACCTAGGATGGAGCATCAGACCGATGCTGCAGCTGTCCCCCGTTGTCTCTGCACTGAGAACCGAGCCACCGAACATCTCTCGGGGATCTGTGAGAACCGAACCATCGGCGAAAAGCTGCTGACAGTCAGCGTCTCTCCTGTCTGCTTCTCCACGCTCACTGGAGCGCTGACCTGTGGAGGGGCGGGGAGAGGCTGTCTCAGTGGCTCGCTGAGACTGCCATCAATTAAGGCAGTTGACGGATCCAGACTTGGAAGTTGGGATGACGCGCTGCTTCAACTGATGGCAGTATCATCAGCGGAGAGCGGAATTCAGATCACTCTCTGCTGAAAACGAGTCACAGGAGTTCAAAACGAATTGCACTCCTGTGACCCATAGGAGAAGCCCAGCCTAAAAAGCTCAGGCTGGTCTTCTCCTTTAATGGCTGTGTGTTGAGTTATTTTGAGGGGACACCACATTTACACTGTTATACAAGCTGTACACTCACTACTTTACATTGTAGCAAAGTGTCATTTCTTCAGTGTTGTCACTTGAAAAGATATAATAAAATATTTACAAAAATGTGAGGTGTGTACTCACTTTTGTAAGATACTGTGTGTATATATATATATATATATATATATATATATATATATATATATATATATATACACACTAATACTGTACCATTAGTTTATACTGGGTGAGTGGTGGGTTTACATCCACTTTAATCCTCTAAAGTAAGAGGCTTGAGAAAATGTTCCCCTGAAGACATGTGAATCTTGCTGTAAGATGATTTAGGGCCCATTCACACTAGCCTGTACACTACACTGAAGCAGTTTAATGTGTGGGCAGCAGGCATTTTGGGCTGCAGTTCCATGTGTCAGGGGGCCGTGTGATGCATGTTTTAATGTAATGCATCACACAGCTCTTTTTTTTTTTTTTTTTTAACTTTATGCTCAAAATGACAGTTCATTCATGTCACTACCAGCAGCCTGGTGACAAATATGTTGCATATTATCGTACAGCTTTGGAACACAGAGAAACACTACATTCTGGTGTGAACATGTGAAACACAGAAATCCACATCCGATACGCACTAGTGTTAACCCAGCCTAAAAGATCTATGTCGCAGACCTGTGAGTTGAATCGGTGGTTTAAAAGGGTTACAAATTAGAGTTCAAAACTTTACTCCTTCACTACTTTCTCCACTTAAATCGATACCAAAATCTAACCAAGGAAAGTCAGATTGGCAGAATGCACTGAAGCGTCTCCTTTTCCAGGAAATACTTGTGCCAATAACTCTAGAGGACAGTTTCCAAGGTACTTTTCAAACCTGTTCATGGTATCAAAGCCCAGAAGGGATATTTGTCCTATTCTGGACTTAAATTCCTTTAACAAATACCAAATTATGCATGGTATCCCCAAGGTCAGTTATTGCCTGTCTTAGACAAGGGGAAAACCTGGCATCTGTAGACTTCGGAGATGCCTGTCTGCATATTCCCTTTTATCTACCTCATCAGTGCTTTCTACGCTTTGCAATAGGTGAAAATCACTTCTAGTTTTTCACACTGCCTTTTGGCCTATTCTCTGCTCCCACCTCTTTATATTCTTCTGATCCGGAACACATCCCAAGCAAGAGTGGACTTGGGAATTGAGAGACATCACTTGATGAGATATTCCATGGATGTTCTGGTCCTCATGGGAGCTTCCGTTGTGACTTTTTCTTGGCCTGCTCATGCTCCTGTTCAGCCAAGCAAGGAATTCCCTAGCTTGGTGGATTTCAAGCTTACCCATAACTATGAGGAAGTCATTCCCTCCTTATCACTGGAAAGTGATAACAGATGCCATTCTTTCAGGCTTGGGAAAAGTGTTCAGTCCCTCATGGTCCAGGGAACATGGACATTGGTGGAAGCCAAGCTTTCCATCAACATCCTGGAGCTCAGAGCAAAAAGGGTGGCTCTGCAACACTTGACCCTCCTTTTGAAAAGACCCCCCCCCCAATCGGGGTGCAATCAGACAATGCAACAGCTGTGGCCTACATCAACCTTCAAGGGGGCACCAGGACTCATGCAGCCTTAAAGAAAGCAAGATCATCTCACGGAAGGAGACTCCCTATCCACTGTCAGGAGTTGAAAACTAGACGGTGGGTTACCTCAGCCATCACTGTCTGGACCAGGGGAAATAGGTCCTTCACCCCGACATCTACAACATGATATGTTAGAGGTGTGGATATCCTGGTCTCCATATTTAACAACAAGCTACCTCTGTTTGTGGCCAGGACCAAGGATCCTCTAGCACTGGCTTTTGATGCCATAATAATCCTCTGGTTTCAGTTCAGGTTAAATTATGCCTTCCGCCCAGTGCAAATTCAACCTCATCTGCTCCACACAAAAGTGCAGGAGAAGAAACCAGTGATTCTCATCGCACCAAAGTGGCAGAGATGAACCTGGTACGTAAACATAATCAGACTACTAGACGATGACCCCTGGCCCCTCCCTAACAGGCCACAACTGCTGTCTCTGGACCCTCTTTTCCATTCTGCTTCTCAATCACTAGCTTTATTGATATGGCTGTTGAAGCCAAAGTCTTAAGGGACAACGATCTGAATCCATCATTGCTATCTTGCTAAAAGCATGAAAAGCCACTTGCAGAAAGATCTATTATTGCATATGGATTTCCTTCTTGGCCTGGTGTAAGCACGGGAACTTCAGTCCCAGTAAGATTACTTGATGTCTTGCATTTTGGCTTTGCAACAGTCAGGACTTGACCAGCACTTGGCCTTAAGCACTCTGAAAGGACAGGTTTTGGTCAATTCTTTTTCAAAAACCTCTGGCCTCTGTCCCTTGTCAAATCCTTTTTTTTTTAAGTGTTTTTCAGATCACCCCCTGCCCCTTAAAGCATTCCCTGCTTTCTTGGGTACTCAACTTTGTTCTTTCTTCCTCTCAAAGATCACTGTTTGCACCCATCGGGGATATCCCCTTAGATGACCTCTTCTGCAAAGTGGCCTTTTTGGTTGCTGTCAGACATGTCTCTGAACTGAAGGATCTCCGTTTCTCATTCTTTACAAAGACAAGGTAGCCTTATGTGCAAGACTTTTTCTTTTCTTCCAAAGGTGGTATCATCCTTCCACCTCAGTTAGGACATTGGGAACTGACCCCTTGTCGGTCCCTTTTGTTTCCTGCTTCTAGTTCCTCTAGTTTCTAATTTACTCCTAATTTCTGGGGATATTGCCTCAAATCCTGACCCTACACCATTTAACTCTCACCCCCAGGCAGTCACTTTTCTCTGGCAGCAGCCGCAACCCTCACTCTGTTATTTCAGTTCCTCTGCTTCCACAAGTCAGCCCCCCTTCCTTTTGTGCCCTTTGGAATGCCTGTTTAGTCGCTAACAAACTTGCTTCTGTCAATGACCTTTTCCTTTCAAACTCCCTAAACATGCTTGCTGTTACTGAAACCTGTCTCCAGGAATCCAACTTTGTCTCTCCAGCTGCCCTCTCCCATGGTGGCCTCTCAACCAGACCCAATGGATGAAAATGATGTGGAGTTGGCCTTTTTTCCCCACAAAGCACCTGCCAGGTTCTTCCTACACCTCCCTCTCTGTCCCTCTGCTCTTTTGAAGCACACTGTATTTATCCGTTTTCTCCAGTTTGTCTGAGTGTTTCAATCATTTATAGACCAGTGTCACACTATCTTGATGAGTTCTCTACATGGCTACCCTACTTTCTCTCCTTTGAAGTACCCACCTTCATCCTCGGTTACGGTACTTTAACATCCCAGTCAATAATAAGACCTCAGCCACCTCTCAAATACTCATCCTAGCCTCCTTTTTTAACCTAACACAATGGATGCATACCGCCACTCATTCCAATTGCTACACCCTCAAACTTGTATTCCCCCACTTCTGCACTCCCTGCAACCTCTCTATTGTCCCTTTTCCTCTCTCAGATCACACCCGTATTAGTTTAACACTTTCACTGTCTCCAACCCTCCTACACCTCCACCCAACAAACCATTACCCATAGAAACCTTTGCCACCTCAATCCTTCCTTCTTCCCTTTGCTACTAACTGCCTTTATGACAAAACCGCACCCCTGTCTTGTCCAGACCTGGCTACTTTTGTTTACAACAACTTCTTCTCATCCTCCCGGGGCACACTTGTTCCCCTGTCTGCACGCAGAAGCAAGCCTTGCCTGCTACAACCCTGGCAAACAGAAGACACCAGAAGTTTTGAGACACAGCCGTGCTCTTGAGTGAGTGCGGTGTAAAACTAGTCCCTACAAGACCTCACCCTCTACAAATCTGCCTTATTCAAATTCAACTCCATCCTCCACACTGCTAAACCAACCTACTACACTCTCATCAAAACCCTCTCATCCAGTTCTCAACACACACACAGAGTTCACCCATTTACTTACTGCCCAGGAGATTGCCAATTATTTCAAAAACAAGATCAATAGAAGTTATGGTAAGGTCTTCAGTGTCCTGCTTTTTACTCCAACTGACATACTAGGTTCAACACCATACTTTCCCCTTTTTGACACTGTCACCAAACTCCTTTCTGAGGCCCACCTCACCACCTGTCCCCTCACAACTACTTTGCCCCCCTTCCTGATGTCATCTTCACGCTCTAGCCCACATCAATCTCTCCCTCTCCACTGGCATCTTTCCCTCCCTTCTCAAACATGCACTGGTTACCCCCCCCCCAAAAAAAAAAAAAACCCTCACTGGACCCCCCCGTTTGAACAACTTATGACCCATTTCTCTGCTCCAGTTTGCCTCCAAGTTTCTTGAACGCCTTGTTCACAACTGTATGAGTTGCTACCTCACTGATAACCTTCTCGACCCCATACAGTCTGGTTTCTACCTGCAACATTCCACTGAAACTGCCCTACTAAACCTCACTAATGACCTACTAACACCAACAGCAGTTACTCTATACTTATACTCTTAGACCTTTCCGCTGACGTTGACCACCCACTCCTCCTCAATAAACTCCACTCTCGTGGCCTCTGCGACCTGGTTCTCTTCCTACCTATCTCAGTGCACCTTCAGTGTCACATGCAACTCTATCTCGTCTGCTCATCTTCCTCTTTCTGTTGGGGTACCCCAATGCTCTGTCCTTGGGTAAGCTGTTCCCTGAGCCAGTTTATATTATCCCATGGCTTCCAATACCACCTTCTACACCTCCATCAGATCATTGCCTGCAGCTATTACCTTCTGTACCACCTCCCCCTCACTTTATATTGTAAACTTCATGAGCAGGGCCCAAATTCCTTCTGTATTGAACTGTATTTTAATCTTACTGTCCCCCTTTATATTGTAAAGTGCTCCACAAACTGTTGGCGCTATATAAATCCTGTATAATAATACTAATCAATGGTGCAATTACTCACAAGTAATTCTCAGCATTAAACTCTTTGTTTTCTTTTTCATTTAGTTGAAGTAGAATGATCATACATACGAATAGAGCTGGTCTACTGGCAGATTTGGACGAAAGAGGCCTTTTTGAGCCAGATTTCCAACATTATTTCTGGCCAACTCAAATGACTTGTGTCAATGACTTTCTCAGTCCCTCCATAAAAATATGGCCACAGTACTTCCAGCTTCTTTATAGGATTCATACTAGGGTTTGGCTAATCAGCTGTTCAGGCTTCCTCTACACAAATGGAACCCATTTTTTTCCTTGATCTAGATATAATGGTTTGACACAAGGCAAGATTTTTCAGGGGAAACACATGATCTTATAGTCTGACCCAACATGCCCCACGTATTCTCACCCAACATGTCCCACTTGGTCAACCTACAACTTAAAACTGTATACAAATATGAGGATGAAACATGGTGGCCGCTGGTTAAAGTGGTGGTAAGCACCAGTAGCGAAGTCGCTAAGAAATAAAAAAAAAGGGACCCCTGCAGGTTTATCCAATAATTTGCTAGTGTGCAGTATTCTATATTCCATGGCATACTGTATTCCCTGAATGTAGAGCGTAACTGCACATGCGCGGGTGATGTCATCAGCTATTGCCAATGTGAATATCTCCTAAATGGTGCACGTTTAGGAGATCTTCATCGTACCTACAGGTAAGCCTGATTGTAAGCTTACCTGTAGGTACAAGATAAGATAGGGACTGTACTACCACTTTAAAGTATGTTCTTCAGGTGTATGATCACTTGCAACTTTTGATCACTTGCAAAATTCCCTTATTTACATACAGTACCTTGCAAAAGTATTCACCCCCCTTGGCTTTTTACCTATTTTGTTACATCACAGCCTTTAGTTCAATGTTTTTTTTAATCTGAATTATATGTGATAAATCAGAACACAATAGTCTAAGTTGGTGAAGTAAAATTAGAAAAATATATACATAAAACTATTTTTCAGAAATAAAAAACTGATAATTGACATGTGCCTATGTATTCACCCCCTTTGTTATGAAGCCCATAAAAATCTCCGGTGCAACCAATTACCTTCAGAAGTCACATAATTAGTGAAATGATGTCCACCTGTGTGCAATCTAAGTGTCACATGATCTGTCATTACATATGCACACCTTTTTGAAAGGCCCCAGAAGCTACAACACCTAAGCAAGAGGCACCACTAACCAAACACTGCCATGAAGACCAAGAACTCTACAAACATGTAAGGGACAGTGTTGTTGAGAAGTACAAGTCAGGGTTAGGTTATAAAAAAAATATTCAAATCTTTGATGATCCCTAGGAGCACCATCAAATCTATCATAACCAAATGGAAAGAACATGGCACAACAGCAAACCTACCAAGAGACGGCCCTACACCAAAACTCACGGACCGGGCAAGGAGGGCATTAATCAGAGAGGCAGCACAAGAGACCTAAGGTAACCCTGGAGGAGCTGCAGAGTTCCACTGCAGAGACTAGAGTATCTGTACATAGGACGACAATAAGCCGTACACTCCATACAGTTGGGCTTTATGGCAGAGTGGCCAGAAGAAAGCCATTACTTTCAGCAAAAAACAAAATGGCATGTTCCGAGTTTGCGAAAAGGCATGTGGGAGACTCCCAAAATGTATGGAGGAAGGTGCTCTGGTCTGATGAGACTAAAATTTAACTTTTTGGCCATCAAAGAAAACGCTATGTCTGGCACAAACCCAACACATCACCCAAAGAACACCATCCTCACAGTGAAACATGGTGGTGGCAGCATCATGCTGTGGGGATGTTTTTCAGCAGTCGGGACTAGGAAACTGGTCAAAGTTGAGTGAAAGATGGATGGTGCTAAATACAGGGATATTCTTGAGCAAAACCTGTACCACTCAGTGTGTGATTTGAGGCTAGAACGGAGGTTCACCTTCCAGCAGGACAGTGACCCCAAACACACTGCTAAAGCAACACTTGAGTGGTTTAAGGGGAAACATGTAAATGTGTTGGAATGGCCTAGTTAAAGCCCAGACCTCAATCCAATGGAAAATCTGTGGTCAGACTAAGATTGCTGTTCACAAGCACAAACCATTCAACTCGAAGGAGCTGGAGCAGTTTTGCAAGGAGGAATGGGCAAAAATCCCAGTGGTAAGATGTGGCAGGCTCACAGAGACTTATCCAAAGTGACTTGGAGCTGTGATAGCCGCAAAAGGTGGTTCTACAAAGTATTGACTTTAGGGGGGGTGAATAGTTATGCACATTGATTTTTTTCTGTTATTTTGTCCTGTTGTTTGCTTCACAATAAAAAAAAGAAAAAAAATCTTCAAAGTTGTGGGCATGTTCTGTAAATTTAATGATGCAAATCCTCAAACAATCCATGTTAGGTTGTGAGGCAACAAAACACGAAAAATACTTTTGCAAGGCACTGTAATTGTTACTTCTATAGATAACACTCGACATGCCATAAAAGAACAACTTGAATTAATACAGATAAATGTATGTCTATCCTCACGAAAAACTACTAGGTTTACTATCTCCTAAAAACAGGTGATGAATTTATACTATTTTGTACAAATGCAGGCTTCCAGACCCTTTCAAAAAAGGCCTTAACTACTTCAGCCCTGGAAGAATTTACCCCCTTCCTGACCAGGCCATTTTTGGCAGGCCTTTTTGCGATACGGCACTGCGTCGCTTTAACTGACAAGTGCGCGGTCGTGCAGTGCTATACCCAAACAAAATGTATGTCCTTTTTTTCCCACAAATAGAGTTTTCTTTTGGTGGTATTTGACCATCTCTGCTTTTTTTTATTTTTTGCGCTATAAACAAAAGAAGAGCAATAATTTTGAAAAAAAACAAAGAAAAAACTGTTTTACTTTTTGCTATAATAAATATCCAAATTAAAAAAAAAAATAAAAAATTTGCTCAGTTTAGGCTGATATGTATTCTACATATTTTTGGTAAAAAAAAAAAAAAAAAAAAAATGGCGATATTGCGGCGGACAAATCAGACACTTTTGACACATTTTTGGGACCATGACATGGTCTGGAGTCATACCCTCATTAACAAAAGAATAATTTGAGGAAGGGGAGAAAACTTTCTTTTCTAAAGTCATTAGTACACAAGATCTCCACTCTCAGTCCTTTGCATCCACCATCTGTATCTTATAAACTGCACAAAATGAGCCATTGCTATAGATGTACTTCAGCACGAGCAAATGCCGTCCATGTTTTTTGGACCTGCCCCAAAGTTGAACTTTTTTGGCATTGATGAAAACGCTATTTATCCCAGAAATCTACTCATCCTGGAAAACTACATAGTAAGCACATTGTCAAAACTGTTAGTATGGCTGTTATGGTTTTATGCCAGGAAAGTAATATTGCTGTAATAGAAAAGCTACTCTATATTTGATCTTACAGCTTTTTGCCCTATTTGTGATAATATCCAGCTAAATGCAAACAAGTTTTTATTGGCAGAGTTTGTCCAGCCAAGTTTGATAAACTTTGGAGGCCATAGTTGGACTCTCTTCCAACTTATATAGAGTGTCCTGACACTCCAGCATGTAGGTTTTTGTGTACTAACCCCTCATACACTAAAGGGTTGTGGGGAAAAAGGGAGGGGATGATGTGTGTGTATGTGTATGGTGAATGTAAGTTATAATTGAAGCATAAACCATCCAAGAAAAAGAGGTAAAAAGTTGGACTTTTAAGGCACCACATAGACCATATACTGAAGTTTCAATAAAACCTTATTTTATCTCAATATTTATTAATCTCTAGATATGCATCAAATACCCATAAAACAACCATGGGATATCTTTGCTACACATTGATGTTAAGTACTGTAAGCATGCATAACCTCCATTCATTTGACCTCCCCATTCTTCCTGATCCAGCGTTAATATTGCATGCAAATGTATTAAACCTATCACTCTGTAGATATATCACAGAAAGTCACGTTGCTGGTTTTGTGATCAAATGGGCATAGCTTTCACAGTCTAATAATTCTGCTTTGTCAGGATTCTAATTGGAGGTGAGATCTGTGATAAGTCATAAAACATAATGAGAACTCCTATTTCACTTAGCACATCAGCCTGTCCATTAAACGTTACAATGCAATTGTACAGCTAATGCGTTATTTATTACTATATGATTACAAAACTATTAGCAACTGTCCTTTCAAAAAAGTTCATCTCACTAGGTGTGCAGCCGGATGTCTCCCTATGGGACACTTAGGGTAGAAGGGGAGGTATTCCCCAAGTAACAGAGATGAAAGGAGTGAAGTAATAAAGAAAATAAATCAATTCAAGTATAGATTATTATGAATACTCAATCTTGCAAAACAAGCAGCTTCCTAGATATGGACTAAATATAGTTAGGATGTCAACTCATTTTACCTTGCTGCCATGTCTTGAAGCACCCTTATGTGGTAGCTTGCAGCGCCGCTTGTATCAGGCCAAAGAGACTAATGAGGTCTTTCTTTAAATTGCCACCAGGATGAATCCACATTTGCTGCTGGCCACTAGGGGTTATATCGCTGCAATTATGTGAACCAATAGTGATAAGTCACTGCCCAATGGTGTTAATGACCCTGCCTCTGTTGATTATTCAGTCCCTGGAGCTAATAGAGAAGTGCTGAATACTACAGAAGCAAATACACAGGATGTGTCCCAGAGTGTGGTCTAGAAAAAGCTTGGCATTTTCCACGGCACTGTGGTAGATCCAATCCCCATAGGAGGGGGGCCAAAAGACCCACCTCCTTGATGTCTGTATGCCCGCTAATAACCTGAGGACAGTGGCCACGCTTGGCATCCAAAAATAAGATGATAGCCAGCCACTAAACAAGTCAACATCTATTAATCACAATGTATAAAAAAATAACACAGACACTAGTAAAGCCTAGGGACAATGCTGCATATTCAAACATATTTGAACAGTCATGACACAGGAAGGAGTTGACCAGCTGATTTCATTAGCACACACCCTACATCATCCACCCTCAGCTGGTCAACTCCTTCCTGTGTCATGACCTAAAGTCTGACCAGGAAGTAAGGCAGAAGTAACCGAGCAGTGTGTTTAAACAGCTATGAAGGGAGTTAGATACGCCTGTGTAGAATTAATGGTAAACTGTTTTATTTTTGCAAAAGTACAAAGGTGAACATTGAAGGTGAAGCCTTTAACCACTTCAGCCCGGAAGGATTTACCCCCTTTCTGACCAGAGCACTTTTTACAATTTGGCACTGCGTTGCTTTAACTGCTAATTGCGCGGTCATGCAATGCTGTACCCAAACGAAATTTGCGTCCTTTTGTTCCCACAAATAGAGCTTTCTTATGATGGTATTTGATCACCTCTGGTTTTTATTTTTTGCACTATAAACGGAAAATTACCGAAAATTTTGAAAAAAAATGATATTTTCTACTTTTTGTTATAAAAAAAATCCAATAAACTCAATTTTAGTCATATATTTAGTCCAAAATGTATTCGGCCACATGTCTTTGGTAAAAAAATGTCTACAAACTTGGGTACATTTTCTGGAATTTACACAGCTTTTAGTTTATGACGGCCTATCTAATTTCTTGAGGTGCTAAAATGACCCCATTTTGGAAAGTAGACACCCCAAGGAAATTGCTGAGAGGCATGTTGAGCCCATTGAATATTAATTTTTTTTTATCCCAAGTGACTGAATAATGAAAAAAAAAAAAAAAAAAATTACAAAAAGTTGTCACTAAATGATATATTGCTCACACAGGCCATGGGCATATGTGGACAAAATACATTCTGCTGATTCTCCCAAGTACAGGGTTACCATATGTGTGGGACTTTTTGGGAGCCAAGCTGCGCACAGGGCCCTGAAAACCAAGCACCGCCTTCAGGATTTCCAAGGGCGTACATTTTTGATTTCACTCCTCACTACCTATCACAGTTTTGAAGGCCATAAAATGCCAGGACAGTTCAAAACCCCCCCAAATTGCCCCATTTTGGAAAGTAGACACCCAAAGCTATTTGCTGAGAGGCATGTTGAGTCCATGGAATATTTTATATTTTGCCACAAGCTGCGGGAAAATGACAAACTTTTTTTTTTTTGCACAAAGTAGTCACTTAATGATATATTACTCAAACATTCCATGGGCATATGTGAAATTACATCCCAAAATACATTCTGCTGCTTCTCCTGAGTATAGGGATACCACATGTGTGGGACTTTTCAGGAGCCTAGCCCTGTACGGGGCCCCAAAACCAATCACCCCCTTCAGGATTTCTAAGGGCATACATTTTTGATTTCACTCCTCACTACCTATCACAGTTTCGAAGGCCATAAAATGCCAAGATGGCACAAAACCCCCCCAAATGACCCCCTTTTGGAACGTAGACACCCCAAGCTATTTGCTGAGAGGCATGGTGAGTATTTTGCAGCTCTGATTTGTTTTTGAAAATGAAGAAAAAAAAGAAAAATTTATTTTTTTTTCTTTTTTAAATTTTCAAAACTTTGTGACAAAAAGCGAGGTCTGCAAAATACTCACTATACCTCTCAGCAAATAGCTTGGTGTGTCTACTTTCCAAAATGGGGTCATTTGTGGGGGGGTTGTGCCATCTGGGCATTCCATGGCCACCAAAACTGTTAAAGGCAGTGAGGAGTGAAATCAAAAATTTACACCATTAGAAAGCGTGAAGGCGGTGCTTGGTTTTCGGGGTCCCGTACGCGGCTAGGCTCCCAAAAAGTCTCACACATGTGGTATCCCCGTACTCAGGAGAAGCAACAGAATGTATTTTGGGGTGTAATTCCACATATGCCCATGGCATGTTTGAGCAATATATCATTTAGTGACAACTTTGTGCAAAAAAAAAAAAAAAATTGGCTTTTTCCCGCAACTTGTGTCACAATATAAAATATTCCATGGACTCGACATGCCTCTCAGCAAATAGCTTTGGGGTGTCTACTTTCCAAAATGGGGTCATTTGGGGGGGGGGTTGAACTGTCCTGGCATTTTATGCACAACATTTAGAAGCTTATGTCACACATCACCCACTCTTCTAACCACTTGAAGACAAAGCCCTTTCTGACACTATTTGTTTACATGCAAAAAATGTTTTTTTTGAAAAAATTACTTTGAACCCCCAAACATTATATATTCTTTTAAAGCAAAGGCCCTACAGATTAAAATGGTAGGTGTTTCGTTTTTTTTTCACACAGTATTTGTGCAGCGATTTTTCAAACGCATTTTTTGGGGAAAAAACACGCTTTTTTTCATTTTAATGCACTAAAACACACTATATTGCTCAAATGTTTGATGAAATAAAAAAGATGATCTTAGGCCGAGCACATGGATACCAAACACGACATGCTTTAAAATTGCGCACAAACGTGCAGTGGTGACAAACTACATACATTTTTAAAAGCCTTTACAAGTTACCACTTTAGATTTACAGAGGAGGTCTACTGCTAAAATTACTGCCCACGATCTGACCTTCGCGATGATATCTCACATGCATGGTGCAATTGCTGTTTACATTTGACCCCAGACCAGCGCTTGCGTTTGCCTTTGCGCGCGAGCGGGGGGGGGACAGGGGTGCTTTTTTTTTTTTTCTTTTTTTTTGATTTTTTTTATCTTATTTTTAAACTTCCTTTCATTTTTTAAAATAATTTTTATTATTATGTCAGGGAATGTAAATATATATATGATAGCAATAGGTAGTGACAGGTACTCTTTTTTGAAAAAAATGGGGTCTATTAGACCCCAGATCTCTCCTCTGCCCTCAAAGCATATGACCACACCAAAATCAGTGTGATAAAATGCTTTCCCAATGGCGCTGTTTACATCCGACAAAATCTAAGTCATGAAATGCTCGTAGCTTCTGGTTTCTTAGGCCATAGAGATGATTGGAGCCATTCTGGTCTCTGACCAGCTCTATGGTCAGCTGGCCGAATCACCGGCTGCATTCTCAGGTTCCCTGTTGGGACAGGAGAGCCAGAGAAAAACATGGAAGACGGTGGGGGGGGGGCATTCCCTCCCACTGCTTGTAAAAGCAGTCTGGAGGCTAATTAGCCGCTAGGATTGCTTTTACATGAAAGCCGACTGCTGGCTGAAAAGAATGAATTTTTTATGCAGCCTGTGGGCTGAACGAAAAAAAGAGATTGATTGGTGGGTATGCCCACCATTAGAATACCTCCCTTCATCCACCCACTTCTAATGATGGGCATACATGCACCATTTATATATGCCGAAGCATGGGGGCATCCGCCCCAAAAGTTAGGAGCAAATCGCTCCTCCGCCCCTGCTGCCCCCATGCTTCGGCATATATCACCTCCAACAGCGCTGGAGTTATGGCTTTATGTATCGTGGGAGCAAACGCTGTTACTGTCAAGAATCTGCGCTGCAGCTGAATGGCGTACCTGAAAACAAAAAAATGGTTAACAATAAAACACAGTAAACAGAAAAAGTATAAAAAATTACATACCTGAAAAGCAAACAGGATAAACATGATAACAATAAAACATTGCAGAATAGAATACAGTAAAAAAGAGCAGAACAATAGAGAGAGAGAGCGAATAAAACGACAACTAATTTTGTTTTTTTTATTTTATATTTTTTTTGTTTTTTTACTTTTTTTTTTCACACTTTTTTTTGTAACTGTAACTTTTATAACTGTAACCGGTTCCAGGTTCGGGTCTCTCAAATTGCGATGGCATCTTGGGAGACCCTGTGAAAGTGTGTCCTAGTCTGTGCAATGCTGTACCCTACGCTAATACTCAACTAGTGTATGGTAGCGTTCAAAACATTCACCAATGCAAAGACCAGGATTGTCAGGACAGGAGGGACAATAACGGGTTTCACACCTATATCAGCGCTTGCTGCAGACACGACATCTTTTTTGGGGGGTTCGCTGGGTAGGGGTACTCGGGAGGACATAAAGAAAATGCCTCTCATGCAGACGACTGCATTTGATTGGGGATGTGAATGGGGGAAGTACGGGCGCTGCAGAAGTGGTGGGTTCCCAATTAGGATTGGGGAATGCAGCAGGAAGGGCACTATGGGGACGACGGGGCTGTGTTTGTCTTCTTCTTGGTGGCAGCGGGACACTACTTGTGCTTGCCACCTCACTAGCTTGAACTGCACTTATGGGACTCGCCACGTCACCAAGTGTTACTGCAGTGCTGGTTTGACTACGACCGGGGTGTACTAGGCCACTGTTGCTTGCCAGTTCACCAGACGGAATATCGGCGCTAGAAGTGCTCTGCTCCATATGAGGGACCTGTAGTTCCTGCACCTCAACAACAGCAGAAGAAGATTGGGGTCTGGTACGCCTGACCTTGGCAGGGACCACAACTCCGTCGTCAGAGCTATCTGTCATGGAGCTGCTGTCGTCTACAGGATCTTATTCTGAGCCTGAATCTGACAGATGAGTGACTTCCTCTTCACTATCTGTCATGCTCAGAAACGTGTAGACCTCTTCACTACTGTACCTTCGATTTGCCATTTTGGGCTCTAAATTTAGTGGTACACTAGTGAGACTCACAGGTAAAAAAGCTCCTGACTGTTAGCAACTGATTCAAACGCTACCAAAAAAACTGTCAGCGATCGCAGGGATCAGGCCTGACTCTGCGAACGCTGCAGTTATGTGTTTAGTGTTTTGTAAGTGACAGTGATCGATCGATACTGCACTTGGGTGGGCTGGGCTGGACCGGGCGGAGGGGCAAAACGCAGGTGCTAGCAGGTATCTGGGCTGATCCCGCTAACACTGCGTTTTTGGGAACCCTAAACTGCTGGGGACGCTAGTATAGATCTGATCAGATCAGATATTGATCCGTTCAGATACTATATCACTAAGGGAGGTGTATGCTGCGTACGTGGGTGTTAACGCTACTGGCACTAACCTGATGCTGCCTGGGGCGACGCAGACCCTATCTGACCCTAAAACCTATATCACCGCGGGCGATCAGGGGGTTAAACCTTTATTGGGTTATAAACGGCGGGTGCCCTAACACTATAAAAAATTAACTAACCAGCGTCACCCGTAACAGTTATACGGTGATCACTGGTGAAAGGGTTAACTAGGGGGCAATCAAGGGGTTAAAACCTTTACTAGGTAGTATATAGGGGTCCCTGACGCTATAAAACGCTGATGGCGAACCTAAATACTTATCTCCCTAACTAGCGTCACCTGTGACACTAATACAGCGATCAGAAAAACGATTGCTTAGTGACACTGGCGACGGGGGTGATCACGGGGTTAAAACTTTATTAGGAGGGTTAGGGGGGTACCCTAGACCTAAAGGGGGCCTAACACTAACTGCCCTACCACTTATAACAGTCACAAACTGACACCAATGCAATAATCAGTAAAAGAAAAACTGCTATTGGTGTCACTGTGACAGGGAGTACAGGGGGGTGGTCGGGGGTGAAAAGTGTGCCTAGTGTGTTTTACTATTAGTGTAGTGTTGGTGCACTTACTTGGATGACTTCTCTCCTCGGCGCCGGAACGAAAAAGACCGACGCGAGGAGAGGTGACATCACTTCCTCTTACATTACAGCAGCAGAGGAAGATTTTCATTCGTTGGGAGCGATCGCGAAGGGGTGGCCACGAATGAGTGTGTATGTGCAAGTCTGTGTGGCCATAGACTCCTGTTAGTTGAATCCCCTATTCGGATTACTTCTATATTTACTTACACCGTATTTTATTCAGTTATATTTTTTTCTCTTAATGCTTTGATACATATGAGGCTGACAAATTGGCTGTTCTAAACCTTTGTTTAATTAGGATGTTATCGGTGTAAATCTGTGACCTGTTTAAAAATAGCCACCGGCATATACAGTACTTCATTTGTAGAGCGCCGTTTTAGCCTTCCTATTCACGCTCCTCATTAGCATTATCGGCGATTTCTAGCCAATGGCATATCTCCGTATTCTTGTTGTATGTGGATTGTGGTCGATGATGTTGCGGTCAGGTGAATTGAGACGTGGAGGCTACCGGCTGCTTAGACGGAGGCTTGGTCACAGAAACATCGATAGCTATCTATTCCCCATACAGCGTCACGTACGTTCGACGTCATGACGCTTCTCACACCCAGGGCTGGGACGTCATGCTGCGTGGCGTCATCACGCCTGTAACGCAAACGGGACACCGTAAGACAGAATCTGGGTGGGCCACACAGGTTTGTAATGGTGATTATCTACTATATATAAGCGCGGTAGGGGGGCAGCCGGCATATACCCCAGTTGAAGTCTCAAGACGAAACGCGTAGAGTATAATACGCCGGCTGTGGCCACCTTTTACTGCGCAATTTTTACCTGTTTTTATAGAATAAAACTCTTTGGATATCCGTTTTTACTGCCATTAATAAATCCTGCTTTTCAGATTAACACCATGTGGAGATTTTTTTCTTTTTGTCTATGCTGCTAAACACCACACTTCTTACCTGGATGATAAGTGCCTATCGAGCTGTTTCTGGCTTAGCCGTGCAGTTTTGCTGCATATATCTGGCGTTCCGGATTTCCATCGGCTGATTGGAGGGGTGCCGTGCAGTCCATCCTGGGAGCCCGTCCTCTGGGCTTCGCTTTCATGCCTTACTGACCCACCACCATAAGGCGAGCCGGGTCCATCGTTCCGGGTAAGAGTATCCCTTTCTCCTTTTGCGTTCTCGATGGTAAAGGCACTCCAGGGTGTTTACCCACCATTGAAAACATCCACTTAAAGACTGTATATATGTCACCTCCTTATTGCATTTGGTTGCACTAGTGTCGGCCGTTGGACTTTTTCCTTCAATTTATATATGACTCTTTAATGTTTGTGTTTATATGCGCACATGTTCTATTAGTCACTGTTATATGTGAACATTAGTGTTCTCTACACTCCATATTGATTTGCACGGTTCTTAATAGACTTGCAATTTCCTTCTTGCGATTTATAATCGCCCGATAAAAACACACACTTTTAGCTAAAAGTTTATTATTTCTATGAGAGATAAGTCCCTGTGGACCTTCTCTCTTTTTTACACACGGTTTTTATGCATTCTTATACACATTATATATTTTATCTTTCATTAGCACTACACTTTATGTTCCATTTGTATCACAATTAGTCTAGTTGTTGTGTTGGCTGCTTATCACCCTATAGGTTGGCGCGGTATCACCTACATACCTTTGATTCCCCCTCAGCATTGATTGTCCCCCTAACGATGCCGACCGCCTCGGGCATCGGGGGACGCGATGTGCCCCCCGCCCGCGGGAAGCAGATCACGTACCAGGTACGTGATTTTGCCTGCCTGTGCCATTCTGCCGCAGTATATCTGCGTTAGATGGTCGGCAAGTGTTTACAGCAGCATTAAACGCAAAACTAAAAATGTAATATATGCTGCTTACCAATCATTAAATGTGGTGGCTGCATTCATTTTATTTCAGGCTTTTTTCACCTCTGTTTTCCCCTGATGATCTGGCCAGTAACACAACTCCTGTATTAGAGTGCCTTCACCCTAAACTCTGGATGAAGGTGCATCTGAAACACCTTTGGACAGCAGCATTGTCAGTCTAGCAGGAGGGTAGTGTTGAGGCCCATACACACGATAGGACTTTTTGACAACAAACATGCAAATTAGCTGTTTTAAGGCAACATCCTACTTTGTGTACGCTCCATCGGACAAACTTTTTCGGTTTTCATCAGACAAATGTTGGCTGTGCAACCCGGCAACAAAAGTCCTATGGTGCAAAATCCTATCGTGTGTACACAAGTCCATAGGACTTTAGTCCAAAGTACAAACACGCATTCTCAAACCAATGCAAAAGATCAGACAACAATACAGAAGTTGACCAAAGAGTGGCGGTAAAGAGCTGAAAAACCAAGTGATTTGGTGAATGTTGGCTGAAAAAGTCCTGCCGTGTGTATGCTTAATTAGTTTACGGCCGACGCATTTTGTACAAAAATCCACGGGAAAGTTAGTACAAAGTCCTATCATGTGTATGGGCCTTTAGATGCACTAGCAGATTTAGATACACAAATAAATTGAAGCCAAACCCCAGCTAACACTTTATAAACAGCTACAGCAACAGTTTTGTTTCTTTTGGGATAAGAGGTTTCATAAGAATAAAAACTGATCATCGTAAGCACCCCTGTCAGTGTTAGATTGTTTGTCTCAACCCTCTAATTGCTACACCTGCAGGACAGCTTGTTCTGTTGAAAAAGCAACAGACTTAATGGCAGGATCACCAGGTAAAAATACAAGCTTAGAAAAGAAAGCCAATGCAGCCACCATATCTAAGAAACAGGTACACTGCATTATAATGTTTGCTTTTGGGTTTAATACCACTTTAACTATTGCCCACTCTGTCTAAAAAAAAAAAAAAAAATAAAAAATAAAAAAATACTGGTTTGAAATAGAGGCTTTAAAGTTCAACTTGGGGGAACCTATAAAGATGATGTGGCATCCGTAGGTGCAGAATATATTGCTTGCTTTGTCAAAGGGAAAATCTAGGACTAAATCTCAGACTAAACACGGTCCCGCAGACCACTTCCAGCAGTGAAGACTGCTCCCATGCCTCATTTCTTGCCAGTCTCTGACCAGTTGTGTTGTTGCCTTTTTCACCGGTATCATTGGAGGACAAGGGGCCACCACATTGTATGTTGTAACTTTGGAGTGCCTGTCCATATTCTGGTGTGATATCGAATATAGGACCAAAGTGCCTGCCACAGAGGGAATTATACTTTTGGCTAAAATCTATCATAAAGTCTCTAGTTTTCTAACAGTAATCATAATGCATGCTCTTACTTCTTCATTTTTTCCTTGAAAGCAAGTTGTCAGACACCCTGAAAATCGCTAGTGTGATGTGGGGTGATTAAGCTCTTGTGGTAGATGCGTTTGTAAGTGAGATCTTGTCAGTCCAAACTGTTTTTAAAAGGCTTGGCAGCCCACTTTTTGTAAAAAGGGCAAAGCAAAAGACCAACACAATGTACAGTTCACATAAAGTTTCCCACACAGGGATTCTTCACCTTTGTCAATACAACAGATAACTGAAAATGCTAGCCCACCTAGCTATGCTTCAGCAGCTCCACTGCTATTGGCATTGGTCTTCCAGACCATGGGTTCTTCAGGTCCACTTAAACCTTGTACACACTGCTAGTTTTTTTCATTCAACCCAGCTCAGGTCGGAGCCGCTGTACTGACAATCTAATGTTGGTACAGCAATCTCCCCTGCTCTATTGTGTTCTAACAAGCACAGCCCCCCACCAGAGGGCTGATCGGGAGCCCTCTGTCCCTTTATTGGTCATGCCCCATCGACAGAAGCCTGCCGAATGGGTCAAACGGCTGCAGTACACACGGGCTGAACGTCGGATGGTTTCTATTGAACCGGCCAATGCTGCCCGACATTTGGCCCGTGTGTACAGGGCTTTAGGCCCCTTCCACATGGGACAGACATCAGCTGTGATGCGCTTACTCAGCGGGAGATCGGTATGCTGATCCCCTCTGAGCAGGTTGATGGCTGGTCTCTGTCTGCTTCGCTTATGCAGACAGGCGGACCTGATCAGCCCACCTCTGTAAATGGTGCCTAGCCTTTATCACAGCAACTTGTTGTACATGCCAACTCCTGGATGCCCGATAGGGTTCTCCCAGCACCCCGGGTTCTCACACACTTCTCGGGAACTCAGACTCGCTCCAGCTGCCCTGCACTCACGAGTCACCTCAGCTTTATCAGTCTTTTCAAACCCGCATAGCTGTCCTGACTTTCTCTGTCTAATGGACAAGAAGTCCCTCTTCCCAACATGAGTTCTCGTCTCTTAAACAAGTCACTCCTCCTGGCTGGAGCACAGCACTATCATCTCACAAAGGCTGTGTCTCCCAATGGCAGCATCTGCCCTAGCTACTCTCAGACTTGGTTTATAATGACCCTGCACACCTGTGTACTCATACAGGCTGCAGGCGTCCAGCAAATCCTGGACACAGGATTGAAAGTTCCATCCTGCCCAAGACACTTTGAAACCTTCAAGCTTCAGGCCCTGATCTGGAACTACCAAACCTGGACAAAACCTAAAACAAAGCTTTCTCTGATCATAACAAACACTCTGCAGCTTTGCATTAAGCCTTAATACAAATCCTGTGTAATTTCTACCTTCGTGACTTAATCTTACATTGTGGGAGGGCCTTGCACTGTCACACTAGTTTAGGGGTAGGCAACCTTTTGAGCATAGTGTGCCGAAATTTTTTTTTCAAACAAATTTAGAGTGCCGGCTACATAAAACAATGTCAACTTCACACTCCCAGTCATGAAAAGGACATTTTAAAAAGTAATTTCTGGAAACAACTTTAATAATAGTAATAAACGAACATTGAGCTTTAAGTGATAAATGGTAACTTACCTTTGTTTCAGAAGAGGTGTGCTATGAGGTAAATCTTAAAAACTTCAAATGAATATGACAGTGGAGGACTTCAGTAGAATCTGCAGTTGGGAAAAAAAAGTGTGAGATGATATTGGTCATCCTAATAAAGATCTTTCAGATCAGTCCCAATTCTTGCCCTTTCACATCTCAGATCAGTCCCGATTCTTGCACCTTCACATCTCAGATCAGTTCCAATTATTGCACCTTCACATCTTAGATCAGTCCCAATTCCTGCCCTTCACTTCTCAGATTAGTCCTAATTCCTTCACATCTTAGATCAGTCCCAACTCTTGCACCTTCACATCTCAGATCAGTCCCAATTCCTGCCCCTTCACACCTCAGATCACCCCAGTTCCTGCCCCCTCACACCTCAGATCGTCCCGGTTCCTAACCCTTCACGCCTTTAGATCAGTCCCTATTCCTGCCCTTCAAATCTCAGATCAGCCCCAATTCATTCACATCTCAGATCAGTCCCAATTCCTTCACATCTCATATCAGTCCCATTTCCTGCCCCTGCACACCTCAGATCAGTCCCAATTCCTGCCCCTTCACATCTCAGATCAGTCTCAATTCCTTCATATCTCGGATTAGTCCCAATTCCTTCACATCTCAGATTAGTCCCAATTCCTTCATATCTCGGATCAGTCCCAATTCCTTCACATCTCAGATCAGTTCAAATCCCTGCCCCTGAACACCTCAGATCACCCCAGTTTCTGCCCCTCCACACCTTAGATCACCCCAGTTCCTGCCCCTGCATTTCTCACACATCTTGGTATACGGCATGTCTCACAAAGCCTGGTATATAGCATTTCTCATGCATCCTGGTATATGGCATTTCCATACTTGCCAACTGTCCCGGATTTCCCGGGACATTCCCGGGACCTAGACGCCATTCCCGAATTTGTGGCGTCCCGGTAAATGTCCAGAGAAATCCGGTTCTTCACGTTTTCGCATCCGCCGCTGCCGCCGCTAGAGGTCCGCGGCCGGCGGAGACATTGTCTCCGCCGGCCGCCATTTTTCTGTAGTTTAGGAAGACGGTGGGGGGGGGCTAGACGAAGCTCCTGCGTCGCCGCCCACCCTCCGCCCCGCTACGCCTCGCCCCGCCCCGTCTTGCCCCGCTCTGCCTCGCCTCGCCTACCCCCCGCTCCGCTCTGCCTCGCCCCGCCTACCCCCCCGCCCCGCTGCCAGTCTGATATGGAAAGGGGCGGGGATTCTAGCCATGCGGAGGACACCTCTGAGGTGGGGGGGCGCACCGCTGTGGGACTCCTGATGCAAGGGGGACACCTGATGTGAGGGGGGGTCCGCCGGGGACACCTGATGTGAGGGGGGGCTCCACCGGGGACACCTAATGTGAGGGGGACTCCACCGGGGACACCTAATGTGAGGGGGGCTCCACCGGGGACACCTGATGTGAGGGGGGGCTCCGCCGGGGACACCTGATGTGAGGGGGGGCTCCGCCGGGGACACCTGATGTGAGGGGGGGCTCCGCCGGGGACACCTGATGTGAGGGGGGGCTCCGCCGGGGACACCTGATGTGAGGGGGGACTCCGCCGGGTACACCTGATGTGAGGGGGGGCTCCGCCGGGGACACCTGATGTGAGGGGGGGCTCCGCCGGGGACACCTGATGAGAGGGGGGGCTCTGCCGGGGACACTTGATGTGAGGGGGGCTCCGCCGGGGACACCTGATGTGAAGGGGGCTCCGCCGGGGACTCCTGGTGTGAGGGGGGGCTCCGCCGGGGACTCCTGGTGTGAGGGGGGGCTCCGCCGGGAACTCCTGGTGTGAGGGGGGCTCCGCTGGGGACTCCTGGTGTGAGGGTGGGCTCCGCTGGGGACATCTGATGTAAGGGGGGCTCCGCTGGGGGCACCTGATGCAAGGACGAACTCTGCTGGGACATCTGACGCAAGGACGGACGGCTGGTGGCAGGCGACGTGGCTAGTGACACGCTGAGGGATCCCACTGATTCTGCATTATGGTGAGTTGAATGAATTCATTTTATATTAATAATAGAAATAATGCACTTCAGTCATCCTGACACCATAACAACCATGGTGCCGGGATGATTGAAGTGCTAACACCAGGTGTTTGGAGTATCTTTATCTGCTGATTGTTAAACTTTCTAGAATACACACATTTTTATTGTGTAGGATCTGGGACTGCTGTCCCGTCATTCCCCTCTCCCCCTCTCCATCCCTCCCCCTCTCTATCCCTCTCCATCCCTCATTCATCTCAGACTCTAACCACACCCTCTTGAGCCACGCCCATTTAAGCAACACCCACTATGTTGCGTAAGCCACGCCCATTTTTCGCCACGGCACGCCACACTTGTATACTTTTCCTAAGTCACGCCTACAAATGAATGCCCCGCCCCCTAATTATTGTACGACTCCGCCTACAGCCACAAAAGTGTCCCACGTTTTTTTTTTTACAATGTTGGCAACTATGCATTTCTCACAAATCATGGGATATGGCAATTCACACAAAGTCTGGTATACAGCATTTCTCACAAAACCTGGTATACAGCATTTCTCAAAAAATACTAGTATACGGCATGTCTCACAAATCCTGGTATAGGGCATGTTTCACAAAGCCTGGTATAGGGCATGTCTCACAAAGCCTGGTATACGGCATGTCTCACACATTCTGGTATACGGCATGTCTCATGCCCTGTACACCCGAGCGGAATGTCCGACAGAAAAGGTCCGACGGGAGCTTTTCATCGTATATTCCAATCGTGTGTATGCCTCATCGGACTTTTTAAGTTGAAAATTCTGACGGACCTAGAAAGAGAACATGTTCTAAATATTTCCGACGAAACCAATTCCTGTCGGGAAAACCGCTCGTCTGTATGCTGTTCCGACGTACCAAAAACAACGCATGCTCTGAAGCAAGTACGAGACGGAAGCTATTGGCTACTGGCTATTGAATTTCCTTTTTCTAGTCCCGTCGTACGTGTTGTACGTCACCACGTTCTGGACGGTCGGACTTTGGTGTGATCGTGTGTACGCAAGACCGTTTCAGCGGAATTCCATCAGAAAAACCTTTTTAGTTTATTCCGACGGGAAAACCGGTCATGTGTACAGGGCATCACACATGCTGGTATACGGCATTTCTCACACATGCTGGTATACGGCATTTCTCACACATGCTGGTATACGGCATTTCTCACACATCCTGGTATACGGCATTTCTCACACATCCTGGTATACGGCATTTCTCACACATCCTGGTATACGGCATTTCTCACACATCCTGGTATATAGCATTTCTCACAAAGCCTGATATATAGCATTTCTCACACATCCTGGTATACGGCATTTCTCACACATCCTGGTATACGGCATTTCTCACACATCCTGGTATACAGCATTTCTCACACATCCTGGTATATAGCATTTCTCACAAAGCCTGATATATAGCATTTCTCACACTTCCTGGAATGCAGCATTTCTCACACATCCTGGTATACAGCATTTCTCACACATCCTGGTATATAGCATTTCTCACAAAGCCTGATATATAGCATTTCTCACACATCCTGGTATACGGCATTTCTCACACATCCTGGTATACAGCATTTCTCACACATCCTGGTATACGGCATTTCTCACACATCCTGGTATACGGCATTTCTCACACATCCTGGTATATAGCATTTCTCACAAAGCCTGGTATACGTCTGATTTCTCACAAAGCCTGGTATATAGCATTTCTCACAAAGCCTGGTATACTGCATTTCTTGCACATCCTGGTATACGGCATTTCTTGCACATCCTGGTATACAGCATTTCTCTCACATCCTGGTATAAAGAAGCATAGCTTTATATTTGGCTTTCACAAAAAAAGCTTTATAACAGGTTATGTGAGTAATGCTAACTAGGAGTACCTACAAAGCCTGTAATATTCTTATGCAGCCTGCTAAATACCCAGTCCACAGTTAACATGGCCTCCCCTTCTGCTTAAGTCTGTCACATGGCTACTTCAGTAGAGGAGGGTTCAGAGACAGCAGGTGCACATCTGGAAAAGTCCAGCCATAAGCCTGCTGATTAGGAGACTGCCACATAGGAAATAAAAAGGTGCATATTTACCACCATGAGCAGCGCTGCTGGTCCCAGGGCACCCGACTCCCTCACTGCACAGTTAGAAAAAAATCAATGTAAAGTGATCACTGATGCCGGTGGGAAGAGAGGTGGGCTGGGACCATCGCCACTGCTAAATATCCTCTATACTGCCACTGACTGGCTGACTAGTTTTTCACTTGTGGGAGGTGGGTCTCCCACGATCGTTCTCACATGCCACTCAAGCTGTCTATTTGCGTACTGCTTCTCCTCTAAACAGCTGCTCAACTAGACTGAATTTCGTGTGTGGGAGGTGGGTCTCCCAGGATCACACTCGTGTGCCACCCGAAGGGTGTCCACATGCCATGTCTGCCATGCGTGGCGGGGGTTGCCGACCCCTGCACTAGTTATACAAGGTCCCACTGTCTCTACGTGATAATGCCAAATGGCTGTACCAAGCACTGAAGTGTGAAAGGCAAAGGGAGAGTCATGTGTTCCTCCTATCCTAAATGTTCTTTGGTATCTAAAGGGCAGTAGTAGTTAATTTTATGTGTTTTTTGATAATTTTACTCTGGCTCCCGTAATGGATTGGCAGTGGGGGCACTGGAAATGTAAGGTTAGCCACCTTATGGTGCTTGTTAGCAAATTGCAGCCTTATTTCCTTAGATGCAACTTGGTGCAGACTAGGGTTGCCACCTGTCCGGGGTTCACCCGGAGAGTCTGGGCTTTGAATTATGTGTCTGGGTTGCAGGTGGACTGAAACCCAGACACATTATTCAGAGGCTGTGGCTCCCCAAGTAACCGAGTCACTCACAAATCTGTTGCTGTCTGGGAGCTGCAGGCAGCCATCTGGGGGCAGGTTTGGCATCGCTGGGGGGGTCAGGGTGATGTCAGCAAGAGCAATTTTGCTACACCCACTGTTTGCTGTGGCATGCTATGCGCACTGCATTACTACTCTCCTTGGGTCACACAAAGGTGTCCCAGGCTGCTAAAGTGTTCGGGTTTGGCTTGAAGAAAAGGTGGCAACCCTAGTGCAGACTAGCTTTAAGCCTTGAGAGCTGATAACTAATCCCCAGTTATTTGTCTTTTTTTCTTGTACATATAAAATGTACTGTATGTTTAGCCTTTAACAAGAAAAGCAAGATTTTGTAATGAGAGTTAGTGGGGAATTTATACTTCTGGCTGAAATCCTTCATAAAGTCTCCGGTTAACGCGTAGCATATTAACTGATTTTGAAAATGGCCTATAGAAGTGCTGCAGAACCAGCTTCCCCTGAGAGCTCACGCTGCCTTTTTATCAACCCTAAGCTTGAAAACCATAAGAGGTTGGTAATTGACAGTGTAATTTTGTTTTAGTTTCATGATATTATGGAGAATAGTGCAGCTAGAATGCCTTCTGAGTGCAATTGTGGTCACTTCTTTTACTGCTCTTTCATAAAAAGAAACACTTGTTGACTTGCAATTAATCTGCAAGGTCTTTTGTTCCCCTCATTTGTGTTGTGAAAAGCTTTAAGTTCCTAAAGTATCTTAGCCAAAATAGATGTTTACGCGCTCTGCTTTTTTTAAAATACCGGTACATTTTCATTCCAATTTTGAGGGTTAGGAAGCCCCCAGCACCCATTCTTGCTATTTAGTAAAGCCATATTAGCTAGGTAATTTTCCTGTGCTTGTCAAGCACTGACATTCCTCAACCAGAATCACAAATGTGAATGAGTGTTTGACACTTATGTATATGGTCAGACGTAGAACATGTATTGATGTGCACCCCCAAACATATATATATATATATATATATATATATATATATATATATATATATATATATATATATTAACACCCTAGAGAATAAAATGGCAGTTGTTGCAATACTTTCTGTCGCACTGTATTTTCGTAGCGGTCTTACAAGCTCACTTTTTTGGGAAAAAATACATTTTTTGAATTAGAAAAAAAGACAACAGTAAAGTTAGCCCAATTTTTATTTTATTTTGTGAAAGTTGATGTTACGCCGAGTAAATTGATACCCAACATGTCACGCTTCAAAATTGCTCCTGCTCGTGGAATGGCGACAAACTTTTACCCTTAAAAATCTCCATATGCAATGTTTAAAAAATTCCAAAAGATGCATGTTTTAAGTTACAGAGGAAGTGTAAAGCTAGAATTATTGCTCTCGCTCTAATGATCATGGTGATACCTCACATGTGTGGTTTGAACACCGTTTTCATATGCAGGCACTGCTCGTGTATGCGTTCGCTTCTGCACGCGAGCTCGGCGGGACAGGGCGCGTATTTTACCTTTTATTTTTTATTTTTACACTGTTCTTTTTTTTTTAAAACAGTCACTTTTTTCCTATTAAAAGGAATGTAAACATCCCTTGTAATAGAAAAAAAGCATGACAGGACCTCTTAAATATAAGATCTGGGGTCAAAAAAGACCACAGATCTCATATTTACACTAAAATGCAATTAAAAAAAAATAAAAAAATGTTGCTTTGTTTTGACGTAGTTTCCGCCCTGCATTGGTATGCAGCCGGGTGGGGGCCATCTTCCCCTCACTCGGCTCCATACCATAGAGGACATGAACAGTCGACGTATAACGACGGCGGGCGGTCCATAAGTATTTGAATACTCCATAATTTGCTGGACATTTCTACAGTAGGGCATGGATATACTCAGGGCCGGTGCTACCACTAGGCAAACTAGGCAGCCGCCTAGGGCGCCCAGACACTGGTGTTCGTACTCTCTTCAGCAAGCAACTAAGTCTCAGCATTAGCAGGCAGCCGCCACTCAGTTCGCACATAGTGTCAGAGACGCAGTGGTGACGGAGGACTGTGTCTGTGTCCCGACTCCCGAATGAATGGAAGCAAGCAAACATTCGCTGATGGGCGCTGATAGGCTGCATTTAAAGGGCGCTGGTAGGCTGCATTGATGGGCGCTGGTGAGGCTGCATTTGATGGGCGCTTCATTAAAAAGGTGGGCTATACATGGGCAGGGCAAAGGGGGTGGAGCCAGGGGGGCAGCAAAAATGAGGTTTCACCTAGGGTGTCCAAAATCCTTGCACCAGCCCTGGATATACTGTATGCTTCACTAGTCCTAAGTTTATAGTTTTTTCTTTATCGTACATCTCAGGACACAGAGCCTGCTATTATAGTAATAACTACTTGGATTATACGCCACCTATAGGTGAATGGACACTGGTAGATTAATCAGAACATTCAAACAGGAAGTCCTTTCCTATATAACCCCTCCTGCACAGGAGGCACTTTCGTTTTTTGCCAGTGTCTGTAAGGTGGTGGTCACTGATATAATACATGCGCTCTGGGAGCATACTTGTAGGTCTTGACGGTTCTTTTTAGAGTCATGGACTTCATTCGGATCCATTTGAAAGAGCTGTCAGCCAAAATGGATGGTACCCGAGCCTCATTGGAAGGAGAGAAGATTCCTCGAGGGATTGCCTGTAATGCAGCCTTATGGCACTGGACCCTGCTTAATGGAGCCCTGTCCAGTGTTTGTTCTGACCAAGGTGCTTTCCTGCAGGGTGCTATACAGGTCCAGGGGAGTGGACCCCACATTAAGGGGGACCCAGTCCCTGAAGGTCTTTTATGACAAAGCTTGCCGTGATGGGTGAAGATTGGACTCCTGTTACGTTCAGAGTCTTGCAGCGCGAATGGTAAGGCTACATTTGTTTGCAGTTTCTCTTTATAAAAATATCTGACTCAGCTGGGCTTCTTGAGACATAACGGCAGCCCATGGACACTAATAAAGTGTGAGTACTTACTATGGGAGAACTGTGTGGCTAGACAAGTCATAACTATATACTGCATACTTACTGCTTAATTCAGTGGTAACACTAATATTAATGTTGACCGAATTAGCCCAGGAGGGCTTGGTACACTGACATAGCGAGTCTTGTGGGGGTTGCTCCTTGGACACACCCAGTCCAGCGGGACCTAATGGTCTTGAGTCCTCTATCCAAGCACTGTTGAGACCCTGGAAACCAGCTTTGGGGAACTTCAATTACAGGACTTGAAAATATTTTTTTGCCTGGGGTGAAGCCAGGAAGTGGCACCCACAGAACCCTTTCTCCAATCAGTAGGGGAAAGATTGGCCTTAAGTACCGTTAAGGGTCAGAGTTCGTCCCTATCCATTTTTTTCCAGAGGCTGTTGTTTTTCACTCCTTGATTCATACAGCGTGTAACTTGGACATTCCTGCCTGTTGGGCCACTCTTGTGTCCTTGGGACTTAAATTTGATCTGGACTGGCCTTGCAGAGGCCACTTTTTGAACCAATTGGGGGATTCTGTTAGTCCTATATCTCAGAAGGGGGCTTCTTTGGTTGCTATCACTTCACTAAGAGCCCTTTCACACTGGGGCGGTTTGCAGGCATTATTGCGCTAAAAATACCGCCTGCAAACCGACCCAAAACAGCCTCTACTGTTTGTTCAGTGTGAAAGCCCGAGGGCTTTCACACTGAAGCGGTGCGCTGGCAGGAGAAGAAAAAAACTCCTGCAAGCCGCATCTTTGGAGCGGTGTATTCACCGCTCCTAAACCGCTCCTGCCCATTGAAATCAATGGGGCAGCGCGGCTATACCGCGGCAATACCGCGGCTATAGCCGCGCTATGCGAGCGGTTTTAACCCTTTTTCGGCCGCCAGCGGGGGTTAAAACCGCACCGCTAGCGGCCGAAATAAGCGATGTTTTACCGCCGACGCCCCCACCACCCCAGTGTGAAAGGGGCCTAAGTGGAGTGTCAGAGTTGGTGGCTCTTTCATGCAAGGAGCCATTCTTGGTCTCGCATTTTGTGTTTGCATTTTCCTCACATTTCTCCGGGTATTTTGTGTTTGCATGGGATACACTGTTCACCATTTATTGTTGGTGTGGCCTATCACCGTCATGTTCTTCCTTTTTATCACATTTACTTCCATTTTCACAGTCCCACCCACACACACACTTTTTATTGCTTTCCTCACACCCTTCTCCTCATTCTTTCTTCACGCTCACTCCTATTCTTCCTTTCCTCATCCCCCCCTTTTTTTTTCCCCAGTTTTCATTCACCAGGCCTTTCTTTCCTCTCTTTTCCATCACTCTACCACTCTATCCACTGTGCTTCTTACTCAGACCATTCAGGTGCAACACATGATATTCGACATACAATACATTAATGTATATGAACACCCCCTAACCATCCTCTTGAGCTGTTCACTCATTATATACAATACCTCCATTATAGGTGCTGCTTGTCCCTCTCCTCAAACCTCCCTGTAATAAATTGTTTGGGATTATCCGTTGCGTGACTCCTCGTAAGGTGTCGCATGAGCGGCGGGCTCTCTCGTTGACTGTGCTGACCACTGAGAGATGCTGGGACTGAACAAGGGGGCTCTCTCCACATAAAGGCTACCAATGCGGCTCAATACATGGTGATTGGTAAATATACCAAAATTAATATTAATTACTTTTTTCCTTTTCACTTACAAATGGAGAATTTCAATACATGTTAACATTTTTACAGTTCATCAAATCCTCTGAAGAAGACCCGTGGGGGTCGAAATGCGTCACGATTCATAAGATTTACATACCAGTCTTTTATGGTGTTTGATCATGATGTATTATTATTATATATTATTATGTCAGTGAGTTTGTTTTTATCATCTGTGTATCACAGTTCATGTCCTGTCTCATGTCTAAAGCTGAATTTGTGATACTTTGTTATAAATAAAGAGTCTCAATACGACACTTTTTTTGATACATCCTTCATTACCTTTTGCTGCCTAGAAAACCCCTCATGGGGGACAATTCCTTTTTCAGACCAAGGGTTTTGCCACCAAGTACTGTCATTTCATGTTTTGCGAAGGGGTCAAATACCTATTTCACTCATTAAAATGCAAATCAATTTATAACTTTTTTTAAATGTGTTTTTCTGGATTTTTTTGTTGTTCTGTCTCTCACTGTTAAAATAAACCTACCATTAAAATTACAGACTGATCATTTCTTTGTCAGAGGGCAAACGTACGAAATCAGTAGGAGATCAAATACTTTTTTTCCTCACTGTAGATTAAATTAATTAAATTCAGTGCCCGAAATAAACATTTTTTTCAGAAAAGACTGCCCTGGGCTTAAGAGGAGGTAACTGGCAGACTGTTGGCTCAAATAGTTAATTCCTAATATAATCCTATATCTGTTTCGGCTTTGAAAGACCAAATGGGGCATGTGTGTTCTCAGACAGGCTCTATTGTGTCTATTCTACAGTCTTTTTATCAGGTCCTGTACACCTCCAGGGGGGATTATACTCAAACAGAGTTGACCGCCTATCTTGATACTATTCCCCCTCCTATTTTATCACAGGCAGATCAGCAACTTCTCAACGCTCCTCAAACCTTACATAAATTGGAAGTGGCGGTTGCTAGTTTCCCCAAATGGTAAAGCACAATGGGGTAGATGGTATTCTGATGGAAATATACTTGTACAAAAGATAACATTTAGAAATTTAGCTGCTAAAATTTAGACACACCACTTGGATTGTCTTGTGTACGGTCTGACTACTGCTTGCCTTCAGTGACAACGTCAACTCCGGGTACCTATATCTCACTCCTCACAAGTTCGCTCTGCTTTGTGAGTTTGTGAGGCCTTACCTTTATTTGGGCCTAGCTATTTGCCGCAACAGCCTACAGGTGCATTATGTTTTTTAAAAGAGTTTAGGGAATAATCCTGTTATATCAAGTAGATTCTAGATTTTTTTACTTTTTGTTGTTCTTGATCTAACAGATATCATTTTCTTATTCTGGTCTCTGCATAGGATGAGATTTCTTCCCTTCCCATTCCTTCATTTAGAAACCTTGTCCTTCTGGATATATTAGTCAGTCTTTACATTGACTTAACTTGCACTTCAATTGAGGGGGAATGACCCTTCTTCTAGAAGCATTCTAAGACTCCACACAAAGGGGTAGGACCTGTGTCCCTCAATGGACTGTAAGTACAAAGATCTTATTTTATCTGATAGTCGCAGTATGATCTTACTTTCCATTATAAAAAAAAAAAAATAGCTATTTTCCTTCTGATCCCCAGTCTTGCTGTTACTTCTGACATGGTTCAGATTAAAAGAAATATGGATTTTAAATTATGCTGCATCTGTCCCCCACACCTCTACACTGAGAACTGAGCAATCAGACACCGCTAATCGCTCAGTTCACTGTCATTCACTAGCCCTTTGCTCTGTCCCTCCCATGCTCACTGGAGCACTGGGCTGTGGAGGGGGTGGGAGCAGTTGGTTCAGGTTCTTAGTGGATTGCTGAGAGGTTGAGCCAGCTGCCGGTCCAGGTATCTGGGTGGATTCCAACCAAATGGTTGGATACTTTTCAGAGCCTGGACCAGCTCTGTGACATCAGCCAACAGCAGGCTTTAGCCTGCTATTGGCTGAAAACGGGTCACAGAAGTGCAGAAATAAGTGCACTCTTTTGATCTACATGAGAAGTGTATATAAATATATGTAGCAAGGTCCCAGGCCTCCTTTAATCTAATGAGAACCTCCAGGGCCAGGGATAGCATGGTGGGTGCAGAGTATTTAAAGTTATTGGGCACCAGACACTTCTTGAATGCAAAAGAAAGTTTATTTCTCTTAACAAACTTTTTGGGGGAGAGAGGGTTAGGGCCAGGATACCCTTAGGAAGTTATAAGATTAATTGACAGATTCCGAGATTTCAATAGGAGGACAAGCATGCAGGGAAAGGCATCCAGCAAGATGCCACATCTGCATGTGCAGGAATGCTGTCTCCAATGGCAACAGTCTTTAACAGTTCCTAACAGAAACGTAACAGTTCCTTTCTCTTTCACTACAATCACTCCTTGTAGTTCTTCAGCATACTGAGCTCCCAGTCTTTCACTAGACCCACTGATTCAGTGTCACTAAATGCCTTGAGCTCCTCCAATCTTCGTGGTGGCATCTTCCTCAAGCGTCACACCTGCTTCTCTGCTGCGTCCCTAGATTGGCACTCAAGGTACCTCTCAAGCTTCACCCCCGCTGGCCTGCTCAGTCCCTGGCTTGACACATAAGGCTGCTCTGCAAGCGTCACCTCCACTGGCTGGGTCCCTGGCTTGATACCCACTGAAGTTTCCAGATTCTTTACCGTCCACGGTTGATGAGAATGCTGCTCCAGTACTTGCTTCAGTTACTCATTGTGGTCCCTGGTAATAAGGCGGATAGTCCCTCACTGGCGACAGCTTCCCCTCTACCTCCAACCACGACAGGTTCTCTGGCCGGAAGAACCGTCACTTCTGGTTGGAGTGCAAGCTGCAATCCGAACCCTGCGCTGCTTTCTCTTGCTTCTGGATGGGCCCTCAGACAGCCTAGCAGCCAGATGTGTCCGTGATAGGCCCAATCGCTGGCCTAGCAGCCCAGGCAATACAACACATGTCCACCCAGACAGTTGTCTAGGTGGCACAGAACACCGATCACCTGACTCCACCCAAATATATAGGTTCTCCCAGCAGGCCAAGGGATTTAAGAAAACCCCTGGCCATTGGCTGGAATACCCCATATACCCATAATCTGACCTTGCAGTGCCCTTCTCATATGTAATGCCACCTAGTACCAGGCCACCTAGCAGCAGAAGAAAAAAGTGCAGCAAGTACAGACTTAGCATGAAATCAATTGATCCCTAACAATAGACCAAGGTAGCTATGCCTGGCAAGTAAATTTAGGAGCAACACTGCCTAAACACCAGGGTGCTACATCTATACAAGACAAGTTATAAATCCTATTATCTTCTTATAAAGTGACAGAGTTTCCCAGTTTACATCTTTGAAAAATTATAAACATGAAAACTTTTTGACATGCATGCTTACATTGGTTCAGTTTGGCACAGTGTAAGTGTGCATATACCATACCTGATGGCCTGTTGGGGAAGCTGGAAATCACTGTAGTAGCTGGGGCTATTAGAGTGATAGCCACAATCTTCCGGGTCCTGCCCATGTTCTATGCGAGCAGCTGCACACTGACCATAGGGTGTTGTTCACTCAGTACTGCCACTATTCATAGAACACCTTGTAGTTTTTTAAATTAATACAAGACATTCTCTAATTGGATGGGGGGGGGCTGGGATCATGACATCACTACCCCCCCTCCCCATGTGCCTTTTTTAATGGAGCTTTTAATTTGTCTTAGTAGAGGAATATTTAGATCTCACTGAACATGCAGAATTTAACACTGAGCAGTGTTACACTTTATAGACTTAATATCACAAGCAATATTGAGCAGTTTAATTACAATTATGGATCTCCCTACTAAAGACAAATATTTTTTTTGTTAATTTATGTAATCAATACACAATAAAGCATTCCACTGGTCAAAAAAAGTGTGTGTGTATATCCATTCTTCCTACAAAACACATAAAAATGCGGATAGTGTATGTTTCCCAGTATGGAAAACTGTAGATCATCAGTAGATCACAGATGTTCATGAGCCCAACGCTGTGATACAAACCAGATTCAAGACACTGAAACTGATTGATTTTTATGGTTTACTATGCATCATTGTTCTTATTATATTGTATTTTTAATAAAATTGTACTAGATGGAATTTAGGAGTTGTCATCCTTAGGCCCCTTTCACACGAGGCGGACTCCGTTTCTACGGAGCCCGCCTCGGTCCGCGGCTCAGCGGTAGATCAGTCCGTTGATCTCCGCTGAGCTGGCGGATGACAGGTCCCGCTCTGCTCACTGAGCGGGGAGGGACTTGTCAGGCGCCGCTGCCGCCTATGGAGGGATCGGATGAAAACGGACAGCATGTCCGTTTTCATCAGATCTCCCCCGATCCGATCCGACAGCGACGGACCTGGACGTAGAGCCATCTGTCTGCTTTTAGCGGATCGGACCGGGTCGGATGTCAGCGGACATGTCTCCGCTGACATCCGACGCTCCATAGACTAACATGGAGCGCCCGTTCAGGTCCGCCGTCAAAACTGACAGGCGGACCTGAACGGTCCGATCGTGTGAAAGGGGCCTTAACCTTTTTTCTGAAAATGCTAACTGCCTGGTGGTGACCAACCTTCTCACTTTGAGTGGCTGACCTAGAACAAGTATTAAGCAAAGTAAGAGTAAAAACAGAGCTTGAGATTTTCATTGTTGCCCCAACCATTCAGGAAAGTGCTAAAACCCATTGTTGGCCCAGATCAACCATTCAGGAAAGTGCTAAAACCTTTGGATTAGGACAACAGCCAGGCAACTTCTCAATAGGAAAGGTCAGCTATGGCAGCTTAAGCATAGGAGTACCTCGGGGTTTTACTTACTGACAATAAGTTGGGAAGATCTTGGTAAATGAGTTTTACTTCCTAACAGTTATATTTCTTTATATTTATAGCTGCTGATTCCAAGGAGCTACAGTTCTGGTTGATTCCGCTTCAAGCATGTGCCAAATATCATACTGAGACCAAGGTAAATAGCCTTTATTAAAAAAATATAATTCAGATATTTATACTAATACCTTTTAGTAAGAATGCAGCTAATGTGAGCAGAATGAAAAGAAAATGTAACAGTTTGAGAATGATTAAGGCTGGGTGCACACCGGTGTGCTGCCGTTTGGGTGCAGCTCAATTGTATTTTGTTTTACATATGGTTTTAGGTGCACTCCCATTGATTTCTATTAGACCATTTCAGAAAACGTACGGTCTAATAGAAGTCAATGGGAATTCTTCTAAGGCCTCATGCATGCTGGATGTTATAAAAATGGTAGTAGCTTTAGCTGTAGAATGCTGCATTAAAAACACAAGGTTTAAATACAAGTATATTAGATTACCTGTTAACTTCAGGTCAGCCCATGGTGACTACTGTCTGTTCCCACACCAAAGAGTGAGTTAGCTTGGTCACAATGCATTATATCCCCCCCCCCTCCTTTCTGTAGTGTGGCTAATATAATTCTCCCTAATTGGTCACTGTACCTAGTAAATGTATATTGGGCACAGCCTGATTGGATGAGTCAAAGAAGGCTGTTGTTTACTACCCAGGGAAGATGTTCTCAGGGAGAACAAAAGGCCAACCTTTGAAGTTGAACTAATTACAATGACACCAACACAACACTCAGTATTTTAAATATATTTCCCTCTAACTGAAATATATTTCTAATTGCAATATTTTACAGCGATTAATGGAGATTTCACATAATCCCATAAGGCAACAGATGGCCCCTTGTGGCCAGTTGAAAATATGAGACTCGGCCACACCTAGAATAATGGTTTATGTGCAATCTCCTTCAATATCTGGCACGTTTGACTTTGTCCTCTGAAATGAAATAAAACTCTTTGAGAAGAAAAAAAAAAACTTTTAAACTCTCCATCTCTACAGTTCACACTTCTGGATCCCAGTATTGGTAGTCATCACTTGTTCTGGATGTCATAAGTCCAAAATAGAAATCATGAGAAGCAGCACCAAAACAAAACAATAAGGAGAAAAAAAAAACAAAAACATGAGGATCCTTGTTCTCAACAGTCCAATAATAACAATAGTCCGATAATAACAGTACGAAAGTCCATAAGGCGAGTCTGGTCCTGTTGCCCTTGCTTCTGGGACGGCCTTCACTGGTGATTCCAATTGGATACAGCATACAATAACAGCCTGGGGACCAGCTTTTCCTGGCTTTCTAAGATTGTACTTTATTAATGTGGACAAAGGTAGAGAAATAAAAAACGCAAGTACATTTAAGACACATGCATTTAACTGAATGCTTGTCAGGTAAGTCTGAGCCATAAGGACCTTTGATTAGAATTGCCATAGATATACTGCGACATAGTAATGAGACCCCTTTCCCAGTGACATGTGTAACAATTTGAATGGTTACGCCCTTCAGCCAGGTGTCTGATTTTCATCCCCCCATCTTTCTTCCTCCATTGTCATATGCCTGCAAGTACCTCTGCCCCACCTTCTGTGGAATACCACGTTGTGTGTGTGTGTATGACTCTTCACGTGTTCAGGGGAATTTTGTTGCTATCGCAACTCACCACTAACCCCTTTTACTGGAACTGTGTTCCGTTCAACCTTGGCTGGTGCCAAACCTTTGGGCATATAGCTCCGTCCTTGGCTACCATATGTAGCTACTGTATGAATCCTGCCTTTAGCAGGCTACGGAAGAGGTCATCACTTTAAGAGTTCTCCGTGCAGATTAGGCAGTGTCGCCTACGCAGACAAAAATAACTTGATTTCAGAATACGGATAAGTGTGATGTCATCAGTCACTAGCGGCTTCAGGAACAATCAAACTAAATTACTCTTAAGTACAATTGTACTATACTCCCTGCTATTTGCCAATCACTATGAGTCTCACCAGTCCCAGTATATCTATATGATATTCACGCAATGCTCTTTGAACTTGGTTATGGCACAAAAAAGAAAACTGACCAACAAACAAAAAAAAATTGATCAATGACCACTTATGATGACTGCCCAATATTAGAACTGTAGAGAGGATTGTATGTCACATATACAAAGAAAATAGTCACATGACCAGGTGTAACCAGGTGTTACTGTCATAGTTGGTAATAACTACCATGACATATATTTATATAAAACAATTATCCAATGTCGAAAGAGAAGAAGAAAAACTGTTGGAACTTGGTCCATCCCCAAAATGCTATAGGGAAGCTTTTATATTCTATATCAACATTTCTAACCATTTTAAATGTTCTCCATATAATGTTCCCCCTACTCCCCTCTTTTTTTTAATTTATTTATTTATTTCACCCTAGTGACACCAAACTCAAGAATCACCATACAAAAAAATAAAGAAAAAAAAATAAAAATAAAGGTACTATAGGAGAGAAAGAAAAATAGTAAACATTAAAAAAAAGAATTAAAAAAAAAATTAAAAATCTTTCTTCGCCCCTTTGTTTTTTTTTGTAAACAAAAAAAGTTACTGTTAAGAAAAAGACAAGAATAAAAATGAGAGAAAAAAAAAAAAAAAGTAACAAATTAAAAAAAAATTGAATCTGTATTCTGTCAAAAAAAAACAAAACATTGAAACTGCCTTCAAACATTGTAGCTATTCAAAAGGTAACACCCTCTGTCGGTGGTGATTAACATATTAATTGACTCTCAGTGCAAATATATTTGCACGTCAATCAGGCCACAAGAACTTGTATTACAGAGAGCAGGATCTCTGTTTAAAAAAAAAAAAAAATGTTTAAATATTTTTCTTTTTAGAATTTAGTTGGGCCTGACTGCAATTAATTGGATTCAAGGCTTCTCCTTAAAACAAAAAAAAAATAAAAATTATGTTTTAAGGTCCTCTGTGTTTCAAAGTACTCTGTCCAATCTGGGTCCAATCATTTGTCCTTGTCTGTGTATTTCTCCTAAAATACAAAACTCAAAAATTAATAACATCTCACTGTACCTATCTGAGAGGTTCATAATGGACTAAACTAGTAGTGGATGATTGGAACAGACTTCCAGCTGAGATAATGCGTCCATCCACAGTAAGTACAGTCGAAAATGTACAGACACACCCACATATCTGTACTCTGACAAACAAAAAGTTATAGGAAACCTGGTGTGTTTGTAAGTACTTAAAGTTTAAGAAGACAACCTGTAGACATAAAACCTTTACACATATTAACAGCACATATGTCAATTTGGAAGGAAAAACAAAACACCAGATCTACTGAATCCATAAGATGCCACAGGGTGCAAAGCAATGCATTGTTATGTATTTTCCACGTATTAGAGTGAATGAAACTTCACTCTAAGCCACAGAAAAGGAAAAATTATCAAAACAAAATCCCTACAGTTTCTCAGAGTTATAGGGATGGAGATCTCTTATCTGTGCACAGGTTATTTATTCGCGAATACATATAAACTTGTAAAAAAAAAGTATTAATTTAAACTGGTACCAGTATTGAGCTCATTACAAACGAGAAAAATTAATAAAATAATCATAAACAGTACAAAGCATGCGCATTAGTGTGATCACACTTATTGTTGGCTATAAAAACAATGGTGAGTATACTCCTACAAAAAAAAAAAAATCTTTCTTTACACATGGACAGTTCATACCCATGCATTCCATCACTCAGACACACACATTCATTTAGATTGAACCCATACATCCTGGATAGAGCTTTGATAAATCGCAAATGAATTGTTATGTGTTTACGCAAACAGGAGAAAGGAAACAAAAAAAAAACAAACAAAAACCAAGAACACCAACCAAAAACAAATACATAAATAAAAAATATATAAAATGAAGCAAGAGTAGGCTTCTGTACTTAACACTACTTGTACCCTATACCTTTGAATATTTATGGCAGTCTTCTGATCCTTTGGGGAAGATAAACACCTGTATTACTAATAACCATGTTTGAATACCTAGCCTAATATACATTACCTTAGGTGTATGTATTTATGTATAAATACATTTATATTGATACACCTGATTAATATGTAAATACTTTTTCATGAGCTCCCTGCACCTGGAAAATATAACTTAGACAAAAGTTATTACCCTTTTCCCTTTCTTTCACACAAAGAAAACAAACACTGCCACATTGTTACATTTACATATTTACATTGGTATATGTTCACTGACATTCACCCTTGGATCTGGTGAAAACAAATGACTCGGATCATAGACATCTGAATGACACATTAGATCTGGTATTTCTTTTGCTGTTTCTACATTGCTTATATTTAAGGTTTGTTCCCAGTAAGGTGAAGTCCTAGCAGATAGCATAGATAGGTTGGCCCCCCCTCCAGTATTTTCTGCTTGAATGGAACAGATGGTTTTCTGTGGGACCTTAACAATTTGATCAAAAGATTGTTTTATTTCTTTCAGTTCTTTCCTACACTGTACCACATCTGCATGGCATGCTTCATATTTTACCTTAAGAACATGTTGTGATGTTTCCATTATTTTATTGGTATTTTCCCAATTATGAATATGCGACTTCAGTAGTTCAATCTCATTTTCAAGAGAGGTAATTGTGCTAATTAACTTAACCTCTTTCAGAACTGATTTCCTGTGCTGTAATCTGAGATCACTTTCCATGGAATTTACATTCAAAGGGGCGCATGAGGCTATTTGCCTTTGACTGGTACCTGGGGGGCCATGCCTATAGATCTTATCTTTGGAGGCATTGTAATTGTAATGGTGCCTCTTTCTGTTTGAAAAGGTGGCAAATTCTCCTGTAGTGTGACTTGCTAAATAGGTTTTGTTGTTTGTACTCTGGTGATAAATCTTTGATTTCACAGAATTAGACCTTCTGGCTACATGAAAAAATTTGTGCATACAGTCCATGATGCATTGATATGAATCTCTAAGGGGATTTATAAAAAATCCACATTTAATTTTAAATTTTGGATGGGCATTAGCTATTAGGAGGGTTTTGTACTCTGGGTCCTCTCTGTGTACGTTTCTCCGTTTGCCTACATAGTAAGCTGACCATAGCCTGTTTGCATAAAGAAGTGGATTCTCATTATTTTCCTGTTTTGTTCTATACGCTGCTTTTAAGCCTAGGTCAAAGGGATATATTATTTTTAGCAATTCATCTACAGTTTCATTGTAATCTGCTCTTCCTTCTTTAACATGGTCTGGTAGGGAAGACCATGTGTCTAAGTTAACTGTTAATAGTAAAACTTTAACCTGATCTCTGGAGTTGGCAACTCCCAGCAATTTACATCGTTGCAAGACATTATCTGCATGAAATGTTATGTGCACTCCTGGCAACAGTTTGCCAATATTGTTAGCTACAAGTAGCACATTTTCTAAAGACTGTCTGTCCTCCCTATCCATCTTTTGTGCTGTGCTCTCAATTCCTGTTGATATGCATACATACAGGAAACAGCTCTCTTTTTTTTTTTTTTAAATAGACTGAACCTTCATGCATAGAAACATTGGGCAACAGCTCTTTTCATCTCCTTCTAATGCATCTGGACTCTTCATGTACCAATTCTATATTATATTTAGCTTTTAACAAAAGTTATGTGTTCCTCGTAGGCTCCCTATTAATTACACACTGTAGAACACAGCTATTTCTTATAGCCCATTTCTATATCGAGCACATAGAGCACCCAATGTTCATTTTTTTAGCATTCAAATGAAAAACCCTTTCAAAGTGTGCCTTTTGTAGATATTGCAACCCCTTGAGATATTGCTGAAAGAGACCACCAAATTTTTCTGTCCCTTCGTGGTCGCCATTTTGTTGACTAGTTCTGTATTTTGTGCATACACCTCAATCATTGTAGTAGTATGGACATATACATATCTAGATCTGAGAGATCTTACAACAAAGAGGTAGTTCGTTCCGCAATACACATTTATTAATAGGGTTACATAATCTATACAAAGTACACACCCAACAGTATTTACAACACAATGTACAGTGTAGGTCTCCTGGCTTACATGGTATTTACGAATTACCCACAACACCCATATTTACAGTACAGTATAAAATACAAGTATATTAGATTACCTGTTAACTTCAGGTCAGCCCATGGTGACTACTGTCTGTTCCCACACCAAAGAGTGAGTTAGCTTGGTCACAATGCATTATATCACCCCCATCTTTTCTGTAGTGTGGCTAATATAATTCTCCCTAATTGGTCACTGTACCTAGTAAATGTATATTGGGCACAGCCTGATTGGATGAGTCAAAGAAGGCTGTTGTTTACTACCCAGGGAAGATGTTCTCAGGGAGAACAAAAGGCCAAACTTTGAAGTTGAACTAATTACAATAACACCAACACAACACTCAGTATTTTAAATATATTTCCCTCTAACTGAAATATATTTCTAATTGCAATATTTTACAGCGATTAATGGAGATTTCACATAATCCCATAAGGCAACAGTTTCTTTCTCGTACATCATGGGACACAGAGTCAGGCTAATATTCTCTACCTGCTGGGTTATACTCCATCTCCAGGTGAATGGACACTGGTAGACCAAAGGCCTTTAGACAGGAAGTGATCCCCTATATAACCCCTCCCATACAGGAAGTACTTCAGTTTTTTACCAGTGTCTGCAAGGTGGATGGCACGATTTGTTTGAGCTCTCTGAGCTCCAGGTTCTTAAATGAATCAAGGGATTGACCGATTGGATCCATTTGACACAGGCTTTATATGCTTAGATAAATGGTACCCGAGCCTCGCAAAGAAGACTCAAGATCCTGCGAGGTTTTGCCTGTAATGTGGCCTCCGGACACTGGACTCTGCGAAGTGGAATCCTAGACACTACAGCGCTAAGGCATTCCTGCAGGGGGGGCTGTACAGGTTCAAGGGAGTGGACCCTAAACATGAAAAGGGTACCCAGTCCTTGAAGGTTCTCAAGTGACAGGAACCCGCCGTGAAGGGTGAAGATTGGGCTCTTAGTTTTTCAGCTGCCCTGCGCCTGGACGGGTAAGTGAAACCCCTTTACTTATTATTGTGGAGTGTCCCAGTGATTGTAACAATCGGTCAAGCTAGCTAGAGGCTGGACACCTGTGTGCGGTGACCATACGGGGGAGTTTTGGGCTAGCTGTGGGTGTTTACAAAGTCTACCCTTTCTGCTTGTGTCTGGCTGCATTTTTACCTGTATGATGGTGCACGACAGTGCGCCATTTCGCCTTGGTTCACTCTTGCGCACGTGTGTTCGCAAGAGTGCCGCTGTGCTCAGCAGTTTGTTTGGTGGCCATGGCACACGTGGCTTCGCTGCACATGCACAGTAGCCTTTATCTGGGCGCACGTAAATTTGCGTCATATGCGAATACAGTCACACCCGCTCAGCGGGACTGGACACGTGCGTGTGCAAGCACGCACAGAACTTTCCGGCGCACATCCAGCTATTTAAGCTGTGTAGGCCAAGCATGCAGTGCTTCGAGAAGGCAGCTGTGGGACACAGAGCAGGCTCTGCACAGACATTTGCAGCAGTTCATTTTTTCCTAACCCGGGTCACGTGAGTCACCAAGTGTTGCTTGGCATGCTAAAGGTGCTTAGTAGGATTGTTACATAGGGGCTTGGTGAGCCCTATTAAAGGGTCTTCCTTCTGAGGTGTTTTAATACTACACCCAAGTACTCTTTTTGTGGCTGGTAAATGTCTTCAAAAAAGAGGAGCAGGACCAACTACAGGGAAGGGCACACCTATGTCGTTAGTAGTTCCTGATGAACCTAGTTGTATCCCTAATATTGTATCCCCTGATGACCAGACGCTTCCGGCAATCTGAGCCGCTGCGCCTATCTGGTAATGTACCTACAGTCAACGCTGCTGCTTCACCCTTTATCACCAAGGATGAACTATCCTACTCGGCCCTAGCCGGGTTAGAGCACAGGATTGCTGGCATGATTGCCTCCATCCCGCAGGGTGACAAGAAGCATGACAGATCCCCCCCTGCTCGGAGCTTCCTAGGCTGGAGCAGGAATAAGTTGAAGATGGGCAAGAGCTTAAAGCTCAGGATTCTGTGAAGGGCACAGCAGGTGAGTCTGCTTCCGAGCAATCTGGACAAGAAGATATCCAGTTGATGTCTGCCTCTCAGTCGCAGGGGCTTTTGATCTTGACTCTGACCGAAATGGTTCATTCTGCTTTTAAGTTGCCCCTCTGGTCCTCTTTGGGATCCCTGAGGCCTCTTCAGGCTGCATAGGCTTTCCCCCTACACCCCCTGTTGGAATAGGTGGTGTATGCTGATTGGAAACATCCTGACAGGATTGTTTTCCTCCTAAGAGGTTTTCCCTTTTATATCCCATGGATGAAAAGTTTGTTAAAAAATGGAGCATGCCAGCTGTAGATGCAGCAGTTGCTTCCTGCTGGACTGAACTGAACTTGTCCAGTAGATAACACATAGGGCTTGAAAGGCCCTGTTGACAAGAAATTGGAGTCATTATTAAAGGCTTCCTTTTCTTTGGCCAGTTCAGCTATTCAGCCAACTGTTGCAGCAATTGGTATCTGCCAGTTCGTAAAGGATAAGGTCAAACGGCCTAACCAGGAGGATGATCTGCCGGAAAGTAAGAGCGCTGTGTTTTGCTGTTGATGCCTTAAAGGATTCAATACAGCAGGTTTCTAGTTTGGCTCTCTTGTCTGTACATATGCAAAGACTTTTGTGGCTTAAGAACTGGTCAGCCGAGCTTCCTTATAAAAAGTTAAAAAGTTATTGGCAGGTTTCCCTTTTCATGAGGAACGTTTATTTGGTGATCATTTGGACAAGTATATCCAAAAGATTTCCGGAGGGAAGAGTTCTCTACTTCCTGTGAAGAAAAGCACCAGACGTCCCTTGTTTAAAACCTCAGGGACTGCTTCCTCAAATGTCTCAGCGTCAAGGCGGTTCCGCTGCCAACAGGGTGGTAGGGCCAGGGGCAAGCCGCAGGGCCAGGGCCAGAAGAATCCCTGGGTCCAAAGCTCCTTTAAACCCAGCACCAAGCCCTTCTTTTGAGGGGATGCCCCCACTCCATCGATTGGGGGGAAGGCTGCTGAACTTTGTGGACATTTGGAGAACAATAATTCAGGACGAGTGGGTCACCTCAATTACATCTTGCGGTTACAATCTGGAGTTGCAGAGGGTTCCCCCTCAGAGGTTTTTAAGATCCAGCGTTCCCTCCAAAAAGAAACTTATTGCTTCAGGCACTACATCATCTAGTTCATTAACGAGTGATAGTATAGGTTCCTGTATCCGAAAGGGGCACGGGTTTTACTCAAACCTGCTTATGGTCCAGAAACCAAACAGGGACACAAGGCCCATTTTGGACCTAAGATCCCTGAACACATATCTACTCTAATACAGTCCTTTTGGATGGAGTCTGTCCTCTCAGTAGTAGCCTCACTCCAGAGGGGAGACTTTCTAGCTTTCATTGATATAAAAGGCGTGTATTTACACATACCTTTCTGCCTCATCAGAGGTTCCTACGTTTTGCAGTAGAGGAACATCATTTTCAGTTTGTGGCTCTACCCTTCGGGCTTGCTACAGCTCCCCAGGTGTTCACAAAGGTCCTAGCACCAGTACTGGGTGTTTTAAGGGCCCAAGGGATCCTGGTGCTTGGGTATCTGGACGACCTCCCACTCAGAGATCACTCATTACAGGCTCTAGAACAGAGCATAATATGCACAGTGCTGTATTTGAAGAGCTTAGGCTGGATCATAGATACCAAAAAAGTCAGCCTTGAAACCAGCTCAAAGTCTAAAATATTTATTTAGGTCTGATCCTAGATATGGTTCGGGCAAGAGTATTCTTGCCACCTGTAAGGATCTGTGCCCTGAAGATTCCGTTGTGTCAGATAAGGGGCATCAGACAACCCTCCATTCGGCTCTGTATGAGTCTTCTACGGAGGATGGTATCCTCCTTTAAGGCAGTGCCCTAAACAAAAGAACTCGCTGCTCCAGGTGATTAAACAAGAATTTTGATGGGTCTTGGAGTGCAGCCATTTCTTCAGTGTTGAGGCAGTGCCCTATGCCCTGTTCCATTCCGGGCCTTTACAACAAGACCTCTTGATGGCTTGGAACAGAAGAGGACAAGCCCTGGGTTATCCAATGTGCTTATCTCCTCGGGCACGATGAAGCCTAAACTGGTGGTTGCAGGATCAGAACCTACGAAAGGGAAAATCCTTTCCTTCCGGTAACTTGGAGAGTACTGACCACAAATTCTAGTCTCTCAGGCTGGGGAGCGACCCTAGAAGGGCTCACAGCTCAGGGGAAATGGTCAGGGATGGAACAGATCCTGCCCATCAACGTCCTGGAATTACAGGCAGTACGTCTGGCCCTATGGTCCTGGACGGTGGAGCTTCAGGACTGCCCTATCAGGGTTCAGTTCGACAATGACATTGCAGTGGCCTATATAAACCACCAAGGCGGTACCAGGAGTAGTTCAGCTCTGAAGGAGGTGAACCACATACTAGCCAGGGTAGAAGAACATGTGCCGATTCTATCGGCAGTCCATATCCCGGGAGTAGAGAACAGGAAGGCAGATTATCTCAGCAGATCTGCCCGGGGCAATGGTCCCTACACCCAGAGGTTTTCCAGGAATGTTGCCAACGTTGGGGATGGCCAGAGGTCGACCTACTGGCATCCAGGTTAAACAACAAACTACAGCAGTTTGTGTTCTGAACAAGAGATCCTCTGGAAATTGGAGCAGATGCTGTGGTAGTTCCATGGAGCCAATACTCCCTGGTTTATGCTTTCCCTCCAATCCCTCTCCTTCCACATTCATTGCACAGGATTCAGAGAGAGGGGGTTCCAGTCATTCTGGTGGCACGAGCCTGGCCCAGAAGGCCCTGGTTCCCGGAGATTGTGAGACTGACAATAGACGGCCATGGGCGCTTCCAGATTACCCTGATCTACTGTCTCAAGGTCCTATATTCCACCCCAATTTACAGTCTCTAAATTTGACGGCATGGCTATTGAAGCCAGGGTGTTAAAGGACTGTGGCATCTCAGGACCAGTGGTTTCTACTCTAGTGAATGCTAGAAAAGCTGTCACTAGGCAGATCTAATATAAGGTCTGGAAGACTTATTGCTTGGTGTGAAGGCAAAAAATGGAATCCTCAGAAATACGTGATTGGGAGAATTCTCTTTTCTACAGTCAGCTGTGGAAATCAAATTGGCTTTGAGTACAATCAGAGGTCAAGTTTCAGCCCTATCAGCATTCTTCCAAAGGCCTTTAGCCTCCCATTCACTGATCCTCACCTTTATGCAGGGGGCAACTCGCTTGCTTTCCTCCATTAGGTCACCTATGTGTCCTTGGGACTTGAACTTGGTGCTGTCTGTGTTAAAGAGACAAACATTTGAACCTATCAGGGAAATTCCATTAGACTTGCTGTCACGCAAGCTAGTGTTCCTGATCGCCATCAGCGCGGCTAGAAGGGTGTCGGAGTTGGTGACCCTTTCGAGCAGGGCATTATTTTGCCTTCTTTTTTCTCTCAGCCTTGCTTGGCGAAAGAGAGACGAGTGCATTCATTGGATAATGTCCGGGCAGTCAAGGTTTATTTGTCTAGATCTGTGGAGATCCGAGGATCAGACTCCTTTTTTGTTTTATCAAAAGGACCCAAGAAGGGGCAGGCATCTTCCAAGGCTTCCGTTGCCAATTGGGTCCATCAATATTCAGGCCTATGGTCTGAAACATAAAGCTCCTCCCTTTAGGGTGACCAATTGGGTCCATCAATATTCAGGCCTATGGTCTGAAACATAAAGCTCCTCCCTTTAGGGTGAGAGCTCATTCTACCAGGGGTGTAGGAACCTCCTGGGCTTTTCGCCATCAGGTATGTGTGGCTCAGATTTGTAAGGCTGCCACCTGGTCTTCAGTGCATACGTTCACAAAATTTTATCAAGTGGATGTTTGAGCAGCCGAGGATTCGGCTTTCGGCCGCAGTGTACTGCGAACTGCCGTATAAGTTCTGATGGCTATTGTTTGGCAGGGTGTCTCCCTCCCCTCAAGACTATTGCTCTGGGACCTCCCAGCAGATAATGAATATTAGCCTGACTCTGTGTCACGTGATGTATAAAAAAGAAAATAGGATTTTTTCGTCATACTTACCATAAAATCATTTTCTTTGAGTACATCATGGGACACAGAGATCCCTCCCCTCTTTTTTGAGGATTCAGTGCTTGCTACAAAACTGAAGTACTTCCTGTATGGGAGGGGTTATATAGGGGATCACTTCCTGTCTAAAGACCTTTGGTCTACCAGTGTCCATTCACCTGGAGTTGGAGTATAACCCAGCAGGTAATGAATATTAGTCTGACTCTGTGTCCCATGATGTATGAAAAAGAAACCTTGTGTTTTTAATGCAGCATTCTACAGCTAAAGCTACTGCCATTTTTATAACATCCAATGTCCCATGATGTACTCAAAGAAAAGGATTTTACAGGTATGGGGAAAGAATCCTATTTTTTAGCATTCTGCAGTGTTTTTGCATTAGTGTTTTTCCTTGTCAAAAGAAGTTTATTGAGTATACAATGTTATAAAGATACATAAAGATACATAAAGTAAGTTTACAAGGATCTATAAAGTAAGCTCATTGTTTTACAGTAGGGTTTATATAGGTAAATATCATGAAATTTCAAATATTAAACATTGGGTTCACGTAAACCTAAATTAAAGATATATATCATTTCCTTAGTTACTTTTGTAGGTATTTAAATGATTTATACCTACTATACATATTGTTTACAAGTAGAGTGTATATAGGTCAAATAAATTCTGATAATGAGCTTTAATCGTAAGGTGGAGAAAAGGAAAGAGAAAGAAGAAAAAGGGTTGAAAGGTAGAGGTATGGTCCACAAGGTTGTCCCGCTCATCAGTTTATTATTCTTTTTAGTTCTCTTTGAAGCCTTAGAATGGGTGTCTCTGTAAGTCATTTAATCTGTTACCATGGCAACAGGACAGCGTCATTGAAATTTGACAGGAACTGTTGTTTTATCCAAGGATGCCAAAGTTTTTCAAATTTTGGAATTTGATTTTGATCGATGGCTACCATCTTAGCATGGGACATTGTATTATTCATTCTGCGAATTGTTTCTGCTAGTACCAATGTAGGAGATTTCCATGCCTTGGCCACTGTTTGTTTTGCAGCCGTTATTAGTTGGATCATAAGTTTGAATTGAGAGAGTGTTAACCATTCCGGTTTTAGATTAAGTAAAGTTAAATATGGATCTGGTTGTATTATTTTTTTAAATATTTTAGATGCAATCACGAAGACTTCCTTCCAGAAGGTTTGGATTACTGGGCACGTCCACCATATGTGTAAATATGTGCCTATTTCTGGGCATCCTCGAAAACAAAGAGTTGAGGTATTAGGTGAATATTTTGCCACTCTAGCGGGTACAAGGTACCAGCGAGTTAGGACTTTATAATTTGTCTCCAGTGCCAAGATGTTGGGTGAAGATGACTTAGATGTGAGCCATATATTAGACCAGTCCGTGTCTTCTAAAGTTCGTCCCAGGTCCTCCTCCCACCTCTGAACGTAAGAGGGTCTATTAAGATTTGCTACTCCATATAATTGATTATAAAGTGATGAAATTGTACCTTTAGCAAATGGATCTTTTGTACAGATTGATTCAAAAATGGATAATTGGGATAATGGTGTATCCCCCTTTAGGAATGGTGTATAGAAATTTTTGATTTGGAGATATCTAAATATCTCAGAGTTTGGTAGGTCATATTTTTCTCTAAGCGATGGGAATGAAAGGAATGATTTAGATGCTATGAAGTCATTTAGTGTCTGAATGCCTGATGTTGTCCAAGCTTTAAAGGAATTTGGGTAGATCCATGCCGGATAAAAGGCCGGATTTCTGATAAAAGAAAGGAGAGGATTGTGTGGAGATTGTAACTGATATTTGGTTTTTAGTTTATCCCAGAGAGATAAGAAGTGTTTAGTTATGGGATTATGAATTTTAAAGCGGTCTTTAGGATCAAGCCATAATAAATTTGATATTAATAGAGGGTCATTTTCTGAAGCCTCTATAAATACCCATAATGGGATTTCCTGTTTTGCATGGTATTTGGACAGACTGGCCAAATGTGCTGCTCTGTAGTAGTTAGTAAAATTAGGGTATCCCAGGCCTCCTTTATTTTTGGGAAGATGTAGTGTGTGTATAGGTATACGTGGTTTAGAAGAGCCCCATATAAACGAAGTTGCTCTTTTTTGTACTATTCTCAAAAAATAGGAAGGAATTGGAATAGGGAGGACTCTGAATAGATAAAGCAATTTGGGTAGAATAGTCATTTTGATTGCATTAATCTTCCCTATCCAGGATAAAGGAAGTTGCGACCATTGTTTTATTAGATTTGTGATCTGTCTTAATACAGGAGGATAATTGGTTGAGAATAAGTCAGAATGAGATGCTGTTAAATGAATTCCAAGATATGGGATTGATTTTTCTGCCCATGTGAATGGGAGTGCAGCCCCAGCCGGGATCAATTCCATGTTTGTGAGTGAAATATTAAGAACTAGGCATTTCTTAGGATTAATCATAAGGCCGGATAGGGCTGCAAATCCATCAAGAGCTGGTATTAAGTTAGGACCAGAGACCTGTGGTGATGATAGAAAAAGTAATATATCGTCTGCAAATATACATAATTTGTGTGTAATACCTCCTACTTCAATGCCAGTTATAGTTTGGTTTGTTCTGATGTATTGGGCCATGGGTTCGAGTATAAGGGCAAATAATAAGGGAGATAATGGGCAACCCTGTCGGGTACCTCTTTCGATATTAAAGGCTTCAGATTTGTATCCAGCATATTTTATATAGGCTTTGGGTTTATTATATAATGCTTTGATCCAATGTAAAAAGTGGGGTCCAAAACCCCATTTTTGTAATGAATATTGCATATATTGCCAGGATACTGTGTCAAATGCCCTCTTAATATCGAGAGATAGAAAACATAAAGGGATTTTCCGTTTTTTAGCAATATGTGCCAATAACACTGCCCTGCGTATATTATCGCCTGCCTGTCTATTTGGCATGAAGCCTACTTGATCTCTATGTATTAATTTTCCTATAATGCTATTGAGGCGTTTTGCTATTATTTTTGCTAATAATTTAATATCGAGGTTTAACAGAGAGATAGGCCGATAATTCACACAGGAAGTATCATCAGAAAGGGGTTTTGGGATCATACAAACAATTGCCATTAGTGTTTCTTGCCGAAAAGAATGTCCATCTAGAAGTTTGTTAAAAGTTTCAGTGAGAATGGGAGAGAGTATTTCTGAGAATGTTTTATAGTATAAAGCCGAGTAGCCGTCTGGGCCTGGTCTTTTGTTAAGTTTTAGGTCTTTTATGGCGTTAGCAACTTCATCTATAGTTATAGGCTCATCCAAACTGCTTTTTTGATTCTGAGATAACTCAGGTAAGGTTATTTTTGAGAAGAAGGATTCAGCTTCTGTAGGATTAAATTCATTGTTTGTCTTGTATAAAGTTGCGAGATGTGAGTGAAATTTATGGACTATTTTAACTGGATTACAAGTGTAAACATTTTTTGATAATTTCAAACGTATTGGTTTGAAAGATTTGTTAGTTGAATTTAATGCCCGAGCCAAATATGTACCTGGTTTGTTTGTATTCATGTAGAAATTGTGTTTGGAGCGTTTGAGGGATTTATCAACTGACTCAGTGAGAAATAGATCGTATTCCAATCTAGATTTTTCCAGATGAGATTTTGTACTCTGAGATGGATTATCTTGAAATGATATGTAGGCTGCATTAAAATTGAGTTCTAGTTTTTTTGCTAGATTTTTGCGTTCCCGTTTAAATAGTGCCATTTGTCTTTGTATTGTACCACGCAAGACAGGCTTATGAGCTTCCCACAGTATTATTGGGGAGATGTCTGTTGTATTATTAATTGATATGTATTCCTTTAAAACTTGTTCAATGGCCATCTGATGTAGTGGGTGTTTGAGCATTATGTCCGGTAAGTACCACGTTGGGTCATGCGCTTTTGGTATGGCTGAGGCTATAGTAGTGTATACTGCATTATGGTCAGACCACGGAATCGGAATTATATCTGATGCAATAATTTCTGGTATCATTCCTATTGTTAGAAAAATATGATCTATTCTGGTGAAGGTTTGATGAGGGTGCGAGAAATAAGTGAATTTCTTTTTCATTGGGTTACTTTCTCTCCATGAATCTACCAGATTGTATTTGGAAAGAAGTTGAGAAAAAGGTAATCTAGAGGTTATTTTGGATGGTGTAAAAGGTGATTTATCTAGAAATGGGAGGAGGACCTGGTTCGAATCCCCACACATTATCACTGTTCCTATTTTGTGTGTATTAATCACTTGTAATATATGTGAGAGGAATGGTGTAGGTTGTTTGTTAGGAGCGTAGTAGGAAATCACTGTGATTGCTGTATCCATTATATAACCCATGAGTATCAGGTATCTACCTTCTGGGTCTTTAATTTCTGATGATAAGGTGAATGGTGTGGATCGGTGAAATGCAATTAGAGTTCCCCTTTGCTTGGTACAGGCAGAAGCCGTGTAAATTTGTTGATAAAAAGGAGAAATATATTTTGGATTAGAATCTTTGGTGAAGTGTATTTCTTGGAGGCATACTATGTGAGCCTTCTTGTTATGGAAAGTACGGAAGGCTTTGGTCCTTTTTTGAGGGACATTTATTCCCTGAACATTCAGGGAAAGTATATTCAGTGGTGCCATGGCAATAGATCAAATAGTTTTGACTTACTTTTTGTTATGCAGAGCTGACTGCGCAGATCAACCTGTGTGGACTGAAGAGATGAATAGATAGAAAAGAAACCAGTGAATTCTGGAGTAAAGAGTAAACAAAAAACATATGAGATTAGATGATACATTGTATAAATTATTTTTTGCAAGTAATCACAATTTACCCGTGAAGGAGAATAAATATCTCTCTCAGGGGAATAAGTGCCTTCGTCACACTCCCACATAATATGGTTGGGAGAATGAGGAGGGCTAATGGGGGTACACGGATCTTCCGCTTACAGGAGAGAAGTGCTATGTCAAAAGACATCAAAATGATGTTTCATTAATTGGAGTGCAGAATATAGTTTTTGTTGAAATTATTTATTTCAGGGTGGTTGTATATGGTTAGTCTTGCCCTAGGCTAAATAATTCAGTTAGAAAGGTACTGTTAATAGTTAAGAGTAAACAATTACATATTTTATTCATATGTAACTGTTTAGATATGTTAACTCATAAAATTGAGGTTGTATTGCTTCAGATTAGAATAAACAAAAACATAATTCTAGGAACTAGTTAGGTAATAATATATTTGTTTTAAGAAAAGAAAGAAAAAGCTTCCATTACTTCTGGATTATTGAACATATTTGTCCTAAAAAGTAATAAATCTATTGTTATTACCTGATAATATATAACTGAACAAGAATTTCCTTATTTCACTTATATATTCTAAGGCTATATGAATCAGAAGTAATAAGAAATATAACTGGAATGTAACATGATCCCACACAGTGTGTGACTATCAGAATGCAGTTACATTCAGTTATAAATATAGGTTTTTTATAGAGAACCATCTCTTAGTATAATAAAGAGATATCAGGAATTAGGATGTCAGTCCATTGAATCTTCTTGGTCCATGGATGATGTGGCATAACGGCCTCTTTTGTGAGAATGATGATTCCCATTTTGTTCTGAAATTTTCTGGGTGCTGCCTGAAGGTGAAGATGACGCCATTCTTCTGCGTGTGGGAGTGTTGCTGCTTGTGGGTTCTGTCAGATTTAATTTTAAAAGGGTTTGTTGTAGTTCATCTGCTGATCTGCTTCTGTAAATTGTACCTTGGTAGTTAAATCTGACTGAAAAGGGGAAGCCCCATTGATACATAATGTTGTGGCGTTGCAGTTCCATTAGTTGGGGTTTCATGGATCGTCTTTTAGTAATAGTAAGTTGGGATAGGTCAGCAAAAATTTGATAATTGTGTCCTTGAAAATTAAGTTCCTTTTTTTCTCTTGCAGCAATTAGTATTTGTTCTTTCGTTCTGTAATAATGAAATTTTGTGATTATATCACGTGGGGGTCCATCTTTCTTTTTGGCTGTGAGGGCTCTGTGTACTCTGTCCAGTTCTAAACGTTCAATAGGGATATCTGGCTTTAGTTCTTGTAATAGAGCAGTAATAGTAGATTGCAGGTCTGTCACAGTTTCAGGTATTCCCCTTATGCGTAAGTTTGAACGTCTGGCTCTATTTTCGTAATCTTCGAGCTTAGTTTGAAGTATTAAATTCTCTTTTTTTAATTGTTCCAATTCTGTTATATTTTCTTGGGTTGTAATTTCAATTTCATCCATTTTTATTTCTAAGGCTGCGGTGCGGTTTCCCAGCTCTCTTATTTCTTTGGTTAGGCTTTTTGTTATTTGGTCTGAGGTTTGTTTTAAAGCCTTATGAAGCATCTTTTCAAATTGTAATAATATTACTGGGGATACTGAGGAGGCTTGTGGAGAAGTTTGTGAGAGGATTTGTTCTGTATCTGACTCAAATGGAGAGTCTTGCTGTGACATTTTCTGTCTGTGAGAGCGCCCTGATGCTGTGTCTTGTGAGGTGACTGGAGCTGCTTCAGCTGCAGTGAGTGCCTGTGAGCTCTTTGTGAGGTGATTTTTATTTCTGCCACGGTTTCCTCCCAGTACCATATTTCCTGCCCAAACTTTCACAGTTTGTTCCCTGGGGCAAAAAGGTTCAAATGGATACCTTTTGAGCCTGCAGGCTCCGCTTTGTCCTTCTCTTCTCTCCTCAGCGGTGTGGAGCTCTAACAATGCATGTCTGCTCTGCTAGGCTCCGCCTCCTGCCCTCCCAAACATTCTGCATTAGTGTTTTTAAGAGTTTTTTTTTTTTTTAGGGTTTTTTTTGTTTTTAAGCAAAACTATTCTCCCACAAAAGCTGATCGCTCCAAATACTCATAAATGCAGAATATCTGCATTTTTTAGCTGTTTTTCCGAGTTAGAGCGTTTTTACAGCTGAAACTCCTCTTCAAACCCACTAGTTCTGTTTTTTTTCCATCCAGAAAACGCCCCTGCCAAAAAACGCTGATAACAACCTATGTGTGCATGGACACATATGATAACATGCCTGGGAGTTTACTGGCTGCAGAAATAAACACTGGAAGCCAAAAACAGCAGCTGTAAAAACATCCAGTGTGCACGAGGCCTCAAGCCGTGTGTAAAACGCACGTGTGATTGTGCTACACCAAAATGGCAGCACACCGGTAAACCAGGCCTTAATTTCAACTACAGTTGAACAATCAACAAGAGCTGTTGATTTAACATGCCTTTTGACATGCAGTCATGCAAGTTCTGTTTCCATACAGAGATATGAGGCCAAGAGCTTTCTGGTGTCTGCTGCAGAAAGAACATACTGAGCTGAATTACTTCAGCTTCATATCGCATTACAATACAAAAACCTTTGTAAGTTGAATTATAAATTACTGGATGTAAATGTGTGAGGGCCGGCACAGTGTTTCTCCTCTCTAGTGCTTCTAATATGATTTCAAAACATTGTGAGTGCGGACACACTGCGGGAGGCCTGAGAAGGCCAGATAGACTTTGTACTCATTTCGGATATTCATTTTGCAATGTTGTTGTGATATCAAGGGTCGTATGGGCATCTCTATTAAAGTTCTATTGAACCCCATTTCACATTTCAGACTGTTATTTGTTGCTCTATTATATGTGCACTTATACTTTAAAGGGGTTGTAAAGGTAAAAAATTTTTCACCTTAATGCATTCTATGCATTAAGGTGAAAAAACTTTTGACAGTACCGCCGCCCCCAGCCCCCCCGTTTTACTTACCTGACGCCTCGAATCTTCGCTGCTCGTGCTCGTCATCTTCATTGCAGCTCAGCCTGGTCGCTGATTGGCTGCAGTGGATGGATTGAAAGCAGCGCAGCCATTGGCTCGCGCTGCTGTCAATCACATCCGATGACGCGGCGCGCCGGGGGGCGGGGCCGAGTGATACAGCGAGCGGCTATAGCCGCCGGCTGTATCACGGGAGCGTGCCCGCAAGCACTCACCACCGTGCGAGGGAGCTCGCATGAAGGTGGTAAATGCTTGCGGGGAGGAGCTGAAACAGCCGCCGAGGGACCCCAGAAGACCAGGTTCGGGGCCACTCTGTGCAGAACGAGCTGCACAGTGAAGGTAAGTATAACATGTTTGTTATTTAAAAAAAAAAAAAAAATAACTTTACAACCCCTTTAAAGCTGAACTCCAGGTATGATCTTTATTGTTTAGTAACATTGATCCAGCTTGGCACAGTGTAAGTATGCACATCTTATACCTGTTGGGAAGCTGCCAATCACTGTAGTAGTAGTAGGTGATATTACAGTGATAGCTGTGATGTTCCAGGTCCGGTGCTCCCCCACCACTGCCACCATTTATAGAACATCTTGTATTTAATTAAATCAGTTGTAAACCACTGCAAGTTTTTTTTTCTTACCTGCAAGGCAAAGGCAGAATGTGCTAGTATGCATCGCATTCTAGCACATTATGTGAAACTTATCTGAAAACGAAGTCTTCCAGCGATCAGCTTCCATCTGCATGCGCACGGGAGCCACTGGTTACGGCACAGGGCTCTGAAGAAATGGCACAGGTGGCCGTTTCTTCAGAGCGCATGCGCCAGTAATGTCACTGGCTGCGTGTACAGTAAATATCTCCTAAACGGTGCATGTTTAGGAGGTATTTACACTACCTACAGGTAAGCCTTATTATAGGCTTACCTATAGGTAAAATTCAAAGATGGAAGTTTACTTCCTCTTTAAATGAAGGCATGCTCTGATTGTGCGAGGTGGAGATCGTGCTGTGGCCTCTGAAATGGTTCAGATTAAAAGGTTAGTTCACTTATACTGATGTATGCCAACAACATCCCCAAGCCTTACAGATCATGGAGATTGTTACAATACTGTCCCTTCTCACCAACTCATCCATCAGAGAGTACCTTGTATTCATTGAAAAAAAATACAAACGCTATCTGTGAATGACGTCAGTACTGCGCAAGTCACACCCTGTGTGTCAGTGTGTAGAGGGAAAGCCCTCAGGTATAAGATATGAATACGTACATTGGTCTAAGCTGTATTACTAATATGTATTTAACCTGTCGCTATGTTAATTAGTAAATTGTCAGTCTAACTATGTCTACATGGTTGCTTTAACTCTATAGAGGCAAATTTACATAATTTGAATCTGTTTTTTTAGGTCAACCTTATTTTTTGAAAAACAATCCTGCATTAATTTTTGATCCTTTCATAAAAGAAAAAAAAAAGCAGAGTTGAATGAAAACTTGTTCACAATATGTTGACAAACTGGCCAATAAGAAAGTCTCATGAACTGATGGAATGTCCTTCCAGCTAGTAGAAAAAGTGGTGCTCTTGGCTCTTTTTAATAAGTTTTCCAGTTTTTATTTTGGTTGTAAAAAAAAATGTTTACAGAGCTCAATATTTCAATGCTCAAGTATGTAAAAGAATCAGTTCCCGCCGACCGAACGCATATATGCGTACTCGGCTTTCCGGGGTTATACCGGGATGATGCCCGCAGCTGCAGGCATCATCCCGGTACCGTTGTTTGTTCAGCGGGTGATCGGCTACCCGAATATAACAACCGCCGCTGTTACCGGGCCTCCCGTGCGATCGGGAGGCCCGGTGTCCGTTCCGCTGCCTTCGGCGGCTGGGGGCGGACTGGAACGAAGCTGCGAGCGGCTTCGTTCCAGCCTTCTTCTTGTAAATGCGGAAGCGACGTCATGACGTCACTTCCCGTTTACTCGGCTGCCAATGGCGCCGAATTTAAAAAAGTACACAGTATTCAGAATCGCCGTTTTCGGCGATCTGAATACTTTGAAGTGTAAAGGAGGGATGGGGGGTCTTTTAGACCCCCCATCCCTCCATAAAGAGTACCTGTCACCACATATTACTGTCACAAGGGATGTTTACATTGCTTGTGACAGCAATAAAAGTAAAAAAAAAAAAAAAAAAATTTAAACACAATTTATAAAGTACAAAAATAAATAAATTAAATAAAAAAAAAAAAAAAATTTTTAAAGTGCCCCTGTCCCCGCGAGCTCGCGCAGCGAAGAAAACGCATACGGAAGTCGCGCCCGCATATGTAAACGGTGTTCAAACCACACATGTGAGGTATCGCTGCGATCGTCAGAGCGAGAGCAATAATTCTAGCCCTAGACCTCCTCTGTAGCTCAAACCTGGTAACCGTAAAAATTTTTTAAATCGTCGCCTATGGAAATTCAAAGGTACCGTAGTTCGTCGCCATTCCACGAGTGCGTGAAATTATAAAGGGTGACATGTTTGGTATCTATTTACTCGGCGTAACATCATCTTTCACATTATACAAAAAAATTGGGGTAACTTTACTGTTTGGATTTTTTAAAATACATGAAAGTGTCACTTTTCCAAAAATTTGCGTTTAAAACACTGCTGCACAAATACCGTGTGATAAAAAATATTGCAACAATCGCCATTTTATTCTCTAGATTCTCTGCTAAAAAAATATATATAATGTTTGGGGGTTCTAAGTCATTTTCTAGCAAAAAATACGGATTTTAACTTGTAAACACCAAATTTCAAAAATAGGCTTAGTCATGAAAGGGTTAAAGACATATCTTTTCTTTTGTTTTAGATAAATTAAGAAATTCTTGAAACACTGATTTATTTTTTTGTATCTACACACTGCTTGGAAGGGTTCATTTCTCTTCCCCTCTTAGGAATATCTTAGTTAGAGGTGACCCAATCACAAGGAAAAGCTCTTCTTAGACAGGTGTCACTGGAACATGTAGCCTGTTGGAAGATTTATCACTTTAGACCCTTTTCTATCAGAGCCATATTTTCCTTTTTCTCTTTTTTTCTTTTTTTTATACATATGTAACATGAACATTTTAAGTCTAAAGATTGCTTACAATTGCCAAACTATATATATATATATATATATATATATATATATATATATATATTTATTATATTGTGTGTGTGTGTGTGTATATATATTTATATATATATATTCCAATTTTTTTTATGTCAAATATGATATTAGCATATATCAGCAGATATTAGGTTTTCAAAGCTGTATATTCAGAAAAAAAAATCACTAAAGTTAATTTTAGTGCACAGAAACACAATATATTATCCATCTTTTTTGTAAAGTATAAAAGATGGCCTCAACATGTCAAGCCTTATTATGCTCATGAAATGGCAATACATTTTGGTACCCCACATTTTCCATTGGCGATGCTGTAAGGTCTCATGCACACATGCTTATTAAAATTAGCTGCATTTTTTTTCTGCAGGAATTTGTCAGAAAAAACACTTCTAATGTTACAATATGTAAGCACCTTTATGCTTGCATTTTTTCTGCCCAAAAATCCTCTCAGAACATGCCTTTGGTGGGTTTTTTTTTCTGTCTATAAATGCTCCTCTTCAAATAAGGCTGTAAACGTCTATATCTGCATGGCTGATTGCCTTTTTAAGCTGCATTTTTTTAAAGCTCCCTGTGTATGAGGCCTTAAAGCGCTTCTCCTAGGGGGTTATACGATGCTAGGAGGAGCTACCAGCGCTGTCGGGGGACCCCAGAAGACCCCAGAAGCCTTACATGATATCTGGTTGCTATTCATATGGTGGATACTCACTGATGTCATAATCGTCACGGATCCACATCCGATTCGGTCTAGATTGGAAGTCGTGGTTACTGCACCTCCTTGGGTGTGTTACACCAAAAGCTTGGTTGACTCATCAGGCATACGCTTTGCTGGGTTCAACCTGTCTGGTAAGCCTCTTTCCTTATGGTGGTGGATTATCTACAGACAACCAGTTCACACTCATTTATAGTCACTATTTTGATGTCATACATGGACTATATGCACTTTATATACACTATCACTGTTGATCTACACTTCAACAATATTGTGGTTTAATAATTTTATTGTATTTGCACTTATATATACCCAATTTCCCATTGGGATATCTTCACTGTTTTTTTCATTGCATTAGCACTGCACTGTACTATTTTATTTGGTTTACATAATATATACAAATTACACACCAGACTGTATTTACAACACAATTTACAGTATAGGCCCCCTGGCTTACATGATATTTACAAATTACCCACAACAACCATATTTACAATACAATATAAGATGCAAGTATAGTGTTAGATTACCTGTTAACTTCAGGTCGGCCCATTGTGACTGCTCTCTGTCCCCACACCAAAGAGGGACTTGGCTTGGTCACAAAGCATTATATCCCCCCCTCCTTTCTGTGCTGTGGCTAATATAATTCTCCCTAATTGGTCACTGTACCTAGTAAATGTATATTGAGCACAGCCTGATTGGATGAGTCAAAGAAGGCTGTTGTTTACTACTAGGTAAGATGGTGAACACCAACACATCACTCAATACTTTAAATATATTTCCTTCTAACTGAAATATATTTCTAATTTTAATATTATTTACAGCTGTTAATGGACATTTCACATAAACCCATTATGTAACAGCAGTGACAGGTACTCTTTATGGGGGGATCTGAGGTCTGTAAGACCCCAAACACCTTCACTGCACTCAAAAGTATTCAAAACGCCAAGATCGGCGTTTTTGAATACTTTCTATTTTCTAAAACTTACGCCTTTAGGATGCCAGTAATCCGGGCGTGATGTCATGACATCGCTTCTGGGTTACTAGATCCGAGACCCGAACAAAGCAATGGGCTTTGTTTGGTTCTCCGGCCAGTTGATGAACATGCGGGCTGGTAGCTCCCGGTGGGATAAGAGACCCAGGTGGAGTGGCGGAAGGTGGTGGGAGGGGGGGCGTTCTTTCCCACTGCTTGTGATAACAGCCGAGCGGCTGCTTAGTCGCATCGGTTGTTATAACAAGAAAGTCGACCATCCGCTCTAAAGTATGGTACCAGGGTGATGCCTGCAGCTGCATACATCACTCCGGTACAACCACTTGAAGCAATATCGGTAATATCGGTAAGTTTGTTACCAATACCAATTCTTCAAAAAAAGTGAATATCGGCCACACCGATAATTGGTCAACCCCTAGTTGCTACCAGATTCATACTAGCTAGGGGAGGTCAGTGAATGGATATTTTCTGGTATCCCTCTATTCTACCTGGTGGCACTTGCTATGCCGACCCCGGTCTGCAGGTGGAACAGTGGAGCTCAGGAAATATGGCAGGGGTGGTCCGGGGTCCATTCTGGGGTCTGAAGAGCCGATAAGGTAGATGAGGAGTGATACATCGCCTCCTTGCCACTGTCAAATGCTCTCTCAGGAGTAATTTAATAAAATTCACACTTTAGAGACCAAAGCTAGTGTTAAGCTCTAAGAAGCGATTTCATGAAAAAAAAGAATACAGAATCAGTTAGTGAATGTGTATGGATTATGTTTCCAATCATAATTATAAGGATATAATTTAGTGTCCCTTTAACCAGTTGCAGAGCAGCCACCGCAGTTATACTGTAGCAAGGTGGCTCCCATCGCCATACTGGTACGTGGGTTCAGTCACTAGCTTTTGCAGGCGTGCGCGCTGGCCCACGGCACCGGCAGACTCGATGTCCGCCGGCCTCCCGCGATCGCGGTGAAGAGAGGCAGAACAGGGATCTGCCTATGTAAACAAGGCAGATCCCCCGTTCTGACAGGGGAAGAGAGAGATCAGTTTTTCCTAGTGATAAGGAACAGCGATCTCTCTCTACTCCCAGTCAGTCCGTCCCCCTGACAGTTAGAAAGAACCTCCCCAGGGAACACTTAACCCTTTGATCACCACTCGTGTTAACCCATTCCCTGCCAGTGCCATTTATACAGTGATCAGTGCATTTTCATAGCACTGATCACTGTATTGGTATCACTAATCACCAAAAAGTCACTTGGGATCAGATTTGTCCGCCGCAATGTCGCAGTCCTGCTAAAAAGTGCAGATCGCCACCATTACTAGTAAAAACAATTATGATAAAAGAAAAAGTCCCTAAATCTTTTCCCTATTTTGTAGTCGCTATAATGTTTGCGCAAACCAATCAATATGCTCTTATTGCAATTTTTTTTTACTAAAAATATGTAGCAGAATACATATTGTCCTAAACTGATGAATAATTTGTTTTATATATATTTTTTGGATATTTATTATAGCAGAAAGCAAAAAAATTATATATTTTTTTTTCTAAATTGTCAGTATTTTATTGTGTATAGCGCAAAAAATAAAAACCGCAGAGGTGATCAATTATCACCAAAAGAAAGCTCTATTTGTGGGGAAAAAAAGGACATCAATTTTGTTTGGGTACAGCATTGCACGACCGCGCAATTGTCAGCTAAAATAAGGGAAGTGACTTATCGCAAAAAATGTCCTGGTCAGGAAGTGGGTAAATCCTTCCGGGGCTGAAGTGGTTAAAGAAACCATCAGAAACCATTAGAGTTACCTTTTAAGAATAAAGGCAGATTGATTGCAGATTTATTAATTGTTGTGTCTCCAGGTTAATCTATAAGTACAGTTTCTATATTTAATACAATTACACAATTACTGAGGCACAAACCTAAAAATTTCAAATTAATAATCATTACAATGATAACTGAAGAATGGCTCAGTACAAATACTCCAAACTTCCCCTCCGAAATGTGGCATTTTATTGGATAGTGTAGACTTCTTCCAGGCTGACAGCAGTTCAATGCGGCCAGGAACTCCCTGTATACTTACCCTTATTTGACAGTTGATTGATTAAATACTGTTATGAGCTTTCTGGAATCTTAGAAGCTCAAGAGGCGACAGAGATTAATGTGATGTTTGGTAAGATGTTTTCATCTATTTGAAATTAAAGTTGTACTTAAAAAACATTAGGAAACTTAAAGCAACTGTGAGTCACATAAGTTCCTGTTTCATTGAAGATGATGTTAAAGTAGATTTCAACTCTAATTGGATGACATTTACTTTGTTCTGTGGGCTGTATATCATATACAATTACCTCTTTTCCTTTAGAAAATGCATGTTTTTACTTTTTTCATTTTTTTTAATCTCCGTATTGCTGCTCACCTCTAGATCTTTCAGCCCCTTCCTGTCTACATGCACTTGCTCCAGCGGAGGCTGAATGTTAGTGCCCAGGGTGGGTGACAAGGTGACAGTGCAAAAGCACAACTAGTAGATGAGGACCAGGCATTATCGTGGCATAACAGGAAGTGCATGAACAATGACCTTCATGACAGGTTGACCAGGAATTATTTTAATGAAAGCTATACATTTATCAATATTGAAAAGGCTTTTTTCAGCAGGAACTTTGGGGGAAAGCAGTTAGAGCACCTCCAGCACTAAATGTATGTAATGGCAAGGGGTGCTGTGGGTGTGCTGGAGGTTCTACTGATGCTGACTGCTGGGGAATCTGTTGTTGCTGGGGGGGATCTATTTTTGCAGGGGGGGGGTGGTCTATTTATTGTTGCTGGCGAAGATCTGTTGTTGCTGCAAAGGGTCTTATGTTACTGGGGGGAGGAGGTCAATCGTTGCTGGGAGGGATCTTCTGTTGAGGGAGGGGTCTATTGCTACTGGCAAGTCTATTGATGCTGGGATGGATCTATAGTTGTTGGCTGGTCCATTGTTGCTGGCTACAGGGAATCAATTTTATGGTCTTTCTTGCTGTGATTAACAAATTCCATACAAATAACTTGGCACCAAAAAAATAACACTTGGTTCTGTATTATTATCTAAAAGAGGCTATACTGGGAGGTGGGGAGGGAGTGGGACCAAGGAACAGTGCTCGGAGTTGGGTAGGGAGCAGAGACAAGGGGTGACTCGGAAGGGGGGGAGTTCTTGCACCTATTCTCTGAGGAAAAAAAAAGCCCTGTTGAAAATTATTTTTGAAATTACATTAACATGCTAAAGATTATATTACATATTATTGATCTTGTATACTTCTACTATGCCGATCAGCTGGAGGAATCAGTCAAAGTTGTGGGGGTCCAAGGGATTGAAATTTCATAGAAAGATTTTTACTTAGCAGAGTGTTGTTCTAGCAGCATAGGCAACAGGAAAGTTAATAAAGCAGACCTTCAGTAATTTTTTTCAACTTTCCATTGATTAAATCCTCTGCCCTTGTTGTTTTAACTTTGCATAGTTAAATATTTTTTACTGCCAGTAAATACCTTATACAGCCCATTTCCTGTTTCTTGTCTGGTAAAAAGCCTAGGCTTATGAGATCATGCACAGCTCTCTCTCTAACTTTCATGAGAGTTTGTCAGGAAGTGGGGGGGGGGATGAGTCATAAGAGGGCGAATGAGAGCTGCAGAGCTGGAGGTGTGTCTGTGTAAATCCAGGAAGTGAACAGGCAGCAGCTTCAGCTGCCCACAGTTAAAATGGTTGCAGCTAGATTCAGTGGAGGGATATTTCTGCAGCATATTTGACAAGTACAGAATCACAGTACATATAAAATAATATACAACATGGTTAAAGGAAAGCTTCAGAATGGCAAAGAGATTTTTATTACAAATTATGTGAGCTGACTGCAGTTCCTCTTTAAGTATTCACTTGTATATTGTACATGCTTCGGTTTATTTGTGTTTATGGCAGGGTAATTCTAAAGTGTACCCCCCCCCCCCCTTCCCAAACCTAAAACTTTTCAGTGCATACTAACCTTAACCACTTGCCGACCGCCACACGCCGATTTACGTCCAAACTTTGGCAGCAGATATCGTTGTTATGGCAGCAACTAGCTGCCATAACCCCGGTATCCCCATTTTCGTGCGGCGGTCGGCTTTAAGATAAAAGTGGAGCCTGCGGTGGATTTGCCGCAAGATCACTTTTATTGGTGGCGGAAGAGGGGCCCCCCTCCTGCCGCGATCCGGTGCCCTCCGCCGCTTACCGGAGCCGTCGGTAGCGGCGGAGGCGATCGCATCCTTCTCCCTTCTGTGCCTGGAGATGAGTGAGGCTAAGATGGCGCCCACTTGTCTACATGACACTGCTGGGCGGAAGCGACGTCAAAACGTCACTTCCGCCCACACCTCTTAAAGGCACATTTTTTTCAAAGTCATTTTTTTAAATTACTTTTTTTTTTTTTTTTATTGCATTTTAGTGTAAATGAGATCTGAGGTCTTTTTGACCCCAGATCTCATATTTAAGAGGACCTGTCATGCTTTTTTCTATTACAAGGGATGTTTACATTCCTTGTAATAGGAATAAAAGATACACAATTTTTTTTTTCAAAACAGTGTAAAAATAAATAATATCATGGAAAATAAATAATTCATTTTTTTTTTTTTAAAAACCCCCCGTCCAGACGAGCTCGCGCGCAGAAGCGAACGCATACGAGAGTAGCACCCGCATATGAAAACTGTGGTCAAACCACACATGTGAGGTGTCGCCGTGACCGGTAGAGCGAGAGCAATAATTCTAGCCCTAGACCTCCTCTGTAACGCAAAACATGCAACCTGTAGCATTTTTAAACGTCGCCTATGGAGATTTTTGAGGGTAAAAGTTTGACTCCATTCCACGAGCGGGCGCAATTTTGAAGCGTGACATGTTGGGTATGAATTTACTTGGCGTAACATTATCTTTCACAATATAAAAAAAATTGGGCTAACTTTACTGTTGTCTTATTTTTTCATTCAAAAAAGTGAATTTATTCCCAAAAAAGCTGCGCAAATACGGTGCAAAAAAAAGTATTGCATTGACTGCCATTTTATTCTCTAGGGTGTTAGAAAAAAAACAATATATAATGTTTGGGGGTTCTAAGTAATTTTCTAGCAAAAAAAACTGTTTTAAACATGTAAACACCTAAAATCCAAAACGAGGCTGGTCCTTAAGTGGTTAAAACATTTTTAGGTTTGCTGTTAAATGACTTTTTTTATTAACTTACGTTTTTGTTCTTTTAACTTCCTGGCTCACCAAGGCACAGGTCACGTAGTCTAGGCCGCACAGGTGCCTCCTGGGAGAGCAACATCATCAGTGCCTTGCAAGCTGTAGAGCGGTTTGTAAATGTTCATTGAAGGGTTTGTTCACCTTTCCTAAAAAAAAAAACAAAAAAAAAAAAACTGCCTATGGAGTTAAGGGGCAGCTGTAGATGAAAACAAACTGTGTAGCTTTAGTCAAAGTTGATAAATGCCCCTGCTATAGATGTAGGTTATTGATGTACCTTCTACAGCCTGACTGCAAAACTCCTAGAGATGGCACTCCCACCTTGCCTTGTTGCTAGGACACTCCCAGTCATTACTGCTCACCCCACCATCAGAGGAGTGAGCTCTTTCTCTGAATGGGCAGCACAGTGGCTAAGTGGTTAGCACTTCTGCCCAGCAACAGTGGGGTCGTCAGTTCAAATCTCAACCATGGCACTACCTGCACAGAGTTTGCATGTTCTCCCTGTTTCTGCGTGGATTTCCTCCAGGTACTCCAGTTTTCTCCCACACTTCAAAAAAATGCTGTTAGGTTAATTGGCTCCTGCCTATATTGGTCCTAGTATGGGTATGTATGAATGTGAGTTAGGGACCTTAGATTGTAAGCTCCTTAGGAGCAGGGACTGAAGTGAATGTACAGTATTTATTAAAAGCACTGCATAAGTTGATGGCAATATATAAGTACCTGAAATAAATAAATCAACCACCCTGGCTTGCGCTTCTTTATCCCATCACATTACCTTTGAGGTCAGCAATGCTGTGACAAAGGAGATGTGTACCCCACATGTGGGGATTTAAGGGCTTGCTCCTGTGATGGTGGGGTTTAGCAGTAACAACTGGCAGTGTCCATTTCTGGGACTTTTTCAGCAAGGTTTTGGAGGTAGATAGATGGCTTACACCTATAGCAAGGGCATTATCCAATATAGGACAAAGCTGCACAGTCTGTCTTTATCTACAGGCACCCCTTTGCCCGCATAGATAGTCTTTGGGTAAAGGTGAAATTACCCTTTATTAAACTGCTCCACAGCTTGTACCAAGCATCTTCCAGATCAGATGAGAAATCATTGGCTAGTTTGCTTAGGATAAGGAAGGAGAAGCCGGCAGCTGATGACGGTATTTTTAAAAATGGCGGTGTGGTTTCCCACCTGCCAAGGGGGGAGGATGGACCATCATGGCTGCACATACATAGAAGAAGGTAATTCTAATGAAGTATATTGCTCTTCACATAAAGATTGCATTGCTGTTGCCAGTTACATTTTAGGAAGGGTGAGTCCACTTTAGAGGAAAACCTGCCTTCTCTGTTAGGAGAAGCAAGTTGTAGTTTTATTTTCCCTAATCTCCCAATGCGCTTTATTAAGGTAGCCCATAGGTCTGACCTTGCCCACTTTGGATGTTTTGCCTCTGATGAAAAAGCAAATAATGTACATAACTTTCTTCAACGAAAAAGTAAAAAAAAATGGTCTCAGTGTGCTATAGCAGTAAAATAAACTCTGCTCGTAGCTTTTATGGCAAACAGCATGAGGGAATAGAACAGAGAAAGTGATCTATAAATATAATGGAAGCTTGTGAAAAGGGAAGAGAAGCAAGAAAGTTGTATGTGGTTGTATTGTTGAAGTAATTGCTGCTGTTGCGCTATTAGACATATAAAATGATGCAGGCTAGGTACTGTTAAATGAGTATGTAATTGTTTTAACATTTAAAAGAGCACCAAAACCTTATTAATTTTGGCTGATGAAAAGTCCCAACTGAAAAAATGTGTAAAACTTCCATTACATCGGTAACCAATGAAAATGCACCAATTACATAGTTAGTCAGGTTGAAAAAAGACACAAGTCCATCTAGTTCAACCAATTAAAAAAAAAATTACATTAATGATCAGTTTTAATGCCCCTTCTACTTTGGTAGATAGTGTCTACATTGCATTGGTGGCCAGTGTATATGCCACCTTACATTGGTGGTCAGTGTAAGTGCCCCTCTTTACATTGATGATCAGTGTAAATGGTCCCTTTTACATTGGTGGATGCATTTGCAGTGCAAATGTCATTGGTGACCAGTATAAATGCCCCTGTTAAATATCAGTGGAAAGCTGCCCACTTACACAGGTGGTCAGTGGAGAAGGTCCCATCTTATATTTGTGGCCAGTGGGGAAAAAACCCTTTTATATTGACGATCAGTGGAAAAGCTCCTTCTTTCAATGGTGTTTAGTGGTAAAATACCCTTTTACTGGTGATCAGTGGAAATGTACCCCCTCTGGTCAGCAGTGCTGTGTGCCTTTACATTGCTGCTCATTGAAGTAGAGCTTACTTACATTAGTGATAAGCTGGAGACTAAAATTTATGGTAACAGTGGTGTGAAAACACCTTATTTAATAGAGAGGAGCTGGGTTCAGCCAAGTGACAATGGCCAAATAAAACAGATACCACTTGAATGCCCCCATTTGTTATCCCAGCTGACTGACCACAACGTTTGCTGGTGCTGGTCAGGTTGAATACTGGCTTGTCAGACATATCAAGGACTAAAACAAAATAACGCTTGTCTGCACATGGCCTCAGCATATAGTAGTCTCCTCTTAGTACAAAATGGCTTCAGCTTGATTCCCTGCCCATAAGAGAAGTCCCTCTAATATATTTTGCCCAGTAGAGACCTCCACGATTAAGATTAACATGTTAGAGGGAATTCTCCCATGGGTAGGAGATCAAGCCATTTTTTTACCAAGAGGAGTCCATTATATGCTTAGGCAGTGTGCAGACTGGCACAATTTTGTTGTAGTCCTTCAAGTGACAATGGCGTCACAACTATGCAAGCAGTGATGGGAGATCAATCCACACACAAAGTAATCTGATGTTTAGAAGCCTGAACACTGGCCCGGTGCCATTTGATTTGTGTTTTTTGTGGTGATCGAGTGGGTGGATGTAGAGACATTGTTGCAGTAACTCTACCAGCCTTGCCTAGGAAAGTTACAGAACAGAGAATTACTTTAGAACAAGGAGAAATGCATAGCAATACATCAAAAACACATCTGAGAAGTAAGACTGCAATTTCATAACAATTTAAATTTGAAGGTCCGGATTATTCACATTACAGATGTTACTGACCTTTGCTTTTTTTCTTTTTTTTCTGTTAAAAAGAATATTTTTTATATACGAATTCAGTGAGCAATATGGAGAATACAATTTCCTTGTTCTGACTGCTCTGAGCTGATAGAGGGTGAAATTTGTTTTGCTGTTCTTCAGCACGTCATTGTTCTTTGCCTTGCCCTATAAGCTTGTAATTAATCATTGCACAGAACCATGTTGGATTTACATGATACACACTTTTCCTTATTAACCATTTGCCGACCAGCCGCCATCATTATACTGCGGCAGGTCGGCTCGTTCCCGCAAATTGCCGTAGGTGTACGTCAGCTCTTTTAAGAGCTATAGCAGGCGCGTGCCCGCTGCACGGCTGGGGAGCCGATGTGCATGTTCACCGGACACCCGTGATCGATCTGCAGAGAGACAGAATGGGGATCTGTCAATGTAAACAAACAGATCCCCATTCTGACAGGGGAGTAGAGAGTGGTCGTCTGTTCCTAGTGATCAGGAACAGCGATCTCTCTCCTCCCCCAGTCAGTACACTCCCCCCACAGTTAGAAACACCTCCCAGGGACTACATTTAACCCCTTGATCACCACGAGTGTTAACCCCTTCCCTGGCAGTGTCATTTATACAGTAATGTCGCAGTCCCGCTAAAAATCACTGATCACCACCATTAATAGTAAAAAAAAAAAAATGAATATAAAAATGCCATAAAACTATCCCCTATTTTGTAGACGCTATAACTTTTGCGCAAACCAATCAATATACGCTTATTGTGATTTTTTATTTTTCCTAAAAATATTTAGAAGAATATATATTGGCCTAAACTGATGAAGAAATTTAGTTTTTTGTTTTTTTTGGATATTTATTATAGCTAAGTGGTTAAATTGTCGGTCTTTTTTTATTTATAGTGCAAAAAGTAAAAAACCGCAGAGCTGATCAAATACCACCAAAAGAAAGCTCTGTTTGTGGGAAAAAAGGACATAATTTTTGTTTGGGTACAGCATCACACGACCACACAATTGTCAGTTAAAGTGACGCAGTGCCGTATCGCAAAAAATGGCCTGATCATTAAGGGGGAAAATCTTCGATCTTCGGTCCTTAAGTGGTTAAAATAGAAGCATTTAGGCCTCTTTCACATGGGCGGCTGTCCTGCCGCTGTTGAAAGCATGCTTTTTTATTTTGGAATTCCAAGACTTCAGGCACAGTGATCACTTGCAGTTGTAAATTGCGATTAGCAGCGATTACATGCGGCTGCGTTTAGCTACGGTGGAACAATCTTGCCATTTCTGATGTGCATCCTGTTTTTCTTTCCTTGTTGCCGCTACTATCCACAGGTGAAATAGTACACTGCAATTACCTGCAGTTATGTACAGATAGCTGCGATAAATTGGTCCTGGATACAGTCAAATTTATATTTTCTAATCGCACAAATCCCCAGGTAACAAAACCGTCGCTAAACACAGTGTGTGAATGGGGCCATAGGAAAGCATTGTCTGATTTTAGGTGCGGTAGATAACTTGATCTATCCGCAGCTAAAAGCTGAATTCTATCCACCCGTATGAAAGGGGTCTTACAATATTTTACCTATTATACAAAATTTGAGTAGCATAGCCAAGTTCAGGTCTAACTACATCTAGTGCTATGCAGAAGAATTATGAGAAATGTCTTCTGCACAAAAGCCCCTTCTGTGTCATAAAAGCCCTAAACACTGTAACTGTCATTCCATTCATAACTGTAAGAAGCCTAGAGATGTCAAATTTACAGAAATTTGGAAACCATGGAAAAAAAACTATTTCAACAGTTCGGCTGTCTTCTTCAGGAAAAAAAAAAAAAAACTAGTAGTGTGTACCAAGCTTTAGTATGTGTCTGGTAATTTTACTATAACTCTTTTTTTTTAGTACACTTTTACAATTCTTACAATTACAGTATTAAACAGAGGTATTACGTTTTCATAAGCCTGAAGTGGCATCTGCAGGCGGAGGGCTAATTTATTTAATATATTTGTGTGATAGCTGACATTGATCACATGTTCAAGAATCACTGTGATTGGTTGCCTTGTTCTTGATGGGGACTGGGGCTGTCAACGAGAACTGAGTCTGACAGGTATTGTAGGTAAAGGTTCCCAGTTTGCATGGGACATTGTACAGGAGATTTTAATCTACTAATTGCCGGCAGTTAAAGTGGTTTTAAACCCTTGCATATACCCAGTGAAGTGACTAGCCTCAGGTGATACACAGAGATGAGATAAATCCTCCTACATAAGTTTTACCTGTTTATCTGCAGTTTTCTCTTCTCTTTGGCAGTTCAAAGTGCTGAATTTATAAGCTTATCTAATCCCGCGTACACACAATCGGAAATTCGGCCAGCAAAAGACAGATGAGAGCTTTTGGTTGGAAAATGCGACCGTGTGCATGCTCCATCGGACTTTTGCTGGCCTAATTCCAGACGAAATCAACGCATGCTCGGAAGCATTGAACTTCATTTTCTGGGTTCGTCGTATTGTTGTACGTCACCGCGTTCTTGACGGTCGAAAGTTCAGCGAACTTTTGTGTGACAGTGTGTATGCAAGCCAAGCTTGAGCGGAATTCCGTCAGAAAAACCATCCAAGATTTTTCTGATGGAAAATCCGCTCGTGTGTACAAAAGGGGGTGGAGAGCTAAAATTACACTGTGCAGAGCTCAGTGAGGAGAGCTTTGCGAGCTGATTGGAGGGGAGAGACACACCCTATTTCACAGAGCTCACAGGAACAGATCCGGGGCTGTCAATTTGCTGGAGATCCTTCCACTGTCACCTTTTTTCTCTTGGTGTCGGTAAAAATTGTCAGTAGTGACTCTTGCTGTTAGCAGAAGAGCGAAACAACAGACAAAAATGACACTTGGTGCTTTTAATTGAGACAAGTACACACTATAGAGGGATATGCTTTGTTCATATTTCATGCCTGAGGTTTACAACCACTTTAAAGCATAACTGCAATTATATTAATGTGTGCAAATTTAACGTCAAGTATTTAATAATAAGGATAATTATAAGTAAATGTGTGATGCAGTATAAATGCCAAAATAAAACCAGCAAGTTTGCAGTGTCCAGACCCCCTAGCAACCGGACCAATAAAGAACAGCAGCTCAGCTCAGGTGCCCCCATAGCAAGTTGTTTGCTGTGGGGGCACTCTGCAGGAGGGAGGGTCCAAAAACAGGGGACCCGAGAAGGGGAGGATCTGGGCTGCTCTGTGCAAAACCACTGCACAGAGCAGGTAAGTTTAACATGTTTGTTCATTTTAAACCAAAAAAAAAACAAGAGTTTAATATCACTTTAAAGTACTCTGCTGCAGAATTTATTCCAATGTACCCTTGCAAAGAATCTGTTTAGCTGTCACATGAATCAACTCTCAGTAAACTTATGCAAAAAGTTTAGATCCCCACATTGTGACTAGTGTCATAAAAAAATTTCAGCATTAATCTTTGTGCCTATTTTGTGGCCAAAGCGAGTCTTAGTTTTATATGATAATGCAGCCAAATAGTGACAAACTTATTTTCAACATTGTGAAGCAAATGCATTTATTTGGTGATGAATTTTGACCTCTGAACATTTGCAGAATTTAGAAGTGCTGAAGAGCAAATTCCCCCAGCTGCCTTGCTATTTCAGCAAATATAATTTCCTAGGGAGAGTCTGCTTAGACCAGGATAGGCAACCTTTAAGAGGTGGAGATCTACCCGAACAACATGGGAGAAGTCAAAGATCACCAGGCACAGTGTAGCTTCCTCACACCTGATTTAAACCTCTAATTGCCATACTATGTGTCGCAATTGTGTGCATTGCATGGCAATCATGGGTTTAAATGAGGTGGTTAGCAGGCAACATATTGCCTGCTCACTACCTGTCAAACACACTCGGATCGATTTTCAGAAGAGCAGCAGTGCCTGCTGCACATGTGAATGATCCCTTAGTTGCATTCGACAGTGGCACCCTTTGGGCTCATTCACACCTAAAGTTGGGGGTTGGTAAAACCCTGTGGTTGAGTCACTGTTTTAACATACCCAAACCTTACCCCCTTTAGCTGCTGAAGCAGCAGCCAAAGGTGAACACATGCCACAGCAAGAATTAAGCCCCCTGTTGCTCTTGGACCCATTAAAATAAATGGGGCCACTCTGCAAGTGCCCCACAACTGCATGCTTTTGCGGGCTCCAGGGTGTTAAAGCAGGTGGTTAGAAAGCAACACAATGCTGTCTGCTTTAACCACTTGTTTGCTGTATTGCACAAGGTTGCAGGGCACTTGCAGAATGGCCTCATTCACTTGAATCGTGCTACAGCCACCAATCATGACGGGGCATATAATTCCTGCCGCTACTGCGACATGTGTACACCCCTGACCACTGCAGCTGAAGGGGGTGTGGTTGGGGCAGGGGTGATATAAACATCTTCACTATGAGGTTTTTATCATCTTCCAAACTGCAAATGTAAATGAACCCTTACTGTTCTGAGACCCTTTAAGGCTGCTTTCACTGATGTGCTGCGGTTTACCTGCACCGCGGGTGCAGCACTGTGCATCTGTGATTTTCCTGGGTTAGCTGCACTTTGCCATAGACTTTTATTATTATTATTATACAGGATTTATATAGCGCCAACAGTTTGCGCAGCGCTTTACAACATGGGGCAGACAGTACACTTACAATACAAATCAATACAGGAGGGATCAGAGGGCCCTGCTCGTTAGAGCTTACAATCTAGAAGGGAGGGTCAAGTGGAGACAAAAAGGTAATAACTGTGACTTCTATTATATCCTGCAGCACACCAAAGATCCTGCATTCAGAAAGTGCAACAAACCACACAATATACCAGAAGTCTGTGGCGAAGCGCAGAAAACCTGCAGGAAAGCTGCAGGTACACTGCATGGCACCCGCTGCAGGTACACTGCATGGCACCTGCTGTGTGGGTAAACCGCAGCGCATCAGTGTGAAAGCAGCCCTATACTAGTATGCCCGGTGTATAGCTTCACACTGACCTGAAGATCTTTTTACCTGCTGCTGGCACCACTCTGGAGACCTCTAGCCGGGATAGGAGATGGAGTGTAGTTGGTATCCCTCCACGTGGGAGAGGAGCCAGATCTTGCTTCCTACTACAGCTACAACTTTACAAGTAGTTCCTCTGCATTGCACTCTGATATTTTGGAATAGCGGGTCAGCAAGACCAGATCACTATCTACCAGTCACCTGTCCGCGATCTACTGGTAGATCCCGATCTACAGGTTGCTGACCCCCGGCTTAAACATATCATAGATGGCATCTTAACAGGAAGTTACAATGTGCAGAAAAGGAAACATTCAAGCCAGTAGAGTTTGCAGCAGTGGCTGTGCAGACTCTGACAGGATGCCTTTCGGGCAAGGGAATCTTTTAAAAGGATAACTGAAAGTTGTTTTACCTGCAATTACCCTTTATGAGATAGTTCCATGCTCTTCGCGATACTTGTTTGTCAACAGAACATGTAATACGCCAATGGGAAAAGGTAGGCATTGGCAAACATTATAAACAGAAGGGATAAACATAGTTTGCATAGCATGCTCCACAAGTGTGTATTTGTATTGCAAATAACCTTTTATTGCTCAAAAAAAAAATCTATTTCTCTGTAAGAACACCAATTCTGTAATCGGTGTTTAGCTCTAATTATTCCCACAATTAGTCGTTCGGTTACTGAGCAGTCTAAAAAGAAACAATATATTGGTTTGACTTCGTTTAATAACCCATACCAGAATGTTTATTTTTTTTTAATAGTAGTAGAAACCCCAATGAGATTGATCTGGGTATGGCAAATAGACTCATATAATTTTAAAGGAACAATAGTTTTATAAATCCACAAGGTACCATTATTGCAGCGCTGAAGATTAAAATTATTGCTTTGCATCAGTGCAGTGTAAATATATCCATCTGGGCTGATGCTGTGCTGAAATATATGAAAAATAAAGCAATACAAATATACATTTAAGTACCAGTAAAACGCTAAGGGAGTTTCTGTAATATAATTAAATTGGAAAATTTAAAGGACAGTTGTTTAAAAATATATATGTAATGTCTGCATCGTGGCATGGTATTGGGGGGGGGGGGGGGGACACTGATAAGACAAGGAGCAAAGCAATATAATTAAAGTGTATTTGTAGCCAAAACTTTTTTTTAGTTTTGCAAATTGTAGGGAAAAGATAAAAGCTATTTTTTTTTGCTGTCTGTTTCCCCTTGGTGAGATTTCACTTCACTTCGTATTCTGTAGAAGCAACAAGAAGTAAGTAGAAATCTCTACGGAGTGTATTAAAACAGATGTCCCCATTGGAAGATTTAGGCTGGGTTCACACTATTGCGAATTGGATGTGGTTTCCCCCGCATGTCAGGAGATTGTGACTGGCTCTCAATGGAGCCACTTCACACATCCCCGAAGTGGCTCCGGAGCAAATTGCACAGGAACCTTGTGCGTCTTCTGGTCCGTTCCAGGTCCGAGTTCAGCCAAAAATTCAGACCGAAATCGGGCCTGAAACGGTAAACAGGGACACACCAGACTCCTGCTGTGAGCCGCTCTGTACTGCAGTATGAATCCAGCCTTAAGCTAGCTACAACCTATTCGAAACAAGCATTCGTAGGAATATGCGTCTTGAATAATAAATACCAGTGCTACCCTATACTATCCTAATAGTGCAAATCCCAGTATATGGTGCATAATCCAAATAATACTCATACAATACAAAATGTGTTCATAATATCAAGTGCAAATATATATGTGCTTCTTTACAAACAATTCTTCAAAAAGGTGCTTTCACTCCTCCAAAGTGCTATTCACGCTGTAAATAAAGTGCAATACAAATCCTTGAAAGTGACTTGTGCTCTGTGTAGAAGAGTATAGTCCTGTTTCTCACACCACCCATGCTTCCACCTGGGACCAAACTCGCCAATGATTGAGGTAAGCCAGTCGCTTTCCCCGGGATCATTAAACTACACACCATCATTAAACATAGGAAAGGAATTAGAGAAAGCTAATAGCACAACACTGTTTATTAAAAACATCCTCATAAAAATACATAGTGCACTCCCAATATACGGTGTCCCCCTGGAATGATCTGCCAACAACTAGTCTGAGATCTCCGCTCTTCCAATCCACTCTGGCCAAAACCTTTTTTTAATATATCATTTTGTATTGAGCGAGGATTGGCTAAAACCCTTGTCAGGTATTTTTTTCCATCTTTGCCCCAATGGGGAAATTTCCCTTTACTTTCTGTCCTGTAGGCACAACAGGAAGTAAGAGAAAATCTCTCCACAGTTGTCACCAGAACAGGTGTTCCCATTGCAAGATTTCCACTCACATCCTGTTCTAGTGAAAACTCAAAAATGTTGCAGTTTCCCTCACTTTCAGTACCGGAGACAATGGTCATCAGGACAAATAGAAGGGACACAGGCAGCAATAACAACCTGAGAGGGGGGTTTGGCATATACACTTTTATGTACATTTAAATACATTTAAATACATTTTTTCTCTTGGATTTTGGTGGGGAACAGTTAAAACCCCTGTAAGAGCTTCTGATGGAAGAACAATCCCCTGTGGATTGCTCTTCAGAGGGCTAACTCTAGTGGAAATAAGCCTTTATATAGGCTTCCTGCATGCAACTCAGCATTAGTACAGAAAGATAAACAAATTGCTCTTCACAGTATACAGGGCTGAGCGCCTCTGTGAATAAACCTGTAGATACACTGTCAGTATATATAGAATAAGTAGCCAAATTCTGTTTGTTCAGTTGTAACATAACAACATTCTTTAAAGTGTCACAAAACCCATATCATAAAAAAAACTATTAATGCTGTATTACCTACTGTTCATACTCAGTCACTATTAGATTTGTTTTTCTGTATTCTTCAAAAAACTTGGTTGATCCTGCTGCTCTCTATCTCACCCTTCTGTCCAAGTCCTCAGCACAGCTAGGGATTTTGCAGAGCAGTGTTGGCAGCTCTGCACATGCTCGGTTTATCACCAAGTTTCTGAGCATTTCCCCCATCACATCTGAGCAGCCCATGTGACTATAGATGTCAGTGTATACACATGATAGCCCACTCCCTCCCTCCTCCTCCATGCCCACTAACCAGCTAAACACAGTTGGGTGGGATATTGCATGTAGATTGATGGAGGCTTCACCTCTCAGTTATTCTCAGACACAGGCTGGAGGGGCGTGACGCAGCCTGTGACTGGCAGAAATCCGCCCACATAATGTTCTTGCCAAAAAATAAAGATTTGATTTCAAATATACACTGTATATATATACCGGTCATGCTCAAGTCACTACCTACTAAAAGCCCTGCACACACCTGTGCAATCAGTGTGCTGGCTGCTCACAAACCTTGAAAGAGGATTGGAGACTTCATCTCACCCGAACCTCTTATAAATCTCCAGGTCCCAAAATGGACTTTAGAAAACAATGAGGAAACTGAAAAGCCAGTTTCCTCTGCATTAGGGCAACCCCCCTGGAGACCTTAACCTGCCTGGTTCAGAATCCTGGGCTATAATCTTCATCTAGGCCCTAGCAGGGTACCACCTGCCACTATATATATACAGTGCTTTGAAAAGGTATTCATACCCTTTGAAGTTTTCCACATTTTCTCATGTTATAACCAAAAACATAAATGTATTTTATTGGGATTTTATGTGATAAACCAACACAAAGTGGCAAAAAAAAAATGTGAAGTAGAAGGAAAATGATAAATGGTTTTCAAAATTGTTTACAAATAAATATGTGAAAAGTATGGTGTGCATTTGTATTCAGCCCTGCTGAGTCAATACTTTGTAAAATCACCTTTCGCTGCAAGTACAGCTGCAAGTCTTTTTGAGTATGTCTCTACCAGCTTTGCACATCTAGAGAGTGACATTTTTGCTCATTCTTCTTTGCAAAATAGCTCAAGCTCTGTCAGATTGGATGGAGAGTGTCTGTGAACAGCAATTTTCAAGTCTTGCCACATATTCTTAATTGGATTTAGGTCTGGACTTTGGGCCATTTTAACACTTGAATATGCTTTGATCTAAACCATTCCATTGTAGCTCTGGCTGTATGTTTATGGTCGTTGTCCTGCTGGAAGGTGAACCTCCGCCCCAGTCTCAAGTCTTTTGCAGACTCTAACAGGTTTTCTTCTAAGATTGCCCTGTATTTGGCTCCATCCATCTTCTCTAGGGTCTCTGCTAAAAAAATATATACAGTGGGGACAGAAAGTATTCAGACCCCCTTAAATTTTCCACTCTTTGTTATATTGCAGCCATTTGCTAAAATATATTTTTTTTCCCTCATTAATGTACACACAGCACCCCATATTGACAGAAAAACACAGAATTGTTGACATTTTTGCAGATCTCTTAAAGAAAAACTGAAATATCACATGGTCCTAAGTATTCAGACCCTTTGCTGTGACACTCATATATTTAATTCAGGTGCTGTCCATTTCTTCTTATCATCCTTGAGATGGTTCTACACCTTCATTTGAGTCCAGCTGTGTTTGATTATACTGATTGGACTTGATAAGGAAAGCCACACACCTGTCTATATAAGACCTTACAGCTCACAGTGCATGTCAGAGCAAATGAGAATCATGAGGTCAAAGGAACTGCCTGAAGAGCTCAGAGACAGAATTGTGGCAAGGCACAGATCTGGCCAAGGTTATAACAAACATTTCTGCTGCACTTCCTAAGTTCCTAAGAGCACAGTGTCCTCCATAACCCTTAAATGGAAGACGTTTGAGACGACCAGAACCCTTCCTAGAGCTGGCCGTCCGACCAAACTGAGCTATCAGGGGAGAAGAGCCTTGGTGAGACAGGTAAAGAAGCTCCAGAGATGCAGTCGGGAGATGGGAGAAAGTTGTAAAAAGTCAACCATCAGTGCAGCCCTTCACCAGTCGGGGCTTTATAGCAGAGTGGCCCAACGGAAGCCTCTCCTCAGTGCAAGACACATGAAACCCTGCATGGAGTTTGCTAAAAAAAAAAAAAAAAACACCTGAAGGACTCCAAGATGGTGAGAAATAAGATTCTTTGGTTTGACGAGACCAAGATAGAACTTTTTGGCCTTAATTCTAAGCGGTATGTGTGGAGAAAACCAGGCACTGCTCATCACCTGTCCAATACAGTCCCAACAGTGAAGCATGGTGGTGGCAGCATCATGCTGTGGGGGTGTTTTTCAGCTGCAGGGACAGGAGGACTGGTTGCAATCAAGGGAAAGATGAATGCGGCCAAGTACAGGGATATCCTGGACAAAAACCTTTTTCAGAGTGCTCAGGACCTCAGACTGGGCCGAAGGTTTACCTTCCAACAAGACAATGACCCTAAGCACACAGCTAAAATAATGAAGGAGTGGCTTCACAACAACTCCGTGACTGTTCTTGAATGGCCCAGCCAGAGCCCTGACTTAAACCCAATTGAGCATCTCTGGAGAGACCTAAAAATGGCTGTCCACCAATGTTTATTCTCCAACCTGACAGAACTGGAGAGGATCTGCAAGGAGGAATGGCAGAGGATCCCCAAATCCAGGTGTGAATAACCCTTCCAAAAAAGACTCATGGCTGTATTAGATCAAAAGGGTGCTTCTACTAAATACTGAGCAAAGGGTCTGAATACTTAGGACCATGTGATATTTCAGTTTTTCTTTTTTAATAAATCTGCAAAAATGTCAACAATTCTGTGTTTTTCTGTCAATATGGGGTGCTATGTGTACATTAATGAGGAAAAAAATGAACTTAAATGATTTTAGCAAATGGCTGCAATAATATAATAAATATAATAACAAAGAGTGAAAAATGTAAGGGGGTCTGAATACTTTCCGTCCCCACTGTATACTGTTTGGGGTTCTATATAAATTTCTAGCAAAAAAATACAGATTTTAACTTGTAAGCAACAAGTGTCAAAATAGGTTTAGTCTTTACGTGGTTAAACTGACCTCATTTACAGACCAAAATCATTCCTTTGATTTCTAAAAGAACTAAAAGATACTTTGTATCTCTTCTCTATCTCTCCTGAGGAATGTTGATAAACCTATGTCTTTTTTTTTTTTTTTTTTGACAGCTCGGCTCTGCACTGTTTACATAGAATCAAGGAAATGGCTGATTAGGATTGTGAGTGGGGTTGAATCAAGATAGCGATTAATTGTGCAGCTCTAGTTTGCAGTTGTGCCATACTCTTTACATTTTCTGATGGTGTATTGAACAGTGCTCCGTGAAGTGTTCAAAGCTTGGGATATTTTTTTATAACCCAACCCTGCTTTAAAGTTCTCCACAATATCCCTGACCTGTCTGGTGTGTTCCTTGGCCTTCATGATTGGGTTTGTTTTCTAACAAACTTCTGAGGGCTTCACAGCTGTAGTTATACTGAGATTAAATTACATACAGGTGGACTCTGTTTACGAATTAGGTGATTTCTGAAGGCAGTCGGTTCCACTAGATTTTAGTTGGGGTTATCAGAGAAAAGGGGGCTGAATACAAATCCACGCCACACTTTTCACATATTTAAATGTAAAAAAATGTTGAAAACCGTTTATCATTTTCCTTCCACTTCACAATTATGTGCCACTTTATGTTGGTCTATCACATAAAATCCCAATAAAACACATTTACGTTTTTGGTTGTAATCTGCCAAAATGTGGAAAATTTCAAGAGGTATGAATACTTTTTCAGTATATTTGTATGACAGTTTATTGATATTATTTTTACTCTGTATTCCAAATGCTGTTTTTTTTATTTTTTATTTTGAACATTTGACCAGCAGCCGAGGACCAGTAGCTCTTTCTGACAACGTTTCCCTACAGACAGGCTGGGAAAGAGCTGGGTCATGTGACAAGCTGTATATCGATTAGGAAAATGGTACTTAGATTTTTCTTTTTATATAATTACAATGGCATCATCCACATACAGAAATAGAAGGGGCAATGTAAATTAAACAGCGTGTGTTTAGTATCACTTTAATTCTGCAGTCATCTTTTTTCAGAGGGTGATATTCAGCCAGTACTACGCAAAATCTTTGGCGTTGTCTCTGATTTTTTTTTTTTTTTTATTCCTATGCCAAGTTCTACGAGGAGGGAATTTAGTCTGTAACTTCTTCACATTGCAATGAGACAATGAAAAAATGTTTTATTTATGATGGCTTGTTGATACAACGCACGCTGCCTGTTCAAAATATCTGCAATCAACTATATTTCACAGGCAATCACAGCCAAGATGGATTCTCTGCAGTGTGTTTCTGCTTCATAGCAGGCCCAATTCTTTTCCTTGCTAATGTCCAGATTGAGATGGTTTATCTCAGGGGCTTGAATTATGACTGCGAATAAAGTACAAGTCAGTATAGTAGAAACACCATGGTGCCATGTGTCTGCCTTTTGAGCCATTTAGCTTAATCAGATCATAGATTGTTTCAAAGGCCTGTTGAACTGTCATGTTAAGTTTACCTCTTTGTCAGCATGTTTCTACCTTTTTTTAAAGTGGACCTATCATTTAAATGTACTCTTAACCACCTCAATACCAGACACTTTTACCCCCTTCCTGCCCAGGCCAATTTTTAAATTCCAGCGCTGTTACACCTTGAATGGTAATTGCACTGTCATACAACACTGTACCCATATTAAATTTTTATCATTTTTTTCATACAAATAGAGCTTTCTTTTGGTGGTGTTTAATCACCACTGAGTTTATTTTTTTATTTTTTGCTAAATAAAGGAAAAAGGCCAAAATTTTGAAATAAAGTGTTTTTCCTTGTTTTGGTTATAACATTTTGCAAATAAATAATTTTCTTCATAAATTTAGGCCAAAATGTATTCTGCATAATTTCTTTGGTGAAAATAACCGAAATCAGTGTATTTTATTTAGTCTGTATGAAAGTTATAGAGTCCACAAACTGTGGTATATACAGTTTTGCTCATAAGTTTACAGACCCTAGCAGAATTTATGATTTCTTGGTCATTTTTCAGAGAATATGAATGATAACACAAATACTTTTCTTTCACTTATGGTTAGTGTTTGGCTGAAGCCATTTATTATCAGTCAACTGTGTTTACTCTTTTTAAATCATAATGACAACAAAAACTTCCCAAATGACCCTGATCAAAAGTTTACATACCCCAGTTCTTAATACCGTGTATTTCCCCCCTTAACATCAATGACAGCTTGAAGTCTTTTGTGGTATTTGTGGATGAGGCTACTTATCTTCTCAGATGGTAAGACTGCCCATTCCTCTTGAAAAAAAGCCTCCAGTTCCTGGAAATTCTTGGGATTTCTTGCATGAACTGAAAGTTTGAGATCTCCCCAGAGTGGCTCAATGATATTGAGGTCAGGAGACTGAGATGATCACTCCAGAACCTTCACTTTATTCTGCTGTAGCCAATGACAGGTCGACTTGGCCTTGTGTTTTGGATCATTGTCAAGTTGGAATGTCCAAGTATGTCCCATGCACAGCTTCCTGGCTGATGAATGCAAATTTTCCTCCAGTATTTTTTGATAACGTACTGCATTCATCTTGCCATCAATTTTGACCAAATTTCCTGTGCCTTTTGTAGCTCACACATCCCCAAAACATCAGCGATCCACCTCCGTGTTTCACAGTAGGAATGGTGTACCTTTCATCATAGGCCTTGTTGACTCCTCTCCAAACGTAGCGTTTAGGATGGTGGCCAAAAAAGCTAAATTTTGGTCTTATCACTCCAAATGACTTTGTGCCAGAAGGTTTGAGGCTGGTCTCTGTGCTGTTTGGCGTATTGTAAGTGGGATACTTTGTGGCAATTGCATAGTATTGGCTTTCTTCTGGCGACTCGACCATGCAGCCCATCTTTTTTCAAGTGCCTCCTTATTGTGCATCTTGAAACGGCCACACCACATGTTTTCAGAGAGTCCTATATTTCACCTGAAGTTATTTGTGTGTGTTTCTTTGCATCCCGAACAATTTTTCCTGGCAGTTGTGGCTGACATTTTTGTTGGTCTACATGACCGTGGTTTCGTTTCAATAGAACCCTTGGATATCTTTTTATATCCCTTTCCTGTTTTATACAGTTCAACTACCTTTTCCTGCAGATCCTTGGACAATTCTTTTGCTTTCCCCATGACTCAGAATCCAGAAATGTCAGTGCAGCACTGGATGAAGGATGCAAGGGTCTGTCAGGAGTCCAGAAACTCATTGACCTTATATACACACACTAATTACAAGCAAACGGATCACAGGTGAGGATGGTTACCTTTTTAATAGCCATTCAAACCTCTTTGTGCCAGCTTGTGTGCATATTATCAGGCCAAAATCACCAGGGTATGTACACTTTTGATCAGGGTCATTTCGATAGTTTCTGTTGTCATTATGATTTAACCGGTTCCCGACCGGTGCACGCCGATGTACATCGACAGAATGGCACGGCTGGGCAAATGGGCGTACCCGTACGTCCCTTTGAATTTGCTGCCGTGCCATTGCGTTCCCTCCAGCCGACGGCACGCATGCCAGCCGGGAGCTCCCTGAGTCGGATCTCGGGTCCCGCAGACTCGATCGCCGCGGGAAAACCCGCAATCGCCTCATGGAGAGGACGAACAGGGAGATACTAATGTTAACAAGCATCTCCCCGTTCTGCCTAGTGAGAGTGTCAATGATCTCTGCTCCCCTGTGATCGGGAGCAGAGATCAATGACGTGTCACACATAGCCATGCCCCCCCCCCCACAGTTAGTAACACTCCCCAGAACATACTTAACCCCTCCCTAGCCCCCTAGTGGTTAACCCCTTCACTGCCATTGTCATTTACACAGGAATCCGTGGATTTGTATAGCACTGATTGCTGTATAAATGACAATGGTCCCAAAAATGTGTCAAAAATGTCCGATGTGTCCACCATAATGTCGTAGTCATGATAAAAATTGCTGATCGCCGTCATTACTAGTAAAAAAAAAAAATAATAAAAATGCCATAAATCTATCCCCTATTTTGGAAACGCTATAACTTTTGCGCAAACCAATCAAACGCTTATTGCGATTTTTTTTTTTTTTTTTTTTTACCAAAAATATGTAGAAGAATACGTATAGGCCTAAACTGAGAAAAAAAAAAGTTTTTTTAAATATTTTTTGAGGATATTTATTATAGCAAAAAGTAAAAAAAAATGTGTTTTTTTTCAAAATTGTCGCTATTTTTTTGTTTATAGCGCAAAAAATAAAAAACGCAGAGGTGATCAAATACCACCAAAAGAAAGCTCTATTTGTGGGGAAAAAGGACGTCAATTTTGTTTGGGAGCCACTTTGCACGACCGCGCAATTGTCAGTTAAAGCAAAGCAGTGCCGAATCGCAAAAAGTGCTCTGGTCAGGAAGGGGGTAAATTCTTCTGGGGCTGAAGTGGTTAAAAAGAGTAAACACAGTTGATTGATAATAAATGGCTTCAGCCAAACTAACCATGAATGAAAGAAACATTTTTTGTGTTATCATTCATATTCTCTGAAAAATGGCCAAGAAATCATAAATTCTGCCAGGGTATGTAAACTTATGAGCACAACTGTATATATGAAAATTGATCAATCCTGATGTACTGACAGCGCTCATTTCATTTCTTGTCTTGAGGCCCGAAAATGCCAGAACAGTACACATATCCTCCATATGAGTCCTTTTTCGTAAGTAGACAGTTCAAGGTATTTAGTTCCCCCTCATCATGTTGACCCAAGTGGCTGATCTATATTGGGCTGTATCCCTCCTATGGATCACTGATAGCTCCATGTGCAATCCTACTGATGTGTGTCCATCTATCGATTTAGCAATACTTCTTAGTACCCTGGTGATATTGTATGCAGTACTTCAAAAGTCTCCTGAAGAAGCCAGTGATTGGTGAAACATGTCGAGCTGAAGTTACTGTACATACCTAATGGCCGCATGGATGTTTTGTGGTGGTTTTATAAAATGATGTTTTTTAAATATTTGTACATTACAATAAAATACAGAAGTATTCTGTGGTTGAACAGAAGTTAATCTGCCGATCGACCTCTGTTTAACCATTCTGTTGGAAAAATTCCATTCGATCATAGCCTGCTGGTACCACTCAAAATGGGAATAACCAAACGAGGGATATGAGTTATAATGGAGGATATGGTTACTCTCCTAGACCAGGACGACTGGGAAGGGGAGACTACGATTATCAATCACCTAGACCCTATAGAAATAACACCCCACAAAGAAGGGAATACAATTACCAATCACCATACAGAGAAGATGGATCACGAGGGTACCATCCTCCACAGGAGTACCACCAGTGGAGGCAACTCCCACCGAACCACTATTCAGAATTAAACAATGGAATCCCGCTGTATAATAGATACACAGGGTTGGAAGATGAGGGCTATTACGATCCACCAACACATCACCAATCTTTTTTAGGGCAACGGGGGAGGGGAGGGAAACGAGGTACACCAAGAGGGAACCCCCGAATACAACAACAGAGAGGTGGAGGAAGACCTGGACCCCCATACATGCAAGACATGAATACAAGGCCCCCACCAAGAGAAGGAGGGGATGCAGGGCTGGTAGATCAAAGCAACCCAAAAAAACTACCGAGGGACATGTGAACACTGGAATTTATAATTTAAGCGGAGTCACATTGGACCATAGGGAAATGAACATCTTAAACCTAGGTCTCAAGTGTGCACCGAAAAAGAAAATGAACAAATTCCAGGTGTACATTGATACACATAAATTCATCCGTTCAATAAACATAAAGAAACATTTTTTAAATCACCCGGCGGAAGCAGGAATGAGGGCGTCGACAGCCCCAGCTAATATAGATAGTGGCCTAAAAAACAGGTCTATCTTTAATCCCCAAATCCAAAATAACCATTATGTAGAGGTGTTTAAAAACCTTGTATTGAAAGACATTGAGGTACTCCCGGTCAAGAAAGGGATAAACCCCCATTACATTAAGGAGGGGATTGATTCCTTGGAAAATAGGAAAAACATCATTATTCGTCCAGCCGATAAGGGGGGAACGGTGGTAGTCATGGACAAGCAATTTTACCATGATCAACTGGTGGAGTTACTGAGCGATCATAACACTTACATGAAATTGAAATCTGACCCTACAGAGTCGTATAGTGCACAATTGACCACACTGGTGGAATGGGGATTCGGACTGAAGGCCTTAAACCCCAGAGAGAAAAGGTATCTGGTTCCAAGTGCAAGTCGCATACCAGTGATTTACACGCTACCTAAAGTGCACAAAAACACCCAGTGCCCTCCTCCACGACCCATAGTAAATGGTATCGGATCAGTTACTGCGAGATTGGGCGAATATTTAGACAAGTTTCTTCAACCGAGTGTGAAGATAACAAAAGCATACCTAAAGGATACTGCTGACTTGCTACGCCTGCTGGAACCAGTGAAACTTGATCCCACATTAACATCCTACTTGGTTACGGCAGACGTAGCGTCTCTTTATACCAACATACAGCATGAGGATGCTGCGTTGGCCCTGAATTGGGCACTTAGCAAGCGGGATGATATCCCTTTTGCACAGAAGAAATTTGTGGGACATGCATTAGACTTCTGCATGTCCCACAGTTACTTCTGGTTTGATGGACAATTCTACTCCCAACAGGTTGGCGTGGCAATGGGGGCTAAGTATGCCCCCAGCCTCGCCAACCTGTTCATGTCTGAATGGGAGGATAGACGGGTGTTTAATATCAATAGGCCTCAGTTGATCTTCTATCGAAGATTTATCGATGATATCTTGTTAATATGGGAGGGATCCAAGGAATCCTTGGAAATATTCCTGGAGCAATTAAATAGGAATACAAACAATATTAAATTGGATTACCAAGTTAGCGAGACTACAGTTAACTTTTTAGATGTTGTCATAGAGAAAGTGGGTGGCACGTTAAAAACCAAGGTGTATTTCAAACCGACGGACCGCAATAGCTATTTGTCTGTGGCCAGTGGACACCATCCATCTTGGATAAAAAATATCCCAAAGGGCCAACTATTGCGGATCCGTCGGAATTGCACTCTGAAGGAAGACTTCTTAACCCAATCGGAGATCTTGAAGAAAAAGTTCATTCAGAAGGGTTACAAGGAAGATATACTAACCAAAATTACACAAGAAATAGCAGAAATTCCTAGAGAACGTTGTTTAAAGGAAAAGGAAGTGGTAAAAGGGGACACCCAACACCAAATAAGCTTTATATCTGGATTCCACTGCCAGTATAAGGAAATTGAAAACATCTTCAGAAAATATTGGTATATCCTCTGTAAGGACAAACACTTGGGAGAAATTTTACCAGCCCAACCGAAATGTATTTATAGGAGGGCCCCAAGTATAGGTGACAAAATAGTTAAAAAGATTCTGGATCCACCAAATCCAAGGTCCTTATCCTTTAATTTTAGTGGTTTCTTTTGCTGTAGGAGGTGTGTCTGCTGCAAAACAGTGAAGGTTAGTAATAGAGGCATCACTAGTGTCACCAACAGAGAAGGAGAGAGGTTTGAGATCAAAGAATTTAGTACTTGTACCACAACACATGTTGTCTACCTTATGTGGTGCCCCTGTGGTTTGTATTATGTTGGCAGAACTAAAAGGCAACTGAAGGTTCGTATCAATGAACATTTGACCAACATAAAAAACGGTTACAAGTACCACAGCGTATCCATGCATTTTAAGGAAAAACATCAACAGGACCCATCTCTGCTGCAATTCTGTGGCATTGATGTGGTATACCCCTCATGGAGAGGCTCAAACAGGGTGAGAGACTTGTCACGCAGAGAAACGGAATGGATATTCCTTTTTAAAAGTCTCACCCCGAGGGGGCTTAACATTGAATTAGACCTCAACTGCTTCATTAATGACTTTTAACCTATTAAACAATCTCGTTTAGATATGATATGGGAATGGTTTTAAGAATCCCCTAGTGGAATTGAAACACATGTTCTATATTTTTAGCCTAATATTGTCTCATAAAAGATTTTTAGTGGTCCATACATGAATCTGTCTTTTGAAGCAACAGTAGTGCAATTAATATATTCGCACGAATGATCAATAGCAGTATTTATGGATATTTCAGGAATGGATAGTCGGATATAGGAACCTGGGGTATTGTGTGGGCAACGTTTTAATCGAGGATAAATATTATAGTGAAGTAATATTGTGACCGGTAGGATTTTAGAATGTTTCAAGATTGAATCACGGAGTATCTGCTTTCAATTTTGATATATCAAGCTCAGCCCAGCCATATTTATTTATTTATTTATTTAATATTTTATATATTTTTTATTCTTCTATTACTATATATCAGCTATACCAGTCGTATTTGGTAAAACTGTTCATGATATTTAATATTATTATATTATTTTATTTAAGTCTAAGTTTTCCCATTTATGTTAATATACCACTCTGCATGCAATTTGTAGTTCATTTGCTTGTGCGGATTTTAAATACCAAGTAGTCGTGTTATTAATAACCTGATTAGATAGCGCTTTGAGTATTTTAATATATGTGTTGAAATAATATTGCACATTTTAATGAAATTTATAGCACATAAAGTGTGTTGGAAAAACATGTCAGAATGCTAGAATGCTGTAAAATCACCCATTGCTATGTAAGATTGTCAGTAATATAGATGATCCAGTAGATAGCTGCCGACAATCTGTTTTAGTTGTATTACACACTACAGACCGGCTTGTATGAGTAACGGGGGTTTGCGCTCACGGGGACACTCGAACTGCGCATGCGCGGGACACACAGGATGCGCATGCGCACTGTGATCTCTCTGCTTGAATGGAGAGGAGGGGAGTATATAAAAGGAGATTGATGCTTTGAGCGGCCTATCCCATGAATAAGCTACAGACGTAGCGAAACATGTCGGGGGCGTGGCCGAGCAGAGATTAAACACTACATACTAGGTGACAGAAGGAAACGATCGCTGAGGTTTGCCTAACAGGGGAGACGGTGGGTCCGGTGGATGAGCAAGTGAGGAGAGGGTGAGAAAGTCTTCTTACACGCCAGCCGTGACAGGGTCCGCCGTGACCGCATACCCCCCAGGGAGGCTTGTCCAGATCGCTGTGTTGATATTGCTGTGTGCAGATTGCTGTGGTTTTGTGCTGTGCTTTTACAGTTTTTATACAATGTGAGTGCATCCTTTGAAGTGTTACTTGAAGTGTGTTTAATTAAAAGTTGTTACGTTATCACACTATTGGGAGTTTTTTCATTCTTATATGGAACAAATCCCTGGATGGAATAGACCTAACCCCTGCTGGTAGCCTGGATACTCCTATGCTTTATAGCCTCATACGAGAGTGGAGGCAGAGAGAGCTGGTGAGAGACTGTCTATTGGGAGAGGGAGCACTGAACACAGAGGTGTGGTGGAAGGTTCCATTTATCATCAAGATACACTAAGGACTTGCTGTGGCACAGTTGGTGCTCTTTATTAAACCACTATCACAGACTTTTTTTCACACATATGTGTGTATTTTCCACAGACTTTATTCATCAGTCACGTTGTTAATGAGTAAGGTGCTAGTTATTTATATTAAGTTATATATATATTTGTTTATTATCTATAAGAAGGTGTCACATATATAATTTGTTATCATCAGCACTAAGTCACTATTGGTATGGTAGTTATTTGATGCATTTATTTTATTCATTTAGTATTCATTTTTGATTTTCTTATTGACACCTGAAATAATGGGTTCACTAGATTAGTTTTTTTGCACTGGACACAGTGTTAACACAAGTGTGTTTAGGATAGCGCCACAATTTTTGATTTTTCACGTGGGTGTAGTACACCACTAGCACGTCACAAGATTTGAAATTATTTGCTACATAGCCTGCTATAGCCTGCAGCGCTGATCAGTGTATTCTGATGTCACACAGACACTCAGCCCTGCAGAGCCATGCTTTTACTTTTCTCTGCTACCACTGAGCTGCGAGAAGGACAGGGGATGGGGACGCACAGCTGAATTTGACAGTCAAACAGGACAGGTACATGGGAGTTATCTTGTGCGCGCACTAGAGCTACATGATTAATCCTTAAAAATAGTGATCTCTGTTCAACCCCCCTCACGATCTCTATACAGAATTTCCCGATTCATTCATGTAATAAGTGTAGAAAGTTCTCTGCCCACTGAGCTGTCAAAAGAAAAAAAACAGGTAGCCTGCCAAGTTTTTCACAACATTGTGTCTGCGCTTTTAGATAACTATAAACATTGTAACTTTTCGTTCTTAGATTAAAGAATGAACTTCTCATTGCGGGCGGGCGTCATATGACGGCTTCCCATTTAAACAGGGAATGCGCGCGATTATGTGCACGCATCCCTGTTCCTTCGGTGGCAGCGTGTCACGGAGACACTGCTCGCCACAGAGGGGGGGTGAACAACCATTGGACATGGCTGTTTACCACTTGTTCGGCCGTGATGAAGTCACGGCCGATCACAGATAGGCCCACCCCAATGTGCACGCCGCATGCGCGGGATCGCGAGCGCGCTGCGCGTGCACGTCGGTGGCGGCGTGTTCCTGGGAACACTGCTCATCACCGACGCCGGTAAACAGCCATTGGCTGGCTGTTTACCCACATGATCGGCTGTGATCCTTTCACAGCTGATCATAAATGTAAACACAGAGCGGTAACTAGCTGTTACCAGCTCTTCTCTCCTCACACACCATTTCCAGTGTGAGGAGAGAAGAGCCAGAAGCAGTGAGTTACTGATCTGTGTTCTGTAGTGTCTGTACCAACACCACAGCTGTCCCATCGCCCCCCAGATTGTCATCTGTCACCCAACAGTCACCACAGTCACCCAATAAAGTGCACCTGTCACATAGAGGACTGCCATCAGTGACCGTCAGCGGTGCACCTGTCACCCGTCACCCATCAGTGACCATCAGCAGTGCACCTGTCGCCCATCAGTGACCATCAGCAGTGCACCTGTCACCCATCAGTGACCGTCAGCAGTGCACCTGTCACCCATCACCCATCAGTGACCGTCAGCAGTGCACCTGTCACCCATCAGTGACCATCAGCGGTGCACCTGTCACCCGTCACCCATCAGTGACCGTCAGCAGTGCACCTGTCACCCATCAGTGACCGTCAGCAGTGCACCTGTCACCCATCACCCATCAGTGACCGTCAGCGGTGCACCTGTCACCCATCAGTGACCATCAGCGGTGCACCTGTCACCCGTCCCCCATCAGTGACCGTCAGCGGTGCACCTGTCAGCCATCACCCGTCCCCCATCAGTGGCCGCCAGCCATCACCTGTCACCCATCAGTGACCGCCAGCCGTCACCCGTCAGTGACCATCACCCATCACTGTCCGTGGCCTGTCACCCATCAGTGACCATCGCCTGTCACACCGTCATCACCTATCAGTGAACGTCAGCTGCCACCTATCGCACAGCCCATCAGTGACCGTCACCTGCCACCTGTCACACAGCATCATTTCCAAAAGAGTATACAACAGTGAGGAGGCGTTCCAGATCCTCTCCATGACCGATGAGAGCAACAGGGAGTTCTCATCAGATTCCAATTCTGATTCTGAATCAAATTCGGCATTTGAACCGAATAGTGAATCGGCAAATGATTCGGAGGAAGAATGGGTCCCTCCTAAAAGGGCATGGCCCTCTGGAAACCAGGATTATATTCCCAGGCCCAGTACCAGCGCTTGCACCAGCAATAGGCCCCAGGAACAAATTCCCAGGCCCAGTACCAGCGCTGCCACCAGCATTAGGCCCCGGGAACAAATGCCCAGTACCAGCGCTGCCGCCGGCGATAGGCCCCAGGAACAAATGCCCAGACCCAGTGCCAGTGCTGCCACATCACGCCTGAGTACCATCACAGGAAATTCCAATCCAACTACTGGAGTGTCACACCCCCCAAGAGCCAGGGCCTCTACATACATGCCAGATGGTCTTGCCGACCCAACATGGCTGCCTTCCAACTCGGCATCACCAATTATTCCCCCTTTCACAGCACTGCCAGGTGTGCAGACCAACACCCCAAATTTCTCAGAGATTGATTGTTTTCACCTGTTTTTGCCCGACACTATGCTGCAATTTATTGTGGACCAGACAAATTTATATGCCCAGCAATATATTGCCAACAACCCCCAATCTTCATATGCCCATCCGTTTGAGTGGAGAGATCTGAATTTGGAGGAGTTCAAATTGTTTATGGGCCTCACCCTAAACATGGGGATTACAAAAAAAAATGAAGGACATGCCTATTGGTCCACCAACCCTATCCACAACATGCCCATTTATTCTGCCGTAATGTCCAGGTCCCGATACAAGATGATAATGCGCTTTCTTCACTTCAGCAACAACACCCAGTGCCCTCCCCACAATCATCCAAATTACGACAAGTTATACAAGATTCGCCCACTGATAAATTTCTTTTCCCAACAATTTGCAGAACTCTATGTCCCCGATCAGAATATATGTGTCGATGAGTCCCTGGTACCCTTTTCAGGCCGGTTAGGAATAAAGCAATATATTCCTAGCAAAAGGGCCAGATACGGAGTGAAATTATACAAGGTCTGTGAGAGCCACATATAGATCCATATATGAAGGAAGAGATTCCCAGCTCCAGCCCCCTGAATGCCCGGCCTACATGGGCACAACTGGAAAGATTGTATGGGACCTGGCATACCCACTTCTGAACAAAGGATATCACATATACCTTGACAACTTTTACACGAGCCTGCCCCTTTTCAAACACTTATACATTGCAAATACCCTGGCCTGTGGATTTTCCAGAAAAAATAGGAAGGGCTTCCCACAATCTCTAGCGAACAAAAAGCTGCAAAGGGGGGAAAGAGCATCACTGAGATGCAACGAAGTGCTGGCCTTGAGGTGGAAGGATAAAAAGGGACGTGCACATGATGTCCACCATCCATGACGGCACTACAGTTGAGGTACAAAGAAGACAAGGTCCCATTGAAAAGCCAACATGTGTCCAAGATCATAATCTCTACATGGGTGGGTGGATTTCAATGATCAAATGATTCAGCCCTATTTGTCAATAAGGAGGTCCCAATTCTGGTACAAGAAGGAAGCAATTTATCTCATCCATTTGCCATTTACAATTCCTACGTAGTCTACACCAAATCCATTGAAAGCCCCGCCCCCTTCCTAAAATTCATAGAGGTTGTTGTCACGTCCCTCATCTATCACCAAAGATCCCCCAGAATACCTTTGCTCTGAGGCTGTTTGCCGACTTCATGAGCGCCACTTCCCCTTCAGCATTCCTCCATCTGAAGCAGGCCGAAGACGGCAAAAAAAAGTCACGTGTGTACCAAAAGAGGATTTAGAAAAGATACCAGCTACCATTGTCCCCAGTGTCCCTCCCAACCTGGCCTTTGCATTGGTAAATGCTTCCAACTTTATCATACATCCCTAAAATATTAGCCCATATTTGTAACCATTTCCCCATTTTCATCATCTGTGCTGACCATTTTCCATTCTTCCCCAAATAACCATGCCACTGCCTTCCATGTGAACTGACCCTGGCCTGTATTGTGACTATGCCTTTGCCTACCGTTTGGACTGCTTCCACGTGAACTGACCCTGGTCTGTTTTATTAACTACGCTACTGCCTACCGCTTGGACTGCTTGTATGTGAACTGACCCTGGCCTGTTTTATGGACTATGCTTTTGCCTACCGCTTGGACTGATCTGTTGCCCTGCTACTGTAGTACACAGGGGTCTCACATATGTGAGGGGCTCCAGAATTGTTTTTCCGGATGGAGAAAACAATTTTTTTTGTTTTCTCCGGGTTTCGGAATTTCCGGATTAGGGTCTGGAGGCTTCATAGAGATTTGGGTGGGTCGAAGCCTCTACCCCTGTGCCCCTGTGCCACAGGTCTTACCTGATTGCGGCCCTCAGCCTGCTGCTGACTTACTGCCACCATGCCTCTGCCTGTCGCATGAATGGACCACACCACTACCTGGACTATGCAAATAATTAGCTGTAGCAAGAGGAAGTATGTTTATGAAGGGCTGGAGAGCGGTACAATAATGAGTGTCTGCAGGTAACAGTGTACCAGGACCAATATTATGGTGCTGGCTCTCTCCGCCTGGACAATTTCTATGGACTGTGCTGTGCTGACAATATCCTTGTGCTGACTATAAGCAATATTCCTGCCTGCTGCCTGGATGATTACTATTGCTGTCGCTAAGCACATCCCTGCCTGCTGCCTGGACCAGTGCTCTCCTCTGTGGATACTACTAAAAGCACAGGTAATGCTTTTTTTTTATCCTTTCCAAAATAGAATTTATTTTGGATTGTAATTCTTGGTATGTGCATGCTATGTGTTAGAAATATGAAGGGATTTAAAAAATGATAGGTTGCCAGGAAGTTATATATGTCATTTATGCTCCTAGAACGCCTGATGGTGCTACTTGGATGTTGGGCCTCTGTATGTGGCCAGGCTGTGTAAAAGTCTCACACGTGGTATCGCCATACTCAGGAGGAGTAGCAGAATGTATTTTGGGGTGTCATCTTTGCTACGTACATGCTATGTGTTGGAAAGATATGATAAATGAACAACTTTGTGCAAAAAAAAAATGCGTTTTCATTTTTTTCCACATTTTCCAAAAACTTCTGGAAAAAAATGAACCGTTTAAAAGACTCATTATGCCTCATAGATTATACGTTGGGGTGTTTGCTTTCCAAAATGGGGTCATTTTGGGGGCAATTCCATTGTTCTGGTGCTCAAGGGCCTTCAAAAGTGTAAATGGTGGTTGAGAAATGAGATGTGTCATTTATGCACGTAGAACGCATGAAGATGCTACTTCAATGTTGGGCCTTTGTATGTGGCCAGGCTGTGTAAAAGTCTCACACATGTGGTATTGCCATACCCGGGAAGAGTAGCAGAATGTATTTTGGGGTGTAATTTGTTGTATGCATATGCTCTGAGAAGGAAATAACCTGTAATATGACAATTTTGTAAAAAAATAAATAAATAAAAATCTTCATTTTGCAAAGAATTGTGGGAAAAGACTTAAAAAAATTCACCATGCTACTTAATTAAAGCGGGATTCCGGCCGTAAAAAATAAAAAAAAACGTAAAAGTCAGCAGCTACAAACACTGTAGCTGCTGACTTTAAATAAGTACTTACCTGTCCTGGGTGCCTGCGATGCCGGCCGTCCGAGGCCGACCCGTCCCTCGGCTCTCGGGTCCCGGCAATACCATCCTAGGTAAGGGAAACAGGCAGTGCAGCCTTGCGGCTGCACTGCCAGTTTCCTACTCCGCACGCGCGAGCGGCGCAGCGCGGTGCTCTGTGAATGGCCCCGTGGTGTTCTGGGAACACACACAGTTCCCAGAAGACAACGGGGCCGCTCACCAAGGAGCAGAACACGCCGCGGAAAAGGAAGAGGCAGATTAGGAAGACTGCCTAGCAACAAGGGTTTAGGCAAGTTTCAAATTTTTTTTTTTTTTCAAATTTTTTTTCAAATTTTTTTTTAGTATTTTTGGTGAATTTTTTTTTCAGGGTGGCCCTCCGCTTTAATACCTTGAAATGTCTACTTTCTAAAAAGGGGTCATTTAGGGGGTATTTGTACTTTCCTGACTTGTTAGTGTCCTAAGAAATGAGATAGACTGTCAGTACATCAGGTGTGATCAATTTTCAGTGATTGGCACCATAGTTTGTAGACTCTAAGTTCCGGTTCACACGGGGGGCGACTTGTCAGGCGACCTAGTCGCCTGACAAATCGCCTCCCGTTCTGTACAATGGAACCGTTCTAATCGGATCGACGCAAGTCGCTCCGACTTAGAAAAAGGTTCCTGTACTTCTTTTGGAGCGACTTGAGGCGACTTCTATATAGAAGTCATTTTGCAAGTCGCTGCCCCTGTCGTGTGAAGGTCACCTCGGTGAGGCGACCTGCAAGTCGTGCCGCCCCTATTGTGCACCGAGCCTAAGACTTTCACAAAGACCAAATAATTTACACTAATTTGGGTGATTTTTACCAAAGATATGTAGCAGTATAAATTTTGGCCAAAATTTATGAAGAAAAATTACTAATTTGTAAAATTTTATGACAGAAACAAACAGGCATTTTTTTCACAAAATTTACGGTCTTTTTTATTTATAGCACAAAAAATAAAAAACCCACTCATGATTAAATACCATCAAAAGAAAGCTTTATTTGTGTGAAAAAAAGGACGCAAATTTCATATTGGTACAGTATTGCATGACTGAGTAATTGTCATTCAAAGTGTGAGAGCGCTGAAAGCTGAAAATTGGTCTGGGCAGGAAGGGGGGTGTAAGTGCACGGTATTGAAGTGGTTAAAGATTAAGTCTTTTTCTGACGCTTGTTTCTTACAAAGATGAAATCAGTATTTTTTGCTAGAAAATTTACTTAGTACCCACAAACATTATATATATTTTTAGCAGAGACCCTAGGGAATAAAATGGCGATTGTTGCAATATTTTATGTCACACTGTATTTGAGCAGCGGTCTATCATATGCAATTTTTTGGGAAAAAATACACTTCAATGACTAAAAAAAAAAAAAAAAAAAAACTAAACAGTAAAGTCAGCCCAATTATTTTTGTATAATGTGAAAGATGATGTTACGCCAAGAGAATCGTAATCTTTATTCTAAGCAAAAAAATTGTGATTCTCATTTTAGCCAGAATCGTGCAGCTTTACCAAAACTGCACACTGAGCTGTGAATGTGTTGCTCAATGTACAATTAGAAAGAAGTGATAGAAGACAGGCAAGATGCTTTTATTGCAAAAGAGAAATAGAGTCTCTTCTGCATTAAAAACCTACCTGCTAGCAATTTTTCCTCAAACTTCTGTAGCTCTGCTTTGATGTGGAATGATTTGCTCACTGATGAATAATTTCCCTGCTGTATAACACCAGCAGTAAGGATTGCTTGACTTCACTTTTGTGTGTGCTAAGCATTTCAACCCTTTAGTGAATCAGACCGATAGACTTAAAAGTAATGTAGAACAGTCATCCTATTTGCTGTATTGTAGAGCTTTATTATTTAAATGAAGAAAAATATTAATATAAAGAAATAGCACATATGCAAAACACTGACTGTGTATATATCAATTCGCCTGCATGTTTACCTTTGTACTGTGAGTTTTAAGCCCGAAAGACTTTCATTGCTACAAACTGCCTTGTAGGGGTTATGCATTTTTAATATTAAATATTTTGATATATTATACTATTCTATATAAAATACAAAGACCCATTTATGTCTGTCCCTGTCACATAAAGAGTTCACAATTTAAAGTAGAACTAAATATTAGAACTAAAGGTAAAAATGTTTTTTTTTTCATATTAGATAGAGTAGGGGAGGGTTATAGCCCCTTTTAGGGCGTTTTTTTTTTGCCATCTGTGTCTTATTGGGGGATTTCCCTTTCATTTCCTGTCCCAAATGCAAAACAGAAACTTAGAAGAAAATCCCTGGTATTGACCAGATCTAGTTTCCCCGTTGGAAGATTTCCCTTCTATTTTTTTTCTAGTGACCACTGAAAATGTGAGTTTTCTTTTTTTTTTGGTAATAAGTCACCAGGAAAGATGGGACAAATCTCCCTATAGGTGACATTGAAAAACACCTGAAAAGTGATCCTTCTCCATTCTGTAAGTTTAATTTATTATATGTTGCATACCCACAAATAATACAGCATTTTTTTAGGACCAAGACAATTTTTTGTATTGTGGGAGTACACTGGAGCTCTCCTGAAAATAATCACTGCAAATACACGAAGAACAGGCAAACTCAAAGCAGATAATGTTTTGGCGGAGATTCAAACACAGGGTCCATAGGTGAGGCAAAAGTGCTAATTCTGGAAATAAATATAAGTTTACACTACAGATCCAGAGTATCACTTTCTAAAGCCTTGTACACACGATCAGCTTTTCGGACGAAAAAGTCATGCATTTTTTGTTGCTTTCTAGTCTCATGTCGAAAGTGAAGAGGTTACACACCAATACGAAAATTCTCGTATGACAGAATTTAACTTCAGAAGTGACGTCGTGGTGAATAGTTTTGTATGTATTCTTTCCTTTTTCTGAGCATGCGTAGTCTTGCTCTTACAATTTTTTTCGTACAAAACTGTACTAATTCAACGAAAAATCAGACGTTGTGGTCACATCCGACAAAAATTTTATAGTCTGAACATCCAGCTTTTGTCATATCAAAAATCGGAATATGCTGTCGAAAGCACCATACTAACGATTGGAAAATCGGCAGATTGTTCGTCAGACGAAATTTTACTTCCAACGTGTGTACGGGCCTTAAAAGGTATGAATCCACAAGTGACTAATCTGCTTCAGTTTTGTGCAAAACAGCTTATAATATCTGGCAAAGAGGTTTGGGATTTAAAGCGGAAATAAACCCATTCATTTAAAGGGTTTTGAAAAACACTGTTACAGTACAATGCCGGTATGCCAGGGTTTCTAACTGAAACACGTGCTTGTGCTTTCAACCAAACTTTCAAACCATCAAATGTCTGCTGTCAAAATTGATCACGTGCAGCACCATGGCTGTTGTAGATCAAAAAGATGGCAGCCTCCTTCCTTCCTTCCTGGGTTTAGTTCCACTTTAAGGTAAAGGTATGACTGCATTAACAGGTTACCGCTTGCTGACCGCTGCATGTACAGTTAAGTTGGCAGAATGGCACGATTGCGCAAATGGCCGTACCTGTATGTCCCTTTGAATTTGCCGCAGTGCCGGGGAGCCCCCGCTGTGTGCTCCGTGAGCGCGCTCGCAGGTCCCATGGACTCGATGTCCGCCGGGTGCCTGCGATCGTCTCACGGAGAGGCAGAGCGGGGGCATTTCTCTTTCATTCGTTGACGGACACATCGCTTTCAGTCTTGACCTTAGGATTATATCTCCACCTTCAGGAGTAGGACTAGGCAGAAAATAAAAAAAAAAACAAGCACAGCACCGCCCAGGGGCGGTCCTTACTGGCAGTAACCCCCCACTCTGCTATAGGCAGCTCAGTTTTTTTTCTGCCTAGTCTAGGACAAGGACCTGGCTCCCAGCTGGGACCTGTGGTTCTTTAGATTTTGTTTTATTTCTTGGTCACAGTGTCACCATGGCCGACAGCCACTCTGTCTAGGTGGGAGGTGGATCTGTCTGTGGAGTGCCACCAGCAACCAGAGGGGTAAGTAAGGGCTCCACTGGTCCAGGCATGGTGGAGCAGCTGGGTACTCACTGGGGGGTTCGATTTGGGAGATGGTTTCAATGCTCTCCCCTTCTTCCCCCCTCTCCTCCTCCTCTCCTTCCCTAGCCTCCTTCCTGGGGGCGCTGCTGTTTGCTGGGCGCAGGGAGGTTGTGAGGCATCTACCTGGCCTAGTGGGGCTCCTCCGGATGGTCTCCAGGCGGGGGGGATAGCTGGTGTTGTCTCTCCTCGTGCTGAGCTGCCATTGATTTGGGGACGGGAGACGCGGCCATTTTCTCAGAGCCACGGCCAGTTTCTGGGAGCGTGGCGGCCATTTTCCCGGAGTCCCCAGGCACTTGTGTTGTTTCTGAGACACGGCTGGCGGCCATTTTCAGGTGGCCATGGGAGGGGTATTCTGCTGGGCCTCTAGCGCTGGATTCAGCAATTGAAGCCAGGAAGAGCGCGAACAGCACACTGATCTCCTCGTGGCTTCACGCATCTGCCGGAGGACGGACAGCGCAGCACTGCTCCTTGGTCAGGGTGGCGAGTCCTTCTGGGGAGCCCCTCAGTCTGTGGCAGCTAGGAGGGTGGTCTTCTCTCCTTAGTGGGCGTTTCGGTCCCGGGTAGTGACAGGCGAGCGGGGGCAGCATGGCGTCTGAAGCAGGTGCCCCTCCCCCAGACACCCCTGTGATGGCAGCTGGCTCCTCTGGGTCTGCGATGCCACTGGACGCTTTGTCGGCGGTCCTGGAATTATTTATTACCAGGGTTGAAGTGGCGTGCGGGCGTAAGGCGGGTAAAAAACGCCCCCCTTCCCCCTCCATCTTCCGAGGAGGACTCTGATCCGGACTCGGGCCCCGCTATGGGGGGCGGCCCCTGTCTGGATGGTTCGGATGATACGGCCCCTGACCTTTCGGACAGTGAGGAGGTATCTTCCGCGTCCGTTTTGGCGCATGAGAAGGAGCTGGTGGGGGCACTTATCACGGCGGTGCGGGATACTTTAAAAATTGAGGATACAGCAGGGGCATCTGCAGAGGTGTTGGTCCCTTTTGGGTCTCATAAGCCGGACCACACCGCTAAGGTGTTTCCTTGCCGGTCTTCTTTTGATAGGTTTATTTCCAAGGATTGGGAACGCCCGCAGCGCTCCTTTTCAGTTCTGAGCCGGTTTTTGGTGCGTTACCCCTTTGAGGAGAGCTTATTGAAAAAATGGGCATCGCCTCTGGTTGTTGACCCTTTTGGTGTCCAGGTTAAATAAGGCGACCATGATTCCGATGGAAGGGTCCCCTTCTTTCGAGGATCCTGCCGACAGAAAGGCTGAGGCGGTTGGTCGGTTTACGATGGCGGGGTCGGCTCTTTGTCCGGTGCTAGCCACGGCTCTGGTATCGCAGACACTTACTGAATGGGCTAAGTTATTACACCGCAAGTTGAGTAATGAGCAAGCTTCCCCAGTCTGTGTGGAACTGGCGGACTAGTTGGTGCAGGGACGCAAGTATGTCTGTGATGCGGCTCTAGATACGGCCCTGTTACTTTCAAGGGTCTCTGTGTTGGCCATAGTTCTGCACCGGCTACTTTGGCTCAAGTGTTGGTCGGCGGACCAGACAGCTAAGAAGGCTCTGGTGGAATAGCCCTTCCAGGGTGGGAGGCTTTTTGGAGCTTCTCTGGACGTCACCATTAAGGACATCACTGGGGGGAAAGGGCAAGGAGCCCCGTCGTAAGCAGGGCCCCTCTTTTTCCGCTCACAAGCTGCTTTTTCTTCCGCCTGGTTCTGCGGGTAAGCGTTCCCAGCCCAAACAAGGCTCCCACAGATGGGCAAAGGCGTCCTTGGCATCGCAAGCCAAACAAGCCCGCTTCTACATGAAGGCTTACCCCCGCCCGACTTATGGGTGGGGGGTTGCCTTTGGGGGTTTGTGGACCGGTGGACTTCTCTTCTTTCCAACCAGTGGGTCTGCAAACTAATTTTGTCCGGGTACAAGATAGAGTTTCTTTCTTGTCCGCCAGACAGGTTTTTTCCCTCCAATCTTCATCTTCTCCCGTCTCGTCGGCAGGCCTTATTTGGAGCGGTACTGGACTTGTTACTGCGGGGGGGTGATAGTTCCTGTACCAGCTTCGGAAAAGTTTCAGGGGTTCTACTCCAATCTGTTCGTAGTTCCGAAGAAAGAAGGGTTCCGTCCGATCCTGGATCTCAAAGCCCTCAATTGTTTTGTGAGGGTGCGGAGGTTCAGGATGGAGTCTATTCATTCCGTGGTGGCTGCGCTTCATCAAGGGGATTTCCTGGCCTCCTTGGACATCAAGGATGCATACTTGCATGTCCCCATCTGTGTCAGGTACTAGAGGTTCCTGCGTTTTGCGGTCAGGGACGCGCACTATCAATTTGTGGCACTTTCCTTTGGCCTGGCGCCATCACCAAGGGTCTTCACCAAGTTGCTGGCTCCGGTTCTGGCTTTGCTGAGACAGCAAGGGATTGCAATTGTGGGTTACCTGGACGAATCCCCAACATCCCTGGATTGTCTGATCCATGTGGGTCATCTAACCAGGGCTTCGCTTCTTTGGTGGCTACGGTCCCCGGCCCTACGGTCGGGGAAGTCGTTTCTTCCTCTCTATTGGACGGTGATCACGACATATGCCAACCTGACCAACTTGGGGGGAATTTTGGGCCTTCATGCGGCCCAGGGGTGCTGGATGCCGGAGGAGTCCCGCCTATCGATCAACGTTCTGGAGTTGCGGGCGATCAGGTTATGCCTCTCCACGTGGTCGCAGCGGCTGCATGGTCCCCCGGTCAGGATCCAGTCAGACAATGCCACGGCGGTGGCTTACGTCAATCACCAGGGGGGGACGAGGAGCTCAGCAACGGCGCTGGAGGTCTCTCACATTCTGCAGTGGGCAGAGCATCATGTGCCAGCTTTGTCAGCCATTTACATTCCGGGCATAGAAAACTGGCAAGCGGATTATCTCAGCCGTCAGTTGCTGGATCAGGGGGAGTGGTCGCTGCATCCGGAAGTGTTTAGTCTCTTCATTTGCCTGCGGTGGGGCACGCCGGACGTGGATCTTCTGTCCTCTCACCTCAATTGGAAGGTGCGGAGATTTGTGGCCAGAACAAGGGATCCCTTGGTGGAGGTGTCAGACGCGCTGGTGGCTCCATGGGAGCATTATCAATTCAATTATGCCTTCCTTCCTCTCAAATTCCTTCCTCGGCCGAGGGAATTCCGGAAATTCTAGTCGCTCCGGACTAGCCTCGGCGTCCTTGGTACGCCGACGTAGTACGAATGGTGGCGAACGTTCCCTGGTGGCTGCCGGTACAGGAGGACCTTCTGTCCCAGGGGCTGATATTCCACCCTGCTTTACCGTCTCTGCCTTTAATGGCATGGCTGTTGGAAGCCAGGTACTGAAAGACCGGGGGTTGCCGGATTCGGTGATTCCCACTATGTTGAGGGCAAATAAGTCCACTTCTCGGAAGATTTATCATCGCACCTGGAAGGCTTACATCTCTTTGTGTGAGGCTGTGGGGTGGCATCCGCGTTCCTATTCCGTATCTAAGATCCTTGTGTTCCTGCAGCATGGAGTTGATCAGAAGCTTGCTTTGAGCACTATCAAGGGGCAGATATCAGCCCTGGTTAACTTTTTTCAGCAGCCATTGGCGGCTCACTCGTTGGTGCGCACGTTTATTCAGGGGGTTCATGTGGCTCCCCTGGTACGGCCGCCACTGCCTCTGTGGGATCTGAACCTGGTGCCCTCAGTGCTCCAAAAACCACCGTTCAAGAACATTAGGGAGATTGCCTTACTTACGCTCTCTCAGAAGGTTGTCTTTCTAGTGGCTATTACGCCCGCGAGGCGGGTTTCTGAGCTGGCGGCCTTGTCATGCAAGTCTCCCTATTAAGTTATCCACAAGGATAAGACGGTGCTGCATCCGCAGCCCTCGTTTCTTCCTAAGGTGGTATCTGCCTTTCATCCAAATGAGGACATTGTGCTTCCTTCCTTGTGTCCTCGACCGCCTCACCCCAAAGAGATCGCCTTACACTCTTTGGATGTGGTTCGGGCTCTCCATGTGTATCTGTCTGCTACGGCTCCTTTTCGTAGGTCGGATTCACTGTTTGTCTCTGTGGCTGGTCCGAGGAAGGGCCTGGCAGCTTCTTTGGCAACTATTTCTCGTTGGATCAGACAGATTGTTGTCCAGGCTTATGCCATAAGGGGGCGGGTGCCTCCCTTTCCTGTCACATTCTACCAGTGTGGTTAGTGCTTCCTAGGCCTTCCGGCATCAAGAGTCCGTTTCTCAAGTGCATAAGGCGGCTACCTGGTACACACGTTCACCAAATTTTACAAGGTGGATGTTGGGACATCTTCAGATGTGTATTTCAGCCGCAAAGTTTTGCAAGCAGCCGTCTGATGTTGTAACTCCTCTTATGGGAAGTTTTTTTGTTTTGGGTGGAGTTTATTTATTTTTTCTGTGTTCCCACGCCTCGTTGTGGCACTGGGACGTCCCTAAGGTCAAGACTGTCAATGAACGAAAGAGAAAATGGAATTTTTTTCTACTTACCGTAAAATCCCTTTCTCTGAAGTTCATTGACGGACACAGCACCGACCCCTCCTGTTTGTGTTTGTACTGCTTTATAACGAACTGAGCTAGCTGTAGCAGAGTGGGGGGGTTACTGCCAGTAAGGACCGCCCCTGGGTTGTGCTGTGCTTGTTTTTTTTTAATTTTCTGCCTAGTCCTACTCCTGAAGGTGGCGATATAACCCTAAGGTCAAGACTGAAAGTTCTGTGTCCGTCAATGAACTTCAGAGAAAGGGATTTTACGGTAAGTAGAAAAAAATCCCATTTTCCCCGTTCTGCCTTGTGACAGGACAGAGATCTACTGCTCCCTGTCATCGGGAGCAGTGATCACTGTTGTGTTACTTGTAGCTCAGCCTCCCACGGTTAGAAGCACTCCTTAGGACACACTTAACCCCTCCATTGCCCCCTAGTGGTTAACCCATTTCCTGCCGAGGTCATTTACACAGTAAGCAGTGTAGCAATTTTATAGCACTGATCGCTGTATAAATGACAATGGTCCCAAAATAGTGTCAGAAGTGTCCGATCTATCTGCCATAATGTCGCAGTCACAATAAAAATCGCAGATCGCCGCCATTACTAATATAAAAAAAAAATAATAATAAAAATGCCATAAAACTATCCCCTATTTTGTAGACACTATAACTTTTGCGCAAACCAATCAATATACGCTTATTGCAATTTTTTTACCAAAAATATGTAGAAGAATGCATATCGGCCTAAACTGAGGAAAAAATTTGTTTTTGTATATATCTTTGGGGGATATTTATTATAGCAAAAAGTAAAAAATATTCCTTTTTTTTTTCAAAATTGTCGGTCTTTTTTTGTTTATAGCGCAAAAAATAAAAACCGCATCGGTGATCAAATACCACCAAAAGAAAGCTCTATTTGTGGGAAAAAAGGACGCCGTTTGGGTACAACGTTGCACGACCGCGCAATTGTCAGTTAAAGCGACGCAGTGCCGAATCGCAAAAAATGGCCCGGTCATCATCAGCAAAATCTTCTGGGGCTGAAGCGGTTAATCATATGAACATTCAGGCCAGGTTCACACTTCTGTGCAGTGCGCTCCGCAGCCGCAACAGAGATATGTGAACCGGCTCCATAGGGAGCCAGTCACATTCTCCTGCTATGCAAATTGGAGGCGGAGAAACCCCCATCTAATTCGCATAGGTGTGAACCCGGGCTTAATTTCTGAAGCCAAGTGGTGTCAGGAACAATTGGGCTTGTGTTTTCCTTCCTTGCATTGGGCTTGTGTTTTCCCCGCCTTGCAGTGCTGCTTAGAGAGCTACCCCTGTGAATAAGTTAAAGCTTAGATGCACATGTAGAGTAAATAATTATAACCATTCTTTAGAACCGGTTCACACTAGGACGACTTGTCAGGCGACTTAGCCGCCTGACAAGTAGCGTCCCGTTCTGTACAATGGAACCGTTCTAATCAGAGCGACGCAAGTCGCTCTGACTTAGAAAAAGGTTCCTATACTACTTTGGGGGCGACTTGAGGTGACTTGCATTGACTTCTATATAGAAGTCGTTTTGCAAGTCGCCGATGCAGTCGTGTTCAAGTCATCTGAGGCAGTCACGCTGCAAGTCGTGTTGCCTCAGTGTGAACCGACTCTTACTGTTCTTTTCTGTTACTTTTGGGATACATTTTTTCAACAAATAGTGGTAAAAATATAAAAGCTGGCAGAATATAGGTTGCCAAGTTCTGCAGATCTGGATTGGCATTTTGGTAGATTCCTTAGTGCAGGGGTAGGCAACCTTTTGAGCATAGAGTGCCAAATTTTTTTTTCAAACAAATTGAGAGTTCCGGTTACATAAAACAATGTCAACTTCACACTCCCAGTCACGAAAAGGACATTTTAAAAAGTAATTTCTGGAAACAACTTCAATAATAGTAATAAATGAACATTGAGCTTTAAGTGATATAAATGGTAACTTACCTTTGTGTCAGAAAAGGTGTGCTATGAGGTGACTCTTAAAAACTTCACATTATTATGACAGTGGAGGACTTCAGTAGAATCTACAAGTTGGGAAAAAAAGGGTGAGATGATATTGGTCATGCTAATAAAGATCTTTCAGATCAGTGCCAGTTTTTGCCCCTTCACATCTCAGATCAGTCCCAATTCTTGGCCCTTCACACCTCTGATCACCCCAGTTCCTGCCCCTTCACACCTCCGATCAGTCCCTATTTCTGCCCTTCACATCTCAGATCAGTCCTAATTCCTCCACATCTCAGATCAGTCCCAATTCCTGCCCCTGAACACCTCTGATCACCCCAGTTCCTGCCCCATGCATTTCTCACACATCCTGGAATGCAGCATTTCTCACAAAGCCTGGTATATAGCATTTCTCACACTTCCTGGAATGCAGCATTTCTCACAAAGCCTGGTATATAGTATTCTCACATACATCCTGGTTTGCGGCATGTCTCACAAAGCCTGGTATATGGCATTTCTCACAAAGCCTGGTATAGGGCATGTCTCACCCACATCCTGGTGTACGGCATGTCTCACCCACATCCTGGTGTACGGCATGTCTCACAAAGCCTTGTATACGCCATTTCTCACAAAGCCTGGTATACAGAATTTCTCACAAAGCCTTGTATACAGCATTTCTCACAAAGCCTTGTATACAGCATTTCTCACAAAGCCTTGTATATAGGATTTCTCACAAAGCCTGATATATAGCATTTCTCACAAAGCCTGATATATAGCATTTCTCACAAATCCTGGTATACGGCATTTCTCACAAAGCCTGATATATAGCATTTCTCACAAATCCTGGTATACGGCATGTCTCACACATCCTGGTATACAGCATTTCTTACACATCCTGATATACGACTGATTTCTCACAAAGCCTGGTATATAGCATTTCTCACACATCCTGGTATACGGCATTTCTCACACATCCTGGTATACGGCATTTCTCACACATCCTGATATACAGCATTTCTCACAAAGCCTGGTATATAGCATTTCTCACACATCCTGGTATACAGCATTTCTCACAAAGCCTGGTATATAGCATTTCTCACACATCCTGGTATACGGCATTTCTCACACATCCTGGTATACGGCATTTCTCACACATCCTGGTATACGCCATTTCTCACAAAGCCTGGTATATAGCATTTCTCACACATCCTGGTATAAAGAAGCACTGCTGTATATTTGGCTTTCACAGAAAAAGCTTTATAACAGGTTATGTGAGTAATGCTAACTACAAGTACCTACAAAGCCTGTAATATTCTTATGCAGCCTGCTAAATACCCAGTCCACAGTTAACATGGCCTCCCCTTCTGCTTCAGTCTGTCACATTGCTACTGCAGTAGAGGAGGGTTCAGAGACAGCAGGTGCACATCTGGAAAAGCCCAGCCATAAGCCTGCTGATTAGGAGACTGCCACATAGGAAATAAAAAGGTGCATATTTACCACTATGAGCAGCGCTGCTGGCCCCAGGGCACCCGACTCCCTCACTCCACAGTTGTAAAAAATCAATATAAAGTGATCACTGATGCCGGTGGGAAGAGAGGTGAGCTGGGACCATCGCCACTGCTAAATCCCCTCTATTCTGTCACTGACTGGTTTTCACTTGTGGGAGGTGGGTCTCCTAGGATCGTTCTCACATGCCACTCCAGCTGTCTATTTGTGCACTGCTTCTCCTCTAAACAACCGCTCAACTAGACTGACTTTCGTGTGTGGGAGGTGGGTCTCCTAGGATCGCTCTTGCGTGCCACCCAAAGGGTGTCCGCGTGCCATGTCTGACACGTGTGTCGGGGGTTGCCGACCCCTGCCTTAGTGTATCTACAGGGTTATGTGAGCTCCTGTTACTGATTTATATTTTGGCTCATTTCCTATGCCTCTGTCTTTATAAGAGAAGTATGTTTTTCTTTTTTTATTTGTGATTCATACTTACCTAGGTGGATGTAGCATCAGACCAATGCTACAGCTGACCCCCACCGTGTCTGCACTGAGAACCAAGCCACCGAACATCACTGATGGCTCGGTTCTCACAGATCCGAGAGGAGAGCAGCTGCCTATCAGTCAGCATCTCTCCTCTCTGCTTCTCCACGCTCATTGGAGCGCTGAGCTGTGGAAGGGCGGTGAGTGGCCGTCTCAGTGGCTCACTGAGACTGCCATCAATCAAGGCAGCTGATGAGTTCTGATTTGGGAAGTCAGAATGACGCGCTGCCTCGATTAATAGCAGTGACGTCAGCGGAGAGTGGACTTTAGACTGCTCTCCGCTGAAAATGGGTCACAGGAGTGCAAAACGAATTGCGCTCCTGTGACCCAGAGGAGAAGCCCAGCCTGAAAAGCTCAGACTGGGCTTCTCCTTTAATACTTTACTGCATCCATACCAACACCAGCACATTAACATAATTGCATAATGGGCCATAGTAAAAACCAGACTCTGCATTCAGGAAGGGAGGACTATATTACTTACCAGCCTTTGGATGATGTGGTTGCATTGGTTTTCTTATTCTGGCCTTTTATTTTCACCTAGTAACACTAGCGAATAACATAATTCCTGTTCCATTGTGGCTACACTCTTGGAAGAGGTGGTACGTTTGCATTAGTTCCAATGCTTTTTTTTTTCCTGTTCACTGGTCTTAGCAAAGCATAGGGCAGAAATATAGACTGACGTGCTTTTCTCTGCTACAGCAACTTTTTATTCCTAGTCTAATCTTATAGCAGAATTTAGCGATATAGAGATTATTTAGGTCTTTTTTTTTTCACCAAATTTCTATCATCTACATTTTTTTTTAGTGCTTAATTAGGTATGCAATGATGTAACTAATGTTGTTGGGGAGTGCTGCTGGTCCCTAGTCCACAAGGATGAATGGTGCTGAAGTTGCATATTTGGAAAGCTGTATATATTTATCCCCTGTTTAAAGATGTGCCCTTTTAAAGGAAAGTATAATAGTTTCAGATAAATTTTATTTAACCCATTTTTTTTTAAGTTCATATGTTTTAAAACAGTTTTTAGCTGTTCCTAAAAAAAATAATATATATATATATATATATATATATATATATATATATATATATATATTTTTTTTTTTTTTTTTTTTTTTTTTTTGACAGCAGGCAGGTAAAATCACCTGGTTGCATCCAGGATGGAAAATATGTATGCCCTAGATTCAGGCTTTATGCCAACTTATACCACTAGGGGGGAGTACTGGGAGTCCTGCAGGGGAAGAGTTAATGAGCCCAGCTGAAGTAAGTGGGCTCATTAAGACCTATATAAAAAACCCCAGCATGCTTAGGGAGATGCTCCACCCTGGAACCAGTTCTGTGTTTGTGTAGACTGGGGAGTGTCCTGTCCTGTCCTGTCCGGCAAACTTCTAAAACAGGGAGATAGGGACTGGGGCAGCACAAGGCTGCACCTAGTTGTTAGATAGGGAATCTATGTGTGTAGTAAGCGGTCAAGCTGACCAGGATTTCTTTTCATGTTTCTTTTTGTTTTGCTGTTATATTTTTCACTGCATATAGTATAAATAAACCACACCTTTGTTTTTTTTTCACCTATAACGCTGCCTGCTGTGCCTGATTTTGTGTGGTGAACCCATCCAGGGGGGTCACACACACACCCGCTGCCGCGATAACCCCCTTACAGTTGGTGGAGAAGCCGGGGCATTTTTCTTTTTAGGCCAGCATGGAGGAGATACTGAGACAGCTGGCTCTAGCAAATGCAAAACAGCAGCAGACAAATGCGGGTTTGCAAAAGAGCCTTGCAGCTCAACAGCAGACAAATGTAACTTTGCAACAGAGCCTCGCAGCTCAGCAGCAAGCTCACCAGCAGGGTCTGGAAGGCCAGCAACAAGCCCAGCAGCAATCTGAGGCCCACTTCATAGACCTGTTGCAGAAGCAAGAGCAGAGGCTCCAACAACAAATGGAGACATTAATGCAGCAACGTCCGCAGACCAGTGAGGCAAGTGGTTCCACTAATACCGCATCCTTTGGTGTGAGGCGTTTAATGACAAAAATGACTGGAGGAGATGATCCGGAGGTGTTTTTGACCACATTTGAAAGGGCTGCTGAAAGGGAAAAGTGGCCTAAGGAGCAGTGGACTGGACTGGTGGCCCCTCTGTTAACTGGGGAATCGCAGAAAGCTTATAACGACCTAGAGCCTGACTAAGCAAAAGACTATGTGGTGCTAAAAACAGAAATGTTGGCACGGCTGGGTGTCACCCTGGCCGTCCGGGCTCAGCGTGTACATAACTGGACTTTCCGGCTTGGAAAACCCCCCAGGTCTCAAATGTATGATTTCATTCACCTGAGCAGGAAGTGGCTGCAGCCAGAGACTTTGACTGCACCAAAGATTGTGGAACGTGTTGTTATGGATCGATCCTTGAGAGCTCTTCCTACTGCCATCCAAAAATAGGTAAGCCATGGAGACCCAGAAACTGCAGATAAGCTTGTGGATCTGGTTGAAAGGTACTTGGCTACAGAGAACCTGACCGCCTCTTCCAGGGACTCACTGACTTTCCACCCTAAGACCAGACCATCCCCAGTGGCGGATAAGATGACTTCAAGGGGTGAGGGTGGAGAGAGTGAGAGGGTGGGAGTTCTACCTAATGTCTGGCGGGAGCAGCCCGGGAAGCCCAGGCCGCAAGAGGCAGCGAAAAAGATTATTTGCTACCGCTGCCAGCAAGAGGGACATATTGCAGCCAATTGCCCAGTTGTGGATGAGCCTATGCAATGTGACTTTATAAGGGACAGACGTCAGTCGCTGTTTGAGACAGTTGCATGCAGTGCCATTCGGGGACCTGAGAAACATTTATGTAAAATGTGTATTAATGGTAGAAATGTTGTTGTGTTGCTGGATTCAGGTAGCCTGGTGACATTGTATAGAAATGGCGCTATTCTACTTTTAATATGTTAAAAAAGGAGTGCATAACAGTTTAACTGTACCTTTGACATAACAGTACTGTACAGAAATATTAAGGTGTCAGAAATATTAAGGCTCCAGATGATGTCTTGATGACGAAACGCGTAGGGCGGTACCATACATCTTTGCATCACTTCTGGTCAGAGCGGCGATTGTTTGTATACAGCACCGGCTCCATTTTTATTCTATCTCACTGCTGCATGTAAAATTCTGACTCAATGTGAGTATATATCTACATAGTTTTATTATAAATAAAGGCTTTTATAAAACAATATCACGCTATGGGCATTCCTCTCTCCTGCATGTGACAACTTGGGAGAAAGCCAGTTTTTGACGTGCAGACCATCCAGCACGCCCCAGAGAGCTACACAGTGGCTAAAACTGTGAATGTCTAATACCCCTGGAGGGTATCTGGTGAGTGCAATACATTACCAGCACCGAAAAGTCACTTGGCACTGTTGTCACCTGAGAGAAAATAATCAGCACTAAACCTGAACAGTGATTGAACACTGTTTGAAGCACAAAGTCACTTTAATCAATAAAACCGTATATCTTTTAAAACAGTTGGACTATTTTTTCACTATTTTTTTACATTTAATATTCAATTGTTTATCATGGAATATTCACTATTTATATTTGTGGTTATATGTTTATGGTTTGAATTCTGATACAGAGGACCAAACACACTCATTATTTTGCTTGCAAAAAGTTTTTTCTTTAAACATCCTCCATTCCCAGAGGGTGTAACACTCTCAGTCCATTTTTATTTTTTGATGTTTCATTATATTTTTGCCGCATGATTGTAGTTTTTTATGATTTCAATTCACCACTCTGACACCCACCAGAGGGTGTAACACACCTATCCATTTTGTAGTTCTTGACATTCATTTGATCAGTTTATCACATAATTTTATACTACTAGGAATATTAAATTTTACCACCTGCACATATTTCATTTGTTTTGTGACAGGCAGGGGGTGTAACACATTTTACACCAAATCTTCTGATTTCAAAGTTGGTTTGAAATCCAAAGTTCACCATATTCTCCAGGGAGAGTAACACCACTACATAAATCTTTTTAGCTTAGTAGCCCGACCCAATAAGGCAGAGGGTATAACACCGGTCTTCACTGTTTCACTTTTTCTTTTCATTGGAAAAAAATTTGGTTTATTCCTATTTTTACTTGTGACACCTTAATTTTTCTGTACAGTACTAATGTTAAGTCAAAGGTACAGGTAAACTGTTAGGCACTCCTTTTTTAACATATTAAAAGTAGAATAGCGCCAACTCTACACTTTATCATTCATTTGTATACTCCACCTAGGTGGTAGTATTATGTAGAGGCAGCAATTCTCCTTTCTCTTTCCTACACACTTTTCTCATATATATATATATATATATATATATATATATATATATATATATATATATATATATACACATACACACACACACATATTTCTTTATATATCTCCTACTTTTTTATTTTTTGATAACTGTGGCATCCATTTACTGGACCTTAATACTAGGGCCACTTTCTTTTTGCTTGATAGATACCGTAGCGCAGGGTCACCTATTACTTCAGCCTGGTGACATTGATAAAAGCTGAATTAGTTACTACAGAGGTCTCTGTGAATAACAAGGTGGCTGTTATTTGTGTGCATGGGGACACCCGAGAGTATCCTGTGACTTCAGTGTTTTTTGAGACCCCCAAAGGTAACCTCTCTCATTAGGTGGGGTTAGTGTCTCACTTACCAAATGATGCCATTGTGGGAAGGGACTTTTCAAAGTTCTGGGAACTCTGGGATTGTCCTGAGCCCCCCACTGGTGCCCCTATAGACCAGGAAGGTGAGGACCAGAATTCCTCAGAGTGGTGAGGACTCTCCAGAATATCCCTTGTCGGTATCGGCGGGGAAAACTTGGGAAACTGGGGAGGAGCCAACATCCTCAGGCGAAAACATGTCGTCTGTGCAGTTTTCGGATCTCGAGGTTCACAGGGAAAATTTTGCAACAGAACAGTTAAAAGACCCCACACTAATAAAGGCACGGGAAAATGTGGTGAAAATAGATGAAGAGTTGGTGAACCCAGATAAGACTTGCACCTACCCGTACTTCATTGTGGAAAGGGACCTGCTGTATCAAGTGGCTCAAAGGGCAGAAGAAACCATTGAGCAACTTGTGGTGCCCAAACCTTACAGGAAGTTGGTATTAGAATTGGCCCATGGGCACATTCTTGGAGGTCATCTGGGGACAGAGAAAACCAGAGAGAGTATTGCAGAGATTCTATTGGCCTGGGGTCATGAAGGAAACAGCAAATTATTGTTCCTCCTGCCCTGTGTGTCAGAAGTCGGCACCTATGCCACATTTCTGTAACCCGCTGGTACCTCTTCCTATCATTGAGGTCCCCTTTGAGGGGATCGCAATGGATTTGGTAGGTCCGATAATGAAGTCCGCTAGGGGGCATCAGTACATTTTGGCTATATTGGACTATGCCACCCGTTATCCGGAAGCGATTCCTCTTCGAAGTACCTCGGCCAAAACCATAGCCAAAGAGCTATCTCTTGTTTTTAGCCATACGAAATAATTGAAAAAGTGAGTGAGGTAAACTACAGGGTCAGACAGCCAGGAAGGCGAAAGCCGGAACATATATATCACGTCAATCTGCTGAAAGCCTGGAGGGATAGGGAATCCCTAGTCGCAGTGACTTTGAGAACTGGTCCAGTCTGATTGCTTAGTTCCTGAGGTTGGAATCACAGTCACCTTATCGAAACCCCAATAACAGGCGGTTAAAGAGTTTGTACTTCGCAACAAAGAGATTTTCTCTGAGCTGCCGGGAGAAACATCTGCGTAGAGCAGGACATTATCACCCCACCAAGAGAAAGGGTAAAACTAAAACCTTATAGAATACCAGAGGCCCGACAGGAGGCAATACGTGGGGAGGTTCAAAGGAATGCTGGAATTGGGTGTGATATAGGAGTCCCAGAGTGACTGGTCCAATCCTATCGTACTAGTGCCCAAACCTGATGGGAGCTGGCAATTTTGTAACGATTTTAAACAATTGAATAAAGTTACAAAATTTGACACCTACCCCATGCCGTGTATAGACGAGTTGATTGACCAGCTGGGAACAGCCCGATACATGACAACTCTCGATCTCACCAAAGGGTATTGGCAAATTCCCTTGGCCGAGTCGGGTGTTTGTAACCCCAGATGGGGCGTTCCAATATAAGAGAATGCCGTTTGGGCTACAGAATGCACCGGGAACATTCCAGCGGAAAATGGACAAGATTCTGAGGCCCCATCAGAAGTATGCTGCAGCTTACCTGGATGATGTGATTATCCATAGCACAGATTGGGTCTCACATCTGTCAAAAGTACAAGCAGTCTTAGACTCTATCCAGGAAGCTGGGTTTATGGCTAATCCAAAGAAGTGTACCATTGGACAGGAGGAGGCCAAATATCTTGGGTATGCTATTGGGAGGGGAGTGATAAAACCCCAAGTGAATAAAATCGAGGCCATAAAGATGTTGGCCATGTCCCAACAGCAAGAAGCAGGTACGAGCCTTTCTGGGAATCGCTGGCTTTTATCGGCGATTCATTCCCCATTTTGCTTCTTAGGCTGTGCCCCCCACCAACCTGACAAAAGGGAAAGAGTTTGTCATGGTTAAATGGTCCCCAGATGCTGAAGCAGCATTCCAGTCCTTAAAAACAGCCTTATGTAGCCAGCCAGTGTTGTACTTGCCAAACTTCTCTAAGGACTTTGTTGTACAAACTGATGCATCAGACGTTGGGTTAGGAGCAGTGTTGTCTCAGGTCTGGAACGGGGAAGAGCACCCAGTCATTTACCCCAGCAGGTAATTGAAGTCCCATGAGGTAAATTACGCCATGATTGAGAAGGAGTGTTTAGCGGTGAAGTGGGCTCTAGATTCCCTTTGGTACTATCTGCTAGGTAGGTACTTTGACCTGGTTACTGATCATGCCCCTTTAAAGTGGATGGCTCAAAACAAGGAGACCAATAGAAGGATAAATAGGTGGTTCCTGGCCCTACAGTAATTCAACTTTACAGTAAAGCATCGCCCTGGCATTAAAATGGGGATGTTTTGTCTCGGGTATATGCATGCCTGACTGTGTGTGTTCCAACCCCAAGGTTGAAACAAGAGGGGGGGGCAGGTAAAATCACCTGGTTGCATCCAGGATGGAAAATATGTATGCCCTAGATTCAGGCTTTATGCCGATTTATACCACTAGGGGGGAGTACTGTGAGTCCTGCAGGGGAAGAGTTAATGAGCCCAGCTGAATAAGTGGGCTCATTAAGATCTATATAAAAAACCCCAGCATGCTTAAGGAGATGCTCCACCCTGGAACCAGTTCTGTGTTTGTGTAGACTGGAGAGTGTGGTATCTGTCCTGTGCGGTGAGTTAACGCCTGTGTGGCAAACTTCTAAAACAGGGAGATAGGGACTGGGGCAGCACAAGTCTGCACCTAGTTGTTAGATAGGGAATCTAAGGAAGCCGGGGACTCCCTCCTCTAGGTCATGCTCAACCGCATCCCCTCAGTAGGTTAGCACTCAAAGTATAAGGAATTTAGGTCGAGTGCATAAAGCTGATTTGCTTTAGATCCCCCTGGGGAGAGGTGCCCTCTCTAGGAGGATTTAGTTGACAGGGGGCTTTTTCACCTCCTGTTCAGAACTCTTTGGGGATTTTTTTTTTTTCCTCCGTGTTAGGCCCTCTGTGGGGGTGTTTTTTTATTTTTCCTTTTTATTTTTTTTTTGTTAGGCCCTTTATGGGTTTTTTTCCCTTCGTGTTAGGCCCTCTGCAGGTTTTTTCCTCCGTGTTAGGCCCTCTGCGGGTTTTTTCTTTTTTCTTTTTTTTCCTCTCCCTCCCCATCTCCTCTCTCCCCCTCTCTCTTGCCTGGGTTCCTCCTGAGTTTAGAGATTTCCCCCCTAGTTGGGGTGAGAGGTAAAAGAAATGGGTACCATTTCAATAATGTCAATTAATGCTAAGGGACTAAACATCCCCGAAAAGAGACGTATACTTCTTCAGGATTTGAAAAGATCAAGGATTGACATAGCATTTGTCCAGGAAATGCATTTTAAAGAGAATAGCCTCCCTTTTCTTAGGAACAGATCTTTTCCAATAGGTTACCACGCTACTAATCCTGTTGCTAAGACAAGGGGGGTGTCTATACTGATTTCGAACAAGATTCCATGGTCATGTACAGAAACCTTGTTGGATGCCGGGGGGCAATACCTGCTCCTGAAGGGTAAGATTGGGGGGACAAGAGTAACCTTGACTGCTTTTTATGCCCCTAATATACAACAAGACACCTTTTTTAAGAAATTTTTGGATAAAACTATGAGATTTACGGAGGGTCAATTGATTATGGGGGGAGATTTGAATGCATCTCTAGTTCCAGGTGAGGATACTTCTTTAGGGGTCTCAGCTGTATCCTTGGGTGTTCGGAAGCGAATTGTTAGGTCACGCTACGAGCAAGATTAGTGGATACATGGCGCCTTTTCCATTCTGGAGAAAGAGATTACTCTTTTTTTCTCAGCCACACACAAGACATACTCTCGTATAGATTATTTTTTTACTCCGTACAGTCAATTGCATGCAATAGAGGAAGTAAATATTGGGAAGATAACCTGGTCAGACCATGCACCAATTTTTTTGAAGTATAATCTCTCAGATATTCAACTACCCGGTCATGCGATGTGGAAACTGAATGAAAGCCTCCTACATGACCCCTCTGTGATAGAGGAGGTACGTAAAGAGGCAAGGTGGTATTTTCAGACTGACGACACTCCTGAATGTAATTCGGGAGTGATTTGGGAAACCCACAAAGCAGTGATGCGGGGAGTTTTGATCAAGCATGGGGCTAGGATTAAAAAAGAGAGAGAAGCCAAGATAACATCGCTAATGGCAGATATACATCTCCTGGAGATGCTGCATAAACGAACCCCTACTTTAAACGTGGAACAGGATCTTTTGACAACACGCAGACAGATCATAGATTTACTTCGGTAAAAAGCTAAAAGAGCAATACAAGTAGGAAAAAAGCAGAGCTATGAGTATGGGAATAAATGCGGTAAACAACTTGCTGACTCTCTGAGGGAACAGCAATTAAGGACCTATGTCCCAATAATTATGGGAACTGAGGGTGAAAGATATCTGTTGCCAAGAGAAAAAGCGCAGAGGTTCAGGGACTTTTATTCAGCTTTGTACAATTTACACCCGAACCTGCAAAATCAGACTGCGGTAGAGGAATATGTGTCAACTTCTGGTTTGCCTAGCCTGGCGTCTATTGCAGGGCAGGAATTGGAAAAACCAATCACATTGGAGGAAGTTCATGAAGTGGTGAATTTGGCAAAGATGGGGACGGTTTTACTGCCGGTTTTACTGCCCAATATTATAGGCTGCTCTTTCCTATTTTAGGACCTTATTTGGTTAAAATGTATAATGGATTGGGAGATTCAGGTTCGTTCCAGATGGAATCCCTGAAAGCGTTAATCACGATCTTACCTAAGGAAGTAAAGACCCATCACAATGCGGGAGTTATAGACCGATATCCCTTTTAAATGCGGATCTGAAGCTTTTCTCTAAGATCTTGGCGATGCGGCTCCAACAGTATATACCCTCTCTGGTCCATTTGGACCAGGTAGGGTTTGTTTAGACACGGGAAGCACGAGATAATACAATTAGGAATTTAATTCATATAGCTAGTACTTCCAAAATCCCATCCTTATTTCTGGGAACAGATGCAGAGAAAGCTTTGGCAGTTTATGTTTGCGGTGTTAAGACAAGTAGGGATGGGTAACAATATGATTAGATGGATTTCGAGTATCTATACACAACCATCAGCTCAGGTTAAGGTGAACGGGGTGTTATCTCAGCCTGTTAGTGTCACGAATGGAACGAGGCAGGGATGCCCACTGTCCCCAATATTATTTGTTTTCTCGTTGGAGCCCTTAATGTGTAGGATCCGGTCAAATCCAGATATAGGGGGTATATCAATAGGAGGTATGCAGTATAAATCTTCAGTGTATGCAGATGATATGTTGTTTTCATTGACTAATCCGATTGTATCATTACCTAACCTTCTTCAAGAAATAGAGACATATAGCTCCTTATCAGACTTTAAGATTAACGTATCAATATCCGAGGCAATGGGAGTTGGGATATCTAGCAAAATATTAGGAACACTGAAGGCAAGTTACAAATTTAAATGGTCAGATCAAGCCTTGAAATACCTGGGAACTTTTATCCCAGCAAATCTTTCCCATACATACAATCTTAATTTCCCACCAATATTACATAGAGTGCGAGTCCTCCTGGAAAGGTGGCAGGGAGGGTTCCACTCCTGGTGTGGGAGGTGTAATATTATTAAAATGAATATCCTGCCGAAGTTTTTGTATTTATTTCAAGCATTACCTATCGCTATACCTAAATATTATTTCAAACATATACATTCCCTTCTTGTCAGATTTATCTGGGCAAATAAACACCCAAGGATTATCAGAGCCCTGTTGACTATACCCAAACAAAAGGGTGGACTAGCTGTACTGGACATGTACAGATACTATTAGGCGGCTTTATTAAGCTGCTTGATCGATTGGAGTAGACATGGAGATGGGAAGTTATGGCCGGGCCTGGAGCAGGCTCAGAGCAGTGCTTTACTGCAACAAGCCGCTTGGTGTTATAAAGACCTTCCGACTATTACGAAGGCACACCCTGTGATAGGACCCACCCTAAAGATAGGCTTTGAGCTTTTTTCTAAGGGTAAACTTTTGGCAATAATCTCACCGTTGTTTCCAATACTGGGGAATCCCGAGTTTGAGCCAGGTCTGAGGAAGGGAAATTTTACGGCATTGATGGAACAGGGGATCTTCCAGGCCTCTCATTTTTTAACAGGGGAAGCATGGCTCACAATATTTTCATTGACAACAGGATCTTTATCATACTGTTTGGATGTTTGGTGTGCGGTACAGCTGAGACATTCCGGAGGATCCATCTTTCTTCCTATTACAAGATACTAAAATCTCAGTTAAATCATATAAGAAATCTATTCTATGTCATCTGCTGAATGCAGCTAGAGCATGTATTCCACTCACTTGGAAGCAGGCACAACCACCAACGGTAGTATTGTGGCTTAAAAGAGTAGAACAATTGAACCTTATGGAAGATTTGGTTTGGACATCCCGGCAAAAAAGAGGGACATATCTGAAAACATGGTCTCCATGGAATCTTTTCATTAATACAGAAGAGGGAAAAAACCTTATAGATGTAAGTTCTATTGACTGAAAACAGAAGATGTGGCCATTGGATTCTTGGCAGGGGAGGGGGATGTGGGGGAGAGGGGGAGGAGGAGGGGATGGGGAATGCGGGAGATGGGTTCTGCCCCTCCCTCCCCTTAGGGGTTTTATTTATTTATTTATTTTTTGGTGTTTTGTGTGTTTTTTTTTTTTTTGTAAATATAGTGGTAAGAGAGAGTTAGACACTTAAGGAAAATATAGATCGAACCCCCCAGGACGGAGTTGGAGATATATTTTGATTAGGGACGGGAGAGGATCTCTGCCTTAATGCGTTTGGGGGATTGTAATGAGGTTTTGACTTTGTTGTAATTAGAGAGCATGGTCTTGGCTTTAGAAAAAAATGAATTTATTTGTATATTAGATTAGCATATAAACATGCATAATATGTTATATTTGATGTTGGTAAAGTGTATGCCTTTCTTCCTCTTAAACCAGTAATAATAAAAATATTAAATATGAAAAAAAAGATAGGGAATCTACGTGTGTAGTAAGCGGTCAAGCTGACCAGGATTTCTTTTCATGTTTCTTTTTTTGCTTTTATATTTTTCACTGCATATAGTATAAATTAACTGTACCTTTGTTTTTTTTCACCTATAACGCTGTCTGCTGTGCCTGATTTTGTGTGGTGAACCTATCCAGGGGGTCACACACACCCACTGCCGAGCTAACCCCCTCACAATATATATATCTATATCTATATATATCAGTGAGAACTAACATCAAAAGGTAGAGCTTTAAGAACTCAGCCATTCACTTTCTTCTTCTTTTTAAGGGATTTTCTTACCCAATTTTATTAAAAGAGAGTTCAGAAACACCATAACATGAGTTTCCCTCGCAGGGGTATTCAGCATTTATCTACCTCCAAAAAACAAAAACAAACATTCAGACTCCTGCCCTTTACTCTGGTCCCACAGACGCTTACACAGTACCACTCTGTACCTTGATCCATAAACTTGGCAGGCCCCTTGTTGCTCTTGCTCCCATCTGTACTCCCGGACAAAGCTCTCCTTCATCTGCTGGGGTGGAGGCTTCCTGACTTATGGGCAAGGACCTTCTGTATCTGCTGGGGTGGAGCCCAGACCCATGGTCAGGTCACTACTATAAGGCCTGCACACACCTGTGCAATCAGTGTGCTGGCTGCTCACAAAACCTGGACCCAGGATTGGAGATTTCATCCCACCTGGAACTCTTACAAATCACTAGGTACCAAAACGGACTTTAGAAAACCTGTAATAATGTGCAAAAAATCTGCACTGTGTGAAATATGTAATGGCAAAGGCAGCTAACATATAGGTTGTATATTAGACCTCAAAAACATATAAATAAAGGCATAGGCATGCACTGGGCACACCCTAATAAATATGTGTGGTGCCAATTCCCCCTACTGCCCGGGCACCCCCCCTTGTTGCCCCTGCCCTGCGGTGCTGCTAGTTTCCCTCCTCTCCTCCCCCCCCCCCCAGCTGCTGCAGGGGATGTTTCAGGATGGAGAGTGGGGGGAAGGGGCTAGTAAATATGTAATTTACACAGGGAACACACTCGTTCACTGTATCCATTCATAACTGTGTTTACTATGCTAAAGTTTGTGAATGAACGATCGGCTTCTGTCAAAGTGGGAGGGCTACACACAGATTGGATTTTAGCCAGTCTCTTCTGAACCTGCCGATCTGCATGTGACTAGCTGTAGTCTATGGAAAATGTGTCTGTACCGAATGAAAAAAAGGCTCTACAGCTACCAGTTCACAGCCATATTGTGATCAAGGATCTATTCAGCTGGTATTTGGTGGCCGAACATATAACAAATTTAACTTTTTTTTTTTTTTAAAGCGCTTGTATACCTTTTTTTTTTACTTTTACCTACAGGTAAGCCTATAATAAGGCTTACCTGTAGGTAAAAAAAATATCTCCTAAACCTGTACGGTTTAGGAGATATTCCCCTCGCAATGAGCCGCTGACTGCAGCGGCGCATGCGCACAGGGGATTCTCGGCTGACAGCCCAGCAAACTCCTGAGCCTGCCAGACAGAAGTCTCCCGCGCGCATGCGCGGGAGTGACGACATCGCGGCTCCGGTCACTCACAGCGCCGGAGCCGCGATACCCGGAACACACGCTGAGGGGAAATGTCAGCTCCCTCGGTGTGGACAGGGTGAGATGCCGGCGCCACGCGGTGCATACTAGCTCATTATGCCTTTCCCTTACAGGTGTAGAGAAAAAAAAAAAAGCCAGCGGGTTTACTACCGCTTTAATAAGTGATCACACAACCTTTGCTCTCAGCTGCATAAGGGACTTAGAGATGTAGGGGAGGAGACTACGGGGGGGGGGGGGTCAGCAGGTGGCAAAGAAACAAGAGTATACTGATCTTCCCAGTAAAGAACTGCACAGGGTGGTTGTATCAGCACAAGTCTTACCATTGAGTTACAGACGGGCTGTGCTCACAAGCAGAATGCAAAGAAGCAAACTGACCACATGAGGGTGGGGGTGCTCCCATGCCCTGGCGTGGTCAGTTTGAAATAGGAAAGTCTGGTTAGATCAGAAGGTATTTCACATAAAAGAAGCAATGCAAAGAGAACAGGATACTATTTAATAAAAGTACATGGTAACACTGACACATATCAGAAATATGAAATGTTGGGGTAATATACACTTTAAGGAAAATACCACCATTAAATTGTTATTAGGACTTTATTGAATTCCTCTGGCAGAATACAGCACTTTCTGGTATTTATATGGATTGTGGCAACATGGACCCTGCATACTGCTTGCAACCAGCCCAAAAGTAATCTGACATGTGCAGCTCACCTCTTTACTATGGGGTAGACAGTATATAATGTATATATATATATATATATATATATATATATATATATGTCTATAAATCTAAGATCCATTCATTTGTGTGTGTAAATTTAATCCTCAGCTGCTGAGCTCTGTAAATGAGTCTTTTACAGCAGCAGAGATAAGATAAAACCAGAAAGCACGAGAGAAAGATTTGAGAGCACCATCTGCTTGTCTACATATTGTCTACAAAATATGTATATTCAGTATATAATATTACATTAAATTTTAATCCTCTTAATCAATTACTTCAGACTTCAGAGTTATCACTGGTAAAAAAATATATGCAAAAAAGAAAATTGTCACAGGTGGTGTTGTCCTTAGCATTTAATCAAAAGTGGAACCTGATTGATTGTCATGGACGACATCTCTCAGCACCATTATTACTTTGGTAAATCAACCCAAGTATTTTAAATTAGATTAATGTTGCCATATTGTGTACACAAATGTCCACCTCTTCTTTTACATGGATCCAAGTAGAAGACTGTACATTTCAGGAAAGTTTTCTATGCATGTAGACAGATGCATCTATAACTTGCTGTTACCTGTATTTAGAAAATATGTAGATTTCCCTTAATGACTTCTTTGAAAAACACTACTTTTCTCTCTGTTATGCTGACGCAGTCACTTCAGTACATTGAGTCATAAATGCAGAATAGGTATGCGGATTAATAGTTAAAACCACATTCTGATTTGTGTGATTTAAAGTGGTTGTAAACCCTCCAATATACCCAGTGAAGTGAACAGGCTCAGATGATGGTACATAAAAAAGAGGTTTGGACTTTAAATGAGCAAAGTATATTGTGGCTAATCAGATGGATCAATGTAAAGAGTAAAAAACATGAATTTTTATTGTCTCCCATAACATTGCAAGCACATAATAATCAATACATGAACGTGTAAGGACTCGTCATGTCATATTCCTCCCAGTATTAGTTTTTCTTTATAAATCCCTTCAGATACAAAGTGATCTTTGCCTGACCTGTGAAATTCTTGTATATCTTTTGGTTCTCTTTTATTCCCTGGCTGACCCTTCTGGGTCAGTGAGTTGGATTTTCCAAGTCAACTGCTGTTATTTAAAAAGCCACTACCATAGCTGTCTTTCTGCTGTCCCACTCACCTTCTCCCTTGGAATGAAATGTGCACACTCACTCAATTTGAAAATGCATGGTTAAAGTATATATAAAACCAAAACCTTTTCTTACCTTTTTTTTTTTTTGCTGTTTGTGTTGCATTGGATAATTTTCCCATTCAATTCCTGTCTTGGAGACAAAATATGAAGTAAGGAAATCTCTTCAAATTAAGGGAAATGTTCCCTAGACACTTGTCACTGAAACAAGTGCCCCCATTGGAAGAATTCCCCTCCTATTTTTCTCATGACAACGCCACATTTTGGACTTTCCCTCAATTTTACTCTCAGCAACAATTGTACCTAGGAAAAATTGTGTGAAACGCCCTGGTAGGGACACAGATGATATCAAACATGTGGCAAACATTTTCTTTTCTATCCACAATGGAAAATAAAGCTTTAGACCTACTTTGTGGAAAGATATTTTTACAGAAAGATTTTTCACTGATCAGTTCAAGTCCTTATTTCTAGTCATAACTTTATGTCTTTAGGTCATCTTAAAGCAGAGCTCCACCCAAAAGGGGAAGTTCCGCTCTAAGGACTCGTCCCCCTCTTCTCTTGAAGAATTGACACTTTTAAGGAGTGGATACCCGATTTTGACAGGTACCCGCTCCCACTTCCGCTACAACCACCCCTAGAGCGGAAGTTCTCCCCCCCCCCGCAGTCTTCTGGGACACGTGACAGGTCCCAGAAGGCTGCAGCCACCATTCACGATGCGCAGTGGGCACCCGATTGTGAAGCTGCAAGCTATCACAGCCGGGTGCCCATAATGAAGTTGCTGGCGCCGAGGAAAGAAGACAGCGGGCGAAACCGACTGGGGTGAGCACACCACTGGATTGTAGGTCAGGTGAGTGGCTGTTTTTAAAAGTCAGCAGCTGCAGTTTTTGTAGCTGCTGACTTTTATTTTTTTCATAGGAGACTGGAACTCCTCTTTAAAGTGGTTCTAAAGTGTACTTTTTCATGTTGATACATTCTCTGCATTAAGGTAAAAAATACCAGCTATCTTTCTTACCCCCCTACCCCCTCCTCTCTATTGCTGTCAGTCAAACTCCTGTGAAGGTGTGGCTTACCGACACTGTTTTTTTTGGATGCACACAAGCATGCCTTTGGATTGTGTGCACAAGGATGCCCCCATAGCACAAGGCTTACTAAGGAGGCACCTGGAAAAAGAAGAAGCAGTTAGTGTCGGTGGGGGCCTGACAAATAGGAGGTAAGAGACTGCTTTGTGGAATATCGCTGCACAGTATAACCTCCTTTTTATTTTATTTTTTTAACTGTAATTTAAAAAAAAAACAACCACCTGGATTGACACTTGTGTGATGTTAGCACTGCTGTGCAGATCACATGCAATGTTTGTGCAATGCAAATTCAGCCATACAGATTGTATGGCTGAATTTGCATCGCATTTGCACCATAATGGTGCAGGACTCTTTTTTTTTTTTTTTTGGTCTGCAATGGAATCGGATCACATGGGTGTTTGACAGTAAGCACTGCGATATGCGAACCGATCTGGGGGTGTAATTAACTTTCTGTTGACACCTGCAGCGGTTCGCATAGGGCAGTGTGAACTGCCTGTGAGTCCTATGCGATGCAGGAACCGGCACTGGAATCGCGCTGGTTACCGCATCGCGCTAGTGTGAACTGGCACTGAATGTCACTTTAAGCATGGTGCACACAGTTAGGTTTTTTTTGTTAAAACAGTGGGCTGAACAGAAAAAATTAGATTCCTGCATTCACACGAGTGAGATGGATGTAGGAAACCCCCATGCTGTGCTATTGTATTCTTAAAGCAGGGACTTCTCCTCTATAAGAATACACGGATCAGTGCTGCAGCTGATGATCGCAGGAGGTTTTCCAGCAGGACTGCTTCACAGAAGCCGATCTAACAATTGGCTTCTGTCAAAGTGGGAGGGCTACACACAGATTGGATTTTAGCCAGTCTCTTCTGAACCTGCCGATCTGCATGTGACTAGCTGTAGTCTATGGAAAATGTGTCAGTACCGAATGAAAAAAAGGCTCTACAGCTACCAGTCCACAGCCATATTGTGATCAAGGACCTATTTAGCTGGTATTTGGTGGCCGAACATATAACAAATTTAACTTTTCAGTTTTAAAAGTCTGTTAAAGGACCTGTCAGATCCCATTGTGAAAAAAAAATATATTTTTATATAATCATTGGCACATAAATATGCATGCTTGTTTTGGCCAGTTATGCATGGTTATGCACTGACTTAATATGTTGCTATGGAGCAGTGATTTCGACTCCAGTCCTCAAGGCACCCCAGCAGGTCATGTTTTCAGACCTTCCATTATTTTGCACAGGTGATTTGATCTGGTTCACCACCTTAGTAATTACAACAACCGTTTCATCTGAGGGAAATCCAGAAAACATGACCTGTTGGGGCGCCTTGAGGACTTGGAGTTGAGAAACGCTGCTATGGAGTACCCAGCACAGTGGTTTTAGGATGAGGGAGTTTGACATAGTGATTGATGGAGGTTGAAGGAGGAACCCAACCCAAGAAAATCTGAATTTGGTTCTTTTCATTCACATCTTTAGTAATTGTCTTTGGCCACTGGCAACCATAATAATCATGAAACGGTTATATGCTCATGGCCATTATGAGTAAATAGCTTTAGATTATTTTTTTTTTAACGTGAAGGACAATTTTGACTTATAAAACCATAGCAGTAGTAAAGAGATTCCGTGCTAAAATGGAACACACAGTCCTGGACTGAAAAGTTATACGTCAGCTGTCATGATTCAGAATACCACTGATTTCAAATCTATAAGAATTGTATTATTGTGACACATATTCCATAGAAATTACATCACACAGTTATGAATCATCTGCAAATCAAGGAAATATGGCAATTATTTCATTTGACCTGTCAAAGCACTGCTGCAGTTTTAGATAACAGCTTTTCCTTTGGTTATTATCTTACAAAAATGGAGCACTGTTTAGAATCAAGACTATACTAGACAAAAACACCAGTATACTTTTATTTTATTTTATGTTACTTTGTTGTTGTGAGCGAAGGTAATACCGGCAGTGAATGTTAAAGTGTTTTTACTGGAAGACTCATCAAAAAGAGGTACCGACAACACATGCTGTTGAAAATCATTTAACTTTTTCAGAGCCAATTTTAGGAACAGAAGTACATTTAAGCTAGAATGCTTTTTTGAAGGCTTTTTAGTGTTTAGCTGTTAGTCTGGTATAACTAAAAAATAGGCTACTGTTTTAAAATGAGAAAAAATTTGATGTAATCAGAAATATTCAAATGAGTTTTGATGGCATAGCTGATTACATCTCCAAATCTCTATAGCTGACAAATTAGACTTAATTTCCTAAACAGAGAGCTGCTAATAAGCAAATAAGATGTTAGCTAAGATACAAAATAATTAGTTGCGTGTGCCTGACCAGTTTTTAAAGCCTTGTACACACGGTATGAAAATCAGAAGGGGGTTGTTGTTAGACAGGCTGTTGTCCGAAGTTCTTACCGTTAGTACGCTCCTTTCAACAATTGTTTTCCAATTTTTCGGCCAACAAATGTTGGCTGACATGCTAGTGTGTCTGTGGTAATTTGTGCCCATTCAGCCAAAAGAGTATGTATAAGGTGAGCTATTTGTTGTGGATGAGAAGACCTGGCAAATCCCAAAGGTGTTTAACACAGATGTGTGGTTTTGTATCTAAACTCAGTAGGAACTCCGTATGAATCCAATTCAGCTGAACCCTCAGGAACCTGTCACATGACCACATCCTCACTGGCCAATGGGCTGCAGGCAGGAGGTTCCCTGCCCCGCAGCTGCATATAAAAAATGGGGGGGGAGATGCTCTTGACATTGTTGATCTACTATGGCCACCTGGCTATATTAAGTCAACAACAGCAACTGTATGAACAAGCCCGCAGGAGCAGGTGCACTGCCCAAAAGGTACACTGTCCACATTTAGGGACATACACCTATCCCTGTGTATCTGTCAAACATGGATGTGTGGGTAAGTCCGTACAGCCGCTATATTTCCACTCACTAACATAGGCCGCCTGAACTCCAGGTGGAGCTTGATTTAAGCTGTACGTACCTCATTGCTTATGTGAAAGAGGCCTTAACTACTTTCCGCCAAATAAAGTACCTGGCACGTCATTTGAATTCAAGTGGTTGTACGAGGATTAAGCCTGCAGACACCAGCTTTACCCCAGTAGTGTTTTTTACAGCCAACCATTGGCCCTCTTGTAATAACATCCGGAGCAGCTAACCAGCCACTCGGTTGTTATTACAAGCAGCGAGTGGGGACACCCCCCCCCCCCCCCCATTGCTTGCTCTGGATTCTCCATCCCACCAGGAGACCCAAGCTACTAGCCAGCATGTCGGAGACCCGAGGAAAGCCGGAATCTGCTTTAATCGGGTCTCCTGTATGATAATCCGGAAGCGATGACAAGACATCACTTCCGGTTTGCCGGCATGTTAACAGCTCCATTTTTTTAAAATTATGAAAGCATTCAAAAATGCCGATCTTGGCATTTTGAATGCTTTCAAGTGCAAAGGAGGGATTTGGGTTTTAGGACCCCAGATCCCTCCATAAAGAGTACCTGCCATGTGCCTATAGCTGTCACAAGGCTGTGTATATTTCTTGAGACAGCAATAAAAGTGATAAAAAAAAAAATACAACAGCGTTAAAAAAATAAATAATCAAAAGTGCCCCAGTGCTAGAACGCAAAGGTGAACGGGTGCGTTGGTCCTGCACACTCACAAACAGCGATTGTCCCACACATGTGAGGTATCGCCGCAAACATTGGATCATGGCCAGTAATTCTAGGACTAACACTCCTCTGTTGTGTTGTTTTTTTTTTTGCAATAAAGTTTAAAAAATATTTTTTTTCCCAAAAATTGCTTTGAAAACGTGCTGTGCAAATATCATGTGACATAAAAAATTGCAAAACCCACCAATTTATTCTCTAGGGCCTCCGCTTTAACCACTTTAGCTTTGGAAGGTTCACCCCCTTCATGACCAGGCCATTTTTTGCGATACGGCACTGCGTTGCTTTAACTGACAATTGCGTGTATGTGCGACACTGTACCCAAATAAAATCAATGTCCTTCTTTTCCCACAAATAGAGCTTTCTTTTGGTGGCATTTGATCACCTCTGCGGTTTTAATTTTTTGCGCTATAAACAAAAAAAGTCAGTCAATTTTGAAAAAAACAAACAAACATTTTTACTTTCTTCTATAAAATATATCCAATAAAAAAATGTAGCAAATCAAATTTCTTCATCATTTTCGGCCAATGTGTATTTTGCTAAATGTTTTTGGTAAAAAAATCCAAAGCAGCGTATATTGATTGGTTTGCACAAAAGTTATAGCGTCTACAAATTTTGGGAAAGATTTATGGAATTTTAATTTTTTTCAATTATTTTTACTAGCAATGGTGGCAATCAGTGATTTTTAGTGGGGCTGCTACATTGCGGCAGACAAATCTGACACTAAGGGACACTTTTTGGCGACCAGTGACACTAATACAATGATCAGTGCCTAAAAAAATGCACTGTCACTGTACTAATGACACTGGCAGGGAAGGGGTTAACATCAGGGGTGATCAAAGGGTTAAATGTGTTCCCTGGGAGTGCTTGCTAACTGTGTGGGGGATGGGCTGACTGGGTGAAGACAGAGATCCGTGTTCCTGCTTATCAGAAACACAAGATCTCCTTGTTCCCCTCTGACAGAACAGCAATCTGCCTTGCTTACATAGGCAGGCTGCCATTCTGTCCGCCTTGGGAATGATCGGCGGGTCCCAGTGGACATCGGGCCCACCGGACCCTCTGATTGGCTCCCACTGTGTCCAATCACAGTGGGAGCAGGTCGCCGGCAGCGTGCGCCCCAGACCTGGCTTTTGAAATCACGTACAGGTACGTGATTTTGCACTTATGGGCCGCCGTGCCGCAGTATATGTACGTAGGGCGGTCCTTAAGTGGTTAAAAAATATATTGTTTGGGGGTTTCTAACTTATTTTCTAGCAAAAAAAAAAAAAGATTTTTACATGTTAACAAAAAGTGGCAGAAAATGCCTGGTCTTCAAGTGTTTAAAGTGATTGTAAACAATCACCTTGTAAAACAACCCATTCAGTTTAAAATTGAATTGAAAGGCAAAACGTTTTTGTATAAATGTAAAAAAATATTCTAAATACCCTTTCTCCCCTTTTTTATAAAAGATCTGGGGGAGGAGATGCAACAGCACACTGAGCTTCCCAGTGAATGGTAGTCCAGCGGGGGCATGTCAGAACAAGTCTGATCATTGTAGGAGAGCAGGCTGAATTCCCAGCATAGCTAGAGAACTGACCACAATGTGCTCTCCTGCTTGGTGTGGTCAGTTTTTGATAGGAAAGCAGAGGGACTAGCAGGAACACCAGGGATTTCACATCAAGGAAGCAATACAAATAGAACAGGAAACTTCTTCATATAAGTACATGGCACAGCAGGCACATATCAGGAATATGAAGTGTCTGGGTAACAAACAATTTAATCATTTTTGGATTTGTTTTATATTTCCAAAGAGCTTACAGAGATAAAATTACTAAATGCTAAATGAAGACCATCATAAAACTCTGCAAAATCAGAGATTTTACTAGTATACCAGTGCTTGAATGCAGAGCGATTGAATATAGATGCAATGTGTGTGTATTAGAAGTCATACTGAGCCCTTATCTGGGGATATGTTTATCTCAGCATCACATCAGAAGCAATATACCTGCTGCTATGAAGTCTATTAGACTGATCATAGGTGGGCGAGTGTCCCCAGGACTCACTGGGATTGATATTTTGGATCCTCCACAGAAGATTGAAGGGGCCCCATTCACAGAGAGATTTCTAAAGAATGGAAAAATCTTTTTAAGTGCCTCTGGCAGTTCATTATTGCTCTTTCACGGTTCAGAAAGTACCTGGTAATCAAATAGGAAACAAAATTAGGTGTAATTATTCAACTGTCTATGGCCAGCCTTAGTTAATTAAAGGTTGCTTTTTATTGTAAAGGATAATAGATGTTCGTTTTGCAATTTCTGTCTCTTATATAAAAAAACTGTCCAGGCTGTTCATTAAAAGTAAGGAGTGGGAGTAATCAGGGATAATTAGTAAGGTGGGCATGGCTAAGGCCCCTTTCACACTGCCGCGACTTGAAAGTAGCGCTATTTTACTGCGATTTCATGGCCGCGATTTTGATGCGATTTTGCCATGATTTCAGGGAATGCCTTTGTAAACTTGAGGTCTATGGACTATGAACCTCAACTCGCATCAAAGGAGACAAGACCAGTCACTCTGCGCAAAGAAAAAGAGAAGCAGTGACTGGTCTTTATTACATGAATCTTTTGCACAGAGGCAACATTGCAGTGCAAATCACATGCGATGTCTGTGCGATGCAAACTCAGCCATACAGATAGTATGGCTGAATTTGCATCGCATTCGGACCTTCAAACCTTTTTTTGGTCCCCAGCAGAATTGAATCGCATGGGTGTGAAGACCCATGTGATCCCATTCCTGCCTGAATTTGCAGTTTGTTCTGTGATTTGTGAACTAATTTGAGGGTGTTATTAGCTTTTTATTGACACTTCCAGGAGTTTGCATATGGCAGTGTGAACTGCCTGCGAGTTGTATGCGATGCGGGAACCAGCACTGGATTTGCAGGGTTCCCGCATCGCTGCAGTGTGATCCAGCTCTTAGGTTAATTTGCTATAGTATAATATGCTGTGCAGTTTGCAGGTGCGATTGCTCCAGAGCTTAGTAAATGAGATGAAGCTTCACTTTGCAAAGAATACCCAATCACATGCAAGGGAAAAAAAAACCAACACACGTTTTGCTTGCACATGATTGGATAATGGAAGTCAGCAGAGCTTTCCCTCATTTACTAAGCTCTGGAGCAATTGCACTTGCAAAGTGCACAGTCTATTTGCCTTTAGTTATTCAGCCCCAATATTTTCTTATACTAGTGTTCAAAAATATTGTAAAGTATATATTTCAGTTTCCATTGTCTTCTTTCCTCCTTGACTGTTTTTCTTTTGATGATTCTCCTTCTTATATTGCTTTTCTCTCACACAAATTAACAGTTTTTGAAAATCGTAACTCTACTTCCACATCTTAGAGGATATAAATTTAACATCTATACTTTGGACACCTGGTAAAATCTGTAAGAATTGGCTGTAAACTCTGTCTCAGTCTATCCTATACTTTATAGTATCATGTGGGCACTGAAAACATCAAGTCACTGGGCTTATCTTTCATATTTTTGTAATGACATTTCCTTGCTCTATTCCTTTCTTAGAGCTCGTTGTCTCAGAGAGCCAGAAGTGTTTCATTGCTTCCCCATGGAACATCCAATTCTTCATCCCCTGGGAGCCAGAGGCATGTCGCACTGAGCGGCCCCAGTGTTGTCACCATCACACATCACAAGTCCCCTGCAGCTGCCAGAAGATCCAAGAACCAGAATCCTACCCATCTTCATGAAGTCAAAGAGGTCAGACAACTACTGATTTTCATGTTTTCTAAGAAACACATTTCTTTAAAAAACAGCTACTGATTATAGTGATATTATAACAGCTTTTTCATAACCATTCATTATGTTCATTGTCATCATTGAGTCAAACAGAAAGTCAAAGACCCAGTATCTCCATTGTACCAGTTGAGCTTTGATTTAATGTGTCATCAGATCTCACAAATTGGCATAAACCTAGATTACAATTTCACTAAGCCATCTGTGCATGGGCCAGCTGTCCATGTTCCAATAAAACCAAATTAGAGCAAGAAAATGTAGCAGATTGCAACGTTCTGGAGCCACGCAAGACCCTTTCATCGGGCATGTGACCCTGCGTGGCTCTGAAACATTGCAATCTGCTGTAACGATGTGATCGCTGATTAAAGCTTTGGACCCATTCTGGAGATCCTTGGTTTGCTGGTGACATTTTCTTACTCTGACTTGACACGGTTCCAGCCGGTGGTCACTTCAGCCTGAATTTATATGCACAGCCATTTCTACAGGAATGCATGCATTGGGAATAGTGCATTGAAAAAACAAATTGTCTCCTTTTTTGTGGTCTGTTAGCGTAGGTGAAATATGACTTCCTAGACAATGGAAAAATACCTGACTTATGCAATATTGTGAATTAAACTTTTTTTGAATAGTTTTCCAAATAACTTAGATGGAATAATTTTCATTCATTGAGGTATTTAAGGGACACAAAGCTGTGTTACTGGGTGAATGGGTTGGAAGGACTACAGTTATTACATCATACATGGCTAGTCTTATTCTCAATGTTGACTAATTTATTTGAAAGTAAGGTGAGAGAGCTATCTCACCCGATCAACAAAAAGAGAAAAATTTAGTTTAAGTGTGGAATGACTGAATATAAATCTAATCCTGAATACATCCATGAGGACATGGCACAACCAAGCTCTTACCTGGAGCTGAAGTTGAGATTTGCATACATCTAGAAGAGCCTGGGTCTGCTCTGCAGGAGAGAAAATTAGAAAGTCATCAGTATGTACTGGCATTCTGTGGTATCTTCAAATGTGTTGCTATTCACTGGTTTCCAGCAAAATAACTGCTAATCCTTGCAGGTTTTGTAGATATCCAAAGGGCAGATACCTAGATATAAACAAAACACTGGATAGTCCATATAGGACTACCTTTAATTAAGGAAAAGTAAAATTTTGGATCAAGACATAGAAACAGAAGCACCGCTTTATATGGAGCATTATGTCAGCTCAAAAGAGCTCTGTCCGTTCTCATAGTCATAAAGATAACGTTGAAGGCCAGGTGGAAAAGCAACTGGAGAGAACACTAACTAGATAATTCCAAGGAAGAGGCATAACAAAGTGTCCCTCTATAGTGAAGGATGTATGAACTGACACTGCAACTTGCAGATGTGAAGCACCTCCACTGACATGTTTATTGGTTGATTCTTCCCCGCCCGGCCCTCCACTGTCTCCTCATTGTGGCTACTCAGTGAATGCGGATGGAGTTCTTTGAAGGTGACCTGATTTTTCATATGAAGAGGTGCTTCTGTTGATATGTCTGGATCCCCTTTTTTGGTTTGTAACTGCAAGTTTTACGTTTTGTCAATTTAGTTTAGTGTTATCTGCACTATCCAACACACTTTCTTTATGGCATTTTATGGTATCTTGGAATTACACTTTTTATATCTTATTAATGACAGGTTCTCTTTAGTCATTATTTTTTTTAGGTTAAATGGTATAGTGATGAACTGTAGTTGCCCGAAAAGGTCAAAGTAAGCTTGGGAGAATAGGGTAACATAAGACATCAGGCTAGGGGAAGGAAGACAGAAACATATGACTTTGTGGTCCCATAAGGATACATTATTCCTAATGGAGGGGAAAACAGAAATAAAAATCTGACCAATAACGTAACTCTTTCCCACTCTTTCCATTTAAACAATGGTCAGAGTTGGCCTTCAACCCTTTCTTAAAGTTTTCAGTAGATATTGTAACTTAAGATTTTGTTTAATAAAACACATTACAAAAGGTAGTTTGAAACCATTCTAGATAAGTGTGGTATTTTTGATGGATCATCTTTATGTTGCTTTTACTGTCCTATTGATATATGCTTGTATTACACAGATCTCCTCTAAATTATAAAGTGCAATAGCTAGTAGCTAATGTACTTTATAATTTAGAGGAGTGCTGTGTGTTATAAGCATATTTATCAAACACACATTGGAGTTGATTTACTAAAACTGGAGCGTGCAAAATCTGATGCAGCTGTGCATGGTAGCCAATCAGCTTCTAACTTCAGCTTGTTCAATTAAGCTTTGACAAAAAAAAGGAAGCTGATTGGTTTCTATGCAGAGTTGCACAAGATTTTGCACTCTCAACTTTTAGTAAATCAACCCCACTGTGTTTTACACAGCAGCTAAACAAGTGTGTTTGATTTAGTTTAAGCACGGTTGATTGGGTAATGCCTTTCCTAATTGAGTGGCATGGATTTAGTAGTAACACATGATCCTTCTTGATTTTGAAGATACTTATGAGAACAGTTCACTGGCTATGTTGTCAAGACAAATTCTAATTTAAAGGTTTGTTTGCATATTTTAGTTAGTAATCTCATTCTACATACTATACCTCCAACTATAGAACTAAACACACATTTACCCTATTGGCAGAGGCTTCACTTGTAAGTAAAGACAGAAAAGCTATCCATTTATCTTTTTATCTATTAAACCTTCTGCCGTTGTTGTTTTACCTTTGGATAGTAAAACTTTTTTTTTCTGCCAGTAAATACCTTATACAGCCCACTTTCTGTTTCTTGTCTGGAAAAATGCCTAGGCTTATGACATCATGCACAGCTCTCTCTCTCACTCCCCTGAGAGTGTGCCAAGAAGGCAGGGGGGATGAGTCATAAGAGGGTCAATGAGAGCTGCAGAGCTGGCGGTGTGTCTGTGTAAATCCAGGAAGTGAACAGGCAGAAGCTTCAGCTGCCCACAGTTAAAATGATTGCAGCCAGACTCAGTGAGGGCAGATTTCTGCAGCATATTTGGCAAGTACACAATCATAGTATATATAAAATAATATGAAAAGTGGTTGGAGGGAAGCTTCAGAATGGCAAAGATGTTTTTATTACAAATTATGTGAGCAGACTGCAGTTCCTTTTGAAGCATTGTAGATGCTTGGTAAAACATATACACTGGCGATTGCCTTTGGCTGTGTTACCAGAAACTGTTAAAATAAACTTTGCACCAAGTCCTGTGTTCTGTACTGTCAAAATCAAATACATAAAGGACTAATTACAGGGTAAATTCAGGTACTTGCACTAATTGTGTTTAAAAATATTTTTAATGATGTATTAATGAATATAGAGCTGCATTAGCTTTTGTCTTTTATATCTACCTGGATCCTCACCATGGTTTAGCGTCACGTTTCACATCCTCTTCCAGTCATTCAATCTACTTTCTATGAGCTCAGGGCATAAAGAATAGCTAAAGGCAAAACCTTTTTTTAAAATGTATTTTAGATAAAGGGGAGGGAGGAATCTTCCATTAGGGACACTAGTTCTGGTGAGCATGGTAAATGCAAGTAATTTCCTCACTTTGGAAGGATTTCCACTCACTTCCTGTTGTGGCTTCAGGACAGGAAGTGAAGGTAAGGGATACAATTGACAGAAAAAAAATGACAGAGGTTATAGCTCTTTTCCTACTCTATCCAAAGTGCAAAAAATAAAGTTTTGCCATCAGTTGTACTTTAAAGGACAAGTACAGCTAAAGCTCATTTGGCTGTACTCCTCCTGCATATCACAGGGGTGCAGTTTGTTGTGCACTCCTGTGACCTGTTTTTAGCAGACTGAAGCCCGCTGTAGGCTGATGTCACAGAGCCATCCAGGATTGGGCAAGATTGCGACAATGATATCTGGATCCGCCCACATGCCTGGACCGGCATCTGGCTCAGCCTCTGAGCTGGCCACTTCCGCCCCCTCCACAGCCCAGTGCTCCAATGAGCACAGGGGGCAGAGCAGAGAGCCTGCGATTGACAGTCACCAGCTCTCTGCTCAGTGAGCACTGAGAACCGAGTGATCGGTGGTGTTAGATCGCTCAGTTGTGTTAGATCGCTCGGTTCTCAGTATTAGAGCCGGTGAGGGACAGATGCAGCATCGGATCGAAAAAAAAAAAAGTAAAAAGAAAAGTAAAAAAAAAGAAACCTGGACGGTTGGCTAGTACTGTCATCACTTGTGAATGTGTTGTAGGGAACGCTTCAATCAGAACATTAAAAACACAAAAACAATAAATAAATGGTAATCATGGTAACTACAGTTATATTATGTAAAACACTGTTTAAACTTACATTTCAAAACTACAAAACATCCATCATTTTTAAAAGCTCCCCAGATTTGACAAAATAATTTGCAAGGTAGGCATCACACAGTAACGAGCATAATTACATAATTAAAGTGAAAAGACAATAGCACTAATTCACAAACGCATGATGCATGCAGTGTTTTTATTACCATGCTTTTTTAAAACGAATTTTAACAGTCGTATTTTCTTCTCATTTAACTAAAGGCTTTTATGACATGGATTTTCTGCATTTACTGAACACACATTATATCAAATTTTGCAGTATTTGTGCATATAAAAGACAATAACAAAGATTATGGTTTCGATCTTTGCTACCTAAATAACGCTATCTTCTGGTTAGGATAAGCAGGTAGTTTCTATGAGATGTTTAATGTGGAGAGCAGAAAAAGGAGCCACTCCAGGTGGAATGACCTGTGAAATAAAATACCAGGTAATGAAAGATAGAATCTACCAAACCAAAAGATAACTGTTAGTTTAATGTGGAAAAATAATGATTCCACACCTTTGTGATATCTATTGGTGTGAGTTGAACATTTTGATAAGAAAATTATCATGGCTTATAATAACAAATGCCTGTAAAAGATTGAATGCGGCTTTGTGAATTGAGACTCTTGTGTCCTACAACTACTCCATAAAATGAGTTTCTGTGAATATTGATATTGAGGAAGCATCTAAGGAAAAACAAAACCTAGCTTTTAGGGCCCATACACATGTTTTTAGTGTACTGCATGCCTTCCTACAACACCCATTAAAGCTAGGTTCACATCTACAGGTAGGGCTGGTTCACACCTATGCAGGTTGCAGTTTGCATAATCCAGGTGCAGTTTGCATTTTTTAATACACATTTTTGATCCATTGAAGTCTATGGCACCAAAAACCAGAAAAAAAGTTTCTGCAAACCCTGTTGAAAAAGTGCACAAAAAAGGTGCAGGTTAATTTTTTTTTTTTTTTTTTTAAACGCAGGACACCACAACCCACTGTAGTGCATTACAATACATTGTGGTTCAGTGTAATACACATAGGTAAGATGTGATGAGGTGCCATTAAGAATGAATGGCACTGCAGTGTACCAAAATATGTGTTGCAGTAACTTGCGCACTAATGTGCATTGATGTGAATGGAGCCTAGTTGCACTGGTGTGAAGCAATACCATTCATTCTGACTGGAACTCCAACCCAAATTTCAAATGGATATGTGTTGGAGCACATAGTAACGTGTGACAACTCACTAATGTGTGTTGTGCTGCCAAGAAATGGTGTATGCAGTTGTCAACTTTATGCAGAATGTGAAACCTTGTTTCTGGCTAATTACCGTAATATATCAAAGCAGAGTGGTAAAGACTATAGCCCTGGCCAAAAGTTTTGAGAATGACACAAAAATAATAATTTTCACAAATTCTGCTGCTTCAGTGTTTTTAGATCTTTTTGTCAGTTGTTACTATGGTATACTGAAGTATAATTACAAGCATTTCATAACTAGCAAAGGCTTTTATTGACAATGACATTAAATTTATACAGAGAGTCAATATTTGCAGTGTTGACCTTTCTTTTTCAAGACCTCTGCAATTCACCCTGGCATGCTGTCAGTCATCTTCTGGGCCACATTCTGACTGGTGCCAGCCCATTCTTACGTAATCAGTAGAAAATGTATAAATGTCCCTCGCGCTACTCAGAGTAATAGGTGAATGTGTGAAAGTACAAAAAATAAATAAATCAAGTGAAAAAATCTGCAGCAAAACCTAATAGTGTTCACAGCACATAACAGTAAGTAAAATGTATAACATGATCTCGCGCAGACTTGCAAATATTCTTAAAACACATAAAGTGCAATGTCCAATAAGGGACCTTTAAAAATAATAATAATAGGCTCCAACAGGGGACATTAACAATAATAATAATGATAGGTGAAAACAAATGTCCAATACATGTGCAAAAAAGTAGGAAGAATCAATGGATGTGCAAAAAATCACATGTGCAAACACTGTAGCTGCTGACTTTAAATAAGTACTTACCTGTCCTGGGTGCCCGCGATGTCGGCCGCCCGAGGCTGACCCGTCCCTCGGCTCTCGGGTCCCGGCACCGCCATCCTAGGTAAGGGAAACAGGCAGTGGAGCCCTGCGGCTTCACTACCAGTTTCCTACTGTGCATGCGCGAGCAGCGCTCTGTGAATGGCCGCGTGGTGTTCTGGGAACACACACAGCTCAGAGAAGACAACAGGGCCGCTCACCGAGGAGCAGAAGACGCCGCGGAAAAGGAAGAGGCAGATTAGGAAGACTGCCTTGCAACAAGGGTTTAGGTAAATTTAAATTTTTTTTTTTTTTCAAATGTTTTTTTTTTAATTTTTTTTTAGGATTTTTGGTGTAATTTTTTTTTTCAGGGTGGCCCTCCATTTAAATTTTTTTCTCGTCTCCACAGAGAATGGTGAATACAGGAGAAATAGATGTTCATGAAGTGGTGAACAAAGATGGTGTGGTAATACAAAACCGAATCGGTGCTCATCAATGTCCATATATAACTTCATAAATTAATTCTCAAACAGTCGGTCTCACAGAACTCTGACCTCTATCTACCTATATTGTATTAAATTGCATGGTTGAATGGATATATAACTCTCCTCTGCTTCCTTTTGGTTCTTTTTGTGGCTCACATACACTTCAAAAAGGGGCTAGGAGTACCTAGGTACGCACTGGAAGTGACGTAAGGAGGTGCTGAAAACGCCAGTTTTAAACTGTTCTTGCCGTTTTTTTACATTTTACATGTAAGAGTCCACCTAATTGTTTTCAATAAAATGCACCCTAGTCATTGCTCGGGGTGCACATTGCAGGGGCTTCTTTCTCTAAGTGATTCTTTCTACAAGTGACATGCACTTCAATCTCTGCTTCAAGTTCTGCCTCACCTGATCATTCCTTCTCTGTCTCTTACAGGTATGTGTCCGCTCACCCACATCTTCCACCATTAACTGAAATTGGGATCTGCCTGCTGTCTGTATGTGTGTGTCTCTGGTATGTGTCAGCTCACCCACATCTTCCACCGTTAACTGAAATTGGGATCTGCCTGCTGTCTGTATGTGTGTGTCTCTGGTATGTGGCCTTCTCTATCTGTTGCCCTGTGCGCACAACCATGACATTATTTGTTGCTCTTGACTGTCTTACCTAAGTTTTATGTGTTGATCTTATCTTGGTCTCTTGCTATTCTGACTTTTGAAGCAAAAAGTCCACTTTGATTGTTAGGCATTCTTATAGTCACTCATGATTAATTAACGAACCTCAACCCCACCCTTATAACAGTATATATTTGAGCATCCTTAAGGGGTGAGCACATTGCAGGGGCTTCTTTCTCTAAGTGATCCTTTCTACATGTGATATGCACTTCAATCTCTGCACTTCAGCGATTGCACGAAGCAAACAAATACAGCAATCTGCACTGGAAAGCAACTAACAGACTGCAGGTGACCCTGTCTCTCTAATAGGCTCTCCTTCCGCTCTGTAACATGCACTCTCTACCACTGCTTCTGACACTCCTCTCTCCTCAGACTCTCTTACCTTCACCCCCCCTCTCCACCCGCCTGCTTATACATATCACCCTGCCTTCTGTCTTCTCCCTACTACTGCTCCTACCAACTCTCGCTCATTCTACATCCATACACTGATAACACCTCCAGTACTCTGAGACATGCCCCTTCACATAAATCACAGTCCCACATTACCTCCCTCACCCTCCTGCTTCCCTAATCTCTGGTGACATATCCCCAAACCCTGGGCCACCATCATCTGTCTTTGCCCATTGCTCCCATCCCCCTACACCCTCTGGCAGGAGCCGTAACCCACAGAACTTGGTCTCTATTCCTCTTTCCAAAACCAGCCCCCCTTTTCCTGTGCCCTGTGGAATGCACGTTCTGTCTGCAACAAACTCACCGCCCTTCACGACCTCTTTATCACAAATTCCTTTAACCTACTTGCCATTACTGAAACCTGGCTTCATGAATCGGATACTATTTCTCCTGCTACCCTCTCCCATGGGGGCCTTCTCTGGACTCCTCCAGACCAAGTGGACGGAAGGGAGGTGGAGTGGGAATCCTTCTAGCCCCCTGCAGCACCTATCAGGTTCTTCACCCACCTCCCTCTCTGACACTCTCCTCTTTTGAGGCACATTGCATTCGTCTTTTTTCTCCCATTTCTCTAAGAATTGCTGTTATCTACCGGCCCCCTGGACCAGTATCAGCCTTTCTTGATGACTTCTCTGCCTGGCTACCCTACTTTCTCTCTTCTGAAATCCCCACAATTATTCTAGGGGACTTCAACATCCCTGTCAAGACTAACACTACTATTACTTCTAAACTTCTCAGTCTAACCTCATCGCTTGACCTGAAGCAATGGATACAGGCTCCTACCCACTCCAACGGCAACACCCTTGACCTTGCCTTCTCCTATCTGTGCACTCCGTGCAACCTTTCCAACAATCCACTCCCACTCTCTGATCACCACCTTATTAGTTTTGCTCTCTCCTTGTCTTCCACCGCTTCTCCCTCCAACCGCCTAACAATTACACGTAGAAACCTTCGCCACCTCAACCCTTCTCTTCTCTACTCTGCTACTGATCACCTCTATGACAAAATCTCACCTCTGTCCTGCCCCAACCTAGCTACTTTCATCTACAACAGCTCACTGTCTTCCTCCCTAGACAAGCTTGCCCCCCTCACTACACGCAGAATTAGGCCCCGACTGCTACAACCCTGGCAAACAGATGACACTCAGAAAACGTAGAAAAGTCTCAGAAAACGTAGCCGCGCTCTTGAGCGCCTGTGGCATAAGACTAAGACCCAGGAAGACTTCACACAATATAAATCTGCCCTCCTAAAATACTACTCCTGCCTTCACATTGCCAAACAGACCTACTTTATCACACTCATTAACACCTTCTCATCCAGTCCACGTCAACTCTTCTCTACCTTCAACACTCTACTCTGTCCTCCACTGCCTCCACCCACCAACTCACTCACTGCCCAGGAGATTGCCAATCACTTCAAAACTAAGATTGATACAATTCATGAGGAGATCACCAATGCGCAAAAACCTCCCCCATGCAACACCCCATGTCCACAGACACAATCATTGCTTCCCTCATTCAACCCTGCTACTATTACTGAGGTTGCTAAACTTTTATCTAGCACTCATCTAACCACTTGCCCCTTGGATCCTGTTCCCCCGCAAATGCTACGCTCACCCTCTGACTCGATTCTACGCTCTCTAACTCACATTTTCAACCTCTCCCTCTCTTGTGGCATCTTCCCAAACTCTCTAAAACATGCGCTAGTCACCCCCCATACTAAAAAAGCCCTCACTGGATCCCACCAATCTCAACAACTTACGTCCCATCTCCTTACTCTCCTTCTCCTCCAAACTTCTTGAAAGACTGGTCTACAACCGACTAAGCGACCATTTGACCATGAATAAACTTCTTGATCCCCTTCAGTCCGGTTTTCGCCCTCAACACTCCACAGAAAATGCTCTCCTTAAACTCTCAAATGATCTACTAATGGCTAAAGCCAATGGACACTATTCCATACTACTTCTCCTGGATCTCTCTGCTGCCTTTGACACAGTGGACCACCCCCTCCTCCTCAAAAAACTCCACTCCTTCGGTCTCCGTGACTGTACTCTTCGCTGGTTCTCATCCTACCTAGCCCACCGCTCCTTCAGTGTCACTTACAACTCTACTTCCTCCTCTCCTCTTTCTTTTTTCCATTGGGGTCCCCCAAGGTTTTGTTCTTGGACCTCTCTTTTTCTCAATCTACACCACCTCCTTGGGTCAGTTGATTGCCTCCCACGGCTTTAAATATCATCTCTACGCTGATGACACCCAAATCTATCTCTCCACCCCCCAGCTCTCTCCATCTGTCTCCTCACGCATTACCAACTTACTAGCAGACATATCAGCCTGGATGTCACATCACTTTCTCAAACTCAACCTATCCAAAACTGAGCTCATGATATTTCCTCCCTCAGGTGCCACTTCCCCTGATTTCCCTGTCAAGATCAACGGCTCAACTATCAACCCATCTCCCCACGCCAAGGTCCTAGGTGTAATCCTGGACTCTGAACTAACCTTTCGACCCCACATTCTATCACTATCCAAAGCTTGCCGCCTCAGTCTTCACAACATCTCCAAGATACGCCCCTTCCTAACCAATGACACCACAAAGCTTCTAATCCACTCCCTGGTCATCTCCCGCCTCGATTACTGCAACTCCCTTCTCATTGGTTTACCTCTAAATAGGCTATCCCCACTTCAGTCCACCATGAACGCTGCTGCCAGGCTCATCCACCACACAAACCGCTCAGCGTCTGCCACACCCCTCTGCCAATCTCTCCATTGACTGCCACTCAGTCACCGAATTAAATTCAAGATACTAACTATAACTTACAAAGCCATCCACAACCTGGCCCCCAGCTACATCTCTAACCTAGTCACAAAATACCAACCTAATCATTCTCTTCGCTCCTCCCAAGACCTCCTGCTCTCAAACTCCCTTGTCATCTCATCCCATGCTCACCTTCAGGACTTCTCTAGAGCCTCCCCCATCCTCTGGAATGCTCTACCCCAATCCGTCCGATTTTCTCCTACTTTATCCACTTTCAGACGATCCCTGAAAACTCATCTCTTCAGAGAAGCCTATCTGGCCCCCACCTAACAACTGTACATTTATCTTCTCAATCAGCACATCACCCATAGTTATTACCTCTTGTATCTCTTGACCTTCCCTCTTAGATTGTAAGCTCTAAGGAGCAGGGCCCTCTGATTCCTACTGTATCAAATTGTATTGTATTTGTACTGTTTACCTTCAAGTTGTAAAGCGCTACGTAAACTGTTGGCGCTATATAAATACTGTATAATAATAATAATAATAATAGTCTTTTAAACCCCACTACACTATTGGAGGCACTTTTGTTCTTTTTTTTCTTTCCATTCAACCATGTGATTTAATACAATATATGAGGTGAGAGTTCTGTGAGACCGACTGTTCGAGAATTAATTTATGAAGTTATATATGGACACTAATGAGCACTGATTCAGTTTTCCATTACCACACCATCTTTGTTCACCACTTCATGAACATTTATTTCTCCTGTATTCACCATTCTCTGTGGAAGACGAGAAAACATTAACTTTCTGTTCCTTTTAGTGAACTATTTTTAACATACTCATTTATGTATTTTTCTTGCATCTTTTGCACATGCGATTTTTTGCACATCCATTGATTCTTCCTACTTTTTTGCACATGTATTGGACATTTGTTTTCACCTATCATTATTATTATTGTTAATGTCCCCTGTTGGAGTTGTTATTATTATTTTTAAAGGTCCCTTATTGGCGCCTATTTAATCCTAATCACAGTTTTTTTCAACTTTTTATTTGAGGATTTCACTACTCCTTTTGGTTGTACATTGCACTTTATGTGTTTTAAGAATATTTGCAAGTCTGCACGAGATCACGTTATACATTTTACTTGCATAATCAATGCTTGGAATTTGTAAGAATTTGTGGGGATTTTTTTCATCCGCTTCTTCAGGATTGATCACAAGTTCTCAATGGGATCAAGGTCTGGGGAGTTTCCTGGCCAGGAAACAAAAATTTTGATGTTTTGTTCCCCAAGCCACTTAGCTTTCACTTTTGCCTTATGGCAAGGTGCTCCATTATCCTGGAAAAGGCATTGTTCGTCACCAAACTGTTCTTGGATGGTTGGTAGAAGTTGCTCTCAGCGTATGTTTTTGTACCATTCTTTATTCATGGCTGTGTTCTTAGGCAAAATTGTGAGTGAGTCCACTCCCTTAACTGAGAACCAACTCCACACATGAATGGTTTCAGAATGCTTTACTGTTGACCTGACACAGGACTGATGGTAGCTCTCCCCTTTTCTTCTCGGGACAAGGTTTTTTCCAGATGCCCTAAACAATAGGAAAGCAGATTCATCAGAGAAAATGACTTTACCCCAGTCCTCAGCAGTCAAATACATTTTGCAGAATATCAGTCTGCCCCTGATTTTTTTTCCTGGAGAGAAGTGGCTTGTTTGCCCTTCTTGACACCAGGCCATCCTCCAAAAGTATTCGCCTCACTGTGCATGCAGATGCACTCACACCTGCCTGCTGCCATCCCTGAGCAAGCTCTGCGATGGTGGTGCCCTGATTTCACAGGTGAATCAACTGTGGGAGACATTCCTGGCGCTTGCTGGATTTTCTTGAGCGCCCTGAAGCCTTCTTCACAACAATTGAACCTCTCTCCTTGAAGTTCTTATTGATCCAATAAATGCTTGATTTAGGCGCAATCTTAGTAGCAGCAATATCCTTGCCTGTGAATCCCTTTTTGTGCAACGCAATTACTGCATGTGTTTCCTTGCAGATAACCATGGTTAACAGAGGAAGAACAATGATTTCAAGCACCACCCTCCTTTTAAAGCTTCCAGTTTGTTATTCTAACTCAATCACCATCCTTGTCCCTGTCAACACTGACACCTGTATTAACAAGAAAATCACTGATATGATGTCAGATGATCCTTTTGTGATAGGACTGAAATTCCGGAAATGTTTTTACTGGAATTAAGTTCATTTTCATTGCAAATTTCCATCATAAAAACTGAGTCAGCAGACTTTGTGAAAATGTATATTTATGTCATTCTCAAAACTTTTGGCCAGGGCTGTACTTGTAAGTATTATTTAGCTTGAAGACATTATTTTGGGTCCTAAGGCCTATCAGTCAAGCTTCCTTGAATCTGACCTTTAATGAAATTAAATGAAATGAAAAGGCTCTTTTAAAATAACTAGCAAAATCGTCCTTTTCCAGTACAGGTTTGTGGTGTGGAGCTGATTGAGCAGAGTGAAGGGTTTTCAGTGGCGAGGAAAATAGACAGGAGCCTTTGTAAAGCAGAACTGATTACCAGAGTGAAGTACAGTGTGCGGGGGGCAAGACTGTATTGAGTTCATGGAGAGGGGTTCAGTGTGAGTGGGAGGTGAGGTCGTTGGGGGCAGAGACCTGTGATCAGTGGCAGAAATGGGTGGGAGGGTGGCACTGTGAGTGGCGGTGAATGGCATACTGATTTATTAGTACATTGCTTCCTCTTCATTGTCCCATAAGTAGACTGTGAGTGGAGGAAATGACATCTCTGGATTGCCTAATTATGACAGAGTAAGTGGTTTACCCCCTAATTATGCTGCTGGTAGAAGCGAATGAACCACAGAAATGGCTGTACAGTTTGACTAATCATTGCGTAGAGAAGACTGTTGTCATATACGGTAAGTTTTTCAGCTCTGTATTAAACTGTTTAAAGGGAATTTCTGTGCCATTTGGACGGTAATTGGGTCTTTGACTCAGGGAAAAAAGTAGCAGATGCAGACATTACTCAGGTCTTATTAAAATCAACTTTATGTACAGATTGGAACAAATGTGCACTAACTGGTGGAACAGACCTGCTGCCCAAAGAAGCTATTCATTATTGTTTAGATGGTTTTGGTGTACTGCAGCATGTTGTATCTGCTGGTAGGAAGATTTCAAGGAGCATGAAATAAGGTTCAGTTATGTTATTGATGTGGTTTACATTCAATAAACCAGAACAATTTTCTCTGCTAAGGATTGGATTTCAAGGGGCATCTGTTCCAGGTATTCATGATACAGTACATAAAAAGGTGACCTGATGTTTTTTTATCATTTTTTTTATGTCGTTGAACTGTATGTGCTCTTTGTTCTTGCTTTTACTGTATATACATTGGAGAGTTTTAATTGATGGACAATGAACGCTAAGATCCTATTAACACTAGGGGTTGACCGATTATATTCCCTTTTTTTGAAGAAGCGGTATTGGTAACAAACTTACCGATATTACCAATATTGCTTCAAGTGGTTGTACTGGGGTGATGCCTGCAGCTGCTCACAAGTAGCGGGAGTACCGTTGCTTTCCAATGGTCTGCCTGGGTCTCCCATCCCACCGGGAGGCCCGAGCGGCGTTAGCCGGCTGGCCAGAGACCCGAACAAAGCCGATTGCTTTGTTTGGGTCTTGGATCTAGTAACCCGGAAGCAATGTCATAACATTACTTCTGGATTACTCTCATCCTAAAGGCGCCAGTTTTAAAAAATAGAAAGTATTCAAAAACGCTGATCTTTAAGTGCAGTTATAGGGGTTTGGGGTCTTATAGACCCCAGATCCCTCCATAAAGAGTACCTGTCACTGCCTATTACTGTGAAAGCAAAAAAGTGATAAAAAAAAATCTAAAAGGACAGAATAAAAAGAAAAACTTTAAATTTACAGAATATCAGCACCTGATATTAGCTATCGGCCTCAAAGGCAGCTGAAAAATCTGTACCGGCCCTGAAAAAACTATATCGGTCGACCCCTAATTCACACCAGTTATGATTCCACAACGTTGGCTGCATTTTTTGCACAGGAAGACCTGAAGGTCAGTAAAGTAGTTAGTTGCTGAGTGGAAGATGAGTTGCCATCAAGTATTTCCATTGGTTCTCTCTTTCTGCAAAAAAATACCTTTTGTGAAGTGCTATTAAACTCACTCCAACCACTTTATATACATCTTCCTAATTGCCCATATAGTTATTATTTTTAGTTGCTCGGTTAGACCTCAGTTGGTATTTGCACCTTGTGAGTAGCATGGCTAGACAGCAGTTGGGTTGGGGAGGGGGCTGTCAAAAATGCTAGCTCAGCATTCAAAACATCAAGCAAAATGAGACAAAACACTGCATGCACTTTGTACCCTGATGGATACAAAGAATAAAACTTCTTTTTTTTGTGAGACTTCTTTAACACCTTTAACTTCTTTAACATCTTTAAACTTGACCCTAAACATAACCTTCACCCTAAAATTACACCTATTCCTTAAAGTAATCTGCATCCTATAAGCCTATCCCCTAAGAGTCAAACTGACTTAATCCCTGACTAAGCACCACTTCTGCTGTGATTTGTCACAGCAGAAGCCGATCAGCGGGTGCCAGTAATTGGATGTCCTATGTAAATAAGGCAGAGCTCTGACAGGGGGAAGTGATGGATTTGCAGGGAAAAAAAATCCATCACTTCCTTTAAGAAGAGCACCTCACTGTGTACACATAAACAATGGTTAGACACACATTTTAACCCCTTGATCACCCTGGATATTTAACCCCTTCCCAGCCTGTGTCATTAGTACAGTGACAGTGCATATTTTTAGCACTGATCACTGTATTAGTGTCACTGGTTCTCACAAAGTGTCAGTCGGTGTCTGATTGTCCGCTGCAATATTGCAGTCCTGCTATAAGTCGCTGATCGCCGCTATTACTAGTATAAAAAATAAATAAATAAAAACTCCAGTGTATGTCCCATAGTTTGTAGATGCTATAACTTTTGCACAAACCAATAAATATACGCTTATTGGGATTTTACCAAAGACATGTAGCAGAATACACATTGGTCTAAATTTATGAAGAAATTAGATTTTTTATTGGATATGTTTTATAGCAGAAAGTAAAACATTTTTTTTTTTTTTTTTTTTTTTCCAAATTGTCATTTTTTTTTTCGCTTATAGCCAAAAAAAGAAAAAAACGCAGGGGTGATCAAATACCACTAAAAGAAAGCTCTATCTGTGGGAAAACAATGACATAGATGTTATTTGGGTACAGCGTTGCATGAGTGCACAATTTTCAGTTAAAGTAATGCAGTGCCGTATTGCAAAAAATGTCCTGGTCATGAAGGGGGGTTAAGTGGTTAAAGTGGTTAAAGTGGAAGAAAAGCCTTATACATAACCCTGTCCAAAATCATTAATGTAACAAGAAGTTAGGCATATGCTGCAAAATGTAAAAATTGCCATTCTATCTTTTTTTTTTGTGCAGTTCCCTGCCTGTCATGTGATCGTAATCCTCTTCTTTCTGATTCTAAGAGCGGCCAGTGGGCATGTAGTGTAGTGAAAGCTAGTGAGGGCAGAACATGACCTACAAGTCCAGAGTTCTCTCGTGATTTGAGGATGCTTTGTGACGTCATGGGCTGGGCGGGCTGTTTGGAGCTCGGAGTGGTTGTGTGACTCTGTTAGTACAGGGACCGACAACGGTATTAAGAAGTGCCTTTTAGCAGCCAAATTAGGCTGCTTAAGGCAACCATTGTCAGTGAAGGGGAAGAGGTTTGTTCAATGTCTGAATTAGACTGTTGTTTGTTCTTTGAGTTTTCTTTGAAGAAATAAAGGGTAGATTTTAGTAAACCCTTCTTCGTACTCTGTTCACTCTTGTGTGAATGTCTCAGAACCGAACAGTCTTGTCTGTGCCAAAAAACATAACGTTCCAGACTACCCGCACTAATGGTAACTACCATACTTTGATGCACTGTATGCAAGCGGCAGATGTTTGTTTGTGTTCTAATGTAATACTAAAACCTACTGGTGTATCATATGTTGGATTGCTTGCAGTAGTGCATAACCTCCTATCAACTGGGATAAACTTACAGAATTGCAAAATCCCTTCCCTCAGCCGACTGATAATAGCTGATCCATGACAGCAGCTTGTTTTGGCTGTGAGCACTTTCCTGAGGCATGCAATGGCAAAGGAAATGTAGAGGCTATTGCCTTCATTAACTCCTTTGTGCCTATGGGTAAAACCAATCTTAATGCCTAAGCCCAATGTTGCAAAATGTGTTAGTAAAACCGTACATATTATCACAACTGCTTTGTGCATCCAGGTGGATTATACTTTTTTTTTTTTTTTTTTTTTGAGGACAAATTGGGCTTTTATTTTTTTTTTCTATTATCTAAGGAAAAATGGCCCACAAGAGTAAAACGTATTTATTTATTTTTTTTAATTTAGAGGTATATTTCTTGCTGCTACCATAACCTACCACCAAAGAACAACCCAAAATAAGATCCTCCTGCTCCTGGCGATCGCAGTGATACCACATATGTGTATGCTAGTTGTTGTTTGTACCTGTAGTACAGCCCAGAAACAATAGTGCACATTTTGCTTTTTTTTTATCCTACCTAAAACACACTGACACTGACAGTCATACAAATTAAAAAAAAAAAAAATCCAAACCCGTCCAAAAAATACTAACCCTGACTTTTGACTTTGACTTTTAATCCTCACATTGACCCAAACACTAACCCTAGCACTGACCTAGAGCAAACCTTGATCTAGGTATTTAAAAAAAAAAAAGATTTAATTTTTATAAATATTATTATTATGTTTTTATTTTTCTACAGACACTTTTTTTTCTCTCTCTGTAAGGACAGGCAAAGATACAATGAATCTCTCTCGTCCATTCACAGAGACAGAAAACACAGGGGCGAACTTCACAGTGACTGATTACTGTGATAGCCAATCAGAGGCTATTGCAACGCTCAGGGGACCTGGAATTGGATGTTCTGAGTCCTGATTGTTAGATTGTGGCCTGGGGTTCTCTGAGGGCAACCCCTGTCTCTGTGCTGGGAGGGCAAGACACACAAATATGCGCCCCCCACGGAAAAAAGCCCAGTCCAGTAGGGCCACATATTTGTGTTACGCCAGCGTCAAGGGGTTGGGCATGCTCCTTGTCACAGTACATTGGCATTCATGGTTCTCCCAATGAACTGAAGCTCCTCAGTGCCGGCAGTACTCATGCAGCCCCAGACCATGACACTCCCACCACCATTAGTAGTATGACATTTGGCGGTTTAGACATTAATGGCTGTGTGTTGAGTATTTTGAGGGGACATCAAATTTACACTGTTATACAAGCTGTACACTCACTACTTTACATTGTAGCAAAGTGTAATTTCTTCAGTGTTGTCACATGAAAAGAATAAAATATTTACAAAAATGTGAGGGATGTACTCACTTTTGTGAGATACTGTTTGTGTGTGTATATATATATATATATATATATAAAATATGACTACAGAGCTGTATTAATTTGTGTCTGACTAGAGTTCAGCATTATTGATGTCCAGTTACTTATTATTTAGATATTTAAATCAGTATAAACTATTGGTAACCCAGTTATAGAACTGGGCTTGTGGCAGTGATTATTTTGTGAATGTTCAAATCATAAATGTTAGTTTTGTTGTACTAGTTTGCCTGAACATTGTTCAGTGCCATACAGAGTAAGATGTTCTGTATTCCAATTTACAATACTTTCTCTTCCAGATATTGATTTTGGACATACAGTTTTCTTAATGTCTAAATGAGAAGGTTTGGAAAGATCTATTCTGCCTCTAAACAGGTTTAAATAAAAAGACAATGGCTGTAATTTGTCTTTTTACATAATTGCCTGTATGCCTTGCAAGTAAAATTCTGACAGTTGAGAATTTATGTGCATCTCAATGCTTTAAAATTGTCTTGAGTTGTTTATGTTACGCCAGTAGTACAATTTTAGACTGACATTTCTAGAGCATAAACTAGCCTTGATATAAATCAGCATGGTAAGTCATAGAAAATGCAAGAATGACAGACAAAATGTATTATCTTCTAAAAGAGAAGGTCACAGTTCAGCAGTTTCATATTTATATGTCAGAATATTTCAGAAGAACTATTCATATACACCAGAATGGTATGTAAATCAAATTACAAGCTGACATTGATAATTGCCTGCTAAATGGGATGATACATCATACAGTATTTCCCATCTTCTCCAGTATTGCACAGGTTAAACTGTCAAAGGTTGCTCATTCATTCAAAGCACAAATGTAAACAGAATAAAATGAAGGATCAGGTTTAAAGGAATAATTTCATTGAAATTCACCACTTAACTTTCCTACAGGAGGCATATCAGTTGGCAAAGAAGTCCATTTTCTCAACCATGTTTTTTATACACCATATTCTAACACTAGCATAATGGTGAACCCTTATGCTAAATTGGAATTGCTGAAAGTAAACCTACGCAGAGCCCTCAAGAGCAGGAGTCTTTAGACCAGCCTTTTTCAAGCAGGGTGCAGCTGGTTGAAAAAGGGTGAACCATTGTGCAGCACTACAACCTTCTAGCGGCCGGCATCCTAACGACCAATGGCATCATCAGTTGATAAGGATGATGTCAGTAACCTGCATAGCATCCTTGTTTGACCTTCCCCTGCCCCAGCAGTGGGGTCACACTAGCTGAGTGATGGAGAAACATTGAAATACTAGTCTGCACCAGCTTGCAAAAGTGTAATTTCTTTGGAAGAATAAATCACTTCTAACGTTTAGTGTCCTACTTGGACTTGTGGATGTTGTTGCATTATGTAAAACTATTAGAATAGTTTTTCCATTTTAGCATGGTGTGCCTTGAGACTGTCCTTAATTTTAAAAGGGTGCCTTTTTGGGGTCGACCGATTATTGGAACGGTCGATTATCGGGGGCCGATATTCACATTTTTAAAACTATTTGTATCGGTCAGAAATTTACCAGTATTGCCGATATTGGTCATGCCTTCTCCCCCTGTCCCCACATGGCGCTCGCTGCAGTCTCTGCAAATCTCGGTTAGTGGTGCGGCGGGCAGCAGAAAGATGACATCATCTCACTGCCAGCCTCACATCACCACTGTTCTGCTCCTACAGCAGGGGCGTGAAGGCTGCTCTTGACAGAGCTGCAGCCGTGGCTGGGCAGAAAGATAGTTACGTCATCTCTCACTGCCCGCATGTGGAAGTTTACCCGCTCAGACACTGCTGGGGAGAGGCTGCCAGAAGTAGCTGCATATGGATGGCAGGTGACAGTGGCGAGTGACATGCTGCATCTGGTGGCAGGTGACGGTGATGTACAGAATATCAGCAACTGATATCGGCTATCTACCTGAAAGGCGGCCAAAAAATCAGTATTGGCCCTGAAAGAACTATATTATTTGACCCCTAGTGCCTTGACTGAAAAAAGGTTGAGAAACACTGCTTTAGACCATATAGCTGATATTTCGGTGGGAGGGTCATCTCTATATCTCTATGGCGTCTCTGCCATCTTGATCTACCACTAAATTAGTTCTTGGAGCTGGTGTAGAAACTATAGTAGTGCAGCGTTAGAGGATCCCTGCCGCTAATCACTTACATACTTAATGATGGTGCAGTATACAGTAGCACATTCAAGGGTGAATTCATAAATCTTAAACAGAAGATGAAAACTTTTATTTACTTGCTCTGTATGTAAAATATCAGAACAGAAAACTCTCCAATTCAAGTGGACACTTCTGGCTGGAGAGAGTTCCAAATAAAATGACCATCTAAAATGGAACATATATATTGGTGATAAATTGGTCAAGTTTAGCTGTGATGGTTTTTAGTCAGTTTTACTTAAGTTTTTAAGTAGAAGGATTGCTTTTTTGTATAAAATATTCATGCTCAATATAAGTATGCAATACAGGGTGTATAAAAGTTATTTTGTCTACAAAACATGTTGGGCTTTCTGAAAGTAAAACACAGAAATTCCATTATGCTTTCTGTCAAACGGAGTTAATGTGTTAGTTTTGAAAAACAGTGTATTATGGGCAAGAGAGGAAACCAGAGGCACCACATCCCAGTAATATATAGACAAAAAATCTAATTTGTGGGATTTTTAAGGTGCCAAATTATCACAGATTCATGAACTGTTAAAAAATAAAAATTTTCTGGTGTGGTACTCAAGGCTCTCAGACCCTTGATGCAACCCTTTATATATGATTGAAGCATGACACAATAGCATCTCACTGTGCTTGTTGAATTGTTAAATTGTTCTTACGTTACTATCCTTATTTTCTCTCCATTACCTTTTTCATATTATTACCTTGAGCAGGCTCTTATGAGAAAATTGTTTACTGAGAATTAAGCTCATGTACCAGGTTGTACACAGAGTAATAAGTGCCTTAACACTACTGTTTTCTCATATCTATTGTGAAACCATTATGTTACTTATGCGTTTGTATGTGTTTTCTATAAAATCCAATAAAAAAATATTGAAAGGATAAAATAAAAATTTTATTCAGTACTTACTTTATTACTTTAGTAATACAATTGTCTAAAAAGTTTGAAATGTGTATTATTGAAATGATGTAAAAATAATACAGAATTGTTATCACAAGTATTTTGCTTGAAGAGGGAGTCTCGACATGTTTCACCTTTTTATACGTCTTTTTCAGGAGCGTGTATTGGAACATACAAGTAGCTTCAAATTAATTGTCTAAATGCAGGAAAACACAAATACTGTCATGTATGTGTTTTCCTGCATGTATTTATTTAGATAATTAATTTAATGCTACTTGTATGTTCTAATACACTCTCCTGAAGAAGCTGCACAAAGGTTGAAACATGTTGAGGCTCCCTGTTCAAGCAACATACTTCTGATAACATTACTGTATTTTTTTTACATCATTTCAGTGATGATACACGTGATTCAAACCTTTTCAACATCTTTATTGTTTTTATGGAAGTGCTAAATAAAATTGTTAATTTTTAATCGTTTATGAATCTGTGATTAATTTTGGCACCTTAAAAATTCCATAGATTTGATTTTTTTTTTTTGTCTATCTATTAGTTTTGAAGATGGTAGAGGAGGAGGTTAGGGGGATTGCCCCTTATCTGTGTAAGTCTCTGTTTAGCAAAGCAGCTGCCTTTTGGGACTACTATAGCTACTATCTAAGACTTATGTAGAGCTCCACCAAATGGTAAATAATAAGTTAAAAATAACATTTTATATAGCAAAATTGTTGTTTACTTGCTTTGAGAGAATTATAAAATGAAAATGCTTCATAATAATAAAATAGGAAAATGCTAGAAAAAAAACGCTAGAGTCCCTTTAGAGGTGGTGTCCACTTTTTCATAAGGCCCCTTTCACACTGGGGCGGTGGGGGCATCGGCGGTACAACAGCGCTATTTTTAGCGCTGCTGTACCGTCGTTCTTACAGCGGTATTCGCCCGCTAGCGGTGTGGTTTTAACCCCCGCTGGCGGCCGAAAAAGGGTTAAAATCCCTCGTACAGCGCGGCTATAGCCGCGGTATAGCCGCGCTGTCCCATTGATTTCAATGGGCAGGAGCGGTTTAGGAGCGGTGAATACACCGCTCCTTCACCGCTCCAAAGAAGCGGTTTGCAGGACTTTTTTCACCGTCTTGCCAGCGCACCGCTTCAGTGTGAAAGCCCTCGAGCTTTCACACTGAACAAACAGCGGAGGCTGTTAAGGGGCGGTTTGCAGGCGGTATTTTTAGCGCAATACCGCCTGCAAACCGCCTCAGTGTGAAAGGGGCCTAAGCGTTGGATAGTGCTACCTTTTTAAGATGATTAAAAAAAAAGATAATAATATACACAATGTCCAGGGGCTCTTGTTCACATACACATCTATAGATTGTAAATGTTTTTATGATTTGTGCTTTTATACCAACCCATATGCATAAGTTGCAAGACTTTTAGTAGTAATTATATTTTCAGATTTACGAATAGTGGAAATTGGCTCCATGTACTTTGTAGTTCTTGTAGTTCTTGTATTTCTTGAAGTGTTTAGAGGATGTAGTATAATTTGAAGTTCCAGCATGTTCATAATAATTCTGGCATGAGCAGACCACAGAGAAGAATATCCCATTAGACTATGGTTATTTGCGCGGCTTGGCATAATGTATAGCCAGTACCATTAGCTTCTTAATCTGGTGTTAATGGACTCATTTGTATTGATTTACTTAATGCTATGCCAGAAAGGAATTTGTCATACGGTAATATGAATGTGTGCACACTGCACTTGGCAGCCAAAAAACAGCTGTGTCAAAAGAACGCAGCAATACAAATCCTTCTTAAAAATCACTCAGGCTTAGCATGCTGCAAATGCTACCATTCTCCAGGAAGAAGCATAAACACATATTAATAGGCCATTACAACATAAATATAAAACCATTGTCATTGTACTTGCTCTGTGCTGGCTGACCACACTGCTTTACTGTTTGTGATAATCTAAAGAGCAATTTACTTGGCACGCCAACGCAAACAAAAGCACCCATTTTATATAGTAGAATATTATATTTTCCTAAAACATTGTGGTTTTATATGTTTGCTAAATATGATTTTTTTTGTCTTGATGACATTTTCATTATTGATAAGTTGTTCAGATTTATTTTGTGAATGTTTTACAGGACATTTAAAACAATTACATAAAGTGTGTAAATACAGTAAATATTGTGCTCAATAAGGTCCCTTTCACACGGGGCAGATTCGCTGGACGGACTCCACCAGCTCAGTGGGAGATCACTCCGTTGATCCCCGCTGAGCAGGCGGATGACAGGTCTGTCTCCGCCCACTGTCAGAGCCCCGCTGTTCTCTGTGTGGAAATCAGATGAAAACGGACAGCCTGGATGGATGGCGAAGGTATCGCCATCTGTCTGTTTTGAGCGGATCTTGTCAGATCGCATGGCAGGTGAGTGTCAGCGGATACATCTCCGCTGACATCCGCCTGCCCATGGAAGTCAATGGGTGGCCCGCTTGGATCCGCCTGAAAAACTGACGAGCAGATCCGAGCAGGCCGATTGTGTGAAAAGGGCCTAAAAGCTGTATCAGGATGACGATGTATGAATTACGCATCACTGGTATCTGCTTGGGGTAGAAGAGTTAACATAGTGAATAGAGTGCTTTGCAGTGTAATGTATGTTTGATACATTAAAGTGTTAGTAAACCCAGGACCCTCCGTTCACTATATCTGGTCTCCCACAGTACACAGAACATGGAAATGCAATTATTTTTGAAAATATAAACTACTAAATACCTTTTCTCATCAGCAGTATATAGCAGTCTTGTGACTTATATCAGTGTCTGGTTAAAGTTTGCAGGAGGAGTTTTCATTCTACTCTGACTGTCCTATGAGGCTGCAGGACCCCTGGCCCTCTGGACAGTGCTAATTGGCCCTGTGCTGATCACATGCACCCTCCCAAGAAAAAAAAATACTCTCAAGCAATACACACCAAACTGAGTATGTGCAGAGTGACTCCAAAGGCCATGTCTTATCAGGAGATGGATTGGGGACAGTGGAACAAGGGGAGGATCAGAGACATGGTCAAACAGCCTTTTTACACAATGCGGAGAATTAACCCCTTCGATTCCACAGTGAGTATACCAATCATGCTTTACTACATTTCCAGACAGATTTTACTGTTGTGGGTTTAGTAACACTTTAACAGTGCCTCTGGACACCTTTACATTACACAGACCCCTGCACCTCTGGACCCCTTTACAAAGCACCCTGCATCTCTGGGCCCCTTTACACAGCACCCTGCACCTCTGGACCCCTTTACATTACTCAGCACCCTGCACCTCTGGACCCCTATACATTACACAGCACCCTGCACCTCTGGACCCCTTTACATTACACAGCACCCTGCATGTAACACAGACACACCCCACCACACACAAACACAGCTCGGGACCCCCTGCATGTTACACAGACTCCCCCGTCCTATTCCTACCTTAATCATGCAGCCAGATGGGCAGACACAGCAGTGCTGAACAGAGGGCGGGAACCACTGGAGTTAATTTTTCATATTAACAAGCTAATGATTGGTTGCTAGGACCACCTAGCAACCAATCACCTGCTGGTTAACTTAAAAAGTTAACTCCAGCAGTTCCTCTGTTCAGCGCTGCTCACTTCTCTCTCTCCTCCTGCGGTATAGGAGGAGAGAGAGTGTCTTCTTTCTCCTGCACTGCTCAGCTGGCTCTGGGTGTCACCCAGGTAGTGGTACATTCCACACCCGGCTTGGGCACCTCCGCACCCTGTCACAGCTCGGCTCTCCTGGCTCTCCCTGACTGCCCTGTCACCGCACTGCTGCACTGCCTGAGCCCGCCCCGCTGTCACTGCTTCACTCATGGGGGGGGGGGTCCCGGCCTGGCACCACCCGCAGTGTGTGGCACCCGGGGCGGACTGCCCCCCCGCCCCCCAGTTGGTACGCCACTGAATGGTAGATAATGCCTGACCAATATATGTTGGCACAGTTGCTTGTAGTCACCACCAGAGGCTCACATACCAGGGTGATAGCACAGGAGCAGAGTTGGGATTGTCATCCCGTAACAGATTTATTTATTATATTTATTTATTTAAATGAAAGGTGAACATGAAAACAACTTTTGAAATGAGAAAATAACATACTAAAGCTTATATGAGATTTAATGATTGGGGTTACATCAATTTTGCATCTATGTTATTTCTTGTGAAGCCTTTTGATGACAGGAATAACATGGGATACACGCAAAGGAAATGCACAAACCTCCAACTTGAATTTCGTTTTCTTAGAGTATGAAGGAGCTCCTTTCAATTATTGTTCAAACAGAGGTTCGGTGCTCAGAAGACACACACTTCTATGAATTAAAAAAAAAAAAATAAACAGTAAAGTTAGCCCAATTTTTTTGTACAATTTGAAAGATGATGTTACGCTGCAGGAGTCGTGATCTTTATTCTAAGTAAAAAAATCGTAATTCTCATTTTATTCAGAATCGTGCAGCTCTACTTGGTGTGAGGCCACAGAAGTTTCAGAATTCTGCATAGATTTTCTGGTATTGATTTACTAGGGATAAATAGATTGTTCACTTTGCAAGGAAATGTGCCCTAGCTTGGCAAATAAGGTGAAGCTTTGCCGAGTTTCTTCATCCAATCAAGTGCAAGCAAAATACTTTTTTTTATTCTTATTTTCTTTCACATGAATGGGTACTCTTTGAGCATTTCATTTTCACCACATTTACTAAGGAAAAATACCCTTGCAAGGTGCACAGCCTATTACCCTTTAGTTAACTAACCACTCTTAATGCTTTTGCATTAAAAATCATTAACCCCCTCTTCTACTTCTAAGCATGATACAGGAAGAACTAGATAGATACTGGTTTTATCTACTGTAAATGACTAAATTAAATTCTAAAAAAAAATGTATGTTCCAGCCAGTGCAAAATCTTGATATAACAAAAAGTGCAGCGCTGGATATATGTACAAAAACCCAAAATTGGTATTATTATTGGAGGACCAACAACTTTCATATGTGATTCATAAATAGTGAGAAAAAAAATATTATAATAATAAACAATGGCATAAGTGAGTGCTTCACTGTAGTGAAATATGTGCGTGATTAGTACCGATTTTATATCCACATATTTTGATAAAGTCCAGAAATACAAAAAAACAAAACAAAAAAAGTGTCCAAAGGAGCGATTAGATGTGACTTTCTATATATATAAATCCGTGACTGTCACCGTGTTGAACTCCCGTCACCTGGTATAGATTGAAGGCTTACCAGACAGCCTCTGTTTAGAGGCATAGAGCTAACAGCTTGGGGTTTTCACTCCACAGCGACTGGAACTTTATCTGGGATGATGGATGCAGATCAGCAAGCGGTCACCACAGGCCTCCAGACAGCGGTACAATCAGGGAAAAGAACTCTCACCGATATGAAGGTATTGAAGAGGGAAAAGAAAACTCCAATAGTGTAGAGCGCTTTAACTCTTGTTTATTAAAAAACGCCACATTGGCATCCATAAAACACTTTTCCTTGCAAGGAACCAGTACAGCTTTAAAACGAAACTCCGCGCATGCGCCGTCGGTACGAGCGTGTCAACCCTACGGCCGTTTCGTCATTTCTGACGAGTTAAAGCGCTCTACACTTTTGGAGTTTTCTTTTCCCTCTTCAATACCTTCATATCGGTGAGAGTTCTTTTCCCTGATTATACCGCTGTCTAGAGGCCTGTGGTGACCGCTTGCTGATCTGCATCCATCATCCCAGATAAAGTTCCAGTCGCTGTGGAGTGAAAACCCCAAGCTGTTAGCTCTATGCCTCTGATCAGAGGCTGTCTGGTAAGCCTTCAATCTATACCAGGTGACGGGAGTTCAACACGGTGACAGTCACGGATTTATATATATAGAAAGTCACATCTAATCGCTCCTTTGGACACTTTTTTTGTTTTGTTTTTTTGTATTTCTGGACTTTATCAAAATATGTGGATATAAAATCGGTATTAATCACGCACATATTTCACTACAGTGAAGCACTCACTTATGTCATTGTTTATTATTATAATATTTTTTTTCTCACTATTTATGGATCACATATGAAAGTTGTTGGTCCTCCAATAATAATACCAATTTTGGGTTTTTGTACATATATCCAGCGCTGCACTTTTTGTTAGATCTATTTAGTAGTGCCCTTATCAAGGTATAGTGCTTAGCTGCAGGATATTCTTTTACAGGTTATATTTGCTTAGTTATTGTTTGCACACCTAGCGCAAAATTTTTTCTTTAGAAACAGTGCAAAATCTTGAAACTGATATTTTCTCTGAACATGAAGGTGTAAAGAACACCCTTGGATTTGAAATGGTTGTTGAACTATTACACAGTTTTTTCAAATACACATCAACTACTCCATTAGGTTTCAGACATCAAGGCTGACATAGACATTATCAGGCAGATTGATGAAATTAATGTCATAAATCCAGCGTCCAGAAAGTTGCACTATAAATTTAAATCAACGGCAGAGATAATATTTTGACCTCTGTTCTTTGGAACATGCTGCTTAAGGCAATATCTGTGTCATTTTGTATTGATGGGCCCATAATGCATCCCATTTGTTAGGTTGATTTCTGTTACTGTAATTTAGGAGCATACAATACAGAAATCAAATATAGGAGTTTTTAAATCAAACTCCCAGCTCCTTCTACTATTCTCTCTGCTTTAAGGAAGACATGCACAGTCATTTCCAGAATTCATTGGAAAAGCATAAAAAGAGCCTTTGCTGGACAGCAGTTGATGTTGCCTGCAGTAAGATGAATAATGCTGCAGTGAATTGAGCCATAAATTGTAATCTCTGTGCTGCCTGGCTTGTAAAGGTAAAAATTGAACCTGATAAGAAGAATAGGTTTAGGATAATGCTATACTATGGGAGAATTCTGTACTATGCATTTACATTACAACTCTCTAAAGACCAACTCTCCCAAAAAAGAATATGGATGTGATTTATTGTATTGATACAGAATATTTAATGACCTACTCAGTTGTAATCCTGTATATCTAGTGAGAGATAACCCCATCGGATAGTTCTGCCCAACTGCTACAGCAGTTACAAAGCAAATGATGATGTCATGTTCCCTTGGTTATTGCCTAGTACAGGAGTCTTTAAACTGTGGCCCATGGGCCAGATGTGACCCTTTGGTTGCCTTTATCTGGCCCTTGGGGCATTTCTTCCACTGGGCACTATTCCTCCCACTGACACCAACATGGGAGTACTATTCCTCCCATTGACACCAGAGATGGGGAACTAATTCTCCCACTGACGCCAATGACAGGGCACTATTCTTTCCACTGACACCAATGTTGGGGCACTATTCTTCCCACTGACACCAATGATGGGGCACCATTCTTCCCACTGACACCACTGATAAGGCTTTATTCCTCCCAGTGACACCAATGATGGGGCACCATTCTTCCCACTGACACCACTGATAAGGCTTTATTCCTCCCAGTGACACCAATGATGGGGCACCATTCTTCCCACTGACACCACTGACAGGGCTTTATTCCTCCCAGTGACACCAATGATGTAATATATACACCCACTGACTGCCAAGCCTATAGAATTGTTTACTCCCTCTGATGCCAGGGCATTTTTTACTTCCACTGGCCATAGTCCGGCCCCTCCTGAAGTTTGAAGGACAGTAAACTGCCTTTCTTTCGAAAGTTTGGAGACGCCTGGCCTAGTAGGAGGAGTGGTGATGCAAACTACTACTGGGAAATCTTACCAGTAAAATCTCTGAGATGTGCAAAAAGTCAACAAATTACTCCAACCACTAGCGTCCACAAAAAAACCCCAACAGTTTTGGTAATCATCATGATTGTTTGTCAGTGTTACTGTAGTTTTATTTTTGTTAGTAAACTGATCCACAATGACTTTGTCTTTATCACTTCTGCCTTGCAGCACCCGTGTCCCTGGTTTGAAAGCTAGTTAGGAAAATATCTGCATGGGGTTTGCATATCCTTTCTGTACGTGCCTGAGTTTCCTCCCATACTCCGAAGACATGCTGGTAGATTGAATGGCTTCAGTCTAAATTGGCCTTAGTATGCGTGTATGTGTGCATATATAATAGTGACTTTAGATTGTAAGCTCCTTTTGGGTGAGGACTGTTGTGATTGTACAGAATGTAAAAGCACTGTGTAAATTGTCGGCACTATATAAATACCTGTAGTAGTAAATAGACTAGTCTATTTTATATCAACATACAACCATTGTTTTAAAAAAACAGGTTGTACCCATGCCAAAGGAACACTATGGTGTTAATTTGCTAAAAGCAGAGAGTGCAAAATCTGGTGCAGCTCGGCATAGACACCAATCGGCTTCCGGGTTTTTTTGTTAACCACTTCAGCCCCGGAATGATTTACCCCCTTCCTGACCAGAGCACTTTTTACAATTTGGCACTGCGTCGCTTTAACTGCTAATTGCGCGGTCATGCAATGCTGTACCCAAATGAAATTTGCGTCCTTTTCTTCCCACAAATAGAGCTTTCTTTTGATGGTATTTGATCACCTCTGCCGTTTTTATTTTTTGCGCTATAAACGTAAAAAGACTGAAAATTTTGAAAAAAAAATGATATTTTCTACTTTTTGTTATAAAAAAAATCCAATAAACTCAATTTTAGTCATACATTTAGGCCAAAATGTATTCGGCCACATGTGTTTGGTAAAAAAAATGTCAATAAGCGTATATTTATTGGTTTGCGCAAAAGTTATAGCGTCTACAAACTAGGGTACATTTTCTGTAATTTACACAACTTTTAGTTTATGACTGCCTATGTCATTTCTTGAGGTACTAAAATGGCAGGGAAGTACAAAACCCCCCTAAATGACCCCATTTTGGAAAGTAGACACCCCAAGGAAATTGCTGAGAGGCATGTTGAGCCCATTGAATATTTATTTTTTTTGTGATTGAATAATGACAAAAAGTTGTCACTAAATGATATATTGCTCACACAGGCCATGGGCATATGTGGAATTGCACCCCAAAATACATTCAGCTGCTTCTCCTGAGTACGGGGATACCACATGTGTGGGACTTTTTGGGAGCCTAGCAGTGTACGGGGCCCTGAAAACCAATCACTGCCTTCAGGATTTCTAAGGGCGTAAATTTTTGATTTCACTCCTCACTACCTATTACAGTTTTGAAGGCCATAAAATGCCCAGATGGCACAAACCCCCCCAAATTACCCCATTTTTGAAAGTAGACACCCCAAGCTATTTGCCGAGAGGCATGTTGAGTCCATGGAATATTTTATTTTTTGACACAAGTTGCGGGAAAGTGACAATTTTTTTTCTTTTTTAGCACAAAGTTGTCACTAAATGATATATTGCTCACACCGGCCATGGGCATATGTGGAATTGCACCCCAAAATACATTTAGCTGCTTCTCCTGAGTATGGGGATACCACATGTGTGGGACTTTTTGGGAGCCTAGCCGCGTACGGGGCCCCGAAAACCAAGCACCGCCTTCAGGATTTCTAAGGGCGTAAAGTTGTGATTTCACTCCTCACTACCTATCACAGTTTTGAAGGACATAAAATGCCCAGATGGCACAAAACCCCCCCAAATGACCCCATTTTGGAAAGTAGACACCCCAAGCTATTTGCTGAGAGGCATGTTGAGTCCATGGAATATTTTATATTTTGACACAAGTTGCGGAAAAGTGACAATTTTTTTTTTTTTTTTGCACAAAGTTATCACTAAATGATATATTGCTCAAACATGCCATGGGCATATGTGGAATTACACCCCAAAATACATTCTGCTGCTTCTCTTGAGTACGGGGATACCACATGTGTGGCACTTTTTGGGAGCCTAGCTTCATATGGGGCCCCGAAATCCAATCACCGCCTTCAGGATTTCTAAGGGCGTAAATTTTTGATTTCACTCCTCACTACCTATCACAGTTTCGAAGGCCATAAAATGCCAAGATAGCACGAAACCCCCCAAAATGACCCCATTTTGGAAAGTAGACACCCCAAGCTATTTGCTGAGAGGCATGGTGAGTATTTTGCAGCTCTCATTTGTTTTTGAAAATGAAGAAAGACAAGAAAAATGTATTTTTTTTTCTTTTTTCAATTTTCAAAAGTTTGTGACAAAAAGTGAGGTCTGCAAAATACTCACTATACCTCTCAGCAAATAGCTTTGGGTGTCTATTTTCCAAAATGGGGTCATTTGGGGGGGGGTCTGTGCCATCTGGGCATTCCATGGCCTCCGAAACTGTGATAGGCAGTGAAGAGTGAAATCAAAAATTTACGCCCTTAGACCTGAAGGCGGTGCTTGGTTTTCGGGGCCCCGTACGCGGCTAGGCTCCCAAAAAGTCTCACACATGTGGTATCCCCGTACTCAGGAGAAGCAACAGAATTTATTTTGGGGTGTAATTTCACATTTTCCCATGGCATGTTTGAGCGATATATCATTTAGTGACAACTTTGTGCAAAAAAAAAAAAAAATGTGTCTTTTTGCCGCAACTTGTGTCACAATATAAAATATTCCATGGACTCGACATGCCTCTCAGCAAATAGCTTGGGGTGTCTACTTTCCAAAATGGGGTCATTGGGGGGGGGGGGGGGGGTTTTGAACTGTCCTGGCATTTATGCACAACATTTAGAAGCTTATGTCACACATCACCCACTCTTCTAACCACTTGAAGACAAAGCCCTTTCTGACACTTTTTGTTTACATGAAAAAATTTATGTTTTTTTGCAATAAAATGACTTTGAACCCCCAAACATTATATATTTTTTTAACGCAAATGCCCTACAGATTAAAATGGTGGGTGTTTCATTTTTTTTTTCACACAGTATTTGCGCAGCGATTTTTCAAACGCATTTTTTGGGGAAAAAACACACTTTTTTAAATTTTAATGCACTAAAACACACTATATTGCCCAAATGTTTGATGAAATAAAAAAGATGATCTTAGGCCGAGTACATGGATACCAAACATGACATGCTTTAAAATTGCGCACAAACATGCGACAAACTAAATTCATTTTTAAAAGCCTTTAAAAGCCTTTACAGGGTACCACTTTAGATTTACAGAGGAGGTCTACTTCTAAAATTACTGCCCTCGATCTGACCTTCAGGGCGATACCTCACATGCATGGTGCAATTGCTGTTTACATTTGACGCCAGACCGATGCTTGCGTTCGCCTTTGTGCGAGAGCAGGGGGGACAGGGGTGCTTTTTTTTTTTTTTCTTTATTATTTTTTTGATTTTTTATCTTATTTTTAAACTGTTCCTTTCAATTTTATTTTTTTTAATCATTTTTATTGTTATCTCAGGGAATGTAAATATCCCCTATGATAGCAATAGGTAGTGACAGGTACTCTTTTTTGAAAAAATTGGGGTCTATTAGACCCTAGATCTCTCCTCTGCCCTCAAAGCATCTGACCACACCAAGATCGGTGTGATAAAATGCTTTCCCAATTTCCCAATGGCGCTGTTTACATCTGGCGAAATCTAAGTCATGAAATGCTCGGAGCTTCCAGTTTCTTAGGCCATAGAGATGTTTGGAGCCATTCTGGTCTCTGATCAGCTCTATGGTCAGCTGGCTGAATCACCGGCTGCATTCTCAGGTTCCCTGTTGGGACAGGAGAGCCAGAGAAAAACATGGAAGACGGTGGGGGGGGGCATTCCTTCCCACTGCTTGTAAAAGCAGTCTAGAGGCTAATTAGCCGCTAGGATTGCTTTTACATGAAAGCCGACCGCTGGCTGAAAAGAATGATACCAAGATGATACCTAAACCTGCAGGCATCATTCTGGTATAACCACTCAAAGTCCAGCAACATACCAGTATGTTGCTGGTCCTTGTTGGGCATATATTGTAAACTTTTTTTTCATGCAGCCTGTGGGCTGAACGAAAAAAAGATATTGATCGGTGGGTATGCCCACCATTTGAATACCTCCCTTCATCCACCCACTTCTAATGATGGGCATACATGCACCGTATATATATGCCGAAGCATGGGGGTATCCTCCCGCAAAAGTTAGGAGCAAATCGCTCCTCCACCCACTGCTGCCCCCACGCTTCGGCATATATGCTGAAGTATGTAACTGTGGTGGTGAAATCACCTCCGACAGCGCTGGAGTCACGGCTTTATATATCGTGGGAGCAAGCGCTGTTGCTGTCAAGATAAATAAATCCGTGCTGCAACTGAATGGCGTACCTGCTAAGCAAATGATGGTTAACAAAAAAACAAAGTAACATTACAGTATAACAGTAATACTTACCATACCTGCAAAGCAAATACAAAAAAAAATAGTAAAAAATAAAACATTTAACGTAACCTGTGCCTACCTAAAATATATATATGCCGAAGCATGGGGGCATCCTCCCGCAAAAGGCAGGAGCAAATTGCTCCTCCACCCACTGCTGCCCCCACGCTTCAGCATATATGCTGAAGTATGTAACTGTGGTGGTGAAATCACCTCCGACAGCGCTGGAGTCACGGCTTTATGTATCGTGGGAGCAAACGCTGTTGCTGTCAAGATAAATAAATCCGCTCTGCAGCTGAATGGCGTACCTGAAAACAAAAAAGTGGTTAACAATAAAAAAACAAAGTATAAAAAAATTGCATACCTATAAAGCAAACATGATAAAAACATAACAATAAAACATTGCAGTATTGAATGCAGAACAATAGAGAGAGAATAGAGACAGAACAATAAAACAACAACTATTTTTTTGTTTTTTTTATTTTATATTTTTTTTTGTATTTTTATTTTTTTTATTTATTTATTTTTTTACACTTTTTTTAGTAACTTTAACTTTTTTAACTGGTACCAGGTTTGGGTCTCTGAAAATGCGATGGCATCTTGGGAGACCCTGTGAAAGTGTGTCCTAGTCTGTGCAGTGCTGTACCCTACGCTAATACTCAACTAGTGTATGGTAGCGTTCAAAACATTCACCAATGCATAGACCAGGATTGTCAGGACAGGAGGGACAACAATACCGGGTGTCACGCCTAAATCTGCGCTTGCTGCAGACATGACATCTTCTTTGGGGGGCTCGTTGGGTAGGGGTACTCTGGAGGACATAAGGAAAATGCCTCTCATGCAGTCGGCTTACTGCATTTGGTTGGGGAAGGTGAGGTGGAGCACCGTCTGGAAACAGAAGGGCTCTGACCATCTCTTCCTGGAATTTAAGGAAGGATCCAGTCCGTCCTGAAGCTCTGTATAGCACATGAGCATTCAGCAAAGCCAATTGAAATAAATAAACAGACACTTTTTTGTACCAGCGTCTGGCCTTACGGGCAACTAGGTACGGCGCCAACAACTGGTCGTTGAGGTCCACCCCTCCCATATTTTGGTTATATTCGTGGACACAGAGGGGTTTCTCCACAACACCAGTCGCCGTAGTAATTTGGGTCATCGTGTCTGCATGAAGGGAGGTAAGAACAAAAACATTCTTATTGTCCCTCCACTTCATAGCGAGCAAATTATTACACTGCAAGCAGGCTCTCTCCCCCAGCCTAAGACGGAATCTACAAGCCACTGGGGAAATCCCCGGCGATTAGGTCGCACGGTGCCACATGCTCCAATCTGTTGATCAAAAAGGTGACTAAAAAGTGACACGCTTGTGTAATAATTGTCCACGTACAAGTGGTACCCCTTTCCGAATAAGGGTGACACCAAGTCCCACACTATCTTGCCAGCGCTTCCTATGTAGTCAGGGCAGTTTGTCGGCTCTACGTGACTATCTTTGCCCTCGTAAACCATAAATCTACATGTATAGCCTGTGGCCCTGTCACAGAGCTTATACATCTTGACCCCGTATCTGGTACTCTTGCTGGGAAGGTACTGTTTGAATGACAAGTGGCCAGAAAATTTAATCAGGGACTCATCAACGCAGACAACTTGATGGGGAGTAAACAAGTCTGCAAAACGCTGGTTAAAGTGGTTTACGAGGGGCCGAATTTTGTAGAGCCGATCGTATCCAGGGTCTCCATGAGGACGACAGAGTTCATTGTCGTTGAAGTGCATGAACCGCAAAATCTGCTCGTATCGTGCCCTGGTCATGGAGGCAGAGAACACGGGCATATGGTGAATTGGGTCAGTGGACCAATATGACCGCAACTCACTCTTTTTAGTTATGCCCATGAGGAGGGAAAGGCCCAGAAAGGTCTTAAATTCGGAAACCGTAATTGGTCTCCAATCTCTGGCAAGGGAGGACTGGGGAATAGTGGCGATGTGTTGACCAGCGTACAAATTGCTTTGGTCCACAATAGATCTATAGAGATCTTCGGTGAAAAACAGCGAATAAAAATCCAGTGGCGTAAAGTCAACTGTTTCCACCTGAATTCCGGGTTGGCCAGTGAAAGGGGGAAGTACGGGTGCTGCAGAAGTGGTGGGTTCCCAATTCGGATTGGCGAATGCAGCAGGAAGGGCACTATGGGCACGACGGGCCTGTGTTCGTCTTCTTGGTGGCAGCGGGACACTACTTGTGCTTGCCACCTCGCCAGCTTGAACTGCACTTATGGGACTCGCCACGTCACCAAGTGTTACTGCAGTGCTGGATGTACGACCAGGGTGTACTAGGCCGCTGGTGCTTGCCAGTTCACCAGAAGGAATAGCGGCACTAGTACTTCTCTGCTCCATACGAGAGCCCTGCGGTTCTTGCACTTCAAGGACAGAAGAAGTTTGGGGTCTGGTACGCCTGACCTTAGCAGGGACCACAACTCCGTCGTCAGAGCTATCTGTCATGGAGCTGCTGTCCTCTACAGGATCGTATTCTGAGCCTGAATCTGACAGATGAGTGACTTCCTCTTCACTATCTGTCATGCTCAGAAACGTGTAGGCCTCTTCACTAGTGTACCTTCGATTTTCCATTTTGGGCTCTAAATTTAGGGGTACACTAGTGAGACTCACAGGCAAAAAAGCTCCTGACTGTTAGCGACTGATTCAAAACGCTACCAAAAAACTGTTAGCGATCGCAGGGATCAGGCCTGACTCTGCGAATGCTGCAGTTATGTGTGCTTAGTGTTTTGTAAGTGTCAGTGATCGATCGATACTGCACTTGGGTGGGCTGGGCTGGGCCGAGGAGCAAAACGCAGGTGCTAGCAGGTATCTGGGCTGATCCCGCTAACACTGCGTTTATGGGAACCCTAAACTGCTGGGGAGTATAGATCTGATCGGATCAGATATCAATCCGTTCAGATACTATAGCACTAAGGGAGGTGTATGCTGCGTGCATGGGTTTTAGCGGTACTGGCGCTAACCTGACGCTGCCTGGGGCGACGCAGACCATATCTGATCCTAAAAACGTAACTTATATCACCGCCCGGCAATTAGGGGGTTAAACCTTTATAAGGTAATACATGGCGGGTGCCCTAAAACTATAATAAACTATAAAAAAACTATAAAAAACAAACTAACTAACCAGCGTCACCCGTAACACTTATACGGTGATCGCTGGTGAAAGGGTTAACTAGGGGACAATCAGGGGGTTAAAACCTTTAGTAGGTAGTATATGGGGGTCCCTGTCGCTATAAAACACTGACAGCGAACCTATATACTTACCTCCCTAACTAGCGTCACCTGTGTCACTAATACAGTGATCAGAAAAACGATCGCTTAGCGACACTGGCGACGGGGGGTGATCAAGGGGTTAACTTTTATTAGGGGGGTTAGGGGGGTACCCTGGACCTAAAGGGGGGTACCCCAGACCTAAAGGGGGTTAGCCTAACTGCCCTAACACTTATAACTGTCACAAACTGACACCAAAGCAAAAAAAAAAAAAAAACTGCTATTGGTGTCAGTGTGACAGGGGGTACAGGGGGGTAATCGGGGGGTGAAGGGGGGTGAAAAGTGTGCCTGGCGTGTTCTACTGACAGTGTAGTGTTGGTGCACTTACTTGGATGTCTTCTCTCCTCAGCGCCGGATCAAGAAGACCGGCTCGAGGAGGGATGACATCACTTCCTGTGCCTCTGTTTACATTACAGAGAAACAGGAAGGATTTTCGCGGGGAGCGATCAGGAGGGGGTGGCCAACAATGGATGGCCTCCCCCTCACCTCTCATCGCCCGCGAACTCGAGCCGACAGCCTCTGGCACAGGGGGGGGGGGTCCGATCCACCCACCCGTGGGAGGCAGATCACGTATGGGTACGTGATTCTGCCTGCCCGTGCCATTCTGCTGACGTATATCAGCGTGAGGCGGTCGGCAAGTGGTTAAAGCTCAAATGAACAAGCTGAAGTTAGAATCTGATTGGTTACCATGCACAGCTGCACCAGATTTAGCACTCTCCAGTTTTAGAAAATCAAACCCTATGCCTTTCTAAAGAGAGAGTACAATGGAAACTGTTTGCATAGACACCAATCAACTTCCAGCTTTTATTTTGTCAAAGCTTAATTAAACAAGCTGAAGTTAGAAGCTGATTGGCTACCATGCACAACTGCACCAGAGTTTGCACTCTCCAGTTTTTAGTAAATCAACTCCATACTTTCTTTGGTTAAAACTTCAGATGGAGCCATATGGAGACACAGATTGAGAGAAGAGGATAAATCACTGCACCACCTTTTTAATGCATATGAAACTACAAAGTAGGCATATGCAATATTTCATATTTTACAGAATGAAAAAAGTAACATTTTAAAAGATAATAAAGAAAAAATATATAAAACACCTTAAAATTCATTTTGAAAACTACCTGTCACTAACACCTGAATAACACTATTTGATATGACTAATATCCAAGGAGTTAGAATTGCAAAGGGTTGTAAACAATTACTGGCTATCATTTCTTTGGTCACTAAGAAAACTCTACTCAGATCTACTCAGAACCTTCATTGATAAGATTGCTTCTAGAAAAACCATCTTTTGTCTTTCACAGGGAGTGAATGGACAACCAGGGGTGTTGCTAGGTCTACAAAAGATCTGGGGCTAGAGCCCATAGCAGTGAAGTAAAGAAAGTCATATGCTTGGGCAGGTATATAGATAGATATATATATATATAGATATATATATAGATATATATATATCTATATATATATATACATATATATATATACACACACACCGTATATATATCTATCTAACTCCCAACTGTCCCTGATTTCGAGGGACTGTCCCTGATTTGGAAAAATTGTCCCTCTGTCCCTCTTTTCTCCTCATTTGTCCCTCATTTTGGTCTGATCTATATAGTTGTATATAAAATGCACTATTTATCTTTCAAAAAGTGTTTCCCAGTGCTAAACCTTTCATCCAAATTCTAAATTGCTGCATTTGTAAATACCAAAAGCCAATATAAAGGAATAGTAGTGGTAAAAAGCACTAGTGGGTTTACCCAATCATTTTTTTTTTATACAATTCTCCTTTAAGGGGGGTGTGGCAGGGGGTATGTCCTCTGCCTACATACTTTTGCTAATACGTGTCCCTCATTCCCATTTCAGAAAGTTGGGAGGTATGTGTGTGTATACTGTGTGTGTGTGTGTGTGTGTATGTATATATATATATATATATATATATATACCGTATTTATCGGCGTATAACACGCACCCCAAGTTTAGGAGGGAATTTTAAGGAAAAAAACTTTTAGGAGGGAAGTTTAAGGAAAAAAAAAACTTACATTTAAATGCCCATCAATGCAGCCTCATCAGTGTTCATCTGCAGCCTTGTTAGTGCAGCCTTGCCCCAGTGTCCAGTGCAGCCTTGTCAGTGCAGCTTTGCCCCAGTGCAGCCTTGTCAGTGCAGCTTTGCCCCAGTGCAGAATTGTCAGTGCAGCTTTGCCCCAGTGCAGAATTGTCAGTGCAGCCTTGCCCCAGTGCAGCCTTGTCCCCAGTGGTCAGTGCAGCCTTGTCCCCAGTGGTCAGTGCAGCCTTGTCCCCAGTGGTCAGTGCAGCCTTGTCCCCAGTGCCGACGACATACACAAGTTTAGTGTGTATTTTTAAATATGGCGCCGCGGAGCTCGGAGGGACTCGGCGGCGCTCGTTCAGCTGAACGAGCACCGCCGAGAACACAGTGACTGGGCGGAGCCGAAATACACATAGCCGAGGGTTTTCGGCTCTTCTCGGCGCTGTTCACAGTCACGCCCATTCCCTATGATGGACATAACAGAGGTCCAATGGCGGGGCTGGGCGGGAATGTGAACGGCGCCGAGAAGAACCGAGAACCCTCGGCTATGTGTATCTCAGCTCCGCCCAGTCACTGTGTTCTCGGCGACGCTCGTTCAGCTGAACGAGCGCCGCCGAGTCCCTCCGAACTCCACGGCGCCATATTTAAAAATACACGCTATGTGAATGTCGGCGGCGATCGCGGCGATCGCTCCGATAGATCACAAAAATAGCGGGGATCGGCGTATAACACGCACCCACGATTTTCCCCTGATTTTAAGGGGAAAAAAGTGTGTGTTGTACGCCGATAAATACGGTATATATATATGTGTGTATGTATATATATACACCAATATTTGGTGTGACCACTCTTTGACTTCAGAACAGCATCAGTTATACTAGGAATTCAGCAGGTAGGTTGTTCCAGACATCTTGGAGAAATAGCCACAGATCTTCTGTGGATGTAGGCTGCCTCAAATCCTTCTGCCTCTTCATGTAATTCCAGACAGACTCGATGTTGAGATAAGGGCTCTGTGACATCCAAACCTTTACTTGCAAGACTCCTTGTTCTTTTTTACACTGAAGATAGTTTTTAATGTCATTGGCTGTATGTTTGGGGTGGTTATCTCGCTACAGAATTAACTTGGGGCTATTCACACACCTCCCTGATGGTAGGACATGATGGATAAGTATCTGCCTGTATTTCTGTATTTCTCAGCATTGAGGACACAATTGATTGGGCAATCTTGAGGACCGCAGACACAGTCGACCAAGGAAACTTTATGAAACAGATGAAAGACATATGCTTACTTCCCTTCAACATTGGAAGATGTCCAGCTGTGTCATCAGCACAGACTCAAGAGGAGAGGGACTTTCTGGCTTGTTATCAGCCTGGTTACAATAGGCCTGACAACACCTTGACACGTCTTACCAGGCTTTTTGTAGCATTGGCGCAGTAAAGGCTTCTTTCTGGCAACTTGACCATGCAGCTAATTTTTGTTCAAGTATAGCTGCTTGAAACAACCATACCGTCTTCTTCCAGAGCAGCCTGTATGTCTCTTGAGGTTACCGATGGGTTTTTCTTTGTACCCCAAACAATTATTCTGGCAGTTGTGACTACAATCTTTCTTGGTTTGCCTGATCTTGGCTTGGTATCAAGAGATCCGTGAATTTTTCGCTTCTTAAGAAGTGATCAAACAGTACTGACCTGCATATTCAAGGTTTTGGATATTTCTCCCTTCGCCTTTCAGGACAGCACCTTGGAGAGAGCGTAGCTCCACCTCTTAGACAGGAAACACTGCGTGACAACGCCCCTTTAAAAAGCAGCTGCTTCCACCATGCCATCAGTTTTAGTGTTTCCTCCGCCATGGTGGAAGCACTGCTTGGGGAACCAGAGGGGCTGCGCTCTCTCCAAGGAGAGGGTTTTGGCAGGACCTCCACGTTTGGATACTCAGACCAACCCAGCTCCTTCCCTTACGTGAGGAGGGTGCTCCGGTGTCCCTTCCTTCTCCGGCTCACAGGAGTAATGGTCTGCCGGAAGTTTTCCACCCGGGGTGTTCGGGGGGCCGCGGTTGTGCTCAGTAAGAGCGTCCATGCCAGGCCTCTGCATGGCGGCGCCGAATCCCGGACAGCAGGTGATGTCAGTTCCGGTGGGCGGATACTTCCGGCGGGGCGTAGCAGCGATTGGTTCCTGCTGCTGGAACGCAGGAGGAAGGGGCGGGTCCTCTGGCCGGGACTTCCTTTTGTTTGGCACATGGAGCCTAGTACACAGTGCAGCAGCTGCGGATTGCACTATGGAGACAGCGGAATCGTCAGCAGCAATGGCGGATGCAGGCGCCCAGGTTCCCGGCCAGGCCCAGGTAGGAGAGGTGCGGTGGCACCTCTTTCCTTTTATATCACTGGGTGTTTTATCTTTGATGTGGTTATTCAAAACCTGCTGCTGTCTGCTATGGGGTAACAGTTTCCATTAGCAGTTCAGCAAAGGAGTGAGACTCTGGGCACTTAGGGTGTTGGCTGGAGGTACTACTTTTCTCTGAAGCCTTAGTTCTAAAGGACCTGGGTTTTTTCTTGTTTCTCTGTTTCAGAAAGCTACTGCCAAATCAGAGAGAACAGGGAGAAAGTGCCCCTCATGCAAAAATCCTTTAAGGGACTCTTGGCCCAAACCACTGTGCAAATCCTGCATTGTGGATTTAGTAAAAGAAGAATCCTCACAAGAGTGCAAAGAGCTCTTATCTTCTGTGAGGAAGGAGTTAGCAGAGGCCCTAGGGACAGTGCGTTCCCTTGTAAAGCACGGCCAGAGTTCCAGCCAAGAGCAGAGTTCTCACTCCAGTTTCCCTCAGTCCACTTCCAGACAGGTGGAAAGTGAGTCGGAGGAGGAAAGGGAAAGCATTCCACCCTCAACCATTGATTCTGAGGAGGAGGAGGTGGAAGAAGAGTCAAGATCATCTAGATATAAGCTGTCACTTGAGGAGGTGGATGAATTACTCAAGGCAATTTATACTACCCTGGAGATCCAGGAAGAAAAGGCTCAGCTGTCTGTGCATGATAAGATGTACCTGGGGCTGGAGGAAATTAAACACAGGGTGTTCCCTGTGCATAAAGTGTTAACAGACACTATTAAAAAGGAATGGAAGAACCCAGAGAGAGGACAGTTTTTTTCTAAAACCCTCAAAAGGAGGTTTCCTTTTGAGGAGAATGAGGAACTATTGTGGAATAAAAAACCAAAAATAGACGCTGCCTTTTCTCAGGTATCTAGGAAGACTGATTTAGCTTTTGAGGACATGGGTATTCTCAAAGATGCTATGGATAAGAGGGCAGATGGGCTACTGAAGAAAGCCTGGGACTCATCTCTAGCTAATCTTAAGCCAGCAATGGCGGCTACGGTTGTGGCTAGGAATCTGGAGTGCTGGTTAGAGCAACTTAAAAATCATGTTGTGGCAGGTACCTCCAGAAAAGACTTATTGGAGTCCTTCCCTACCCTGCTTAAGGCAGTAAAATATATGGCAGATGCCTCTGCAGAATCTATCAGGATGTCAGCCAGGTCCTCTGCGCTTGTTAACTCAGCAAGAAGAGCACTCTGGCTAAAGACCTGGTCAGGGGATTCAGCTTCTAAAGTAAAACTGTGCGGAATTCCCTTTTCAGGAGACCTGATGTTTGGGCCAGAACTAGAGACTGTCCTTGACAGGACAGCAGACAAGAAGAAAGCTTTCCCACAGAAGAAGAAAACGGTACAGCAGAGGAAAAATTTTCGTCCTTTTCGACAAACCGATAAGGAAAAGGACCACACACAGAAGAGACCCTGGTCTTCTCAGAGAGGAAGAGGTAGAGGTGGGGTACTCTTTAGAACCCCAGAACAAACCCCTAAAAAACAATGACCATCTAGTAGGGGGGAGACTACAGGACTTCTTACCAATCTGGGAAAAAACAACAAAGAGTCCTTTTGTTCTGGGGTTAATCAAAAAGGGTTATCAATTGGAATTCTCACAAAGCCCCCCAAGTCGGTTTTACATCACAAACCTGCCAAAGGATCGGGAAAAGGCTCTGGCCATGAAGTCTCTGTTACAGGAACTGATGCAACAGAAGGTCATTTCCCAGGTTCCGAAAGATCAAGAGGGGAAGGGGTTTTACTCCCACATTTTTATGGTCAAAAAGCCATCAGGAAAGTTCCGCCTGATTCTCAATTTAAAGGTTCTAAATCGATCCATAAAATACAAAAAATTCAGGATGGATACGATTTTCTCAGTAAGGAATTTGCTAACCCCCAAATGTCATATGGCTTCCATCGATTTGAGAGATGCCTATCTCCATATACCAATAGCGCCCCCATCACAAAGGTTCCTGCGTCTTGCAGTCAATCTGGGGGGAGGGGAGATTTGGCACCTGCAGTTTCGGGCTCTGCCTTTCGGTCTTTCCTCTTCTCCCAGGGTATTCACAAAAGTGATGGCGGAATCTTTGGAGCCCCTGAGACTGAAGGGGATTTCAATAGTACCCTATTTGGACGATCTGCTACTGTTTGCAGACTCAAGGGGTCAAGTAGAGGTCAACCTACAGACAGTTCAAACACATTTAAGAGGTTTGGGATGGCTTCTCAATCTTCAGAAGTCAAACTTAATTCCATCTCAAAGGGTAAGGTTTCTGGGGTACGAAATAGACTCGATAGAACAGAAAATTTTTCTACCCCAGGAGAAAATAGAGAAGATGCAGTTGACCCTGATAACACTTCAATCCAACGCAGAGATCTCTGTAAGACAAGCCATGTCTGCTCTGGGTCTGTTGACAGCAGCAATTCCTTCGGTACAGTGGGCCAGGTTGCATTCCCGTCCTCTGCAATCGGATATCCTGATGAATTGGTCAAACCAGGAACCTCTGGAGAAGAAATTCAACTTGGGGGCAAGAGCAAAAAGGTCTCTCTGGTGGTGGAGGAACCTAGGAAACGTTTCAAAAGGGCTTCCTTGGGTCTTTCCGGTAACCAGAAGGCTGACTACAGATGCCAGCGCCTGGGGATGGGGAGCTCACCTGGAAGAAAAAACGGTTCAGGGAGTTTGGACCAAACCAGAAGCAAGAAGATCTTCAAATTGGAGAGAGTTAAAGGCTGTTCACTTAAGCCTCCTCTCCCTCCAGGAATTTCTAGTGAATCAACATGTCCAAATATTGTCAGACAATATGACGACAGTATTATATTTAACAAAGCAAGGGGGCACAAAAAGCAAAACCCTAATGGGTCTAGCGCATCAGATCCTAAGATGGGCAGAGAACAATGTGGCCTCTCTATCAGCAGTCCATCTAAAGGGGACGGAAAACACCTTAGCAGATCTCCTCAGCAGGAAAGAAATAAGGGAAGCAGAGTGGTCTCTCAATCAGGAATTATTCGAAAAGATTTCCAAGAGTTGGGGTCATCCCCAAGTGGACCTCTTTGCAAAAGAGGAAAATGCAAAAATACCAGTCTTCTTCTCTCTTCAGAGACAGGATCAAGCTCTCGGAGTAGATGCGTTAGCTCACAAATGGGACTTCCATCTGTCCTACGCTTTTCCCCCGTTCCAACTGATACCAAAGGTGTTAGCCAAATTCAGATTGGAGTCCACGGAGCTAATATTAATAGCTCCTTATTGGCCAAAAAGACCCTGGTTTTCAACCTTGATGAACCTCTCAGTGAAACCTGCTTGGAGATTACCAATCAGGGCAGACCTGTTGAGTCAGGGCCGAATTCTCCATCCAGATCCAGCTTACCTCAAACTAACAGCTTGGTTTCTGAAGAACAAATCTTAAGACGGAAGGGTTTATCAGAGAGGCTTATTTCTACCCTTCTTGCAAGTAGAAAAAAAGTGACGAGAGACATTTACTTTAAAGTCTGGAAGATCTATAATTCTTGGTGTTCCAGTAAAAACTTTGATTTTCGTACCACATTTTCAGTTTTGGAATTTCTTCAAGAGGGATTGGAGAAGGGGTTAGCAGCAAGTACGCTCAAGACGCAGGTAGCTGCTTTATCAGTTTTTTTGGAAAGAACCCTGTCAGGGGAACCTTTAATAATCAGATTTTTTAGGGCAATGGCAAAAGTAAAGCCTAGACCTGTTGTTAGTTTTCCCAAATGGGATTTATCTTTAGTTCTTCAGGGTCTAACTATGGCACCGTTTGAACCCATAGAAGAAGCATCATTACGTTTCTTGACGTTAAAGACTATTTTATTGGTAGCAGTAACTTCCGCACGTAGAATTAGTGAGTTACAAGCCCTTTCAATTAAAGAGCCCTTCATGAGATGTCTACAGGATAGGGTAGTCTTAAGGACGGATCCAGCATTTCTACCAAAGGTGGCTTCAGTTTTTCACCGTACACAGGAAATCATTCTCCCTACTTTTTGTCCTTTACCTTCGGGAGCAGGAGAAGAAGCTTTCCATACCCTTGATGTCAGGAGGTGCCTGCTTAAATATCTGGAAAGAACAAAGGAAATCAGAAAGTCATCCTCACTCTTTGTTTTAATGGAAGGTACTCACAAAGGAGGTAAAGCTTCCAAAAGCACCCTTGGAAGATGGTTAAAGCAGGCCATCAAAGAGGCATACATATCTTTGGGTCTGGAACCTCCGGAAGGGGTATTACCTCATTCTACTCGAGCAGTGGCGGCATCATGGGCAGAAAGGGCTGGGGCATCTCCTGAGCAAATCTGCAAGGCTGCCACATGGTCCAGTTTTTCGACCTTCATAAGGCACTACCGCTTGGATCTACTATCAGCCTCGGACCAATCATTTGGTAGGAAGGTTTTGCAGGCAGTAGTCCCACCCTGAAGTAAGTTTCTCGGTTATCCTCTCCAAGGTGCTGTCCTGAAAGGCGAAGGGAGAAAACCTTAGTTAGACTTACCGGTGACGGTATTTCTACGAGCCTTTCAGGACAGCAGCCTACTTCCCTCCCTTGGTTATCATATGTAAAGTATAATTATAGGACCTGGTAATTGTCTGATTATATTTTCCAGCATGTCGGAGGATTTCTCGGTAACAACTGATGGCATGGTGGAAGCAGCTGCTTTTTAAAGGGGCGTTGTCACGCAGTGTTTCCTGTCTAAGAGGTGGAGCTACGCTCTCTCCAAGGTGCTGTCCTGAAAGGCTCGTAGAAATACCGTCACCGGTAAGTCTAACTAAGGTTTTTTTTTATATCCTTTTCTATTTTTTTACAGTTCTGTTATCTTGTTACTTGTTCTGCTCCATATGGCTCTGTATCTTGCCTGCTCAGTGCATCCATGTGAGAGCTAACAAACTCATTGACTATTTATACAGAGACATTAATTGCAACTTAAAAAGCCACAGATGTGGGAAATGAACCTTTTAATTGCCATTTTAACCTGTGTGTGTCACCTTATGTGCCTGTGCCTGTGCCAAACATTCCAGGGTATGTAAACTTTAAAAAAAAGGAGCCAAACAACTATGTGATAATACATGGCTTCATATGATCACTATTAAATAAATTACAGTTTTTTGGCATGATCAGTCATATTTTTAATTTCAATACCACAATTTCACAATTCCTGCCAGGGTGTGCACACGTTTGAGCAGAACTGTATATATAGCCACCTCTCCTGCAGAAGTGATTTTTTTATGAAATGCATCAAGATTATTTATAGTCTCTCCATCACAAATTAATTAACATTACCATACTCTATTGTTTCTAAAAGATGACATTATGATTGATGTGTGGTAAGCAAAAAGGTGTGGATGAAAACTGTACTAAAATGTTTTTAAAAAAATCTTTAATAAATTGTAATAATTATTAAAAAATTGTACAGTGACTTTATTAGCATACAGTATATAGTTTGTACCTTAAAAATCCCATTTTGTTTGTTTGTCGTGCTTTTGATTGCAGTCTATTGGAGATGCGGTACATGAATCAATAGAGGAGTTCCCATTTTAACAAAAAAATTAAAAGTCAACAGCTACAAATACTGCAGCTGCTGACTTTAAATAATCGGACACTTACCTGTCTCAGGGTCCAGCGATGCGGGGGATAGAAGCTCCGCTCGTCTCCCCTTTTGTTCTGCTGCGCCGGCATTGCAACTGTGGGCGCCCGGCTGTGGCTTCACAGCCGGGCACCCACTGAGCATGCGCGAGCTGCGCCGCGCGCCGTGATTGGCCGCTCAGTCATCTGGGACCTGTAATGTGTCATAGACGATTGACAAGAGGGAGGGGTCAGAGCTGAGCCCTTCCTGCGCCGAGGGGAAGTGATGTCACCAGCCCAGGCACTGAAGGAGGCAGACTACGAGGGACCCCCTAGCAACAGCCATTTAGAGGTGAGTAAAAAAAAATTTTTTTCCTTTTTTTTTTTTTTTAAGGAACATTCATGCTTTTTTTTTTTTTTTGGTGGAACACCACTTTAACTTGCATCCATTGTTTATATGTTTGTATAATCTTTTATACATACTTTTATCAATTACAATCAGACAAAATATAATTAAATGTTTTGGTCAAAATTATTGATATACAACTATACTAGCTTCAAGCTTTGACAAGTCTGCATTTCAAGAAAACCAGTTATTTCTGCACCACAGAAAATAGAGGAAATACTCAACCACCACCTACATATGTGCCAATGTCCAATAACCTAATTTTATAATTACCTTCTAACCCTCTTACATACTACGTCTATATTTTTCAAGTTTACTTATTGCAATGTGCAATATTTTTAGGGCTTTAAAATGAAGAACATTAATGCAAATTATTAAAATAAACGTATTTACTATTTTTTCTAAAGCTAATTTTACAAAACTAACTTAACCCTAGATATTCACCTGAAGTATGCAATTTTTACATATTGTGAGGGAGGGGCATACTCTATTGAAAAGAAAAATCTTGAATCTATTTTAGATACATATATTTTTTCATATGCGACAAAGACGTCTTTCAAATGTGTACAATTTATACTATAATTATATTAAATATGATAATGTTTAATCCTGGCTAATATTTTCCTTTGATCATTTCCCTCCCTGAGGGAGCTAATGTCCCATCAATTTTCTCCCCCACAGCTCCAAATGAATTAAGACTTTCTTCCTATTCATTCGTTTTTTTGTTTATTACTGAGTATACAGTATCTCCATTTTTAATTTTTGTGTTTTATTTTGCCCTATCCCATCCTCCCAACACGTCTCCAAGGAGTTGGAGACGTGTGATGTGACTCGTATGCCGGGACGTAACGGCCTTTTTGTGGGTTGGAAAAGCTGGACGTTTCTTTCAATGCGAGTTTGTGTCTCTGCAAATGTGAGTGCAAACTTTTTTGGATTTCATCTGCACTATGAGGAGTTTCTTTTCTTTTTAAACTGAGAATTGGGTGTTGCGGTGGAACTGCTGAGTATATCCCCTTTCTTCTGTGAGCTGTCATTTGATACCTATGCTTACTACTATCTACCTGAGGGTAAGAGGCAGTGTGTTTGGCTGATGGTGGCAGTTTCTTCACACCTGTGATATTTGAATTCCACTCCAGCAACCATTCATCTGATTCACTTAGGCCCCTTTCACACAATCGGACCGTTCAGGTCCGCCTGTCAGTTTTGACGGCGGACCTGAACGGGCGCTCCATGTTAGTCTATGGAGCGTCGGATGTCAGCGGAGACATGTCCGCTGACATCCGACCCGATCCGCTAAAAGCAGACGGATGGCTGTACGTCCAGGTCCGTCGCTATCGGATCGGGTGAGATCGGATGAAAACGGACATCCTGTCCGTTTTCATCTGATCCCTCCATAGGCGGCAGCAGCGCCTGACAAGCCCCACCCCGCTCAGTGAGCAGAAAGGGACCTGTCATCCGCCGGCTCAGCGGAGATCAACGGACTGATCTCCCGCTGAGCCGGCGGACCGAGGCGGGCTCCGTAGAAACAGAGTCCGCCTCGTGTGAAAGGGGGCTTATGGACTTTGTTCATGAAATTGATATATCCATGTAATTAGCGCTACATCACTTTTTATATACCTGTATATGTGTATTGAACCAACTACAGCAATCAACCATCTGGTTTACATATGAACTTCATAGAAATGGGATTTCTTTCTCGAACATCACGGGACACAGAGCCACAGTAATTACTGATGGGTTATATAGGTATCACTGGTGATTGGACACTGGCACACCCTATCAGGAAGTTCAACCCCCTATATAATCCCTCCCCCTTGCAGGGATACCTCAGTTTTTACGCCAGTGTCTTAGGTGATGGACGTGTAAAGATGTCCTGTGCTGAGCTCCAAAGGGAATATCCTAAGATCCTATACTGGGGCAAGCCAGGCGAACCGGATCCATTCAAAGTGTCTTTTCATGGCCGAATTGAATGGTACCCGGGCCTCGTGTCCGAAGAAACGAGGTTTTACCCGTAATGCTTCTCTTTTTAGAGAGCTGGACCCCGCAGATCAGAAAATGGCTTTAAACTTCCTAATTTCTGGCGAGGTACTTTACGGTCCCAGAACTGTTGGATCCCCCTACTGATGGGGGCCCCAGTCTCTGACGGTTTTTTCAAACGGAGCCCACCGTGAGAGGTGAAGATTGGGTCTGTGTAAACAGCACCCTGCGGCTGGATAAGGTAAGAGGAGATTCCACAGAATTTTTGAGTTCTAGTGGCTTTTCTCCTTTAAGGTAAATGCATGCTATGCCTATTGTGACCACCGGGGGCTGCCAAGAGCACAAACCTACACATGCTGACTGACTGTCTCAGGTGTTCAGTGCTGATTATGTCCCAGCATCTCAAAGCAGGCTGCAAGCAGGTAAGGTGGAAAGGGGGATTTCTCATGTTTGAATGTTCCCCCCCAGGCTAGAGAGGGGCCACAGGGGTCTAGAAAGTGGTTATACCACCCGGGCTCTGCGGCCTAATGGCCACCATCTCTGAAGATAGCCATTCAGGCAGATCTTGTTACCAGTCTCCCTCCTTCCCCCCCCATCCCCAGCCTTTTCTCCAGAAGCATGACAGGAGAGTCGGCAGTGCGGGAAGCGCTCATTTTTTTCAAAACTCGAGGGGGGGGGGCGGTAGAGGAGGGGGCAGGATGTCAGCACAGAGTGTTTAGACTCCCACTCAGGCCAGCTGCAGGCTATTAAAGGCACTCTGTACAGGTGCACTCAGCCTTCTGAGAGACACAGAGCTGACGGTCGCATGTAAGGTGGGACACAGGCATTCTCCTAGGCAGCATTTACTGAAGTAACACCAGACTGAGCATTGGGTAGCAAGGCTTTTAGCCAGACTACATCGCTCAGCGGGCAGTGTTCATTTGTATACCTCACACCTTGTTGCTTTGCACTATGGGTAGAAGAGGTTCAAGCACCCCAGGAACCAGAGACACTAAGGGATCTCGTTCAGGTTCTGAGGGCCCCCTGTCGGCAGCATCCTCCCCCCCTAAAGATGGGCCAGGGACGGCTAGCCAGGGAGAGCCATCGGGGTCAGGGGCTACACCTGCTTCTGGCACTTCAGCCCCTGTATATATTACACAAGAGGTTTTTTCCTCAACCATTAATGGTCTAGAGGAAAGATTAATGGCCGTGATTACGTCTTCACTCAGTGGAAGAAAACGCACTAGGCTTTCCTCTGTTCCCCAAGACCCTCAGACAGAGGAGCTCTGGGATAAAGGAGATGAATCCCTTTCAGAGGATCGGGATGGGATGGATGATTCCTCTTCGGAGGATTCAGGTGGAGAGGGACCCTCTGCGACTTCCCAAGAGGAGAAAGTCTTAGTGCAGATCCTCACTGGATTGGTCCGCTCCACATTTAAGTTGCCTATACCTGAAACTGCTAAAGAATCCTCTTCTGCTTTGGGGTCACTGAAACCTTTCCAAGCAGCACATGCTTTTCCTGTTCATACTTTACTTGAAAAGCTTATTTATTCTGAGTGGGATCACCCAGACAAACGTTTTTTTCCGCCGAGAAAGTTTTCAACACTTTATCCGATGGAAGAAAAGTTTATTAAAATGTGGGGAATACCGGCTATTGATGCCGCCATTTCCTCCTTAAATAATAGCCTGACTTGTCCTGTAGACAATGCTCAGATGCTCAGGGATCCTGTAGATAAAAGGATGGAATCCCTATTGAAGGATGTTTTCTCCTTAGCAGGATCAGTGGCCCAACCTGCAGTAGCAGCGATTGGAGTCTGTCAATACTTAAGAGACCATGTTAAGCAGGTCATCAAAGTATTACCTGAACAGCAGGCCCAGGGGTTTGCTAACCTTCCAGCGGCCTTATGCTTTGTGGTTGATGCCATTAGAGATTCTATCGTGCAAACCTCCCGTCTTTCACTGGGGTTGGTGCATATACGTAGAATCCTATGGTTGAAAAATTGGTCAGCCGAAGCACCATGTAAGAAGCTACTGGCTGGGTTTCCATTTCGTGGTGCAAGGTTGTTTGGAGAGGACTTGGATAACTATATCAAGAGAATCTCTTGTGGGAAAAGCACTCTCTTACCTGTCAAGAAGAAGAGTAAGCGTCCCTCTTTCAAACGAACTCTTTCCCCAGCGCCGGGGGCTTCAGCCTCCAGGCAGTCTCGACGGCCGCCTCCATCAGGGTCCAGAGACAAGAGTCAACCCCAGGGACAAAAGAAGTCCTGGGGAAATAAGCCTACTAGGCAAAACACTAAGACCTCTGCATGAGGGGGCGCCCCCGCTCACTCGAGTGGGGGGAAGACTGCGACAGTTCTCAGAGCTCTGGCACGAGGACTTCCAGGACAGATGGGTAGTCTCCACGGTAACCTTAGGGTACAAGCTGGAGTTTCAGGAATTCCCTTCTCCTCGGTTCCTCAGATCAAATGTTCCCAGAGACCCAGAGAAGAAGCAGTCGCTCCTTCTAGCGTTAGAGCGACTTTTGTCGCAGGAGGTCATTATGATAGTTCCCGCAAAGGACCAGGGATTGGGCTTCTATTCCAACCTTTTTACGGTCCAAAAGCCAAATGGGGATGTCAGGCCCATTTTGGACTTAAGGGATCTGAACCGATTCCTAAGGATTCAATCCTTCCGCATGGAATCAATTCGAACAGTAGTTCCCACCCTGCAGGGAGGAGAATTTCTGGCATCAATAGACATCAGAGATGCATATCTGCATGTGCCCATTTTTCCTGCTCATCAGAAGTTTCTGTGCTTCGAGGTAGGAGGGCGCCATTTCCAGTTTGTGGCTCTGCCTTTTGGGATAGCCACTGCACCTCGAGTGTTCACAAAGATCTTGGCTCCTCCTCTGGCCAGATTAAGGGCTCAGGGTATAGCTGTCATAGCATACCTAGACGACCTGCTCTTGATAGACCGGTCGGTAGCCTCTTTGAATGGAAACTTGAGGACCACGGTCAGGTATCTAGAACACCTGGGTTGGATCCTCAACTTAGAAAAGTCTTTCCTAAAACCAGTAAGAAGACTGGAGTATTTAGGTCTGATTATAGATACAAGCCAGGAGAAAATATTTCTACCCCAGGCAAAGATCACTGCTTTGAGAGAGCTGATTCTGACAGTAAGGACCAAGAAGGGTCCCTCAGTCCGCCTTTGTATGAGGCTACTAGGGAAGATGGTGTCTTCATTCGAAGCAGTTCCCTATGCTCAGTTTCACTCAAGAATGCTGCAACACAGTATTCTGTCGACCTGGAACAAGAAGGTTCAGGCATTAGACTTTCCGATGCACCTGTCGCATGCGGTGCGTCAGAGCCTCAATTGGTGGCTCATACCCGAAAACCTGCAGAAGGGGAAATCCTTTCTACCGGTTACCTGGACGGTGGTAACAACAGATGCCAGTCTGTCAGGTTGGGGAGCAGTTCTGGAACAGGCTGCGGTCCAAGGGGTATGGTCCAAGACAGAGAGGACCTTACCCATCAACATTCTGGAGATCCGGGCGATACATCTAGCTCTAAAAGCCTGGACTATCAGGCTACAGGGTTGTCCGGTCAGGATCCAGTCCGACAATGCCACAGCAGTGGCTTATGTCAATCATCAGGGAGGCACCCGGAGCCGAGCTGCTCAAAAAGAGGTGAACCAGATCTTAGTCTGGGCAGAGATGCATGTGCCATGCATATCGGCAGTTTTCATCTCGGGAATAGAAAATTGGCAGGCGGACTATCTAAGTCGCCAGCAGTTACTTCCAGGGGAATGGTCTCTGCATCCCGACGTCTTTTGGGCCATATGCCAAAGATGGGGGGTTCCAGATGTAGATCTCTTTGCATCCCGATTCAACAAAAAGATAGACAGATTTGTGGCAAGGACAAAAGATCCTCTTGCATGCGGGACGGATGCGTTGGTGATTCCGTGGCATCGGTTCTCACTGATTTACGCATTCCCGCCTATTCTGCTACTACCACGACTCCTTCGCAGGATCAGGCAGGAAAGGAAGTCGGTACTTCTGGTTGCCCCCGCTTGGCCCAGAAGGACTTGGTATGCAGAAATAGTAAGGATGACGGTAGGTTCCCCGTGGACACTACCGGAACGCCCAGACCTGTTATCTCAAGGTCCAGTGTTCCATCCTGCCTTACAAATGCTAAATTTGACGGTTTGGCTATTGAGACCCACGTTCTGAAGAGTCGTGGGCTCTCAGGTCCTGTCATATCTACCTTGATTAATGCAAGGAAGCCAGCTTCCAGGATGATTTATCATAGAGTCTGGAAAGCTTATATAACTTGGTGTGAATCCAGAGGTTGGCATCCCAGGAAATATGTCATAGGTAGAATCCTTGATTTTCTACAGATGGTATTAGAGATGAAGCTGGCCTTGAGTACCATCAAGGGCCAGGTCTCTGCTTTATCAGTATTATTTCAGCGGCCACTTGCTTCGCATTCTTTGGTCCGAAACTTTATGCAGGGGGTGATGCGTCTTAATCCTCCGGTTAAAGCGCCCCTAAACCCCTGGGACTTGAATTTGGTCCTGGCTGTGTTACAGAAACGGCCTTTTGAACCAATAAGTCAGATTCCTTTGGTCTTGTTGACAAGGAAATTAATTTTTCTGGTGGCCATCTCTTCTGCTAGAAGAGTATCAGAATTAGTAGCTCTTTCCTGTAAGGAGCCTTATTTGATTATACACAAGGATAGAGTGGTACTACGCCCTCATCCTAGTTTTTTTACCGAAGGTGGTTTCTGATTTTCATTTAAACCAAGACATTGTTCTACCTTCCTTTTTTCCAGATCCCTGTTCTCCGGAAGAGAGATCTCTACATTCGTTGGATGTAGTAAGAGCAGTTAAGGCCTATCTAGGGGCAACTACTCAGATCCGCAAGACGGATGTTTTGTTTGTGCTGCCAGAGGGTCCCAATAGAGGACAGGCAGCGTCAAAAGCTACCATTTCTAAATGGATTCGACAGTTGATCATTCAAGCTTACGGTTTGAAACAGAAGATTCCTCCGTTTCAGATCAGGGCACATTCCACAAGGGCTATTGGTGCTTCTTGGGCAGTGCATCACCGGGCCTCTATGGCTCAAATCTGCAAGGCCGCAACCTGGTCTTCAGTTCATACATTCACCAGATTCTATCAGGTGGATGTGAGAAGGCATGAGGATATCGCCTTTGGGCGTAGTGTGCTGCAGGCAGCGGTACAGGGTCCTCAGGTCTGATTGCACTCTACTTGGTCATGGTTCCCCCCCCCTCAGGTAGCATTGCTCTGGGACATCCCATCAGTAATTACTGTGGCTCTGTGTCCCGTGATGTTCGAGAAAGAAAATAGGATTTTTTAAAACAGCTTACCTGTAAAATCCTTTTCTTTCGAAGGACATCACGGGACACAGAGGTCCCACCCCTCTTCTAATACACTATATTGCTTGGCTACAAAACTGAGGTATCCCTGCAAGGGGGAGGGATTATATAGGGGGTTGAACTTCCTGATAGGGTGTGCCAGTGTCCAATCACCAGTGATACCTATATAACCCATCAGTAATTACTGTGGCTCTGTGTCCCATGATGTCCTTCGAAAGAAAAGGATTTTACAGGTAAGCTGTTTTAAAAAATCCTATTTTCACCATGTCAGAACAGTGTGTTGTTGCCACATCCCTGTGTAGGAAAAAAGAAGAAACCCCCTTGATTGGGACTTTTTAGGCAACAACCACACACAAGAGTAAAGTAGAAAAATATTTATTTTAGTACATAAAATAGATCATTCACAAATATGATGATCGTTAAAAACATATAATTTTGAAAAGACAAAATGAAAAATAGATAAAAAAAAGACAAATTACATAGCAAGCATGGAACAGTATTGAAGATACTCTCCAGTGATTGAGTATTCTCTCCGGTACCCAACACATTTCCGGTTCAAGCCCTTCGTCAGGGGTATGGGATAGGAGAATATGTAGTCATAAATTTGTCTAATAAAATACAAAATAGAAAATGAAAAGAACATATCATAGCAAAAGAACATAGATATTGGCAACCATAAGAGTAATATGGACATGAGATAATTTGAGGGACACCTACCATGTGGTATGTTCTACTATGCAACTAAGAAAAATATTAATAGAGCACTGCAGGAGCTGGCATCAGTGAGAGCCCACCAAGCGACCCCACAAAGTAAAATGATTCCCCAAGTGGAAGAACTCTCTTCTTTGCCGGGTGGTCAAAGAGAAAATATATCTCATGTGGAGAGCGTAGCCAGGAGACGGTGATAAAAAAAAAAAACATAAAAAGAGAAGGACAGGTCAAAAAAAGTATGAATAATGAAAATAAGAAAAAAGTGAATAGGAGAAAAGAGAAGAAAGAAAGGAAGGGAGAGTGGGGAGGGAGGAAGGGAAGGAAAGAGAGGGGGGGAGGGGGGAGAAAGGATGTGGGGATGGGTGGTATATATATGTCGGCTGCTGTGACTAGTCTTGTTTGTTTGAAAAGATCTAAGCATTTCATCAAAAAGAGGGAAAAGATTACCAATGATTTTCAAGTCGTGAGGAGATGCTGTAGAAAGCTTCGGTATAGCCTCTTATCATCTATATATAGCATACTCCAAGTCACTTGAAGAAACCTCTTTCTACAGAAAAGCCATTGTAAAAAGCTGTATTATATGCCTTGCATATCAGCCAGGTCTGAGTTTACAATCTTAGTGTAAGTATCAAAGGGGGTGCTACTAAATACTCACTGTTTGTATTCAGATCTGTACCTCCGTGTGTGGTGTCCATCCAGCTCTGGCGTGCTCCAGGGCTGTGTTTGACGGGGGATCTATTTAACCAATGGCGCCGGACGCCTGCACCTGCACAGTATGTCAGAGCAATCACGCAGGCGCAATACAAAGGTGCGATCACGCCTGTGTGATGGGCATCATTGACCACAGTGTGTGGAACGCATAGCGCCGCCCCTGCGTCCGAGAGGGCGGTGCCATGCACTCCAAGCCCAGTGTGTAGGGACAGCCCACTCAAAGGGGGAAGGATAAGGACGGGGGGGGGAGAAAGGGGGTAAAGACAAAAATAGAAGAAAAGGAAAAAATCAAACCCAAAGGTGGAGAGGGACAAAAAATAAGAAAAAGTGAACCTAGGTCAAAGGGGCCAAAAAGTATATTGTAACCCAGCAAAGAGGGAGGATCATAGAAACTGAGCTGGAATCGTGAGCAGCATCCGCAGTGTTCCCAGAGAGGACGCCATCTAGTGTCCAAAAATTAAATTGAAAAGTTAGAACACCACATAGGGAAAAACAAATATTCTTGGAAAACGGAATAGCAGAGCAACATTGCCAATGGTATTTGTATAACATCTGCATATAGAGGAAGGAGCACTACCCATAGACTCACATAAAAGAACAAGGAAGAAAAGAGGAAGAAGGAAGAAAAGGAAGAATATGGGCTTTGTTCATGAAATTGATTTACCTATGTAATTAGCGCTACACCATTCTTTATATAATAATTAATCTTTTACAGACATAGAAATTTGTGCAACCTGCACAAATGCGTGTGACATTCGCCCAACAAATGTTTTCCCAATAGACCTCCTTGTGTTTTTTTCAAAATGAAATTAAATTTTCGGAAATGACATTGAGATAAACTGTAGAGTGGATATAAATATAAGAGGTACTGAAATCTTGAAGCTGTGCCCAAAAACTAAACAGGACAAAGTCAGAAGTATTGCCTATGCTCTTAAAGCTGAGCTTTTTCTCTTGTTCTGTTCTGTGTCTCTGTGTCTCTGTGTGTAGGTGGCCATCTTGGTAGACATTATTTCATCAGCCCGCTTCAAGTCTCACTTCCTAAGACTAGCAGTCAAAGGCAGCAGTGCCTTAGATTTCACGCTTCATATATAGAGCTATGAGGCTGTGGGCACAGTGCCTAGGCACCCTCACATACCAGGATATTTACTGCTATTTATAAGAAGTAATTCCAGACAAAATATACATTTTTCAGGGTACACCTAAGCTACAATTACCATTTCTAGATGATGCCTTCACTTTTTATGTTCAGGTCAACTGTAACAGAATTCTGTTTTAGAGAATAAGTATGTTTTTTACAGTATTCAGTTCCTGATGGGACCAGGTACATGTAGTACTTTGTCCCATCTTTCTAGGTGCCCTGTAATTCTAGCTGTAATTTTGGGCAGGGTGGTGCAGCCCTGCCCCCTCCCCCCTCCCCTTCCTTGGTGCTTGGCCACTCAACACTACAGATAACAAGGCTGCTTTGCTGGTGAGTGCCTGTCTCCGGGTCCCTGCATCGGCAAGAGGAATGCATGTGGAGGTGAGGCATGTTGGCTTAAAAAAAGTGATAATACTTCTTCAAACTGCTCATACACTAATAGTTTAGGTTGCCTGAGACATGGGCTTTGGGTTGCCCAATCTATAGCAGATTTAACTTCCCCTCTTCCTCTTCCAGTTTTTAAGTGATACTAAAGTCTTGTTATTTTTATTGGTTAAAATTAACAAACATGTTATACTTACCTGCTCTGTGTAGTGCTTTTGCATAGAGCAGCCCCAATTCTCCTCTTCTCGGGTCCCTCGCCGGCGCTCCTGGCCCCTCCTTCCTGCTGAATGCCCCCACAGCAAGCAGTTTGCTATGGGGGCACCAAAGCCGAGCCACTGCTCTGTTTCCATTCAGACACGGAGCTGCAGCTTGGCCCAGCCCCCTCTCTCCTCATTGGCTGACTGACTTTGATTGACAGCAGTGGGGACCAGTCAGGAGGGGGAGTCCCGGACAGCCAAATCTCTCGTGTGCAACATCGCTGGATCTAGATGGGGCTGCTGCACACAGACGTTTTTTTTATCTTAACGCACAGAATGTATTACGATAAAAAAACATTCTGCCTCTAGCCCTGGTTTTCATTGGAGCAAGTTGTCATGGTAAATCACATGCCAAATCGGCAGCAATGGCACTGTCCAAATGGGAATCGGTGTGGCGCTGCAAATACGGCGTCACACCATTTCAGACAACCTGCACAGATGTCTCTGAAATTGCCCCCGAAGTCGGGACTGACATGTGAGAATTAAATTGTGCGAGTTCAGCTGAACTTGCATGATTTCATTTCCGCTGTCAGTGTGGACCTGGGCTTAGAACCAGTTTAAAAATGCTCAGTGAGGTGAGCAAAAATTAAAATGCTCTGTATTTTCTGTGCAAAACACAATGGATTTGATTTCCAAAAACTGGAGAGTGCAAAATCGAGTGCAGCTCTGCAGAGATACCACCAAAAGAAAGCTCTATTTGTGGGAAAAAAAGGACGTCAGTTTTGTTTGGGTGCAACGTCCGCACGACTGCGCAATTCTCAGTTAAAGCGACGCAGTGCCGAATCGCAAAAAGTGCTCTGGTCAGGAAGGTAAAATCTTCCGGGGCTGAATCGGTTAATAATGGGTAAAGATTCCATTAGCTAGTTTAAACATTTCAGTTTTCCCCATGCTTTCTTTCTTCCCTGTTTATATTAATAGATGATCTGGTGATTGATCTGTACAGTTTCATTTACTGTGCTTAGACTTTAGGACCTGGAAAAGCAAAGAGAAAAGTCCACATCTTCATAGTAATTGCATTGCCTCAGTATACAAAAGCTCATTCAAAAGCTGAGAATGTAGGTGATGTTTTTGACCTTGTATACATAACATACATTATTTACATGCACACTGAATGCTGATAATCGTATCTCTTAGGTTTTTATCTAGGCTATTTTATGTATTATTTAAAAAAGTGAGTGTGATTTTGATATTGTTACATAAACCAAATTTCCAAGGCCCTAAACATTACATAGATCTCATCAAACCTGAAAAACAACATTTGTATGAAAACACATTTATATTTAAAGTAAACCTGTAAGTAGACTGCAAAAAAAAAAAAAAAAAAAAACTGTAAAAATTCCAACTGGCACATAATTTATGATTATGGTCATTATAAGGCATATCAGCATCTGTTAAAAACCATACCCCCAAATAAGCTTACTACTGCCAGAGATTGTCCATGCACTGTATATAGGGCTACTGTGTTTGGGGAATGTCTAGAACTGTATATATGATTGATGCTGGAGGGGTTGGGGAACATACGAAAAGAAACACATTAATTGCTGCTGTAGGAAGGGTAGGAAGAAAGGTGTATATATGTGGCTGCTGCAGGGATTGAGACTTGCATATGTCAAATCAAAGCTGACTTGGTGCTGGCTCCAAGATCTAAAGAAGATTTGACCAGGCATGGCCAGTTGCATACATCTGACTCAAAATTGCCTATTTCTTTAGACTTTTATCCAACGTCTGTGCTTAGAGTAATGACTCGTACACACAATGAGATTATCGGACGAATTATCGTCCATTTTTTTTGTGGTATGCTAATCTCATATCCAAAATAAAGAGGTTACTAAAGTTACAAAAATTCTCATATGACAGAATACAACTTGGAAAGTGATGGAATACGTTGTATTGTAATGTATTCTTTCATTTCTGAGCATGTGTGGTCTTGATCTTTTTTTCGGACGAATACTGTACTGATTAAACGAAAACCGTACGATCTGGTAAAAAGTTTCGTGCTTGATCCATCAGAATTGTTGGATGAACTGTCTTGATCGCCTTTTGAAAACTATGTACAGTGGAACCTCGGATTACGAGCATAATCCGTTCCAGGAGTATACTCGTAATCCAAAGTACTCGCATATCAAATCGAGTTTTCCCATTGAAGTCAATGGAAATGAAAATAATTCATTCCACATTGACTTCAATGGGATGCAAAACCGCATGCGGCCAGAGGCGGGGGGGCGCCGGAGAGCCTCGGAAACGGCCAAAAAGGCGCGAATACACTTCGGCTGATCTCGGCAAACCTCGGAAAGACTTCCTACCCGAGATTTGCCAAGGTCAGCCATGCTGTACTCGGGTCTTTCCATGCATTTCCGAACGTGACGTTCTGTTGCCCCCCCCCACCTCAGGCCAAAAGCGGTACTGCACACCGCCTTGGCCTGAATAGTGCTGGTTTTGCGAGGCAAGACTCGCAAACTGAGTTATGATTTTTAAAAATACAGTGCTCGTATTGCGAAGCGTTCGTTAACCGCGCTACTCGAAATCCGAGGTTCCACTGTACTAACGATCAGATTATCGTAAGATCGCTCTAAAAGTGTTTTTTTTGTCATCCAATTTTCTGATTGTGTGTACTAGGCATTAGTTACAATCCTGTCTACTGTTAGATAATCTCTGTCCAAGCAACCTACAGTACCTGTAGCCTGCCCTTTTGTTTCTTGTGTGGTAGGATTCTACCCAAATCCGGCCATAGATGGTTCAAATCTCGGCTGGTTCAGCAAGTAATAGATGATTTCCTTTCCTGCCACCACTGATTGCAGGAAAGAAAATTGCGCGATTCCCCCATCAACACAGTCAGTGTTGCAGGGGGAATCCCTCCTGCGGAGTGGGGGGGGTTGCGAGGAGCCGTTCCTGCCAGGAGAACACAGTGATTATTGTTAGCAGCTGGCAAGAATCGCATGTACAAATTCGACATGCTGGCTGTACCCAGGTCGGTCGACTTGGGTACAATCAGCCTGTCCATAGATGGTTCAAATCTCGAACCATGAAATCTTGAACCAGGGACCCTTGATAAAGTCACGTGACATGTGACGCAACGCGTCGGGAGGAGCCAAGTGACGTCATTCGAGTGTTGAGTATTGCTCCGATCCTTACTTCGCAACACAGAGCGAGAGGTGATCGCGGTGGGCGGCTGACTGCCTTATGCGCTCAAGATTTCTTTTTCACATAGTGAATGCATCTTTGTTGTGTGTGACCATAAAATTGTGATAGATTACTGCGCAATGAAAGTTTTATTTTTGCATGAATGGAAGTTTAATCAGCGAAGTCAAAATGTCAGTGGATTCCTAACATCTTGAAATCACTGTGGGTGATTTTTGGATCGCAAGCTGATCCCCCATTGAAACAGGGAGAAGGGCGTTTGAACTAATGAATACCAGCTGTTTATCTATACACACTGAGGACTATTGTATAAATGCATTAAAAGATCCCTATAATTGTAGGACCTGTGCAATATATTTGATCACGCACTTAAAAAATATATCGCTATAATTGAAACCACCTGTGCAATATATTCTAAACATAAATCTCCATAATTGAAAGTACTTGTGCAATATAATTTAAACATATATTTTAAAAGTGAAACTACTTGTGCAAATATATCCAATTGTGTATATATTTTAAACATATATTCATCAAATTATTTATTTAATCACGGATTTTTAACATATATCTATCAACTTATACACATATTTTTCTCACATTTTTTCTTAAATATATTATTTCATTATTTAATATTTATTAATTTCATCACCATACTGTGCAATAGTATTTAGCGCACTATCTCACATATATATATTTTATGGTTGTATAGAAGTCTATCTCTTGATCAACTTTTGTACAACCAGCATGTTTTAAAATGTTTGCGTGATCAATGCCGCTGGCTATAGACAGTGGTGCTGATGAGTGTATTCTGATGACAAATCAAATGTGTGGATGGGGAAATTTAATAATTTTCTTTCGTTCAACCCACTGGTTGAATGAAAGCAAATGAATCATGTATGACCAGTCTTAAATTTAACTTAAAGTGATTGTAAAGGATCGTTTTTTTTTTCTTTTTAAATAACAAACATGTCATACTTGCCTCCACTGTGCAGCTCGTTTTGCACAGAGTGGCCCCAAACATCTTCTTCTGGGGTCCCCCGGCAGGTCTTGGGGCTCCTCCCCGCATCAGATATCTCCCTAGGAGAAGCGCTCTCCCGAGGGGGTTAACTTGCAGGCGTCCTTCCGAGTCCAGCATTTGCGTCCACAGACGCGAATGCCGGACTCGGCCCCGCCCCCTGGCGCCCGCGTCATTGGATTTGATTGACAGCAGAAGGAGCCAATGGCTGCACAGCTATCAATCTATCCAATCAAGAGCCGGGACCCCATGGAGAGAGGGAGCGCGCAATCCTGCGGAAGAGATGAAGGGGATCAGGTAAGTAAAACGGGGGGGCTGGGGGGCCGTTGACATAGGATGCATTAAGGTGAAAAACACAAGGGTTTACAACCCCTTTAACTTATTACATTGGTTACATATAAGATACATTTAATGACATTTATAAAGTATAACTGAATTTAAAGGTATTTTACAATCTGCTTGGAGCTCAGTTTTAACCAGTATCTAACCACCAATTTACCTAGCTAAATAATTTTTGGTCTTTAAGAGAATATAAGTCCTATTATGTGATTTTTGTTTTTACCCTATATTTGTTTGGTTTTTTTTAATGATAAACTGTCAAATGGACAGAAATGGTTTAAAGACGCAGTTAACACATTACAGCTTAAAAAAAAAAAAAAAAAAAAAAAATTTTCTGTCTGTATTTCACTTTACCAGCTGCAGTCTGGTGGCTGCTGCTGTCAATATGCCTCTCTTTGTGCTGTCATAGTAATCACATGATCAGAAAAACAGACAGCTTCAGGCATCTTCAGCACAGTGCAATTTACAGATTGCAGATGAAAACCAGTTAGTATATCAGGATATATTGTTAAAGTGAAACCTAACCCTCCTGTCCTCTACAGTCTAGAAAGCAGCCATTTTTGCCTCTATTTGATCTGCAGTTTCCATAGTGCTGCACATACGACACCAGACATTTTATGCACAGGTCGCCTAAGAGCACAAGCAACTTTGACGGTTGTTGTTCATGGCATGCTTTGAATGCAACTGTTTGGGGAAATGGTTAAAGAATACGTAAACCCAACATTTCATATTCCTCAAATGTGCCTGCTGTATCATGTACTTGTATGAAAAAGTCTCCTGTTCTCTTTGTATTGCTTTGTTTGTGTGAAATCTCTGGTGTTCCTGTCAGTCCCTCTGCTTTTCGTTTAAAAACTGACTACACTGAGCAGGAGAGCACACTGTGGTCAGTTCTCTAGCTATGCTGGGAACTCAGTGTACTCTACTCCAAAGATCAGACTTGTCCTCACACAACCCCATGGCACAGCCATTCACCGGGAAGCTCAGTGTGCTGTTGCTTCTCCTCCCCTAGCTCTTATGCAGCTGAGAACAGAGGGAATGTGATCACTTTTAAAAAAGGAAAAAAAGGTATTTATAATGTTTTTTTATATCTATACACAAATATTTTGCCTTTCATTTCATTTCAAACTGAATGGGTTGTTTTACATGGTGATCCTACAATCACTTTAAAGCTGAATTCCAGAATTCCAGCTGCTTTTTAAAAACTGCAGGCATATAATGAGTTAAATCTAAGGAAGTGCCTGCGCTTTGTAGACTTACCTCTATTGTTCACGTCTGACAGGTTTATTGTGCTCCAGAAAGATAACTTCCAGAGCTCCCTGCTCACTGTGGTCTCAGTTCTCAAGAGCAGAGTTGGTGGAACTGTTATAACTGTCCCTCCCCTCTGCCCATTCACAGAAGCTTTTGTATTATATGAACTCATCTACAAAATACAAAGGTTAGAATAAGGAACACAGATTCATGTACATGGTCTTAAACATGCTTTTCAGTATGGCAGTATATGCTGTGCTGCTCTCTCTAGCTATGGAGGCCAAGAAGTGTTTGGCTTTCCACTGGTGGAAGGAGGTTTTGGTGTTGTCGTATGATTTTTGCAGGCACTATCCACCAAGTTAGCCCCACCGCCAACAAGGGGGTAATCCTTCTAACAAGCTGTTAACATCATTAATCACAGCTCATATAACTGATATTCCACAAGGAACCAAGAGGAACCTTATTGCTTAGGCACTGTTTTAGTACAACATTTACTCCCTGATGTTTCAGGTATGAACATGACTTGCTACAATCTTGAATTAAAGCAGTATTAAACCTAAAACCAAAAATGTAATATATTGCAGGTTACCCTGGTAATCTGGCCATTAACACACCTTCTGTATTAGGGCCCTTTCACACTGGGGCGGGGGCGGCGTCGGCGGTAAAACGCCACTATTGTAAGCGGCGCTTTACCATCAGTATTCGGCTGCTAGCGGGGCGGTTTTAACCCCGCTAGCGGCCGAGAAATGGTTAAAAACCACCGCAAAGTGCCTCTGGTATAGCCGCGCTGTCCCATTGATTTCAATGGGCAGGAGCGGTGAAGGAGTGGTATACACATCTCTCCTTCACCGCTCCGAAGATGCTGCTAGCAGGACTTTTTTTTTCCCGTCCTGCTAGCGCACCGCTCCAGTGTGAAAGCCCTCGGGGCTTTCACACTGGAGAGACAGTAGCGTCTGTTTCGGGTCGGTTTGCAGGCGCTATTATTAGCGCAATAGCGCCTACAAACCGGCCCAGTGTGAAAGGGCCCTTAGAGTGCCCCCACTCTAATTAAGGAGCACAGAGGGACCTGTCATTATCAGTATGGGGGAAGGGAGTATTATATGTACTAGCAGATTTAGTTACACGAACAAATTGAATCCAAACTCCAGCTCACGCTGCAGTTACAGCACCCATCTATTTTCTTTTGGGATAAAGATTTTACATAAATACATAAATACATAAAATCTGATGATTGTAGCCACCCCTGTCAGTAGCAAATGGTTTGTTTGTAAGTGATACATATCAAGAGAGCTTGTTTTGTTGAAAAACAGACTTACTAGCTGGATCACTAGGTGAAAATATAGGAAAGAATGCCTAAAAAAGAAACCTAATGCAGTCATCACATTTAGAGCCCTTTCACACTGGGGCCACCCTTGTTGCAGCGCTTCCAAATCTCTTTCCAGGTGCTTTGCAAGTGCTGCCCATTCATTGCAATGAGCAGGGGCGTTTTGGGAGTGCTGTATACAGCGCTCCCAAACCACCCCAAACATACTGCTTGCAGGACTTTTTATAACGTCCCAGAAGTGCCCTGCCCGGGTGTGAAAGCACCCATTGCAATGAATGGGAGGCAGTTTTCAGGCGCTTTACCGGCGCTATTACTAGCGCTAAAATGTCTGAAAACTGCCTCAGTGTGAAAGGGGTCTAAAGAATTGGCAAGCAGCTATATAATAAGCAACTAGATGGTGCAGGACAGCCTGAGAAGAGGAATACTGACCATAGTGCCAAGTGGTGGAACAAGGTGACTGCAGGAGGTGAGCAGGAGATGGTGATTCCTTACCATTCTGACCCAAATATTAACCTAAATATAAATATAACCCTTTTGTGTTAGATGGCATTCTAGTGTTTCATGAAAAATTACAGACCGTATTCCTCTTGTCACTTAGAAAAAAAGTCTAGTTTTTATTTATGAGTGCTGTAAGCTGGGGCACAGAAAACCAGTTATTTCCATATAAACTGGATATGCGCTCAGATTTTGAAAATGGATAAACTTGAATCTAGATAAAAAGCCATTCTGGTAGGCATGATAAATAAAAGGGAATCATGATGGATTTATTGCTTGCACATATTTACATTTTATCTTAATATAAAAAAAAATATATATATATATATATATATATATATATATATATATATATATATATATATATATATATATATATAAATATATGTATATATATATGTATGTATGTGTATATATATATATGTATATATATATATATATATATATATATATATATATATATATATATATACACATATATACACACACACACACGGTGCTGTTAAAAATTATTTGCCCCTTCGTAATTTTTAATTTTTTTGCATGTTTCTCACACTTAGATGATTCAGATCATCAAACAAATTTTATTATTACACAAAGATCACCCGAGTAAATCCACGATGCAGTTTCTTAATTATTATTTCATTTATTAAGGGAAAAAAACCTGATTATCCCCAAGACTTTTAGGCAAATACTCTGTGGACTGATGAGACAAAAATGTAACTTTTTGGAAGATATGCGTCCCGTTACATCTGGCATAAAACGAATACAGCATTTCATAACAAGAAAATCATAGCAACAGACATGGTGGTAGCGTGATGTCTGGGGCTGCTTTGCAGCTTCGGTACCTGGATGACTTGCCATAATTGATGGAACCATGAATTCTGAGCTCTACCAGAAAATCCTAAAGGAGAATGTCCGGCCATCAGTTTGTGACATCAAGCTCAAGTGCACTTGGGTTTTGCAGCAGGACAGCGATCTGAAACACAACAGAAAGTCCACCTCCAAATGGTTCAAACAAAGCAAAATGTAGGTATTGGAGTAGCCTAGTCAAAGCCCGGACTTAAATCCAATTGAGATGCTGTATCATGACCTTACACAGGCTGTTCATGCTGGAAAACCCTCCAATGTGGCTGAATTAAAACAATTCTGCAAATAAGAGTGGGCCAAAATTGCTCCACAGCAATGTGAAAGATTCATTGCCAGTTATCGCAAATGCTTGATTGCAGTTGTTGCCGCCAAGGGTGGCACAACCAGTTATTCGGTTTAGCGGGCAATTACTTTTTCACATAAAGCTAAGCAAGTTTGGACAGCTTTTGTGCCTTCGTTTTAAAAACTGCATTTTGTATTTACTCGGGTTATTTTTGTGTAATAATAAAATTTGTTTGATGATCTGAGTCATTTAAGTGTGACAAATATGCAAAAAAAATCAGAAAGGGGCAAATACTTTTTCACAGCATTGTATGTACATATATATATAATTTTTATTTTATTTTTTTAAGTTAACCTTTCAGTAGTTTAAAAATACTAAACTGTTAGTGTACAAAAAAAGAGAGCGCACGGCTACCCTAGTGTAATACCGATTTAATGATACAAATACAGATTCAAATAATAGAGGATTGCACTCACAAACATGGAACTTGGATCACATGTACAGCAAGATGTATGTCTCCCTTCCTGGCCTGTATGGCTGGGTTGGCTCCCAAAAACCAGTGGTAATGATGTGGGATGTCACTGCAGACTCTGCTTCCTCATCTCATCAGGCTGTGTCTGCTGTGGAACACGTGCACATTCCAGCCAGCGCTGCATGACGTCACTCATGGCTGGAGAGGAAAGACAAGGTGAGTGAAGTGTCTCCTCTTTCACTAACAAAACGGTTGCCAAGACTACATGTTTCGGAGGCTCGGCCTCCTCCTTCAGGTCACGCCCTTACTACCTCTAGCCTGTCTTTATATGAACCCTCCAGCCCCTCCCCCAATGCCGTTCAACAGACCAGGAGCATGGAGTTCACAACAGGAAATGTATTCCGAGAGGGGAGGGCCTGATATTTAGGAACAACGTGCTAAGAAAAGTTTTAAACAGATGTATATACATTAATTATATTTACTTTAATAAAATTTAATTAAAAAATTGAAATAGTGTTTACCTATGCTAGTTAAAATATGATATGTTAAAAATATATATATGTATACATATATAAGATCAGATTTATTATCATTAACGGAAAACATGCTTTGAGAACATTAACAAATGTCGTATATTTACTAGAATTCATCCTTGGTCTATTAGAATCATCATTTTAGTCTATAATTAATTGATCGTCTTCAATAATTTTTTAAAGAGAATCATGATTTAGTTATCAGCATAACGGACAAAGGAGGAGGTATAGTTGTTCAGGATAAGGTGGAGTACTTGAAAGAAGCACATAGACTTCTATCAGATGAAGCTACGCACGAAATACTCCAACATGATCCTCTCCCTGGGTACAAATTGGAACTAATAGAATTGATGAATCAAGCTTTTATCCAAGGTATAATACAAAAATCAGAGAAACAATTTTTCCTGGCCAACTACTTTAAGACACCTTATTTCTACCACATCCCGAAGGTCCACAAGGACCCATTATGCCCACCAGGTAGACCCATAGTGGCAAGTATAGATGGAATTACCATTCGGGTGTCTCAGTATGTGGATGCTTTCCTCCAACCACTTGTCACTTCTCTACCTGCTTATATTACGGATTCTGCACATGTCCTGGATACCCTACAACATAAGTGGGAGCCAGGATATCTGTGGTTATCCTTGGCCGCAAGTTCACTTTATACGTCAATTCCCCATGATGGTGGACTACGGGCAGTTGAATACTTTCTATCAGAATCAGATCATATTATCCTCATTCAATCTGAGTTCATTTGTCAATGTACTCGATTCGCCCTGGAGAGGAATTTTTTTTTCTTTCCAGGGTCCATTCTATAGACAGGTATCTGGCACTGCCATGGGTGCACATTTTGCACCCTGCTATGCCAACCTGTGACATCCCACATCATTACCACTAGTTTTTGGAGCCAACCCAGCCATACAGGCCAGGAAGGGTGACATACATCTTGCTGTACATGTGATCCAAGTTCCATGTTTGTGAGTGCAATCCTCTATTATTTGAATCTGTATTTGTATCATTAAAACGGTATTACACTAGGACAGCCGTGCACTCTCTTTTTCTTGTATATTTTAGATTAAGTCCACCACCCAGTGGATTCCTGAGAGAGCTGCAGCACCTAGAGCAAGAGAACTTTTTTTATGTAGACTGTGAACATTTGAGAGTTGTTTAAGGGGTCAGCGCTGAGTTGGGGTTTTTTGTGTTTGGACTCTTAAACTGTTAGTGTAAATGAGAATGCAAAAGTGTACAGGTGGTGCATGTATTGTCACTGACGTTGAAAGCTTGGCATGTGCAGAGAAACTGGAGCATTACAAGGATGTAGACACTACCCGTTCCTGAACAGAGAGAAGTCTTATTTTTCTTCATTTGAGTCCAGTAATCATACTGATGAATTTGGCGGGTAGAATAGTGAAGAGAGAGAGCCCAATTCTTTTTTTAACCATGATACATTTACCCTTTAAACTAGCATAATTGAAGTTAAATATTTCAGGTAATTTCAGAAAAAAAATTGTCTCTGTACACTTTAACAAAGGTCCAAGTGTCAACAGACTGTTAAAGGACAATTATGCTTTTGGTCCAAGTTTTCCTTTTAAAGTGGGTGTAAACCCACTTTAAAAAAAAAAAACTAACACCTGTAAGACAAAGGCATAATGAGCTAGTATGCATAGCATAGCATACTGAGATTGAAGCCCTCGCTCCGGTGGCCGACATCTATCCCAGGGGTTACTTAAGGTATCGCGGCTCCGGCCCTGTGATTGGCCGGAGCCGCGATGACGTCACTCCCATGCATGCGTGCGGTAGCGGCAAACACTCACTGAAGCAACGGCACATACGTGCCATTGCTTCAGTTTTTTTCAGTGCGCATGAGCCAATGACGTCGGCACATGCAAATACAGGGGATATCGCCTAAACTGTGCAGGTTTAGGAGATATCCTGGGTAGTTACAGGTAAGCCTTATTATAGGCTTACCTGTAGCACAAAGTGGTCTGTAAGGGTTTACAACCACTTTAAGTGTGACCCTGTCCCCCTGAATGGCTCCCACCTGGTCTGATACCCTTACTCCTGCTCCTGATCAGAATAGCACAGCCTTTCATCAGAAACTATCCTTGGATACTGTTCATCCTCTGCATACACACCATGGCCCTATGCATACCTGTGTAGAGCAGTATTTATGGCATCTAATAATCCTGCAGATTATGGCTTTCTCGATACAAATAAATAGTACCATAGCATGCATGTGAAGATCACTGGAATTGATGGAAGAGGTAATTATCAGACTGGTGGGATGCTCTCAGGGGGTGGGGGCATGCCTTTCAGGCATCCCTAACAATTAACTTTTCTTATTTGCTCCCTTTTGGTCTGTTAAATTTACCATTAACATCATAGTTATATGTGTTTGATAAGTGCAAAAAAACCCTATTGATCCTGGCAGAAATTGGACAGGAGTGGGGGCAGCATTTACTGGAACTGATCAAAGTAAGAATAACTATAAGTGCATATACAGAAAAAAGCATACAATAATTGGAGTATATTAGGTTAGCCAGGCGTATAGTCCATGTCTATAGTATTGGCAGTCCAGGGGTTAATTAGGATCTGACAGTTCAGAGTATTTTAAATAGGTTGATGGAGTGGTAGATCTAGGAGGCGGCTGCTGTCCTCAGAGAGCTGGCTCTGTGGTAGGCAAGAGGGGGTGAAGAAAGGAAGCGCCACCCGAGTGCAGTATTAGTGGGTATGTTTAATGACACATAGTAATAGAAACACTTACAAGAAAAACATGATTAAAATGGCTCATCTGTAAATGGGCCGTCCTTGTGGATTCCTCGAGCTCCAGTCCGGAAGATATACCAGCGGTGTAGGGCTGCAGGTGGAAGCTATTCAGCAGGTGGTTCTTCCTGTGGCCGTCATGGAGAAGCTGGGGCCGGCGTGGAGTGCACGAAGGATGTGCGTGACGTCGCGGGTCGTCCAGGTATACTCCAGGGGGAGGGCTTACACCGAGGGAGGGTTCAGGTAGTGGGTGAGCACTGGTTAGGTTATGCACTTGGAGCGACTGCTCCTTCAATAGGCCTGAGGGGGCAGTGTGTCAGTGGTGTGCTATTTATATGCCGGCGCTGTGGGACAACAAAACTCAGCGCCAACTAACAGCACAGCACTGATAGGGAACAGTGAAAATACGGTGGGCTCAGAGGGGGAGGGGGTTGGAGCAAGAGAAACACAGTTTAATAATGTCATGAAAAACCGCACTGAAGTGATAAGATGAATACAAAACGAATGACATCTGGGGAGGAGGCACATAAGGGAGGAATAGGTAATAATAAATTGTATGTATATATATATATATATATATATATAATATATATATATATATATATATGATGTAAAAAAGGGAATTAAATCAGATAAGAAATACAAAATATATATATGTATGTAAATAATAATAAAAAAAAAAATACAAAAAAGATATTTTTTATATATAAAATTAAAAGTTAAAAATAAGAAGTGTGGTAAATAGAGGGAAGGTAGGGCTGTATATAGGGGGGAGGTGTATATATATATATATATATATATATATATATATGCATCCCTGCGCACAATGGGGTGTGTACATATGTAAAAATAGATGGGGGGGTTGTGGGGGGGGGAAGGGAAATGAGGGCATAAAGAGGGGGGGAGGGTGAATGGGGGGGCGGGGGAGGAAGGGGTGAAAAAATAGAGGGGGATAGAGGGAGCAGGATATGGGGATGGCCTCATGGGAGGGCGAGGTGGCTTATAAAAGTGTGTGTACCTCAATTTCCTCGTTTAGCCCACCGGGTGTAAGGGTACCCAAAGAATAGATCCAGTGGGTCTCTTGTTGGCACAGACATTTGTAATGTTTGGCTGTAGGGAATGTGGTGGGAATGGATTCAATGACCCACACACCAAGGTCAGCAGTGGACTGGCCATGGTGTGTAAGGAAATGTTTGGGGACGCTGTGATGGTCTCTGCCCTTTTCAATGAAGTGCCAGTGTTCCACAAATCGTGCTCTGAGTGCCCTTATGGTCCGACCAACATAAAATAACCTGCAGGGGCAGGTCAGGCAGTACACGAGAAAGTCCGTGGAGCAATTGTAGAATTCTTTGAGGGTGTAACTTTTGCCTTTGACTTTAAAAGTTTTCTGACCATGGCGTACAAATTGGCAAGTGAGACAGAGGGGTTTTTTACATTGATATATCCCTCTGAGGGGTATAAGGACAGGTTGTGGAGGGATGGGTTGAGAGGACTTGATTTTGCTGGGTGCAATGTTAATGTTCCTTGATCTTCTATATGTTACTTTTGGTTTTATCCCAACTGTGGTTTTCAAGTGAGGGTCTTCCAGGAGAATGGACCAGTGTGACTCTAGTATTTTTTCCATTTTCTTATGTTTATCGTGAAATTGTGTGATGAAACGGGTTGGTTGTTTGGCGACAGGTGAGGAGTTATGACGACTGCTGGGAGGCTTGCGGTAGTTGTTGAAGGCTGCGTCTTTGAGTGGAGCAGGGTATCCTTTATCTTGGAATTTGTTAGATAAAAGTTGGCCATGGACTTCATAGTCAGAGTCTCTGGTACAGTTCCTCCAAAGACGGAAAAACTGGCTCCGGGGGATATTATTCACCCATCTGGGATGGTGGCAGCTGGTATAGTGTATGAAGGAATTGCCTGCAGTGGGTTTAATAAAGTTCTTGGCATATATGGTTTCATTGTCATGGAAAAGTTCAAAGTCTAAAAATGCCAGGGTATCGAGGTCAGCCACGTAGGTGAACGATAGGCCCCCAGGGTGTTGGTGTTGCAATACTGAATGAAGGTGAGAATGCCGTCGAGTGTACCTTCCCAGATGATCACTATGTCATCGATGTATCGACCATAGTATATAACATGTGCGGCAAAGGGGTGGTCAGCTGCAAGGTACGTATGTTCCCAATATCCCATGGTGAGATTAGCATAGCTGGGGGCAAGGTTTGCCCCCATGGCTGTACCTTTGGTCTGAAGGTAGTGTGTCCCCTCTGACTCAAAATAGTTGTGTTTGAGGCAGAAAACTAGGGCTTCAAGTGTGAAATTGGCTTGCCAGGGGTTGGTGAGGGGATCGTTAGCCAAAAAATGCCCGACAGCCCTGACTCCCACATCATGGGGTATTGATGTGTAGAGTGATGACACATCAAGGGAGAGCCACCAGTAGTTCTTATTCCATGTATAGGGTTTGAGCATCTCAAGTAGGTGGGGTCCATCACGTATATAGGAAGGGAGGTTCTGTGCTAGAGGTTGGAGAAATTGGTCAATGTATATGGAGAAGCTACTGGTGACACTGTCCATGGCAGCTACTATTGGACAACCTGGAGGATGGGTGAGATCCTTATGGATTTTTGGCAGGTGGTAGAAATACTTTGTAGAAGTTTTTCTTAAGGAACGCGGCTTCTGATTTCTTATTTTTAACTTTTAATTCTATATAACGCATTTATCGGCGTATAACACGCACCCCAAGTTTAGGAGGGAATTTTAAGAAAAAAAATGTTTTACGGAAAAAAACTTACATTTAAATGCCCATCAATGCAGCCTTGCACAGTGTTCATCTGCAGCCTTGGTGTCATTTGCAGCCTTGCAGCCTTGGTGTCATTTGCAGCCTTGTCAGTGCCCATCTGCAGCTTTGTCAGTGTCCATTTGCAGCCTTGCCCAGGCTGCAGTTAAACTACAGTGACTTGTCAGTGTCACTGCAGTTTGAAAATGGTGCCGCCGGCGCCCGAGATACACAGAGCCGGTGTCTTACGGCGGCTCTCAGACACTTTTGGCTCCTCTCGTAGTCCCGCCCGGGATGGGCGTGACTGTGAGCAGAGCCGAGCCCCGCCCATATACATAGATAGCCGAGTGTACTCGGCTAGGTTCGGCTAGCTCCGCTCACAGTCACGCCCAGTCCCTGTGTTTATCATAGGGCGGGACTGGGTGTGACTGTGAGTGGAGCTAGCCGAACCCAGCCGAGTACACTCGGCTATCTATGTATATCAGCGTCCGGCGCTCGCTCCGCTCACAGTCAGCGGGGGATCGCAGGGGATCGGCGTATAACACGCACACGCGATTTTCCCCTGATTTTAAGGGGAAAAAAGTGCTTGTTATACACAGATAAATACGGTATATAAAAAATATCTTTTTTGTATTTTTTTTTTTTTTGTATTGGTTATTTACATACATATATAATTTTTTTTATTTCTTATCTGATTCAATTCCCTTTTTTACATCATATATTTATATCTATCTATCTATCTATCTATCTATCTATCTATCTATCTATCTATTTATATATATATATATATATATATATATATATATATATATATATATATATATATATATATATATATATATATATATATATATATATATATATATATATATATATATATATATATTTTTTTTTTTTTTTTTTACACATATTACCTTTATTTTATATTTTTTTTATATAATTTATATACAATATATTATTACCTATTCAGCCCTTATGTGCCTCCTCCCCAGATGTCATTTGTTTTGTATTCATCTTATCAGTTCAGTGCGGTTTTTCATGACATTATTAAACTGTGTTTCTCTTGCTCCAACCAGCTCCCCCTCTGAGCCCACTGTATTTTTACTGTTCCCTATCAGTGCTGTGCTGTTAGCCGGCCCTGAGCTCTGTTGTCCCACAGTGCCAGCATATAAATAGCACACCACTGACACACTGCCCCCTCAGGCCTATTGAAGGAGCAGTCGCTCCAAGCGCGTAGCCTAACCAGTGCTCACCCACTACCTGAACCCTCCCTCGGTGTAAGCCCTCCCCCTGGAGTGTACCTGGAAGCCGGAAGCCGGAAGCCACTGGACGACCCGCGACGTCACGCACATTCTTCGTGCGCTCCACGCCGGCCCCAGCTTCTCCATGATGGCCACAGGAAGAACCACCTGCTGAATAGCTTCCACCTGCAGCCCTACACCGCTGGTACACCTTCCGGACTGGAGCTCGTGGAATCCACATAGACAGCCCATTTACAGATGAGCCTTTTAATCATGTTTTTCTTGTAAGGGTTACTATTACTATGTGTCATTAAACATACCCATTAATACTGCACTCAGGTGGCGCTTCCTTTCTTCACCCCCACTTACTGGAACTGATCCCCTGTGTGACAGACCGCCTGGGTGCTTCCACCAAATTCACACCTAGGAGGCATACAATGGGGGGAGAGACACATTTATGAACAGATTTACACAACGCAGCAGGAGACACCAGCATCAGGTTGTTTGAATTGATTATAACCTTCTGCTGTGTGTGTCTCTCAGTCTAGGAAGGGAATTGAAGCAGTCAAGACTGGCTTGGGCTGCTGATTCCATACCCCAACAAAACTCAGGGGCCCCAAATCTGTATCCAGGTCCTAGGTTCCAAGAGTCTGTGTGTTTCGGAAAGACATGAACCCGAATCCAAAGCAAAACCACTCCAAAGGTCCTCCAGGCAAACACTTCCCAAAGAATATAGCCCCCTTTAAAAGCCAGGCCCTATAATCAGTAAGCAAAGGCCAGCCTGCAGTCCCCTCCAAAACTCCCTGTCCCATGCGAGTATTTTTCTACTCCAGCAGGTAAAAAAACAGCTTATCCTACTCTCCCTCCCACCAGCATTCAGCTGCTGGAGGAGGAAAATACAGGGATCAGTTCCAGTAAATGCCGCCCCCGCTCCTGTACAGGTTCTGGAAGGGGCAAAATCTATCTGTCACCTGCCCTTGATTGATGGGTAGTTAACAAATGTCAAGTTGCTGACCCCTGCTCTAGATAGCTATTAAAAGGTAAATGCCCCCTCCCTTTAGAATGTAAGCTCTACGAGCAGGGCCCTCCTGTACCTTTTGTATTGAACCGTACTGTAATTGTGTTGTCCCCCCTATACATTGTAAAGCGCTGTGTAAACTGTTGGCGCTATATACATTGCGTATAATAATAATAATAATAAAATGCAGATAGGTGTTCATTCTTCAGTTAAGCATAATAAATTGTGCTTACTATGCTTTAGTTTGTGATTGAACTGGGAGACTGTACAGAGCTCTTCCTGTTCATTTTGTGAGGACTGTGACCGCCATCTTCTTTCTCTGTCTTAAAAGTAAGCCATTGGGGGGACCTTTTTAGACCCCCCTGATATTTCACCAAAGCCCCCAACAGAGCTGCTAAAAATAAATGTAAAAAATATTTAAAAAAACAATAAAAATAAAAAACTACTAACACTATCAACTGCCCTACTGACGCCAACCTCTCCTCTACTGGCATCATCCACTGCCCTACTGATAATGCAATGTCCACTTAGGTAAGGTAAGCTTAGTTTAGATTTTTACAGTGATATTTGTTTTATATTATATCTGCTGAGTTTTCCTTACTATTTATTTAGGGCTTGCTAGTTAATTTCTTAAAAAAAAAAGTGCTGAACCCCAGTGATGTTTGATCTCTTTCATGCGGTTCAGGTAGATTTCCACCTCTCAAAGGTTGCCTACAAGCCCTGAAATGATGAATGCTCTGCTATGCAAATACAGACCTTGTCTTCATACTACTACTGTAAAGTAGCTCTGGATTTTTGTAAAGCTGGAGTCAGTTATTGCAGACATCAAGAACTAAATTTTAATGAATATTTACTATGTGCAGTTTTTATTCAGATGACACGCTATAATCTTAGATGACAGTACAGATGCCCTTTAACTTTCTATCTATGTATGATTGCAAATCACCTACTTACCTTATGGGTGCTATAAATCTTCTTAATGGAAGGTTCCTGCACATCTACTACAGAACAAGCTGTGTCAGCTCAGCATAAATTTGATTGGAGGTCTATATAGTATTGAAAACTGTGTGTCTCAATGCACACGATGTTCATGGCACATGATGTTCTATTGAGAACAAATGAATTGATCTAGGTCTTATATCTGTTCCTGGATTCTAAAGAAATGCAGTAGATAGCAAACATTCAAAGCACAGTGGTTTATATATTACAATGAATCTCAAAGCATTGTACTAAATATATATATATATATTTATATATATATATATATATATATATATATATATATATATATATATAATAGAAAAAGAAGGGGGTCCAACCTGGCACTAGAAAGGTGTACCTAATAAAGTGGCCGGTTAGTGTGTGTGTGAGATATATATAGTATATTATTTTTTTTTTTTTTTCTTCTTCTTCTTACATGTTAGCAGTTTAAATAACAAGTATGTGATCATCTGTTTCTGTTACGGAAAAATTATCCTGTACTGTTGTTTTGTAGGTTATATGTGTCCTTGTTAGACATAGAAGAGCCTTGATGTATATTTAATGTGCCATTAAATAATACGTATAATAACATACATTCAAAGTAATGGAATTAACTAAGCATGGGCTTTAAAAGCTGTTAGGCTACATTTAACTTGTATTAGCCTCCAAAGTATTATAAATAAACACACACAATCATACATACTAACTAGACTATAAATGTGAAATGTATGTAAAAATGTGAAACTTCTGAAAAGGAAGAAAATAACATAAATTTTTCTCGACAGAGAAGCTGCGTGGTGGTTTACAGTCTATGCAATTCAGTATAAAATGTCTTTCCGTTTTATCTGTATTGTCTGGGCACCACTCTATGTTAAATAGTCATGGTAAAGGGCTACAATATCTCTTAATATATAATTGAAATGTGCCCATTTCTTGCTGAGCTGCATTGGCACAGATTTAAATGGAGATTGACCTCCCTATGTGTATCACAAGCATTGAGCAGAAGGAAGCACTCCTAGAAGTGCTACATGGGGGGAAATGATCCCCATCCAAATCTTTACTCAGAAATTCCAGACATTGCTAACAGAAAATTGCAGTGTTTGTACTTTCTACCAAGCTGCATTAAATTCAGAATAGAATTGAATGTTTTTCAGTTGTCTTCTTTTCACGTTACATGTATCACCTTTTAAATCAATGCTGAGCCCTTTTTTAGACACCAAACACAATCTATTCATTTTTTTTTTTCTACTTTTTTTAGTGTTACTCCAGTCTACATTTAAAAATACCCACCAACTCAATAAATAGTAATAATAATAGCGCTAGAATGGACAACAGTTTTCCTTTTTTCTTTTGACAGCTGACCTTCCCTTGCATTTTGACACATTTGGACGTTAAACTGTGACAGGTTCAAGAGATCCAGAGTCCACCGCAACATCAGGGTTTTGTGATGCATTGTTGGCTACTAAATTTACATCTATTAGAAGCCTCTGCAGCTGCTCAGAAACAAGGGTGGTGATCACATAATGCACAACCAATGAAAGAAGGGAAGAGCAGGTTTGGTGCAATCTATATTTACTGATGGGTCTTCCCAGGCCAAGTCACATCCGGGCATCAGGTACACTGTAATGTGGTTACAGAGCAAACACATTCAAAATTATAACACATTTTATTAATCAAAACCCCCAAATGTTTGAAAAACCCTTGCCTCTCAAAAAAATAACTTAAAACCGGCAATAGCTGGGAGATACTAATCCATACACATGTGCATCAAGTGTAGCGCTGAAGTGCCGAATTAAATGATCGTAGTTATGTTATAAACGTAAATAACATAATAGATTTATACATACATCGATAACACATGTGATGGAAAATTATGTGAAAATAAACGGATAACTTATATAAAAGTGGTATAAGAAATAAAGTCTCTAGTGATCTCCAAGTGTCCACAATGTGCAGTGATTAATAACAGTCCATATTGAGGTGGGATGATCTTGATCCCCGTGCATGAAACCAATAGGATAGATGGAAAAAAAGAACGCCAATATAATAGTGCCACCATCAGGATGAGTGAAGGCTTACCAGAGAGTTTTGAACTCAAAAGAACTTACGTTCTAGGAGTCAAACGAGCTTGTATTGTCAGCCGACAATTAAGTTTTTAACATAACTACGATCATTTAATTAGGCACTTCAGCGCTACACTTGATGCACCTGTTGATTTGAGCAAAATTTCTGTTTGTTGTATTAGCTGCTTAACTTTTGGGGCAGTGCGGAGTAATTTTTAGGATTTTTAATTCATACACATGCTTAGTATATTATCAAATTGCAGTATAAGAGAAATTGTTTCCCATATATAATCAGAGGGATAAACTTGAGTAAAGCCCATGAAAATTCCTACCCCTACTCTCTGAGCATATAGTGGAAATATAGTATGCCCATGGATGCAACAGCAATTACCATAGATATAATTTTAAATGCACAGGTCTCAAACAGAAAACAGAAATTCGGAACCCCAAAAAGAAACTCGGAACCTAAACATTGAAGGTATGCATATGCAGAGATTGATAAAATCCCAATATTGGTGCACTGGCCCTAGCACAATGATTCTACTGATTGGCATACATGCACCAACCAAGATCCTGCAAATGTCATGAGCAAGTAGTGGACATAGCAATCCAATTATCTGTGTACACAGTGAACTTCCAATTAAATGACTGCACATAAAATATATAGATGACTCAAACCTTTATCCCGTGAATGCAGTAAGTAATCTCCTTTGTGGGAAAATGTAAGTGTCCACCTGTTCCTTAAAGCGAAGAGACAACACTGGTGAACCCATTCTGTGGAAAAAAAGACTTTCTTTACAATAAACTGCCTGTGTTGACCTTCACTCATTGCAGTCCACTTAAAATAGACAAAAATTTGTGTAAATCCTGCACCTAAATACCAGGTATCCACAGACGGCTCCATGCTCTGTGCAGATTACCTCTCAAGCTCTCATGCATTAGGTATATACTCCGCTATCAAAATGAAATTGCTCTGTATTATGCAAAGCAGTATTTGCAGCAATTAATCCATAAATTGAGGATAAGTCATTTATCTGACCCTTGGTCCCAAAGAAATCCTTTGACCGACACTTCTTGCAAAGAGCCTAACTACAGGATAATGCATATCGTACAGCTCCTAGATTGTAGGCTCCAACAAGCAGGGCCCTCTGATTGCTCTTGTATTGAATTGTATTGTAACTGTACTGTCTGCCCTCATGTTGTAAAGTGCTACGCAAACTGTTGGCGCTATATAAATCCTGTATAATAATATAGTCCACAATTTACTTCATTAGGTATGCATGTTAGTGCGGCTGAAGGAAAACCCTAGAAGTGGCCTGACCAGAACTTTCTCCCATCTTGATAACAATCTTAACTATTTGATGGCAATCACTAACATGGAGGCAGTTAAACCAATGTATATATAAATAGGGTGATCACACCAGGAGATAACACCATCTACTATCTACACAATTATCAATCTCTACCAAAACCTATGTCTTCATAGAAACAGTCCCAATTTTATTTCCCTTTTCAGGCCTTTTAGGACTCAACATTCCACAGGTGTAAATCCAGAAACATTACTTTTATAATGAAATTCTATCAAATTCTCACCTTTGGGGACTGATCTAAAGGGTATAAATACCCTTCAGATTCTTGAGCGAGCCATTATGATGCTTTGCAAAATGGTCACTCAAAGGAATATGTTCAGCCATGTGCGACTGGTGGATTTGCACTGAGAAAAAGAAGCAGTAAAGTACAATCACTTTGCTTTTCTGCTGCCCTCACTGCTCATTTCAGGAGAAATTGCTCCTTGAAGTCCACTGCGAAACTGATACTTCGTCTGGTGCAGCTCTCACTGGTTTCTTTTGCTAAACTTTGCGTCTTTACAGGATACAGTAACGACTAATAAAGCTGTTTGCTTTTACATGTGCTGTATATCTATAGACCCCTTATTTCATTACAAAATTCCATAAAAACCATATTCCATACCATTCTTCTTTCTTTCTTTTTTTTTTTCTTTCATAATTTTACTAAGATCCACAAAGCCAGCACTCCTTCTACTAGTAAAAACCTTTAGTTGCACATATCCACTAAAAGAAAGCTGTCTCCTGCTAACAAGTTTCATCTAATCTTGGCCTTAGTTGTAACTAAAGGTTCATCTACTCCCATAAATACTCTCCCAATTTAATAGAAGAGCATCTGGAAGAGGCGGGCCAGATTACCAATGCCGAGAGCCAGAAATAAATATTATTGATCACACATAGACCAAGTTAAAACCCTAATGCACAATATGCTGTACACTAAAGTTTTTCTCTGATTGCCCTCCGGAAGATTTTATCCCCTTCATGAACAGGCCATTCTTTGCTATTGCACTGCGCTACTTTCACTGACATTTGCCTGGTCATCCACACTGTACCAAAATTAAATTCATATATTTTTTCACACAAATGGCTTTCTTTTGGTGGTATTTGATCACCAGTTTTTTATTATACATAAAGGAAAAAAAGACAGAAATATTTGAAAAAAAAACTAATATTTTTTGTTTACTTTCTGCTATGAAACATATCCAATAAAAAATATAAAAAATTTATTTTCTTAATGAATTTAGGCTAAAATGTATTCAGCTACATGTCTTTGGTTAAAAAAAAAAAAAAAACAGTGTATATTATTTGGTTTGCGTGAATGGTTTACAAACTATGGGATATATACTGGGGTCTTTATGTATTTATTTTCTTATACTAGTAATGATGGTGATCAGCAACTTATAGTGGGACATTGATAATATGGCGGGCAATCTGACACTAGCTGACGCTGGCTTGGGGGGGTACACTAACTGACTCTGATATCAGTAGTGACAATAATGCATTGATCACTGCTAATACTACACACAGTCACAGTACTAATGACTCTGACCAGGAAGGGGTTAAAATCTAGAGGGAATCAAGGGGTTATTTGTGTGCCTAACTATGTGTAATGTGTCTAATACAGTATGTGCTGATTTTACTCTGCTTTGCAGAGAATGAAAAAAGCAAGATCGCATGCCAGTGTACAAAGCTCTGTGTTGTTTACAGGAGCTCTCTTCCATGAATGATGGAGCTAATCAGCAGGTCCCAGTGATCACTCATTAGCCGGGAGCCAGTAATCGGCTTGTGCTGTAACAAATCACTGTACAGCTGGGGCGGCGGGCACGCACCTTACCCGGAAGCACTGATCATGTACCAGATACATGATCCAGCGCACAGTGGCTGCCTTTCAACAGTAAATGAAAGAAGATCACATAATCTATAGGTTGCTTTACTTTCTCATAAAGGCTTTTGTTCAGGGTATAGCTTACATCTCCCCTTCTGCCGATCCCCTCTTTCCCCCTGAGACCTCAACCTGGTTATCTAGGCTCTGTAGAAACTGCCTTTTAAATCTATCCAGGATATTCTGTTGTAAGACTTTTAACACAAGATGGCCATTCTGATTGCTATTATGCTATATTATTAGGCCTAAGTCCTCCTTTCTCTCCAAGGTGGTCTCAGACCTTCCACCAAAGGATAAGTTCACCTTTTAACAAAAAATAATAAATGCACATTTTTTTTTGCAGGTAAAAAAACGTGCATTTATTATTTTTTGTTTCTGGAGCCTCTAAAGCAGGGGTAGGCAACCTTGGCCCTCCAGCTGTGGTGAAACTACAAATCCCATCATGCATCTGCCTCTAGAAGTCATGCATGTGATTGTTAGGGTCTTGCAATGTCTCATGGGACTTGTAGTTTCAAAACAGCTGGAGAGCCGAGGTTGCCTACCCCTGCTCTAAAGCATTGCACTAGCTATCAGCAGTTCGCTGATGCCATGCAGGTTTCCTGCAGATCTGTCAGTGTATCTGTGTGCCTGTACACCCTGTTTTCACGCAGATATAATCTGTCAGGAAGAGAGAATGAGCTGCCACAGCGCTCCACAACACCTTGGTAGTTCATTGAAAACTAAAGGGCCAACAGCCTCAAAGGCTGCCGGACCTTGTAGTTGTCCATTTGCAGAACACTGCGAATGAGTGACCCGGGCAGAGCGACAATTTTTTTTAAATTGTGGCAGCTGTGGGAGTTTGCCCCTCTACTACTGCTTCCTTTTGAAATTATATTTCCTCTTTTTACTGAGTGATGGCTCACACAAGGGTCTCCCTGCTTATCTCTCCACCATTGCAAGGTGGATTAGATAGCCAAGGCCTTTTGTCTGAAAGATATGGTGCACATTCCACTACACCTGCCAGTGCTTCATGGGCCTTCCAGCAACAGGCATCTGTTTTGCATCTGGGTTTCTGTTCACACATTTGTTAAGTTTTACCAGATGGATGTTCAAGCCTCTTCTAAGGTCAGTCTCAGGCGTAAGGTGCTGCAAGGCTACTCTCTGGGCTTTTGAACCTTTTTTTAATTATTGGGTTGTTATATGGGCCTGATGGTGGTGTTTGCTATTTTGCCCATCCCACTTGTGAACTGCTTTTGGGTGTACCATTTGTAAAGACTGAGAAGTCTGTGCCCCGTACTATACGAGCAGGAAAATAAGATTTTTGGCTCCCCAGTAAAATTAATTTCCCTGAGTACAAGTACAGGAAACAGGACCCCGCTGTCTGTTTTTATAATGTCCCTATTGCTTGTCACAAAACTGAGGTTAACTGGGAGTGGGATGGGTTATATGGGGGATGTCTAGAGTTGCCACCTCATCCCTTTAAACCCAAACACATATTGATTACACAGGTTCTGTGGCTGATTAAGGTGGTAATTAAACTCACTTGGTGCCTTATGTGCAATAAAATAAGCCTCAGAACATGTGTAATTCATATGTGTTTGGGTTTAAATGGATGAGGTGGCAACCCTAGGGATGTCCTAGCAGCTTTTTTGCCAGTGTCCAGTTACCTGATGGTAGCTGCATAGAACTCATTTGTAAAAACTAAGAAGCCTGTGTGCCATACTATACTCCAGGAAACTGATTTTCCTAGTAAGTCAAAAATCCTATTTTACGGTAGTAGATGTATCAGACACCTTTGGTTACGACTAAGGCCAGTTAGCAGGGGACGCCATTCTTTTACCTAATATGTGCAAATACAGGTGAGTACTGGCATTATTGATTTTTCTGTGTTTTGTGCACTTTGTGGGGAGCACCACCTGCTGCTGTGGGGGCAATTACTGCTGCCAAGTAAGCTAATCATGTGATGTTTCCCATCTTACTAGGAGACTCAAACTTTACTAGTTTATTTCTTGCCTAGAACTTGGAAAATCAAAGTGACCTGTCCATATCTGCAGAATAGTTTAATGTCTTTACGTCCTGCTGTTCAACTTGTAAAAGCCTGCTGAATGCACTTTTCAGGAGTAAGATGTCTTGTGGTTTTCAACCTGGCACTAGAAAGGTGTACCTAATAAAGTGGCCGGTTAGTGTGTGTGTGAGATATATATAGTATATTATTTTTTTTTTTTTTTCTTCTTCTTCTTACATGTTAGCAGTTTAAATAACAAGTATGTGATCATCTGTTTCTGTTACGGAAAAATTATCCTGTACTGTTGTTTTGTAGGTTATATGTGTCCTTGTTAGACATAGAAGAGCCTTGATGTATATTTAATGTGCCATTAAATAATACGTATAATAACATACATTCAAAGTAATGGAATTAACTAAGCATGGGCTTTAAAAGCTGTTAGGCTACATTTAACTTGTATTAGCCTCCAAAGTATTATAAATAAACACACACAATCATACATACTAACTAGACTATAAATGTGAAATGTATGTAAAAATGTGAAACTTCTGAAAAGGAAGAAAATAACATAAATTTTTCTCGACAGAGAAGCTGCGTGGTGGTTTACAGTCTATGCAATTCAGTATAAAATGTCTTTCCGTTTTATCTGTATTGTCTGGGCACCACTCTATGTTAAATAGTCATGGTAAAGGGCTACAATATCTCTTAATATATAATTGAAATGTGCCCATTTCTTGCTGAGCTGCATTGGCACAGATTTAAATGGAGATTGACCTCCCTATGTGTATCACAAGCATTGAGCAGAAGGAAGCACTCCTAGAAGTGCTACATGGGGGGAAATGATCCCCATCCAAATCTTTACTCAGAAATTCCAGACATTGCTAACAGAAAATTGCAGTGTTTGTACTTTCTACCAAGCTGCATTAAATTCAGAATAGAATTGAATGTTTTTCAGTTGTCTTCTTTTCACGTTACATGTATCACCTTTTAAATCAATGCTGAGCCCTTTTTTAGACACCAAACACAATCTATTCATTTTTTTTTTTCTACTTTTTTTAGTGTTACTCCAGTCTACATTTAAAAATACCCACCAACTCAATAAATAGTAATAATAATAGCGCTAGAATGGACAACAGTTTTCCTTTTTTCTTTTGACAGCTGACCTTCCCTTGCATTTTGACACATTTGGACGTTAAACTGTGACAGGTTCAAGAGATCCAGAGTCCACCGCAACATCAGGGTTTTGTGATGCATTGTTGGCTACTAAATTTACATCTATTAGAAGCCTCTGCAGCTGCTCAGAAACAAGGGTGGTGATCACATAATGCACAACCAATGAAAGAAGGGAAGAGCAGGTTTGGTGCAATCTATATTTACTGATGGGTCTTCCCAGGCCAAGTCACATCCGGGCATCAGGTACACTGTAATGTGGTTACAGAGCAAACACATTCAAAATTATAACACATTTTATTAATCAAAACCCCCAAATGTTTGAAAAACCCTTGCCTCTCAAAAAAATAACTTAAAACCGGCAATAGCTGGGAGATACTAATCCATACACATGTGCATCAAGTGTAGCGCTGAAGTGCCGAATTAAATGATCGTAGTTATGTTATAAACGTAAATAACATAATAGATTTATACATACATCGATAACACATGTGATGGAAAATTATGTGAAAATAAACGGATAACTTATATAAAAGTGGTATAAGAAATAAAGTCTCTAGTGATCTCCAAGTGTCCACAATGTGCAGTGATTAATAACAGTCCATATTGAGGTGGGATGATCTTGATCCCCGTGCATGAAACCAATAGGATAGATGGAAAAAAAGAACGCCAATATAATAGTGCCACCATCAGGATGAGTGAAGGCTTACCAGAGAGTTTTGAACTCAAAAGAACTTACGTTCTAGGAGTCAAACGAGCTTGTATTGTCAGCCGACAATTAAGTTTTTAACATAACTACGATCATTTAATTAGGCACTTCAGCGCTACACTTGATGCACCTGTTGATTTGAGCAAAATTTCTGTTTGTTGTATTAGCTGCTTAACTTTTGGGGCAGTGCGGAGTAATTTTTAGGATTTTTAATTCATACACATGCTTAGTATATTATCAAATTGCAGTATAAGAGAAATTGTTTCCCATATATAATCAGAGGGATAAACTTGAGTAAAGCCCATGAAAATTCCTACCCCTACTCTCTGAGCATATAGTGGAAATATAGTATGCCCATGGATGCAACAGCAATTACCATAGATATAATTTTAAATGCACAGGTCTCAAACAGAAAACAGAAATTCGGAACCCCAAAAAGAAACTCGGAACCTAAACATTGAAGGTATGCATATGCAGAGATTGATAAAATCCCAATATTGGTGCACTGGCCCTAGCACAATGATTCTACTGATTGGCATACATGCACCAACCAAGATCCTGCAAATGTCATGAGCAAGTAGTGGACATAGCAATCCAATTATCTGTGTACACAGTGAACTTCCAATTAAATGACTGCACATAAAATATATAGATGACTCAAACCTTTATCCCGTGAATGCAGTAAGTAATCTCCTTTGTGGGAAAATGTAAGTGTCCACCTGTTCCTTAAAGCGAAGAGACAACACTGGTGAACCCATTCTGTGGAAAAAAAGACTTTCTTTACAATAAACTGCCTGTGTTGACCTTCACTCATTGCAGTCCACTTAAAATAGACAAAAATTTGTGTAAATCCTGCACCTAAATACCAGGTATCCACAGACGGCTCCATGCTCTGTGCAGATTACCTCTCAAGCTCTCATGCATTAGGTATATACTCCGCTATCAAAATGAAATTGCTCTGTATTATGCAAAGCAGTATTTGCAGCAATTAATCCATAAATTGAGGATAAGTCATTTATCTGACCCTTGGTCCCAAAGAAATCCTTTGACCGACACTTCTTGCAAAGAGCCTAACTACAGGATAATGCATATCGTACAGCTCCTAGATTGTAGGCTCCAACAAGCAGGGCCCTCTGATTGCTCTTGTATTGAATTGTATTGTAACTGTACTGTCTGCCCTCATGTTGTAAAGTGCTACGCAAACTGTTGGCGCTATATAAATCCTGTATAATAATATAGTCCACAATTTACTTCATTAGGTATGCATGTTAGTGCGGCTGAAGGAAAACCCTAGAAGTGGCCTGACCAGAACTTTCTCCCATCTTGATAACAATCTTAACTATTTGATGGCAATCACTAACATGGAGGCAGTTAAACCAATGTATATATAAATAGGGTGATCACACCAGGAGATAACACCATCTACTATCTACACAATTATCAATCTCTACCAAAACCTATGTCTTCATAGAAACAGTCCCAATTTTATTTCCCTTTTCAGGCCTTTTAGGACTCAACATTCCACAGGTGTAAATCCAGAAACATTACTTTTATAATGAAATTCTATCAAATTCTCACCTTTGGGGACTGATCTAAAGGGTATAAATACCCTTCAGATTCTTGAGCGAGCCATTATGATGCTTTGCAAAATGGTCACTCAAAGGAATATGTTCAGCCATGTGCGACTGGTGGATTTGCACTGAGAAAAAGAAGCAGTAAAGTACAATCACTTTGCTTTTCTGCTGCCCTCACTGCTCATTTCAGGAGAAATTGCTCCTTGAAGTCCACTGCGAAACTGATACTTCGTCTGGTGCAGCTCTCACTGGTTTCTTTTGCTAAACTTTGCGTCTTTACAGGATACAGTAACGACTAATAAAGCTGTTTGCTTTTACATGTGCTGTATATCTATAGACCCCTTATTTCATTACAAAATTCCATAAAAACCATATTCCATACCATTCTTCTTTCTTTCTTTTTTTTTTTCTTTCATAATTTTACTAAGATCCACAAAGCCAGCACTCCTTCTACTAGTAAAAACCTTTAGTTGCACATATCCACTAAAAGAAAGCTGTCTCCTGCTAACAAGTTTCATCTAATCTTGGCCTTAGTTGTAACTAAAGGTTCATCTACTCCCATAAATACTCTCCCAATTTAATAGAAGAGCATCTGGAAGAGGCGGGCCAGATTACCAATGCCGAGAGCCAGAAATAAATATTATTGATCACACATAGACCAAGTTAAAACCCTAATGCACAATATGCTGTACACTAAAGTTTTTCTCTGATTGCCCTCCGGAAGATTTTATCCCCTTCATGAACAGGCCATTCTTTGCTATTGCACTGCGCTACTTTCACTGACATTTGCCTGGTCATCCACACTGTACCAAAATTAAATTCATATATTTTTTCACACAAATGGCTTTCTTTTGGTGGTATTTGATCACCAGTTTTTTATTATACATAAAGGAAAAAAAGACAGAAATATTTGAAAAAAAAACTAATATTTTTTGTTTACTTTCTGCTATGAAACATATCCAATAAAAAATATAAAAAATTTATTTTCTTAATGAATTTAGGCTAAAATGTATTCAGCTACATGTCTTTGGTTAAAAAAAAAAAAAAAACAGTGTATATTATTTGGTTTGCGTGAATGGTTTACAAACTATGGGATATATACTGGGGTCTTTATGTATTTATTTTCTTATACTAGTAATGATGGTGATCAGCAACTTATAGTGGGACATTGATAATATGGCGGGCAATCTGACACTAGCTGACGCTGGCTTGGGGGGGTACACTAACTGACTCTGATATCAGTAGTGACAATAATGCATTGATCACTGCTAATACTACACACAGTCACAGTACTAATGACTCTGACCAGGAAGGGGTTAAAATCTAGAGGGAATCAAGGGGTTATTTGTGTGCCTAACTATGTGTAATGTGTCTAATACAGTATGTGCTGATTTTACTCTGCTTTGCAGAGAATGAAAAAAGCAAGATCGCATGCCAGTGTACAAAGCTCTGTGTTGTTTACAGGAGCTCTCTTCCATGAATGATGGAGCTAATCAGCAGGTCCCAGTGATCACTCATTAGCCGGGAGCCAGTAATCGGCTTGTGCTGTAACAAATCACTGTACAGCTGGGGCGGCGGGCACGCACCTTACCCGGAAGCACTGATCATGTACCAGATACATGATCCAGCGCACAGTGGCTGCCTTTCAACAGTAAATGAAAGAAGATCACATAATCTATAGGTTGCTTTACTTTCTCATAAAGGCTTTTGTTCAGGGTATAGCTTACATCTCCCCTTCTGCCGATCCCCTCTTTCCCCCTGAGACCTCAACCTGGTTATCTAGGCTCTGTAGAAACTGCCTTTTAAATCTATCCAGGATATTCTGTTGTAAGACTTTTAACACAAGATGGCCATTCTGATTGCTATTATGCTATATTATTAGGCCTAAGTCCTCCTTTCTCTCCAAGGTGGTCTCAGACCTTCCACCAAAGGATAAGTTCACCTTTTAACAAAAAATAATAAATGCACATTTTTTTTTGCAGGTAAAAAAACGTGCATTTATTATTTTTTGTTTCTGGAGCCTCTAAAGCAGGGGTAGGCAACCTTGGCCCTCCAGCTGTGGTGAAACTACAAATCCCATCATGCATCTGCCTCTAGAAGTCATGCATGTGATTGTTAGGGTCTTGCAATGTCTCATGGGACTTGTAGTTTCAAAACAGCTGGAGAGCCGAGGTTGCCTACCCCTGCTCTAAAGCATTGCACTAGCTATCAGCAGTTCGCTGATGCCATGCAGGTTTCCTGCAGATCTGTCAGTGTATCTGTGTGCCTGTACACCCTGTTTTCACGCAGATATAATCTGTCAGGAAGAGAGAATGAGCTGCCACAGCGCTCCACAACACCTTGGTAGTTCATTGAAAACTAAAGGGCCAACAGCCTCAAAGGCTGCCGGACCTTGTAGTTGTCCATTTGCAGAACACTGCGAATGAGTGACCCGGGCAGAGCGACAATTTTTTTTAAATTGTGGCAGCTGTGGGAGTTTGCCCCTCTACTACTGCTTCCTTTTGAAATTATATTTCCTCTTTTTACTGAGTGATGGCTCACACAAGGGTCTCCCTGCTTATCTCTCCACCATTGCAAGGTGGATTAGATAGCCAAGGCCTTTTGTCTGAAAGATATGGTGCACATTCCACTACACCTGCCAGTGCTTCATGGGCCTTCCAGCAACAGGCATCTGTTTTGCATCTGGGTTTCTGTTCACACATTTGTTAAGTTTTACCAGATGGATGTTCAAGCCTCTTCTAAGGTCAGTCTCAGGCGTAAGGTGCTGCAAGGCTACTCTCTGGGCTTTTGAACCTTTTTTTAATTATTGGGTTGTTATATGGGCCTGATGGTGGTGTTTGCTATTTTGCCCATCCCACTTGTGAACTGCTTTTGGGTGTACCATTTGTAAAGACTGAGAAGTCTGTGCCCCGTACTATACGAGCAGGAAAATAAGATTTTTGGCTCCCCAGTAAAATTAATTTCCCTGAGTACAAGTACAGGAAACAGGACCCCGCTGTCTGTTTTTATAATGTCCCTATTGCTTGTCACAAAACTGAGGTTAACTGGGAGTGGGATGGGTTATATGGGGGATGTCTAGAGTTGCCACCTCATCCCTTTAAACCCAAACACATATTGATTACACAGGTTCTGTGGCTGATTAAGGTGGTAATTAAACTCACTTGGTGCCTTATGTGCAATAAAATAAGCCTCAGAACATGTGTAATTCATATGTGTTTGGGTTTAAATGGATGAGGTGGCAACCCTAGGGATGTCCTAGCAGCTTTTTTGCCAGTGTCCAGTTACCTGATGGTAGCTGCATAGAACTCATTTGTAAAAACTAAGAAGCCTGTGTGCCATACTATACTCCAGGAAACTGATTTTCCTAGTAAGTCAAAAATCCTATTTTACGGTAGTAGATGTATCAGACACCTTTGGTTACGACTAAGGCCAGTTAGCAGGGGACGCCATTCTTTTACCTAATATGTGCAAATACAGGTGAGTACTGGCATTATTGATTTTTCTGTGTTTTGTGCACTTTGTGGGGAGCACCACCTGCTGCTGTGGGGGCAATTACTGCTGCCAAGTAAGCTAATCATGTGATGTTTCCCATCTTACTAGGAGACTCAAACTTTACTAGTTTATTTCTTGCCTAGAACTTGGAAAATCAAAGTGACCTGTCCATATCTGCAGAATAGTTTAATGTCTTTACGTCCTGCTGTTCAACTTGTAAAAGCCTGCTGAATGCACTTTTCAGGAGTAAGATGTCTTGTGGTTTTCATTCTGTTTATAGTACTAACCTGTCCCTCAGAATCCCCCCAGTCCTCAGTAAGAGATGTGACATGGCTGTCATGTTGGAATCAAGCAATGCTACACTGACGTTGCTCAGCATGTAGCTAGTAACCTGAGCTTTAGTTGCTGTGCCGCCTTGTCGTACAGCCCTTCAAATGAGATGTTATTTTGTCACAAAGAGGTGCAAAGTAGCGGGAAGTGTTCATTAGTGTCACGGGCCTGGTGTCCGCAATGAGAGCAGCTTTGTCCAGGAAAACACTGTGTCCTCATTATTAAGTTCCACTCTGCAGGATCTCATAGGACGAAACTGTTTCCTTAATGTGCTTTTGTAATAATGAGGTCGAAGATCACAACCATCCTTTCATCATAGTCATTTCCAGCTTTTGCTTCTGCTGTATGCCTGCTGCTGCATCACATTGCTTGCATGGGCATAAGATCAAAGTGAATGGGTGCAGGACAGAGGAAAGACTGCTCTATGAATTCACTAATGGGAGCTTTCATCTTATTGAGAAGCATCAATGCCACTTTACCATCTATCCTCAAGCACAGTGTTACAGGCTGTGTAACAGCATTTCTCTTTTATTGTTTTTATTCCTCTACCCATTTGTGGCTGGCTCTACAAAATTATTAAACTTGTCAACTTAAAATGTATTTTTTTTTATAACATTGTTTTTTAACAATTTAACTATTTAAACTTAACTTACATACAGTATATGCATCCTGGTGCCAAAAAAGTGAATAATTGCTAAAATATTTCCAAATGTGTGCAGACACCCTCTAGAATGGCACTCCTAATGTATATAATTATGTCTTTGATAAATATGTGTGAACCATTCAAACCGAGAAGGTATTATGTATTTTAATTACTGTGCTGATGGCTTAAAAACACTTGGATTAGATTTCAACAATGGGTAGAAATGGTATGAAGACCATTTTGTATTTTTTTCTCTACGGACTGCCCCACCCCTGCATTATCCTTGTTTCCTCTGTCTGTCCACTCCATAGGAATTTGGGAAAAATACAAAGGTGGATTGTCTGCAAAGAAGGATGCAGTGATGGACAGTTAATCAACAACTTGTTGGGAGTTTTCTACTTTCTTTGATGGAGCATGTAGGGTGCAAGAATACTGCTTCTGAGCTGCAACCAATACTACACATTTTTTTTCAGTATGAACAAAGCCACTTTGAAGAGCAATGAGATTTAAAGCATGTGTAGCATGTGGTAGACTCACCTTCCAGAGTATAACATTAATTCTTTCTTATTGTTTGGGTTCTGTATGGATGTTTAAAAATCTAAGACATTTAACCATGATTAATTGTTTTTCCGTTTCATCTATCAGGTCATGGCTGATGTGGAAGGGCAGCAGAAAAATCTGGTACATGCCATTGAATCCCTGTCAGGCAGCGGCCCGCTATCTGCCTTGGATCAGGACTTACTCCTCCTGAAAGCTACCTCAGCTGCCACACTTGGCTGCCTTGGCGAGTGTCTACATTTACTACAGCAGAGTGTATATCAAGCTGGGCAGAACAGCAAAACTGTGATGACAGGTGGGATTATAGAAAATTAGAGTCTTCTTATGTGGTTTACAAAGTTTAAGGAAATTAATGAATTGCTGGAATAGAAGAGATGAGTGGCTTACACTTCAGATCACAACTGTTAAATCTTAAAGAGATTGTACCATCAGAAGGTTTCTTATCTTAATGCATTCTATGCATTAAGATAAAAAGCCTTCTGTGTGCAGCAGCCTTCCTTAGCCCCCCTAACACTTACCTGAGGTCCCTCTCTGTCCAGAGATGTCCATGAGTGTCTCAGCCATCTGAGATTCCCCCTCCTGATTGGCTGTGACACAGCAGCGGCACCATTGGTTCCTGCTGCTGTCAATCAAATTCAGCTAGCCAATCAGGGAGAAAGGGGACGGGTCAGGATGATAGGAGGCACCGGTGTCCTCCCTTGGAATGAACCTCATTTTTGTCGTTTCTCTAGAACTGATTGTGAGTTTGTCGCTTTACATACTTTCCTGTGTACCTCCGCCCTCTGCCTGGTCTCCCTGGTCTTCACTGAGGCATTACCAACATTGTGAGCACCATCCTTTCTTGGATCCTTGGATGGACATCACTGATTGTTTTTTACATACTCTGTGGCTGTTGTTTGTGTTTTTACAACCTTTGTCAACATAATTAATCTGCTTTATTAATGTGCACACCCCTGATGAAAGAAGGATTTTCTGAAACCCGTCGGGTGTTGTCCGTGGGCATCTGCCATGGTGATCTCATCACGGTAGTCCAAGGACTATATAGAATTGTTTTCTCTGCTGCTCTTCATTATTGTGTTGACTTATATTCCTATCAGCCAGTACAGCTGTTCTTTTTTTAATCAATTGTTTAATTAAAAAAAATTGTATATATTTATATATATTTTTTGCTTTTGGATTCTCTATTTTTCTACTATATAAACTAGTTGGACCATTAAAGTCTTTTTAGGGGGAATTTTTTCCTACTTTCTTTGCTATTTGGGATGTGGGCCCACTTTGTTGATCAACCATACCTCAATTTTTCCTAGCTAGACAATCAGGGAGAGAGGGGGCAGGCCCGGGTCAGGGCTCCATGTCTGAATAGACACAGGGAGCTGTGACTCGGCTTGGTTGGTGCCCCCATAGCAAGCTGTATGCTGTGGGGGCACTCGACAGGAGGGAGGGGCCAGGATCACAGAAGAGGACGATCCAGGCTGCTCTGTGCATAACCACTGTAACAGAGCAGGTAAGTATAACATGTTTGTTATTTTTATAGGAAAAAAACAAGACTTTACAATCACTTTAACTTTTATTTAAACCTATAAAAAATAAAATTACTTAACACACAACCTCATACTTTCACTCATGTCATATCTTTCCGTCTTTATTTTTTAGACAAACTATAGTGATGGATAAAAGTTTAGCAGGGTTCTCTGCCTCCTCACGAGAGAAGTCAGGGATGGGAAGGGAGAGAAGTTTTAGGAGAATCCCATAATTGTCCCTTTCCACTGGCCCTCACTATGCTCACGAGCCTTGAATGAGCTTAGCAACAATCTTTTTAAAGCGCTAGTGCTAAAAAAAAAAAAAATCTGGGCTCCCTTCAAGGTAATGGCATTATGTGCCAATATGCATCATACTGGCACATTATGAAAGCTTTACCGGTAAAATGAATCCCTCCACTGGCCCTCTGTCACCGCTGACAGGGCTTCAGTCGGCAATGATGTAATTCCTGTGCATGTGTACGGGAGCCACAATCATGGCATAGCTGGAGCATGTTATATGTTACACCCTAAATGTTAGTGTAACATGTAACATGCTCCCAGAGGTGAACTTTTCCTACAATGATCCCTTATAAGACCAAAATCTACCCCATAAATTTAACCTGTTTTCAGTGGGATTATGTTGCCGTATTGAGCGCAGCTGGGATGGGTGTAAATTCCTTCCTAAGGAGTAACATGTTAACATAAGTTGAATCATATGTATTGTATTGAAATAAAATGCAGCTCTTCCTTAAAATGAGTAAACATCTTCTTCACAATAGTCAATTAAGAATCCATTTAATCCAGGAACAGAGAAGGCAACCCAAGTGTATATAAAACATCACAGGATAGGGGCAAAAAGAAAAGGAGGACCTCTATCTTCACCATGGCACATAGAGCCTCTTACCCTAAATCGTGGACCACCTGAAGTATAAGTGGTCAAACAGTGCTCAAATTACCATTGAACTCCATCAGATTTCAGATAACTTCTATGTGGACTGTGGCTTGTAGGGAGTCTTCACTCACAGATAATCGCCCTGAACTCGCTGCAGATCAGTTGAAGAAAGCCATGCTCATGGAATACCTGCTAAAAAAATTTGTATCTACAACTCATGATACATTAGTGTGATGGTCAGGGAGAAGAATGCTCCTTACACTTGTGGATATTAGCAGAATTGCCCCCTAAAATTATCAGTGGTGTCAGTGAGAACTTATCTGAAAGGCAGAAATTGTTCATTGCTCTAGGAACCCCTAGCAACCTCTGAAGGAACCGTGGTTGAGAAACCCCGATCTCAACCATAAAATGTAAACCATAAAAAAAAACATTTGCTCATAAGCAATTAACAAATCAATCAAGAAATATTTAGGAATGTGTGCTTGGCTTATCAAAATACTGTTATGTGAATAATGTTGATAATAAATCAGTGTTGGTTTGTAGATTGTGCGTTAAAGTTGAGAACAGAATAGATAATTTAGTAATGAGAGTGTTTCTATTGTGCTAAAACAGAATCCTAGAAAATGGGGAGTTCTGTGAACTTCAAGTAGCTTTATCACAACCTTAAAGATTTCGCACACTAGTGACTTAGTGACTGGCAGGTTGAACCACACCAGAACATAGTTACCTGCTCCACCTTGATGTGTGTCAGATATGAATAGTCTACATGTAGCATTGCTCTGCAAGATTGTTAAAGTGTTACTAAGCCCAGGAGCCTGCATTCACTATATCTGGTCTCACACAGTACACAGAACATGGAAATGCAATAGTTTTAGTAAATATGAACCGCTAAATACCTTTTATCATCAGCAGTATACAACAATCTTGTAACTTCTTAAAGGGGCTGGTTAAAGCCTGTAGCAGGAGTTTTCATAATGCAATGGCTGTCCTATTAGAATGCAGGACCCCTGACCCTTTGTGTGGGCAGTGCTGATTGGCCCTGTGCTGATCATATGCACCCTCCCAAAAATAAAGAACTCTAGCAATACACACCAAACTGAGCAGGTGCAGCCTAAAGCAGGCCGTACATGGTCGAATTTCAAAGAAATTTTCTTTTCAAAATCAGAAAGTTCGTTTTTTGTGATCCGATGATGCCACCATTGATTTTCGTAATTCGGCCGACCAAGCCTTCAATTTCATCTCATGTTGCTACAGAAAAGAATTTTCATGGCTGGGAATTTTCTTTTCTCTCCGTAAATTTTCTTTTCTTTTTACATTTCTTGCACGATTCTCCCATCATTGATTAGAAAATCGTTTGTTTTTCTAAAAATTTCCAACATGTCCATGTTTTTAACTTAAAGTGTACGTAAACCCCCCTATCGCTTTTAGCCAAGGAAGCTGCCATCTTTGTTTAATCTACAACTGCCATGATGCTGCACATGTGATCAGTTATGACACCAACCATTGGATGGTTTGACAGTTTGGTTGAGAGCACAACCAATGGGAGTGTTACATTTCTGGTATGTGCCAGAAATTAAACTGTTTTATGGATGGGTTTACTTCCGCTTTAAACGATAAAACAAACCCCAAACTTTTTGCTTTAACCACTTGCCGACCGCTGCACGCCGATATACGTCGGCACAATGGCAGGGCAAATGTACGTCCCCTTTAAGAGGCGGGGGATAGCAGACGCGCGCTGCGTACAGCGTGACTGTGCCCGCGCGACCGGCGGACTTGATGTCCGCTGGTCTCATGGCGATCGTGTCACGGAGCCACAGAACGGGGAAGTGCCTATGTAAACAAGGCATTTCCTCATTCTGCCTTGTGCCATGACAGAGATCACTGCTCCCTGTCATCAAGAGCAGTGATCGCTGTCATGTGTGTTAAAGCCCATCCCCCCCACAGTTAGAATCACTCCTTAGGACACACTTAACCCCTTCGTCGCCCCCTAAGGGTTAACCCCTTCCCTGCCAGTGTCATTTACACAGTAATCAGAGCATTTTTATATCACTGATTACTGTATAAACGACAATGGTCCAAAATATAAAAGTGTCCGATGTGTCCACCATAATGTCGCAGTCCCGATAAAAATCGCAGATCGCCGCCATTACTGATAAAAAAAATAATAATAATAAAAATGCCATAAAACTATCCCCTATTTTGTAGATGCTATAACTTTTGTGCAAACCAATCAATATACGCTTATTGCAATTTTTTTTGTTTACCAAAAATATGTAAAAGAATACATATCGGCCTAAACTGAGGAAAACATTTTTTATATATTTTTGGGGGATATTTATTATAGCAAAAAGCAAAAAATATTGCGTTTTTTTTTCAAAATCATCGCTCTTTTTTTTTTGTTTATAGCGTAAAAAATAAAAACCGTAGTGGTGATCAAATACCACCTAAAGAGAATTCTATTTGTGGGAAAAATAGGACGTCAATTTTGTTTGGGTGCAACGTCGCACGACCGCGCAATTGTCAGTTAAAGCGACGCAGTGCCGTATCGCAAAAAGTGCTCTGGTCAGGAATGGCGTAAAATCTTCCCGGGCTGAAGCGGTTAATAGAACAGCGAAGGGTTAGGACTTCTCTAGTTTTTTGTTTGCTGGAGAGGTTTCCTCCCACTTCCTGTGTGGCCACCTGGACAGGAAGTGAAGGAAACAGAGAGCAATAATCAAATGACATAAACACGATGATAATCCTAAAATATCTCAACTCAAATATTGTTTTGGCTGAAATTTAAGGCTAAACTTTTTTTATATATATATATATATATATATATATATATATATATATATATATATATATATATATATATATATATATATATATATATAATGTATAAAAAAAAAGTTTAGCCTTAAATTTCAGCCAAAACAATATTTGAGTTGAGATATTTTAGGATTATCATCGTGTTTATGTCATTTGATTATTGCTCTCTGTTTCCTTCACTTCCTGTCCAGGTGGCCACACAGGAAGTGGGAGGAAACCTCTCCAGCAAACAAAAAACTAGAGAAGTCCTAACCCTTCGCTGTTCTATTAACCGCTTCAGCCCGGCAAGATTTTACGCCATTCCTGACCAGAGCACTTTTTGCGATTTTTTTTATATATATATTTTATATATATATATTAGGCTGAACACACTGGGATATGCAGCTTCTGAAAACAAAAACTTAAAAATAACATATTTATACAGCTAATTACTTCTAAAACATGCCGTTTTTCCATTCAGTTGTTTTCTTTTTTTTGTGAACTAAGTCTTTGAATGGTTACAGTAGCTACCCTGTGAAAAGCACTGTGACAACAGCAATATCAGATCCCAGCCATTTTCATCAATATCTGACAAACACCAGGTCAGATCTCACTGTGCTGCCACCAATATGTGAAGATGACGCTCTCAGCCTCACCCTGTACAAAGATTTTGAAGCTTGTGGGACCATAATCTAGGTACCAGCAGACTGACACTAGGTTTGGTTAACTACGTATTTAATCTGTTAGACACAAAACATCTGCCACTATGTGTTTTATCAGAAACACAAACTGTTCACAATATCGGTGGTGACAATTATGACTTTTTTTTAGATATGTCTGTAATACACACTGTCACAACATACAGGAATATTTCAAAGATTTACAATATAGTAGTGCTCTTCAAAGAGACAGGGATTTTTCAAGTTCTTGTTTAGTGCATTAGAGATAATTTTAACAGTTTTACAATTTTTACAGAGTGCTGGCTCATAAAAAAATTACTCTTGGCTGATGTTTGATGGTAAAAGCCAGTTCCAGACTGCTGATGCAGCTACTCTCTTTGGGTGCTGGAAATAACAAAAGTGTAGTGCAATTATAAATTTGTTAATTAGTAAATGGACAGTCTGATATCATCAAACAATTCATAAAATATGTGCACAAAAATATAAATAAATTAAAATCAATCAGCCTAGCGCATAAGTGTCCATATTAAAAATTGTGATCATTCGTCTTCTCAATCACTAACCAAATTAAACGATATATCCGCAAAATCGATAACAAATCCACCATGTGATGCTTCCAATCAAGTGACAGTTCCAACCCAACACCTGTGTACTCTAGCCTCTTACCTTACTATTATGATTCCTGCATTACCAGTAAGGTCATAACTCGCCGAGGTTCCTTTTAAGGGGAATAGGGATGAAGGTCTGATATTCCAACTTGTCAATATCTCCTATAGCCCAAAATCAGCCTCCGAGCTCATGATCGTATATATAAAATGGGAACAGAATACACCACATCTAGTATTCTCCATTTTAAAACATTTTATTTGTGAATTAAAAGTATTGCACTTACATTACAAAGCACTTAAGCAGTGCTAGCTAAGAATGCGTAACATCGGATGATATTCACTGTATGAGATGGCTGCATGATGACGTCACACTCCAAACTCTGCCCCCATTTGCGTTACGTCTGGGGGGTGGACTTCGTCAACAGAGATGACCCGACCAATCATTTGGTCTGTTTATTGTCATGCAGTTGCCAATTCTTCAGATACAGTTTTTTAAATGCATTAATATTTCTAGTGTACCACCATGTTACAATCTGGTAAACCACATATTGTGCAGCATGCAATGGCTATTCTATAGAGACTACAAATAAGATACCTCAGATAGCCTCTACCCCCTGTATATAGACTAGTTGTGTTTGACATTGAATTAATTCTCCAGCTTCTGATCTGTAGTCTTTATTAATGATTTTATGAGTTGTGTGTAGATATTGAAACTGTGAATTTGAGAGGGGATCACTTGCAGGTCAGTAAACCAGCTTTTAGTATTCAGTATATTATCAAGCCTAAATGGCTTTTACAGTATCAAGTAACCCTGTATAAGGCATTTTATTGCATGTCTAATATCCCTAATGGGCTTAATTACCCTGAGGTTTAGAGTATGACAAACCTGGAACGTCCTTAACACATTTATGATAGGGCTTATTTGATCGATCAACTTGGGTATATTCAGCCTTCCCATACATGGTTCAAATCTTGAACCGGCCAAGATTTGAACTGTCTATGGCTGGCTTAAGTAGGATTTATGATCCGACTTGAAAAGTTGTCCACTATAGGCCATTGAGATGCATTTCTGGGGTTATATGCTTTGGGGGGGATCACTGGTTGCTATGTGGATGTAAGCTGGCTCTGTGTCTCATATTTTAAAATCTGTCTCTGCTGGAGTGTGAATTTTAAAACAAGACTACCCTGTGTCTTTTCAGATACTTTTGGGGTGCACTGTAAAAAAGTCTTTCAGACTACATTTGGGTGCATGCTTTATGGAGAATGCATAGTGTGTTTCTATATGTTTTTTTTTTATATTGGTCAGGACTAAAAAAAATACACATATTAAAATAGTTTTGCTTTTTTTTTTTGTTAGGTAAATTTGAAATATTACCTATGTATTTTGTTTATTTCCTGCCAGCAGGTGTAGCGCTAAGATAATTGTGCCTATTTATCCTTAGCTGCTCTTTTGGGGAAAAAAGCCTGTTTGCAGACCTCAAATGCTCAAGCAGCAACTTGCACAAGCAAATTGGGGTTCCTAGTAGAAGACAGACTAAGCAATAGCATGCAATGCCAAGATGCAGCAAGCAAAGCTAGCAGACTATTAGCATGCATTAAAAAGTCAATTTATTCCATAAATAAAATAATAATCCTACCACTTTATAAAACTCTAGTTCAGCCACATCTGGACTGTTCTCTCCAATTCTGGTCACCAATCCTCAGGAAGGATGTGCTAGAACTGGAGAGAGTTCAGAGAAGAGCAACAAAATTAATAAGGGGACTGGAGGACCTCAATTACGAGGAAAAACTATAAGCAATAAATTAGTTTTTTCCTGGAGAAGGGATGCTTGAGAGGAGATATGATAGCAATATGCAAATACCTCAATGGGGATTCCAGCTTAGGTAGGAACCATTTAGTCTCAGGGAGTGTAAGAAGACACAGGGCTACACAATGAGATTGGAGGAAAAGTGGTTTAACTTTAAGCTGTGTAGGGTTTTTTTTCACTGTCGGGACGGTGAGGATGTGAAACTCTCTTCCACAACCAGTGGTGTCAGCAGTAAATATTAATAGTTTTAAAAGACTCTTGGACAGGCATCTTAGTGAACACAATATACAAGGATATGGGAATTGATTATCGACATGAACACACACCAATTACTCAGGTCGAACTAAATGGACTTGTGTCTTTATTCAGTCTTACAACTATGTAATGAATCATTCTGAGGTGTGGCTCTTCCCACATCCTTTTCCTTGTCTGCATTCTGGTTGAGGTCACATTGGGGGTTATTTACAAAAGGCAAATCCACTTTGCACTACAAGCGCAAACTGTGCAAAGTGCACTTGAAATTGTTCTGAAAGTGCACTTGGAAGTGCAGTCGCTGTAAATCTGAGGGGTAGAGCTGAAATGAGGGGAAGCTCTGCTGATTTTATCATCCAATCATGTGCAAGCTAAAATGCTGTTTTCTTGCATGTCCACCTTGGATCTACAGCGACTGCACTTCCAAGTGCACTTTCAGTGCAATTTCAAGTGCACTTTGCACTTGTAGTTTTAACTTGTAGTGCAAAGTGGATTTGCCTTTCGTAAATAACCCCCATAGAGTTTCAGTTTGACAAAGTGACAGAAACTGAAAGGAGCACGTTTTTGCTGTGTTCCCTCTTCTAAAAAAAAAAACCCAAAATGCTCTGTTTCACAGGTGCACCCTGTATTAAATATTTATGTGTTAAATAAATATGTTTACTATTAAAAAATAGTAGAAAGATAAATAGCATTCATAAATACTTACTGGTGTGAATGAGCTCTTAGTTGTAAAGTAATTCTTTTAACATGTAATGATAAGTGTTACAGTTTGTACATGGTTTAGTACATACTGTTAGCTTATATTATAATGTGGTAAGAATATGCATTAAATGTACTTTAAAAACTGACAAACGTTTATGTTCTTAGAAAGCATTCTGGGCTGGCATGGACCAAAGTCTCATTCTACAGAAAATCTTAGAAATGGAACTTTCAGCTCCTTACCAACTACTGCCTCAAACCTCACTTGGCCCATACTCTCAAGCATGCCTAAGGACTACCAAATAGATCAGGATGATGAGGTAAGCCTGATTAGTAAACATGGATCGATCAATGTGGCATACATTCACAGCTAACTCAATTTTTCAAATAAATTGTTCATAGACCTCAAAATAAAAAAACTCTCTCAATTTGCTAAAGAGGTGAACAGAACATAATATTTAATGCTGTGCTAAATTGATTTGGACATGTTCCATTGATTTTTACTTCTGAAAACAGTACTGCAAGTAGTACATTAGTTTAATAGTAAACAATGAAACTTTATAGGTTGTTCTAAAATGTAAGAACTGACCTTCCACATTTTGCATTTTGCAAACACATTAAGGCACCAAATAAAATTGTGTACATTTTAGGTATATTAGTGGCTTATACAACTGAAAATATGGAAATGATAACCCATAGAAGAATAATTGTTGTTATTTCTAGAATTATCACCCCAGCATCTTTACGTTACTAAACTTCAAAAGGCAAATTAGGGGCCTGAGGCTTGCATGAGGAATATATGAACTATTTATGGGTTAGTCTGTAGTCAACCTATGGGAAATGAGGAGATGTGTGACAAAAAATAGTTCTACTCAGATGATCAAATGTTTGTTAAACTGGCATTTTGTCACTGGAAAACAATAAACAATTCTTTCTTTGAAGCAAGACTTTGATCTTGTATCCTAACTTATACCTGTGACCACTAAAGAGAACAGTTGAACTGGACAATTGCATGACAAATTTCTGTGATGCGTCCAGGTTCTGTTTGGCCCAGTCTTAGGGTTTTGTCAGAAGGCCAGCCGAAATGGCTGACTTATAGATGATTTCAGGGTACCATACATTGCTTACCTTTGGGATGATGGTTTGTGGGCCAGTAAGTATGAGACATAGCCTCAACTGGTTGCTGACGTGCTCTCATGTCCTTCATTAACAAAACTAAAAATGGTATTTTTCAAGAACATTACAATAACTGTCTATCTCCTTACTGTATCCCGGAGATTAATTTTTTCACTTTCCAAAAGAATGTAGAGCGCACCCTCAGGGACCCCAACCCTGAATATTTTTTTTGTGCATTGACATTTAGACATGTCCTGGCACATGTAATTTATAGCTTGATAGTATTATCCCCGTTATAGTTTCTATCAACATCAGAATGTACTGTTTATCATGATCGCTTTTTTAGCTTGAGGTTAGGCTTAGTATAAAGGGTTAGATGCAGGCACTGTAGGCTGCTATTGTTTTCTTTCCCCACTTTTTTTATTACATTTGATAGATAGGGTTATCAGTGCTGCAGCCTAGAAATGAGGTGGGTGCAGTTTCTAATGCACACAGTGAGAAGCTCACAGCATGCAGTGTAATCAGAAAAAGCGTTTTCGTAATAGGAGAGGAGCCTGTTTAACTGTGCAAGATTGAAGGTAGGACTGAAGTTTAGCTTTAAAGCTGATATTGAAGTGCAATGCAGGGTTTGCGTATACTGTCTGAGCCACTTCTCCCTGTATATATTGCCTGCTAATAGTAGGTACAAAGTTTACCTGTAAAGAAAATTTTTTTTATATTTACCTTACCATCATATTCCATCCACAGTTCCAAAAAAAGAATGCACACAGGTCATCTTTTTATACATCGACCTTCCACCCATAGAAGGGCACGGAAAGGAACATTTTTTGTAAGCAAAATACTGTGTAGGCAAAGCAAGTCTCCAGCACAGAATAATCCTACGAATCCTTCCTTTATTGTAACAGCAATAGCCATCCTCTTAACACATTTCTGCTGCAAAGGGACTTAATCACGCTTGTTCTGGTGAGATCCTGTGGAATACAAAGCAGCTTAAAGTGGAGTTCCACCCAAAAATGGAACTTCCGCTTTAAGTGTTGGTGACCCTCTGACATGCCACATGTGGCATGTAATTTTTTTTGGGGGGGAGAGGGTACCCTGTTTATAGAGGCACTCAGATCCCACTTCCTTCCCTGGCGCCGAAGGAAGACCACCTCTCCCCCCTCCCTCCCTGCAACCTTCTGGGACACGTCACAGGTCCCAGAAGATTGTCCAGCCATTCACAGCGTCCACAGTTAGAATGCCGGCGCCACGAAGAGGAGCGGGGCTTCGTGCCCCCTGCATCGCTGTACCATGGGACAGGTGAGTGTCTGTCTGATTATTAAGTCAGCAGCTACACTTTTTGTAGCTGCTGACTTTTAAATGGGTGGAACTCTGATTTAACTCTCAAGAGAAGACACTCTTGCCAAGGACAGGTGTGTCTTCTCATGATATTTGGCCTGCTCTACACGCAAGAATCCTCCGGGAAGGATGGTGACAGCACACCCAGCAATGTGTAAAATGGTGGTATGGTACATATACCATATACCGTAACTATTTTTTCTTTTCAGATAACCTTTGGTCTTACTATTAGCAGGCAATGTATAGAGGGGAAGGGGATTGGAAAATCATATGCAGCCCTTGCATTGCATTTCAAAATTCATTTTTAATGATTTATGATGATTTTCTACTATCCTCTACACAAATCATGGGCAGTAAGAGGCTGTCGAACCTTACTGTATAGGGCTAAATTGGTTGTCCCATATATACATAGAAAAATACTTGTGTAGTTTTCATTTGCTTTCTATAAATATGAACGGTATAGTTAATAAACAAAAAAGGTTAAAAGGGAATGTCAGAGTTTCTTGAATACTGGCCAACTGTACAATATGGCTTGTTACTTGGATACCAGAATTTTTGTGTTTTATGTCCTGTAGAGCCTACTGTAAACCATAATTTCCAGTTAGCAGTATGTCTGCATTAATTGCATTCAGCTGCTACGAGCAGTGTTTATTCCTAAATTTACATCATTACATTCACTGTTGGTATCTCCTTCACTTACCAGAGTAAATTTCTATTTGCATTCTGTAGTCCATTTGGCACATATTACTTATGCATTTAGATAAAGTAAATGGACTGGAAATGCCAACGGGAAGCTTATGTTCTTTTTTTTTTTTTTTTTTTAAACATCTTAACAGTGTGATGTGTATGACCCTTTTCATATTACTTTATTATTATACAATATTGTAAGGCCACTTTACCAGGCACACAGTGTCAGTATATACATAAGTGTTTCAAATCAAGACTTTGAGGTCATAGCATCAGTTATCCAGTCCTGTGTATATACTTTTTCATAAAGGGCTTCACTGAGTTTGGATACAAATACACACATACCTGTATTCCCAAATGTTTGGCCTTGTGTGATTCAACATATAAGGGGCCCAGTCCGACAGACAAATACGTTCTGTTCATTTCTCATTCATCTGTCATTAAAGTTTGACAATTTCAGGATGTTTGCTGTGTTTTTTTTAACTGTATACACTACCATATAGCCAAGATTTTGTGGTCACTTAACTATCACTTCCATATAAGCTTACACAAACATTATGTAGTTAGGGATTGTCCAGGTAAAACTGTTTTTATTACAAATTCATATTAAAATCCATAATAAATTACATAAGGGTGTATATTTCACCATCCTATGGATTGGCTTGGCTGCTTCAGGAAATATACATAGAGATATTAGCAAAATATACACATATATTAGTAATATTTACAGCTTTCATTCATTAAGATAAATACATCACATGGGAAGATCACTTTATCGATTAATTAATAAATGCTGTATATCTTATCAATTTATATTTTTCTAGTATCCTATATGCATATTTCCTGAAAAAAGCCAAGCAGCAAAACAAGTAGAAGAACATGCATAAAGGACCTTAATAACTTCATTAAATCCAGAGGATGATAAAATATAAACCCTTTAGTAATTTATTATGGATTTCAAAATGAATTTGTAATAAATGCTATAATTTTAACACTTTTGTCTGGACAATGCATATAGCACCTTGAAAATATCTATCCTGTTCAATGTTTGTGTAAGCTTATATGGAAGTAATGGTTAAGTGACCACATTATCTTGGCTATATGGTAGGGTATGCAGTTAAAAAAACACAGCAAACATCCATGCTGACAAAACCCTTTCTCTTCATCCGCACATATATATCCATGACTTCCATATAAGCTTGTTGGATATCACATTACAAAATCATGAGCATTAGTCTGGCATTGTCCCAAAAAAGGGGGGAGGGAAAGTGAATTCATAGGTAGGGAACAGGCAGGAGTCAATGTAAATTTAAATACTATTTAATGAAAAAAGACTCACAATATATACTAATCCAGAAAATATCCTGATAATTCAGGTACCATCACCATTAAAAAGACCAAACAGTCATGTGCGGACACAGACAACCACCGGTCACAAACAACCACTCATGATAGATTATGCGAGTCATTCACTATAAATAATTAAATAGACAACCATGATATCAAGGCATAAAACATATATGCAAAGCATTACTGGAAGTCCAAATAGCATGGAAGAAGGATGACAAATGATTAAGTGGATGTATGGGTTGTAGTGACAACAGAACTTGATCAGCACTGAATAGTGGTGTAAAAAACACGATAAGCCGTTAGGAGGGGGGACAATGATGTCGGGGGGCCTTTGTGGAAAGGTCCGGGAAGGAATGGATGGATGAGGCCAAAGCCGCTGCTGGATGTAAGTATATGTGGGCTGACAGGTCGGAGCCTCTCTAGGCCAGGGATGGCTCACAAGGCTGCAGACCAGAAGGTGTGGATTGGACTAACAGGCAGCTGGAGTTGGAGAGTTAGGATTAGTGGTGAGCTGACACTGTGGAATGGAAGCCAATTATCACATGCGGTGAGAAACTAAAGTGACAGTCCCGAATCAGGGATACAGTAAAGGAGGATCTCACCCGGTGTTGTTTTGCAGCTGTCACCATCTCCTGTATGAGGAATTCCTTTTCATAGGTGGTCCAGTCCAATAGGGGGTCATCCAAGGGGTGCCTCAATCGTGAGTAGCGGATAGGCAGTAAGAGTGAGTAAGCTCACGTAAATAATGCAGATAGAGTCCGAGCAGTTGAGGCAACAATCCACCCCTCCTCCTCTCTTCAGGCTAGCCGCTGTGGCAGGATTCAAGCAATCGCTGGTCTCGCGGGTCGGAGTGATCGGCGTGATCAAGGCTGGTAGGTGGGTCTGTTTGTCAGCAGGTACGCTAAGGGCAGCGTAGTGGCGTCATGCTGACGCGTTTCATCCGTAGACCGGATTTCTTCAGAGCATGCGCGGTAGCAAGCCTCGTCAACTTATGTAGTATTGAGGCGGGATCACGTGGGTTTCAGCATCTCGTTACCAAGGCTACCGCGCTATTCACTGACAGCCATACACAAGGGAAAAACATAAAACATGACTAGCAGAACGAGTCCGTAAAGGCACACCAGGAATGGGGAGGGGAGAAAGAAGAAGGAAAGGAAAAGGGGAAAAAGATAAGAGGGGGAAACGAAGAGGAAGGGAAGGACAAAGGGGGGGGGGGGGAAGAAAGGGGAGGGGGGAGGAAAGAAGGAAGAAGGGGGGGGGAAAGGAAATGATTGAAGAAACACCATGGAAAACGTGAAGAACTAATGGAGAAGAGAGAAAAGGGATAAACAAGGTGGAGGGAAACGAAAGAGGGAATAAATGAAATAATGTAAAATAAAATAAAATAAAATAAAATAGAATAGAAATGAATATAAAGAAGGCTCTTGGCAATAGAATTCAAGTGCATTAAGAAAGAAAAATATAATTGATAATAAAGAGATAACTGGGATATAGAGGATTCATTATAAAAAATTGGGAAACAAGGCCATAGGGTTATCAATGGGGGCTACAAGCGAAAAAATCCCAACCAAGGAGAGGAGAGATGTGGACAGACAATTATCAATGAATTTAGGGGGTCAAAAAAACACCAAGGTTGCACTCGTTATTTAACCCATGGGGGTGCATACTGTTGGTGTTGTATATCCACATCTTCTCCTTCTGGTATAGGATCCTGTCGAAATCGCCCCTTCTCAGAGGAAGGTTGAGCCTATAGATACCTTTAACGGTAAGTCCCTTGGGGTTACCCCCGTGTGCCTGCAAAAAGTGTAGGGAAATAGGTTGTTCATCGTCTTTGCCCAAAATGGACTGAATATGTTCACTCACTCTTACCTTCAGTGGTCTCTTGGTTTTCCCCACATAGTGTTTCCCACAGGGACAGGTGAGCATGTAGATCACCCTAGTTGTATTGCAATTAATAAAGTTATTAATTTTGAAAAGTTTTTTGCCTTCAGAATCAGAAAATGTACTTGTGCGTTCAACGTACTTGCATACTGAACAGCGACCACACTTGAACATTCCCTTCAGAGGCGGGAGTTGTGTCAGCCAGTTGGGAGTAGGTGATCTTTGGTACTCGGAATGAATTAGACTGTCTTTTAGGTTTTTAGAATGCCGAGCCGTTAAGAGGGGTCTAGTGCCCACAATCTTGCCCAGAAGGGGCGACTCAGACAGAATGTGCCAGTGTTGGTTAAGTATGGACCTGACTTGGTCCCAGTGGGCACCAAACTTGGTAATGATCCTGGGAGGTCCCCGGAATTCCGGGGATTTGGGATCCTTTTTCTTTTTTGAAAGAAGTGTTATCCGGTCTGTCTGAGTGGCCCTTCTTCTGGCCTCCCTAATACATGAATGGGAATAGCCTCTCTCTCTGAATCTATTGTAAAGGTCTTTAGACTCAGTGATAAAGTCAGCTGGATCAGAGCAGTTTCTTCGAGCCCTGAGAAATTGGCCTACTGGAATGGCCTTAATCAGGGATTTTGGGTGGTCGCTGGATGCTAAAAGTAGGGTATTAGCTGCTGTGGGTTTTCTGAAGGTTTTGGTCTTAATCAAACCGTTATCAATGTAAATGGTTAGATCGAGAAATGAGAGGGTGTGGGGATGAAAAGTGTAGGTGAGTCTAATGTTTCTATCATTAGAATTTAACTCATTCATGAAGGTGTGTAACTCATGTTCAGAGCCCCCCCAAATCATTAGAACATCATCTATGTACCTCAGCCACGTAGCACAGTGGCTGAGGTACAATGACGAAGGGTACACCAGATCCTCCTCCCACAAGCCAAGATGAAGGCATGCGTAAGAGGGCGCCCAGGGTGCTCCCATGGAGGTTCCCCTTATCTGCTGGTAGAAATTTCCCAGAAATTGGAAGCAATTATGTTCGAGTAGAAAAGTAAGAATGACGCCTATGAATTCATTATGCTGTCCAAGGGATGGAAACCTACGTTCAAGAAAAAATTGGACTGCACGCAAACCCCAGCAGTGTGGTATTGAGGTGTACAACGATTCAACATCTATCCCCACTAGAAAAGCCCCAGATGGCATTGTTAGAGTGTTTAGTCGCCTTAGTACATCCATAGTGTCTTGTACAAATGAAGGTAACTCTGGGACTAAGTCCTTAATAAGGGCATCAATGAATTTACCCACTTTTTCAAGAGGACCGTTGACAGCAGAAACTATGGGTCTGCCGGGTGGATTATGAAGGCATTTGTGGAGCTTGGGGATGATATAGAAGGTGGGTGTGTTGAATTGTTGTACCCTCAGGTAGTTGTACTCTTTTGAGGTAATAAGTTTCTCTTCCAAACCAAGACTAAGGAGATAATTGAGGGCATTGACAATAGCAATAAAAGGATTAGTGTGAAGTTTGCGGTAAGTAGATTCATCCGCTAGGAGTCTCCTAACTTCAGTTTCATATTGGGTTTCGGTTAGAAGAACAATATTGCCACCCTTATCACTGCCCTTGATGACGATGCCAGGGGCATTTTCAAGCTCTCTAAGGGCTTTTCGTTCCTCTCGTGAGATATTGTCAAGTCCCCTGTAATTCCAGTTGATTTTGGAGAGATCTCTTTTGACTTGTGTCAAAAAGAATTCAATAGGTTTGTATTTAGAAAGAGGGGGCATCTTGGTAGACCTTATCGGCAGATTGGCAGAGCGAGTCAACGCATGCTGGTAGTCCGGAGTCTCAGAGTCAGAATCAGACTGACAGTTCTCCTGAAGTAATGAAACCAAATAATCGAGGGCCTCTCGCTCTTCCTCATCTGCCGATATAGGATGGGACTCATCTTGTTTTGATGAGTGCCAATATCCAAAGATCACCTTTCTTAAATAAAGTGAAATGTCCTTATAGACTTCGAATTCATTCATCCCAGATTTAGGGGAGAAGGAAAGGCCTCTATTTAACAGTGATAGATGATGCTCGTTAAGCGGGAATTGGGTGAGATTAACAACTTTCATGTCCACTAGAGAACTGGGAGGAGGTAGCGATAGGTCGTGTGTGGCAGAGGGGTGCATTACGTTCTGTATGTTTTGTTCCTTGATTGTCGCTGGCTTTTTCGTGTTTCTCGGGCCCTTCCTTGAGGAGGTGGGGACTGATGTGAGGTTTTGTGTCCCTTTAAACTTGGTTTTGCTTTCACTGTGGTTGTGGTGGGATTGTCTGGAGGGGGTGGGTCTTTGTCTAAAAAACTTTCGGTGACTTTTTTAGACAAAGACCCACCCCCTCCAGACAATCCCACCACAACCACAGTGAAAGCAAAACCAAGTTTAAAGGGACACAAAACCTCACATCAGTCCCCACCTCCTCAAGGAAGGGCCCGAGAAACACGAAAAAGCCAGCGACAATCAAGGAACAAAACATACAGAACGTAATGCACCCCTCTGCCACACACGACCTATCGCTACCTCCTCCCAGTTCTCTAGTGGACATGAAAGTTGTTAATCTCACCCAATTCCCGCTTAACGAGCATCATCTATCACTGTTAAATAGAGGCCTTTCCTTCTCCCCTAAATCTGGGATGAATGAATTCGAAGTCTATAAGGACATTTCACTTTATTTAAGAAAGGTGATCTTTGGATATTGGCACTCATCAAAACAAGATGAGTCCCATCCTATATCGGCAGATGAGGAAGAGCGAGAGGCCCTCGATATTTTGGTTTCATTACTTCAGGAGAACTGTCAGTCTGATTCTGACTCTGAGACTCCGGACTACCAGCATGCGTTGACTCGCTCTGCCAATCTGCCGATAAGGTCTACCAAGATGCCCCCTCTTTCTAAATACAAACCTATTGAATTCTTTTTGACACAAGTCAAAAGAGATCTCTCCAAAATCAACTGGAATTACAGGGGACTTGACAATATCTCACGAGAGGAACGAAAAGCCCTTAGAGAGCTTGAAAATGCCCCTGGCATCGTCATCAAGGGCAGTGATAAGGGTGGCAATATTGTTCTTCTAACCGAAACCCAATATGAAACTGAAGTTAGGAGACTCCTAGCGGATGAATCTACTTACCGCAAACTTCACACTAATCCTTTTATTGCTATTGTCAATGCCCTCAATTATCTCCTTAGTCTTGGTTTGGAAGAGAAACTTATTACCTCAAAAGAGTACAACTACCTGAGGGTACAACAATTCAACACACCCACCTTCTATATCATCCCCAAGCTCCACAAATGCCTTCATAATCCACCCGGCAGACCCATAGTTTCTGCTGTCAACGGTCCTCTTGAAAAAGTAGGTAAATTCATTGATGCCCTTATTAAGGACTTAGTCCCAGAGTTACCTTCATTTGTACAAGACACTATGGATGTACTAAGGCGACTAAACACTCTAACAATGCCATCTGGGGCTTTTCTAGTGGGGATAGATGTTGAATCGTTGTACACCTCAATACCACACTGCTGGGGTTTGCGTGCAGTCCAATTTTTTCTTGAACGTAGGTTTCCATCCCTTGGACAGCATAATGAATTCATAGGCGACATTCTTACTTTTCTACTCGAACATAATTGCTTCCAATTTCTGTGAAATTTCTACCAGCAGATAAGGGGAACCTCCATGGGAGCACCCTGGGCGCCCTCTTACGCATGCCTTCATCTTGGCTTGTGGGAGGAGGATCTGGTGTACCCTTCGTCATTGTACCTCAGCCACTGTGCTACGTGGCTGAGGTACATAGATGATGTTCTAATGATTTGGGGGGGCTCTGAACATGAGTTACACACCTTCATGAATGAGTTAAATTCTAATGATAGAAACATTAGACTCACCTACACTTTTCATCCCCACACCCTCTCATTTCTCGATCTAACCATTTACATTGATAACGGTTTGATTAAGACCAAAACCTTCAGAAAACCCACAGCAGCTAATACCCTACTTTTAGCATCCAGCGACCACCCAAAATCCCTGATTAAGGCCATTCCAGTAGGCCAATTTCTCAGGGCTCGAAGAAACTGCTCTGATCCAGCTGACTTTATCACTGAGTCTAAAGACCTTTACAATAGATTCAGAGAGAGAGGCTATTCCCATTCATGTATTAGGGAGGCCAGAAGAAGGGCCACTCAGACAGACCGGATAACACTTCTTTCAAAAAAGAAAAAGGATCCCAAATCCCCGGAATTCCGGGGACCTCCCAGGATCATTACCAAGTTTGGTGCCCACTGGGACCAAGTCAGGTCCATACTTAACCAACACTGGCACATTCTGTCTGAGTCGCCCCTTCTGGGCAAGATTGTGGGCACTAGACCCCTCTTAACGGCTCGGCATTCTAAAAACCTAAAAGACAGTCTAATTCATTCCGAGTACCAAAGATCACCTACTCCCAACTGGCTGACACAACTCCCGCCTCTGAAGGGAATGTTCAAGTGTGGTCGCTGTTCAGTATGCAAGTACGTTGAACGCACAAGTACATTTTCTGATTCTGAAGGCAAAAAACTTTTCAAAATTAATAACTTTATTAATTGCAATACAACTAGGGTGATCTACGTGCTCACCTGTCCCTGTGGGAAACACTATGTGGGGAAAACCAAGAGACCACTGAAGGTAAGAGTGAGTGAACATATTCAGTCCATTTTGGGCAAAGACGATGAACAACCTATTTCCCTACACTTTTTGCAGGCACACGGGGGTAACCCCAAGGGACTTACCGTTAAAGGTATCTATAGGCTCAACCTTCCTCTGAGAAGGGGCGATTTCGACAGGATCCTATACCAGAAGGAGAAGATGTGGATATACAACACCAACAGTATGCACCCCCATGGGTTAAATAACGAGTGCAACCTTGGTGTTTTTTTGACCCCCTAAATTCATTGATAATTGTCTGTCCACATCTCTCCTCTCCTTGGTTGGGATTTTTTCGCTTGTAGCCCCCATTGATAACCCTATGGCCTTGTTTCCCAATTTTTTATAATGAATCCTCTATATCCCAGTTATCTCTTTATTATCAATTATATTTTTCTTTCTTAATGCACTTGAATTCTATTGCCAAGAGCCTTCTTTATATTCATTTCTATTCTATTTCATTTTATTTTATTTTATTTTATATTACATTATTTCATTTATTCCCTCTTTCGTTTCCCTCCACCTTGTTTATCCCTTTTCTCTCTTCTCCATTAGTTCTTCACGTTTTCCATGGTTTTTCTTCAATCATTTCCTTTCCCCCCCCCTTCCTCCTTCTTTCCTCCCTTCCTTTCCTCCCCCCTCCCCTCCCCCCTTTCTTTCCCCCCCTTCCCCCCCCCCCCCCCCCCTCTCCCCCCCCCCCCCCCCCCCCCCCCCCTTTGTCCTTCCCTTCCTTTTCGTTTCCCCCTCTTATCCTTTTTCCCCTTTTCCTTTCCTTCTTCTTTCTCCCCTCCCCATTCCTGGTGTGCCTTTACGGACTCGTTCTGCTAGTCATGTTTTATGTTTTTCCCTTGTGTATGGCTGTCAGTGAATAGCGCGGTAGCCTTGGTCACGAGATGCTGAAACCCACGTGATCCCGCCTCAATACTACATAAGTTGACGAGGCTTGCTACCGCGCATGCTCTGAAGAAATCCGGTCTACGGATGAAACGCGTCAGCATGACGCCACTACGCTGCCCTTAGTGTACCTGCTGACAAACAGACCCACCTACCAGCCTTGATCACGCCGATCACTCCGACCCGCGAGACCAGCGATTGCTTGAATCCTGCCACAGCGGCTAGCCGGAAGAGAGGAGGAGGGGTGGATTGTTGCCTCAACTGCTCGGACTCTATCTGCATTATTTACGTGAGCTTACTCACTCTTACTGCCTATCCGCTACTCACGATTGAGGCACCCCTTGGATGACCCCCTATTGGACTGGACCACCTATGAAAAGGAATTCCTCATACAGGAGATGGTGACAGCTGCAAAACAACACCGGGTGAGATCCTCCTTTACTGTATCCCTGATTCGGGACTGTCACTTTAGTTTCTCACCGCATGTGATAATTGGCTTCCATTCCACAGTGTCAGCTCACCACTAATCCTAACTCTCCAACTCCAGCTGCCTGTTAGTCCAATCCACACCTTCTGGTCTGCAGCCTTGTGAGCCATCCCTGGCCTAGAGAGGCTCCGACCTGTCAGCCCACATATACTTACATCCAGCAGCGGCTTTGGCCTCATCCATCCATTCCTTCCCGGACCTTTCCACAAAGGCCCCCCGACATCATTGTCCCCCCTCCTAACGGCTTATCGTGTTTTTTACACCACTATTCAGTGCTGATCAAGTTCTGTTGTCACTACAACCCATACATCCACTTAATCATTTGTCATCCTTCTTCCATGCTATTTGGACTTCCAGTAATGCTTTGCATATATGTTTTATGCCTTGATAGCATGGTTGTCTATTTATTTATTTATAGTGAATGACTCGCATAATCTATCATGAGTGGTTGTTTGTGACCGGTGGTTGTCTGTGTCCGCACATGACTGTTTGGTCTTTTTAATGGTGATGGTACCTGAATTATCAGGATATTTTCTGGATTAGTATATATTGTGAGTCTTTTTTCATTAAATAGTATTTAAATTTACATTGACTCCTGCCTGTTCCCTACCTATGAATTCACTTTCCCTCCCCCTTTTTTGGTATATGCTGTATTGAATTCTGGGGAACACACCTATTACTGATTGGTGCTAGCAGGTGTCTCAAATCATATGTAGACCTGTTTGGACCCAATCCTCAGTCTGCTATTAGCTATACTGAAATCACAGAGTGTTGTAGTTCTTTTATCTTACCCCCCTTTTTTTGCTTAGTCTGGCATTGCCCCACCTTTGTGGCCATGACAGCCTTCACTTTTCTCAGAGGGCTTTCCACAAGATTTTGTGAGTGTGTGCCCATTCAGCCAAAAGAGTATTTGTGAGGTTGAGTATTGGTATGTTGGACAGGAAGACCTGGCTCACAGTCTGTTTTCTAATTTATCCCATAGGTGTTCAAAGGGGTATAGGGTTGGGGCCCTGTGTGGTCTACTTGAGTTTCACCACGCAAACTCATCAAAACCTGTCTTTATGTACCCGAAATCAATAGATTGGAGGGCTATTGGCTTGCAGTACTTGAAAATTGAAAATGTTGAAAATATAGCTGTTGGTGAGCCCCGTTCCCTGCAACTGCGGTGTGTCACAAATCCAGAATGTTGTTTATGGAAGAGCAATTGGAAGGCATGAGAAGCTTTAATATAAACTGCCCTTGTGATTCATTTGTGTGAGATTTCTGAGGAGCTAATTACCGAGGTCTGTGAAAGTCGGTGATCTCCTCACTCATTGTTAAGCTATTTAAATAATGATTGGCTAAAATATAGCTAAAAAATGTGTATAACAGTTAATATAACAAAGTATTGATAGATATTGTGCTTTTTTGTTGCACTATTGAGGGACTGAGACATTTTATTCAGAAAGGAAAGTGCAAGGTGTTTTCAAAGCAAAAATTTACTGTGACCATTTGAAGATCAATGAGTGGATTATACTTTCAAAATGACCATGTAGCACTAAAGCATTACACTTTTAGCCTGTACTGTAATAGTGTCCAGAGAGCCATCATTGAGAAACATCGACTGTGATGCATTAACAGTTTCACAACACTTAAGAGGATAATTTCCTGCAAAGAAAATCACTTATTTTGATATATAATATGACTTTTGCTGCCGAATAAAGGTAAAGTATTCCAATTACTGAAACATGGCTCATGTAAATGCCATCCCTTTTTCTTTCTGAATACAATTTTTTTTTGGCACTTAAACTTCAATTTTTCAATAATACAGGATCTGGGCAAATGTAGGATATCTCTCTGTCTGTCTCTATCCTAAAATATACATTATCTGCACATAACAAATTTGGGAAACAGAAACCATACTTCATTTGGAACTTCTGTCAAGAGCATCCTGTATAACTAATTAAACACCACTTTTGCTGGAACAAGGGTGGATATGAAAATAAATGGGGCTCTTATGTTTTAGTTTATATTATTATGTGAAGAAAATTTACAGTTTAGCTTTGAATACGAAATTGCAAAATTGCCTGATAGTTGAATTGCTTATGAGCACCATTATTTTTCTTTGTCCTTGGGATGTGTTAATGCTGTGTTTAGGAATTAACTAGGACTTTCACTGCATATTGGGGCATTGTTAAGGTGGAACTAAACCCACCGATTTCACTGTTTCCCAAAACCACTACATTCAAGGAATGATGTGAATGATAACTGTCACAATCGCTTATGTAGCGCTTCCCCCGCTTAAGTATTTTTGTTCTGTACTCTGTCTCTCAGCCCCTCTGGCACACCTGTCTGTCAATAGTGTAAGTGCAAGGACCAATTATAAACACACACGTTATGATAAAACACAGAATTTGTCTTTACTGTAAGGTTTCTGTGGAAAAGTGACAGACAGTAAAAGTATATTTCGAGTAAATCAACTGAAGTGCAATAACTAAGATCAGGAGCAATATAACGCAATATATTATCAGTCTGCTTTCAAGGGATTCCACAACTGCGAATAACCCAAGAGCAGAGGCAAAAACTTCAAAAACAGCAAATCACAAGATGGCAACTTTATACCAGATTGGTTATCTCTACTTAAATTGGCTCTATGAGTCCAGGCAGAAGGAGAGCGGAAGAATGACCTTCTCTTATGTCAGACCTCTCTCTTCCATCCCCTGACACCACAGGCCCAATTATAAACACTGTACTTATTCCAGTGTTCAGTGACGTAACTCCCAAGTCAGACTATCCCGCAAATACACTATATATACAGAGCCCTGAGTATGTGTGTGCGTGCCTGTGTGGCACCAGTAACTTCAATGCCTTGGAAGAGGATCTTCGGCTTGCCACTTTAGTTGGTGCACTTAAACTCCTGCTTGACAAAATCTAACTGTGGTATGCTGACAGTATCCAGATAGCAAGACGGACACTGTAACTGCTTAACAGGGCTTCAATGAGACCTAGGCTCTGGTAAGTGTGGGCAAAGTGAAGTAACTCTGTGTGCAGTGTCCTTGTTTCCTGCAGTGTTCAGTGTCCTTGTTTCTCACTAATCCTATGGTTAAAGCCCAAACGAATGTTCTGGAACAGGCAGGCTATTCTGTTAACCCGACTAGTCACCTCACACTGAAACGATTTATGCCTTCAGTGCAGGTGCGCTTGAATATGCACCTGGAATCCCCCTCTCTCAGGCAGGATGTCCCCAACCGCCAGTGAATACCTGGAAAAGACGGTGTACTAGATATCTTCTCCTGCCTCATGGTGATAGACTCCCCTCAGACAAACAAGATGGTGTCCTTGGTTCTTTTTCCCCCAGAGCGTGCTGGGCTTTGTAGTTCCATGCCCCTACAAGACTATGAGGCCGTTTTTGTAGGGAACTACATGTCCCAGAAACCTTTACAGCTGTTTGAGTCTATTACTGATTGGCTTCCTCTCCCTGCCAAAGGAAGATGCAGGGGAGGGAGCAGAACGGACAGCTGCCCGTGTCCCTGCGAGCGCCGCTTGCATTAAATTTCACTGAAGAGGAGGGGGGAGAAATTCCCCTGCAGGAGCTGACAGGCACTTTTCCCCTCACAGTAGAACCTGTGTGATTCCGGCAGTGACTGGAGGAAGATGCGGGGCACCCACCACTTATTTCCTCAACCAAACTGTCAAATGATTTGTGTCATAACTGATCACATGTGCAGCGCCATGTCAAATGCAGTTCAAACACAAGCTAAAGCTGGATACACACTATACAATTTTCTTTAGATTTTTTCCTTTATTTTTACCAAAACCATATAATATGAGGTCAAACCTAAACACTTTCAATTTGTATGCAATCAGGCTGGTCCTTGCACTACATAGTTGAAGGTACATCTAAAGGAAAGCGAACAAAAGTTCTATAGTGTGTATCCAGCTTTAGATGGCAGCTTCCTTGACTGTAGAGGACAGAAGGGTTTAGTTCCACTTTGAGTTTGATATTTCAAGTTCATTATTGATTAATACCTTATCTCATGAAGAGAAAAACTGCTCTTGATCTTGTACTCAAAGCTAGATTTATAACATACATAGATTTGTATGAAGGATTTCCGTTTGACTTTATCAAAGATAATTTATTCCAGATTAACCCTTCTACCTACTTTCCCCTTTGCTATCAGTTGATTTGGTGCATATATTATGAGAATAGAGGAGCAAGACAGGTAATACATTTGATTTACAAAGCTGGTTTTCCGACTTTCTTGGCTTACAATATCTGTTAAAAAGATACAGAAAGCATTCTTGTGAAACTTGTCCTAGATCTAAGGGGCTAATCTATGGATTTTCTAAATATAATATGTCTGATTTAAGCACTATTGCACTATACATCATTTCTTAATGGTCTTAGATTTTAAGCTCTAACGAGCAGGGCCATCTGATTCCTACTGTATTAAAGTGTATTGTATTTGTACTGTCTACCCTCAAGTTGTAAAGTGCTGCGTAAACTGTCGGTGCTATATAAATATAGCATATATTTATAATATAGCAATATAAAAAATGCTGTATAATAATAATAATAGTTTACATATACAGTACCTGCCTACCAGTTGAATAAAATGTTGTAAAGTTGCATTAGGCATATTATTGTGCTTAATACTGTATGGATCAGGTGTTCAATGCCCTAGAGTAGTGCGCTGGTTATTTTTTGCTTTGTAAATTAGAAATTTAAATGTGTACATTCTTTGCAGTAGACAGTTCATGCATTAAAATATGCATTGTGGCTGATGCTCTACTAGGTAGCAAGTGATGTACTGATTGCATCAGAATAGGGGATTAAAAAAGGTTTATAGCTGCAACATCATACATTTGGTGTGATTGTGTTGGCTACAAAGCCACCCTATCAAATATACTTTATATAAACTCAAACATGGGCACTGCATGTTCACCAATTCCTCCTTTGGTTGTGAATATACCAGAAGTCCTAATTCCTTAAAATGTTACTAAACCCAGGAGCCTGCATGTACTATATCTGGTCTCTCACAGTACACAGAACATGGAAATGCAATTATTTTAGTAAAGAAAAACTGCTAAATACCTTTTCTCATCAGCAGTATATATCAGTCTTGTGACTTCTATCAGTTCCTGCTTAAAGCTTGTAGGAGGAGTTTTCATACTGCACTGAGCTGTCTGGACAGTGCTGATTGGCCCTGTGCTGATCGTATGCACTCTTCTACGAAAAAAAACCTCTCTAGCAATGCACACCAAACTGAGCATGTGCAGCCTGACTCCAGTTCCTCTGTCTTATCTGGACATGTTCTGGAGTCAGTGGAAGAAGAGGAGGATCTGTGCATACAGGATCAAAGCTCCTTTTTACACAATGCAGAGGATTAACCTCTTAGGTTCAACAGTGAATATATTAAGCATGCTTTACTGCATATACTGTACAGACTGACTTTACAGTTGTGAATTTAGTAACTTTTTAAGTCAGCCATAGATGGAGCAATTTTCTTTCCTGCAACCACAGGTTGCAGAAATTAAAATAGCCTTATTCCCCTATCAACACAGTTGATGTTGATGGGGGAATCCCACCCATGGAGCCATTGTGTTCTCCCTGCCGGAAGAACAGTGATTACTGATAGCGGCTATAATGTAAAATAATGTAATGTAAAATCTGACAGACTGGTTGTATCCAAGTTGCTCCATTAATCAACTTGGGTACATTCAGCCTGCCTGTACACGGTTCTAATCTCTGCTGGTCCCTGCTGAACCTGCAGAGATTTGAACCATCTATGGTTGACTTTAGACCTAGTCTCCATCTGCAGCACACATCAGGAATTTGTTTAGAGCACTGAAGTCTTTATAAAGTGGACCTGTCATCATCACATGTGTATACTATCACACAGGGGGGTGCCTCTGGCTTCAGTACTTTTTTGAGTCATTCAGAAGGAGAGACAGATCACAAAAGTCTGAGAAAAGTCCTTGTCTACAGACTTGTTTTGGGTCAATAAATCAAAGTATTGAAGTATGAGGGCCAGCATTGAGGCTAGAAAACTAGCATTATCAGAATGGGGCCAGCAGTAACAGCCACCATGTATCTTATAATAAAACAACTGTCAGCTGGTCTGCTCCAAACAGGTAAACAAAATGGACATATAAACATGTATGTACATGCAAAGGCACAACTCCCTGGCGCAAATATGAATAAAATGCCAAAAGACTCAAAACTCAGTGTATACAAATGTAACCAGGGGTAAGGGAAATTATACATGTGACATAATCCTATACAAGTCCTTAATCCAAAAGTCCATATTCTCCATGAATATAAAGGATGAACACAGTCAGCAGATTCTTTCCAGATGTAAAAATAGCAAGAGAGACCTATTGGATTTTCAAGCTGGATTCTCTGTCCCCCAGTGTTCTCAGTGAGGAACTGGATGTTAGTACCATTCTTTATTTCCTTGTTTTTTTCCATCTGGGTTACTTTCTTACCTCCTCAAGTTTTCTGTATGGTGCAGCACACTTAACCTCACCTTAGGGGGGCTTTTTCTTAAGTTTGATTTTTTGTTTGTCGCTCCTAACTTGGGGCATACACAGTGACTTGGTGTGTGCTCTCTCCTTTTCTTCTGTCAAGCATATATCTGTACACTATGCTGGTGGATGTATGTGGAGATATATGCATGTCCTTCGATACACTAGAACAGTGACTAGCTATGAGATCCATTATGTTTGTCATACAGTACCACCTATGATCTATTATCATTACTCATTATTTATTTGTTTTTCCTTCATTGCCATTATTGTTATTACTATGATTTATCATGTTCTTATCCAGCTTCAATTCATACCACAAGGGAAGTCATATAGGGGAAAGAGAGGAGAATATTTTTTTTACAGCACACATCACCTATTTATTTACTTTTTATTATTTATTGTTTAATTTTTATTAATTTATCTATTCACTTATTTTTGATTCAGATATCTCTTGCATTAAATAGTTTTCATTCTTTTCCAACACTGTATTTTATATCCATTTATTCCTTTAATCCATACAGTGATCTTATGGGGGATAGTTATCCAGTTATTTTAATGTATTTATTTGCATTCATGTATTCAATTATACATTTGTTTATTTATTGGTTTACCCATTGTGGGAGCATATATATATATATATATATATATCTTTTTATAATTCCTTTTTAGTATCAATCTTATAATTATAGCTGTTCATTGCCCTTTTTGTAGTTGATTTGTTGTACATACAGTGGGGAAGGAAAGTATTCAAACCCCCTTAAATTTTTCACTCTTTTGTTATATTGCAGCCATTTGCTAAAATCATTTAAGTTCATTTTTTTTCCTCATGAATGTACACACAGCACCCCATATTGACAGAAAAACACAGAATTGTTGACATTTTTGCAGATTAATTAAAAAGAAAAACTGAAATATCACATCCGGACAAACTGAGCTATCAGGGGAGAAGAGCCTTGGTGAGAGAGGTAAAGAAGAACCCAAAGATCACTGTAGCTGAGCTCCAGAGATGCAGTCGGGAGATGGGAGAAAGTTGTAGAAAGTCAACCATCACTGCAGCCCTCCACCAGTCGGGGCTTTATGGCAGAGTGGCCTGATGGAAGCCTCTCCTCAGTGCAAGATACATGAAAGCCTGCATGGAGTTTGCTAAAAAACACCTGAAGGACTTCAAGATGGTGAGAAATAAGATTCTCTGATGTGATGAGACCAAGATAGAACTTTTTGGCCTTAATTCTAAGAGGTATGTGTGGAGAAAACCAGGCACTGCTCATCACCTGTCCACTACAGTCCCAACAGTGAAGCATGGTGGTGGCAGCATCATGCTGTGGGGGTGTTTTTCAGCTGCAGGGACAGGACGACTGGTTGCAATCGAGGGAAAGATGAATGCGGCCAAGTACAAGGATATCCTGGACGAAAACCTTCTCCAGAGTGCTTAGGACCTCAGACTGGGCCGAAGGTTTACCTTCCAACAAGACAATGACCCTAAGCACACAGCTAAAATAACAGGAGTGGCTTCACAACAACTCCGTGACTGTTCTTGAATGGCCCAGCCAGAGCCCTGACTTAAACCCAATTGAGCATCTCTGGAGAGACCTAAAAATGGCTGTCCACCAACGTTTACCATCCAACCTGACAGAACTGGAGAGGATCTGCAAGGAGGAATGGCAGAGGATCCCCAAATCCAGGTGTGAAAAACTTGTTGCATCTTTCCCAAAAAGACTCATGGCTGTATTAGATTAAAAGGGTACTTCTACCAAATACTGAGCAAAGGGTCTGAATACTTAGGACCATGTGATATTTCAGTTTTTCTTTTTTAATAAATCTGCAAAAATGTCAACAATTCTGTGTTTTTCTGTCAATGTGGGGTGCAGTCTGTACATTAATGAGGAAAAAAATGAACTTAAATGATTTTAGCAAATGGCTGCAATATAACAAAGAGTGAAAAATTTAAGGGGGTCTGAATACTATCCGTCCCCACTGCATACTGTGTACCATTTTTAATATTAGATTTTTTAATATATATTTTTAACCACTTCAATACTGGCCACTAATACCCCCTCCCTGCCCAGGCCAATTTTCAGCTTTCAGTGCTGTTGCACTTTGAATGACAATTGCGCGGCCATGAGACACTGTACCCATATACAACTTTTCATCTTTTTTTTCCCCACAAATAGAGCTTTCTTTTGGTGGTATTTGATCACCACTGGTTTGTTTATTTTTTGCGCTACAAATAAAAACAGACCGACATTTTTTGGGGAAAAAATGTCTTTGTTTCTGTTATGAAATTTTGTAAATAAGTAAGTTTTCTTCTTCTTTGATGGTCACTGATGAGGCAGCACTGATGGGCACTGGTGAGGCGGCACAGATGAGGTGGCACTGATGGGCACTGATAAGGAGACAATAATATGCAGCACGGATGGGCACTGGTAGGGGGCACTGATGGGGACTAATAGGTGGCACTGATGGGTACTGATAGGCGGCAATGATGGGCACTGATGGGTGGCAATGATGGGCACTGATGGGTGGCAATCATGAGCACTGATGGGTGGCACTGATGGGCACTGGGTGGTAATGATGGACACTGATGGGCAGCACTGATAGATGGCACTGATAGGCAGCACTGACAGGCAATTCTGATGGGCACTTACTGGAATTATTAATGGGCACTGATTGGCATCATTTATGGGCACTGATTGGCATCCAATGTGGGTACAGGTGTGCATTGGTTGGCATACAATGCAAGTACAGGTGGACGTCACTGGTGGGGCACCAATAGGCATTGCTGGTGGGTCTGCACTGATAATCAATGCGCTTATCAGAGCAAACCCTCCATCAGGAAAGCAGCCGATTGGCTCTCTTCTACCTGCGCTGACAAGGAACTGAGGAAAGCCGATTACCGAAATAAAATCCCAATAAAATACATTTACGTTTTTGGTTGTAACATGACAAAATGTGGAAAATTTCAAGGGCTATGAATACTTTTTCAAGGCACTGTATATACATATACAGTGGGGAAAATTATTATTTGATCCCCTGCAGATGTTGTAAGTTTGCTCACTTACAAAGAAATTAAGGGACTATAATAGTTATCATAGGTGTACAGGCAGTCCCCGAGTTACGAACATCCAAGTTACGAACGACCCCTACTTACGAACAGAGGTGGTGTGACGTCACTGCCGCCGCTTGTGCTCCACACTGGTCCCGTATACCGCTGAGCAGCCATCTTGCAGCGCCAGACACATCCCACAGTGCTGTACTGCATGGCCACAAGAGCCCCCAATAACACACATAGAAGCGTCCGGAACATCCCACACCACTGCACAGGTTGGAGTTACACTTAAAAATGTACGGTTCCGACTTACAAACAAATTTGATTTAAGTACAAAACTACAGTCCCTAAGGCTCCTTTCACACTGAGGTGCTTTTCAGGCGCTAAAGTGCTAAAAATAGCGCCTGCAAAGCGCCCCGAAAGAGCTGCTCAATGCACTCCAATGTGAAAGCCCCGAGAGCTTTTACATTGGAGCGGTGCGCTTGCAGGGCAGTCTAAAAAGTCCTGCAAGCCGCATCTTTGGAGCGGTGTATTTACCGCTCCTAAAGCACCCCTTTCCATTGAAAACAATGGGGCAGCGCTGCAAACCCGCGGCGCTTTGCGGACGGTTTTAACCCCTTTTCGGCCAATAGACGACGGTAAAGCGGCGCTATATTTAGCGCCGCTGTACCGCCAGCACCCGCACGCCTCAGTGTGAAAGTAGCCTTACTTGTTCGTAACCTGGGGACTGCCTGTATTTTAAATAATAGAGACAGAATATGAACCAAAAATCCAGAAAAAGCACATGATACAAATGTTATAAATTGAGTTGCAGTTCAGTAAAATACATACTTGATCCCCTACCAACAATAATTCTGGCTCCCACAGACTGGCTACAGTATATGCTCATGTGATACACAGATTGGTCCTGTCAATTTAAGAAGGTGCTCCTAATGACAACGCATTTTGTGTATGAAAGACACCTGTCCACAGAATAATTTTCTTCCATTCAAACCTCACTATCATGGGCAAGACCAAAGAGCTGTCAAAGGACATCAAGGAAAAGACTGTAGACCTGCACAAGGCTGGAATGGGCTACAAGACCATCAGCAAGAAGCTTTGTGAGAAGGAGACAACTGTTGGAGCGATTATTCCCAAATGGAAGAATCACAAAATAACCATCAATCACCCTCGGTCTGGAGCTCCATGTAGGGTTTCACCGAATAAGGTAAGGATGATCATGAGAAAAGTTATAGATCAGCCCAGAACTACGCGACAGGAGCTTGTGAATGATCTCAAGGCAGTTTGGACCACAGTCACCAAACAAACCATTGATAACACAATACGCCATCATGGATTGAAATCCCGCAACGCCCACAAGGTCACCCTCCTCAAGGGGGACATGTACGTGCCCAGCTGAAGTTTGCCAATAAACATCTAAATGATTCACATAAGGATTGGGAGAAAGTGCTGTGGTCACATGAGACCAAAGTTGCTCTTTGCTATTAACTCGACTTGCCATGTTTGGAAGAAGAAAAATGCTGACTATGACCCTAAGAACACCATCCCTACAGCATGATGGTGGGAACATTATGCTTTGGGGCTGTTTTTCTGCTAAAGGAACAGATGGAATTTGCTGCATTAAGGGGCCAATGGACGGAGCCATGTATTGTAAAATCTTTAATGAGAACCTTTTTCCCTCAGCTAGAACACTGAAGATGGGTTGTGGATGGGTCTTCCAACATGACATACTGGCAAGGCAATAAAGTAGTGACTCAAGAAGAAGTACATTAAGGTCATGGAGTGGCCTAGCCAGTCTCCAGACCTTAATCCTGTAGAAAATTTATGGAGGGAGCTGAAACTTCGAGTTGCCAAGGGACAACTAAGAAACCTTAGGGATTCAGAGAAGATCTGTAAAGAAGAGTGGACCAAAATCCCTCTTGAGATGTCTGCAAACCTGGTAACCAACTACAAGAAACATATTACCTCTGTGCTTGCCACAAGGGTTTCTCCACCAAGTACTAAATTTATGTTTTGCTTGGGGATCAAATACTTATTTTACTCACTGAACTGCAACTCAATTTATAACATTTGTATCATTTGTTTTTTCTTAATTTTTGGTTGATAATCTGTCTATCATTTAAAATACACCTTTGACAAAAATTATAGACATTTATTTCTTTGTAAGTGGGCAAACTTACAAAATCTGCAGGGGATCAAATAATTATTTTCCCCACTGTATAATTCTGAGGAATGAGAGGACTGTGTGGTCGGTGCCCCAGTGTGACTGTTACAGACCCTTTAATAGCGATCCCTCCTTTCTTCACAGCCAGGGACCTGCCTCCAGTCTTTGTTTTATAAGCGTTAAATAACTAATATACTTAGTCTGTGGCACTGTTTATCTTTCCTTGTCTTTTACATACATCTGAAACAAAAAGGGCAGTTATGTCAGACTTTATGGTCCTGGGTGAGCTGCCATTAGTTTCAAGTAGATCTAAACCCTCAACTTCCGCATTTGAAATTAGTTAATAAACTATGCTTAACCACTTTTTCTTCTTTAAGTACTTCTGTTTTTTAACATATTTTTTCTCTAGTTATACTTGTTCAGTGTGCACATCTCCTCAGCTATGACAATCAGATTCCTGTACCTGCACGCGCCACAGCTGCTAATGGATTGTCCTAGGGTCTACTGTCTTGTCAGAGCAGCAGGGGAGGTTGCTTGGGTGGTGCTGAAAGCAGAGTGTCAGGCTGAACATACAGGTATGCTATGCCTCATGCATCATAGGGGAACAGTGGTGCTCCTCTAATAAACGGAAGTCCCTACACCAAAGCACTGCGCAACAAATGGTGCTGTTTAAATCCTGTATTATAATAATAATAATACACCATGACACCATGTGACAGGAGGTCTAATGACAGAGTCATCAAAAACATTAGAGGCAATGAACGATGCAACTACAAGAAGGCGTCACATGTATTAAAAAAAGTAATAAGCTAACATATATTAAGGTTTTGCCATTTGCATTTAGATACTCTTGGTGACAGGTTCAAGGGATCAGTAAAAGCATTTATATATCGGTGGTCCAGTGATAAAGCTATTTAGAACTACAAATTCCAGCATGAAAAGATGGAATCTATATATCATCTTGACATACTTTTTTGTGTTTGAAGAATGAAAAAATGAGATGGAGGTCCACTCATGAGATGTTTGGACCCACCTGTGCCTAAACAACCCTAACCACATGTCCTAAAATAGTTTGAATCGTTTTTTTGTAAACACTAAATGAGAAGTAGTTTTCTTATATTGCAAGTATAAAAAATGAGGACATTTTTATTTGCTTGACTACATTTTTAAGTGAAACATACTGAACAATGGCTCTGCTTGTTTTCCTAAGGCCTGTCACATCTGGAATGAAGTTGACAATATTCTGAAAAATCTGTTCATGTTTTTCAACAAGTATATTTTATTTTGTATACTGCACTGCAAGTCACGGCACGGCTTTAACGATCCCTTAATTTAGAAAACACTAAACTGCAATTATCTTTAAGTAATCTTAGCATATAAATTTATTAACAAAGAGCTTTGCAGTTTATCTTCACTATACACGCAGAGCTTGAAACTACTGCTGTAATACTAATTAAAACTTTCAAAAAACTTTTGATTCATAATATTGCAAAAATATTACTCTGTTTCATTATGCAATTCCCAGCTCAGGCAAAGTCATCGTTATCTTTCTTAATACTGTGGAATTGATATATATTAGGAAGCTTTAATGTGCCTGGATGATATTTATTCTGTTATTTACTTCTTATAACAGAGTTTTAAAGACGATTTACAACCAAACATATCTTTAATATTTAAAGGAAATCTCAGATTAAAAAATTTTATTTTTATATTTTTTATTGACAGTTTTCGCTTATGTTGGACGTGTGATGGTCACACAATTCTAGATCATGTGATGATCAGCATGAGCCATCATAAAAGTCATTTTTGCCTTTTAAGTTCCTGCTACTAATGCTGAATATTCAGCAGTGCAATATTAGGTATATCAAGTTGTACTGTAATTTATTTGTTTAAAGTGTATTCACTGTAACTTTAACTGCAACAACATTCTCTGGCAATCCCCTGTATATACATGTATTTAATTTACTTGCCACTCAAGGAAAAGACTCACTGTGCAAAGCAACAATGCATGGATAGTCCATGGATGCATATACCATAAAGCAGAGGTAGGTAACCTTTGAGAGGCGGAGATCTGCCATGACAACATGGGTAACAACTAAGATCACCGGGGTTCAGCTGCTTTTTTTTTTGTTAACCAGCAAGCTTTCAGAGGTCAGTAGTCGGCAGGGAATTAGGAAGGTTTAAGTAGTAGTTAGGGCAGTATACAATGGTCAGTAGTAGGTAGTAGGGCAGTGCACAGAGGTCAGTAGTAGGTTGGGTAGAGTACAGAGGCCAGTAGTATGTAGAGCAGTGTACAGAGGTCAGTAGTATGTAGAGCAGTGTACATAGGTTAGTAGTAGGTAGGACAGTGTACAGAGGTCAGTAGGAGGTCGGGCAGAGTACAAAGGTCAGTAGTATGTAAAGCAGTGTACAGGACAGGGGTTAACAGGGTAGAGAATAGGGCAGGGGGTCAAAAAGGCAAAGTACAGAGGGGTCAGAAGGGCCTGGTATGGGGGGTGTCAGAAGAGGCTCAGTACAGGGGGGTCTGGAGGATATGGAACTGGGGGGTCATGAGGGCTACTGCAGATGAAGATAAAGTGAGGGAAATTCTCCTCTTAGTTGTCACCAAAACTAGCATCACCATTGAAAGATTTACACTCCTCTCCTGTTCCTGTGACAACTATAAAATGTCGACTCTCCAGTCACTTTCTGTATCGATAATAGTGGTCTCCATAGAAAATAGAGAGAATTTTATCTATACATACAATAGCTCTTATGAATAGTTTGCTTCAATGGCAGAAGAGTGTAACTAGAATGGTAGATCGAGAGCAGAAAGTATTGTACCTATTGGAGTGGGTCATGTAGAAGCAATGCACTTCTTACAATCTACATATTTATTCTGGGTCAGTGACCTAAAAATATTGAACTTAAGTATCATAAAGACAATCTACGGAGGAACAGGGTTTGCAACAGTCACATTTTTGACAGGGCCTGTGTTTTTTTTTTTTTTTTTTTTTTTTTATGGACAGCACACCACACCAGTAGATACAGGCGGAGTGCTGTCTTAAGGTGATTGATAGTAGCACAGTAGAACACTGGGACACACATCTCTGCATTCCGGTGACATGCTTATATTTCTCCAATGTCACATGACTAAACACAGGGGATACAGGTAGAGGCAACTTTGTATCTGTGCTGTACTTCATGCAAAGCTGCTTTGAATCATGTCCAGACAACACATATACCATCTGTGCTGATGTGCGCTATGAGAATTATTCCTGGTTACTAAAGATGGTAGCTAGAAGGGTACTTTGCATTTGGGCTTCAACAATGGTAGGTGTCTCACTAAATATGACATCCACACCACTACGATTTTTTAGAATTGTAGCAGGTTTCCTTTAATGGTGGAAACATACCATATAAAACTATTGAAGGCTATTGATAAAAAAATAGTTGAATGGTCTTTACATTTTCTTTTTAAGAGAACCGTGTTATATGCTGATATTTAATTTATCTACAGGAAATGTTTCACAAATCACATTTTTATTGCATCCTTTTTAAATATATAACAAAATATAAAGTAAACAAACTCAAGTACTGGTAAGTGGAAGATTTACATTTATACCAATGTATAGCATGAAAGCCTAGAAACCGGGCATATATGGAAACCTTGGCTTGTTTCCCCAGGAGGAGGATGATTGTACAGCATGACAGACATGCAACAGCTGCAGTTCCAGATAACAAATATGTTTCTGAAAGATAGGACAACCATATTGAAACAATATAAAATGTTAGGTACCAGCACAAAAACAAACACATAAAGATACCTTTGACCATGACCATACTATAGCGTGCTTAGTGGCCATAAAATGTGGGAGGTCAAACTTTGGTATTATTTGGATATATTCAGGGTTATATAATAAGGCTGCTTAATGATCCCTGGAAGAGTTGCATCACAGTACCGTGTAATGTATACACCCCAGCCCAGAATCATTGTACCTTGAAGCGGGTCCACTATATATGTGCACAGTGTGGTAAGATGGTATAGACAAATGTGCCAGTGTATAATACCAGCATTGAAGCAAAATTTTTCATATTTAATCATATCTCCCGGGACACTAAAGTATTGCTTACCAGATTGCTTCCCAATCCTCTTCTTCAATAGCTGCACCTAGTTCCTCAACTCATTTAATTTGGTACAGAGTTTTGATTCTCATTTAAAATTAAATTACAAAAGTCTAAATGGAGTGGGGGGCAGACCTGTAGCTACTTTCAAAAGAAGTGAGTGAGAATAGAAGTGGATGAGTTTTCAGCAAAGCGCAAACAGAATGGTTCGATTGGGAGTAGCGAGAAATTCTGCTTAGGGAATTTAACCCTTTCACTGCCAGGTCTGTATGCCATACAGGCTTACAGAAGTGCCTGCAGGTGGCCAGGTCCATATGGCATACGGACCTAATTTCTCCCTCTCCTATAAGCTTATGTCACTTCAATGACCATAAACTTATATCAGAATTGTTCAGCAGAGTCTGCTGAACAATTCTATTACTCTGATCAGCGGATTACAACCCACTGATCAGAGTTATTAACCTCAAATGTACTGACTCCCACCCACCCACTTCCCTGTCCCCAGCCACTCCACCTTCCACCTCTTTCACCTAGAACTGCCCTTCCACTCTCCTTTACTATCCCCTTCTCCCCCCAGCACTGATTGCCCCCCCTCCACACCTGATCCGACCCCCTGCAAACTGGATCCCCCACAGCTACCTTCATAAGCCGGCATCCCTTCTCTGCCACTCCCTCTGGCTTCAGGTGCTGCATGGGGCTTGGAGGGGATCCAGATGTGTTCCCCCGCCAGTCAGATCACGCCCCCGCACCCCCAATACATCGCTGTTCAAAGCGACATCCCTCCTTCCTTCCCACTGCCTGCAGCTGCTGATTGGCACTGAGTTCCAGCGAGCTGTCATGCTGAGAGCGCTTGAAAAAAATGAGTATGAGTCCAGGGCTCTACAGGGGGTGGTACCCCAGCGCCCCTAAAGGACTGGCCGCTCCTGGTAAGACCCCTTTAACATGGAGTGGACTCTGTCAAGCAGATCCACCTGCTCAGCGGGGGATCTGTCTGCTGATCCCCGCTGAGCAGGTGGATGACAGGTCTGTGTCCGCTCCGCTAATGCAGAGCAGACACAGACACAGCCCGCTGTTCTCTGTGGGGTGGTCAGATGGAAACAGACTGCCTGTCCTCCTCTAAATCAAAACCCCGCTTTAGCCCTGTTTGTCAGACAAATCATCAAAGAGAGTGAGGACTTGAGAAAGGACATAACCCCCCCACAATTTAAATCCAGAGCAGAAATATGCATTAAAATCCCTTAAAAATAATACAGCAATTACTATCAAAGCATCCGATAAGGGAGGAAATATTGTCCTTATGGACAATATTCATTACAAAAATATGTTTTTGAAGATATTAAAAAATACTTAATGTTATCGCAAAATTTCTTCATCTCTAGTGGGTAGATTTAATCTTGAATTTTACTCACTTGTAGATTAGGCTTTTAATGAGGGAGCCATCACAAAAGATACATGGGATTATATTCAAACTAGACATCCTCGTCTGCCCACCCTGTATGCCCTGCCAAAGGTACAGAAGAATCTCTACATTCCCCCCGGAAGACCTATCATCTCCGGAAATGGTTGTATTTCAGAAGGTATGAGTCAAATTTATCAATCAATACCTCAGACCCCATGTCATGGATTTACCTTCATATACGAAGGATACAGTCCACCTCCTACAGATTATAGAAGAATTGGTCATCCTCCAATCAGAAATTCTGGTGACTATCGATGTGAAATCACTGTATAACACCATTCCTCACGATTTAGGCATTGCAGCTATTGGCCGAGTATTAAAGCAGCGTGCCACCACAGATTGGAAGTTTAATCTTTTTGTTTTGCTTCATATTGAGGCGTAACGTCTTTCTCTTTAAGGGCTCCCACTACCTCCAGGTACAGGGAGTGGCTATGGAGATGTGCTGCGCACCCTCATATGCCAATCTGTACCTGGGGGAGTGGGAGAAAGATTTTCTATCTGGAGAGCAGTCATCTATGTATACACACCACATTTTATTGTGGCAAAGATACATAGATGATGTCCTCATTATTTGGGAGGGTCCAGAAAATGCACTAAAGGAATGTCTTAAGTTGATGAATCAGAACAAATTTAACCTCTTTTACAATGAAAATGATCTTAAAGAGGTTAATTTTCTGGAGATTAACATTCGAAAAGATTCCAATGGAGGACTGAGCAGTAAACTATACAGGAAAGACACCGCAGGCAACACTTTGCTAGCTTTCACCCTGATTCATTAAAAAGATCTATTCCATTTAGTCAGTTCCTACATATGAAAAGGAACTGCACTTCCAATGAAGACTTCCAAAAAGAATCTGATAAACTCACTACCAGATTGTTGGCTAGGTGATACACAAAGTCAACATTAAAAAAGGCCTTTAACCGTGTGAAGGGGATTAGTAGGAGAGACCTAATTTTTAAGCCCAAAAAAAGAAACAAGGATGACAATACTACTAAGATCATTATGAAATGTTCAAATGAACATCATCAAATTAGAAAAATGATTACAAAATATTGGTTCATCCTCACTGAGGACCCTGTTCTAAAAGATTTAGTCACATCAAAACCCCAGATCACTTATGTAGCACTTACCCCCGAAGGAGCTGCTGGTTTTGATTGGGCCTGTACTCTGCTCCTACACCCCCTTAATTTGACTCAGTCCCCTTGACACAACTGTGGTGTAATGTTAGTGTACAGCAAAAACTTAAAGACAATTACACAATATGTAATATAATATACCTTTTGTCTTTACCTTTAACCTCCAGCTCTCCACCTGGTCAGGAATGCAAAGGAAACAACACTCCACACAATAGTACTTAAACAAGAATAAGATTTTACTGTATCTGCTTCAAAGTAATAATTACAGTAGTTGTACTGTCAGACCAACATAGTGTGACAGCCAACAGATTTAGTTCACAACAGTACTATACAAATAAAGGTGTTTAACCTCTTGGAAATGCGTCTATAAAATGAGACCAATGACAGAGTGAAACCGACTTCACTATGGGCACTGTCCCACTCTCAGCACACTTGTCTATGTATGAGATACAACTGCAATTTTAATAGGGCATAGCACAATTCCTAGGGAGCTCCCACTGCTTTATATCACAATAACCCTGTGGAACAGTAGAATGCAAGGCCTTGCGTTAACAGAGGCAGTCCTTCTTCTCTTCTGTCTTCTGCTAGCTATGTGTAGGTTACATTGTAATCCAGTGGTTAACAAACCTGGGTCAAAGCAATATAGGTGGTGAACTATTGTTGTGGTGTGGCAGCACTGCAACTATCTCCGGTGCAAGTAATTTGGTATAACACAATGTCAAACTGTAGTGAAGTGCAGGCTTGAGGCCTTTATTAAACTCAGTCTTTATCCCTTTAAATCTCCTCTGTGGGACTACAGGTCCCAGCAGCACTGTGTTATAGATGCAAGTGTGAAAGTGCATCAATGAAACTTTGGGCAGCAGCCCTCTCACCACACTGGGTCCAGGTAGATGGATACCTCCGCTCCACAGTATCTCAGTTTGTTCGCTGCGGTCACGCTGTTCCGTTTCACAGACCGCCGGGAGTCCTCGGTTACCTCCTTCATGGGTCTCTGGATCGATCACACTGCTGCACTAGCACGCTGTGATGTAAAGCAGGATCGCTGGCTGTTCCGCTCCGCACAAGGTAGGCCGCAACTCTGTGGGACACACACACCCACAGAGCCCTGCTGGCAGGCCATGCGTCCCAGGAACAAGAGACCTAAGATGGCCGCGTGGGGCCTTTTATAACCTACCCAGCATGCAGTTCAGTCTCTTGGTGCTCATGGGAGGTCACTAGGCATTGTGGATAGGTCGAGTTAATGTGAAATGTAAACAAACAGTCACTTCCTGTATGTTCTCACATTCTTGAGAAAGGAAAATAAAATAAAGTCCATTCACAAATTTGGTCGCTAGATGGTGCCAAATACTAACTTATAACACTGTACATAGGACAACATAGCATTAGATTATTGAGCAAAAATGCGACCGCTACACTTATAAAAAGGCAGGCTCATTGGGCAACATGCTAACTCAGAGTGTGTATAAAGGAGACATGACAAGGGATCCCTGCAAAACTTGGGGTACTTACCCCTGTGGGTCATGCTCACAGTGTACTGCTATTGGTAGGAGGACCACACTGGCACTGCCAAATGGGGAGACGTTCACCCTGAAGCATTTTGCTTCATGTAAGACCCAGGGCGTCGTCTACCTCATGCAGTGTCAGTGTGGGGCCTTCTATGTAGGAAAGACAAGACAGGAACTGGGGAAACGATCGAAAAACATATGCATAGCATGCGTATAGGCAACTTATATCTGCCACTAGGTAGACATGTTGCCAGAAAGCATACTTACAAACTTCCCCAGGTTAACTTCACGGTGCTGGATAGGTTACATATACCCATTAGAGGGGGTGACTGGAACAAAACTTTGCTCCAGCACGAAATGCATTGGATACAATATTTAAGAGCCACGACCCCCCCAGGTCTTAATGTGATAGAAAGCTTTAGGCCTTTTCTGTAGGGGTTTCAGTTCTGGGAAAACAGATTGACACTTAGAGCCACCTCATATCTGACAAACTCAAAAAACCCATGCTGGTCAGTTCATGATCATCATCTCTATCATGCATCTCTGCCTCTCCATATCCATGGTCTTATTGGGTATGGTGAAATTTCTTTTGTGTTTTGGGTCTGACATTATGTCCCTTGGCTATCTTTTTTTTCCTTTCCCTATCCCTTGTTACTGTGGGATTTTCTGTTATTGAACTAGGTTAGAGAGTGTTTTTGATTATAATTTGCAAAGCATATATAGGGTTTTTTGTTTGCATAATCAGTGTCCCCCTCTATATCTAGGCAACCTTGGATCGGGTTGACCTTTTGGAGGAAGGAGGTACACTATATTGTTGTAAGATCTGATATGTATGACAGAATGATATTCCCTATGTAATGTTTAATCTAGGGAGGGTTCTTCTTCTTTTGAGAGGGAGTGGGGTGAAATATACTGTATATACACATGAGCCCCATGCATCCATACCCGCCACAGAAGGGCCGTCGCGCCCAATGGACGTGGTAGGGCCCCTTTTTTGTCCTCCAGATGGTGGTCCTTTCCGCCCCTGGAGGCTTTCTGTGTTGTTGGTTTTTGTCCTACTATTAGTCATAGTCCACCTAAGTGTGGATTCTGGCTTTGTTACCATATCGTGATTTTAGCGATGGGTTTTAAGTGGTTCTTTTGACGCCCCGCAGTTATTATCGTTTTTATCCACCCTATATGGTCGCCTTGCTGTTATCCATTTTTTATCCTGGAGATGGACAGTACATGGCCCAGACAATACGTCATGTGTTTTACACTCCTGGTTTTCATCAGGGCCATCCACCTGTATCTCCAGTTTTCTTGGAGAACAACGGCCCAGAGGATGCACTGCACCAGGGCACTTACTGGTTGTGATGCATCAATCACATGGCGTTTATTTTTGCGATCAGTCATGCGTCCATCTTACATGACCCCTTCCTGTTCCCCCGGATATGTGTATCCGGGGGACAGGAGGTGTGCGGTCTATGTGTCACATCCTGATCGCATTGATTGCAGCCGAATGTACTGTAGAGCACGCTCACGATGCGCCCTTAATGATCATCACGTACCATGCGGAGCGTCGATATGATGTTCAGAACAGCATTCAAAAGGACGCCGAGGATGGCATATGGCGCCATTCTTTTTCCTCAACTTAACAGCTGCAGGATAATCATCACCGGGGAACCTTTGCCTGGTGACCACTTCGGACACTTTAATCCCTTTCTTTATATAGGCTAAGCTCTTCCCATTTCATTTATGGCAACAGATATTTATGTATTTTAAATATTTTAAATATAATATTGATTCTGGTCACTTTGCAATTTCTATAGAGTATCCTGAAAACCCTGATTTTCAAGTGCCATATTTTGGATGTATTTCATCCGGCTATCCTGTATGGGATGTATGAGGGGCATGTGTTACTAAGTTTAAGAACCTTCCTTCCTGACATCATAGGAATACATCTGCTATTTGAATTTATTAAAAAGTAAGTCGCCATACACTTTTCGAGTTGGTCTAATGTGTACAAAATCTGACTTGTAATGGAATTTCCTAACGCTGTATGTATTAAACAAATCTTTTTTATTTATCATAGAGAGTGATACAATTTCCCTGATGAAGATTGTATTATTATTATTACCCTTTGAAACGCGTTGGATAAACCACTTTTTCCGTCACCACCAGTTGTTCTGGAGGTCCCTGAATTCCCTAGCGGACAGTATCACTCTTTCATATTCCATAATGCTCTTAATATTTATGTGTGTGTATTAGAGTTCCAAATGAATTTTTTAATGAAATTTGTCCATTGATACTTTGTTTAATAAAATGAATTTTCTTTGAAAATAGTTTTTATTAAGATTTAACAGATGTACAGAATAAGAAGATACATCATATTTGCTCAACAAGTATTGAATAGTGATACATAAAAGTAAAGCATATAGAATAATGAAGAATCTGTATGTATTACCAATTGACGCATCCAGTATATATATTGTTGTCAATGTGTCTGACGATAAGGTGAATATAACATATCATCATTGTAGAGCATGTGTTAGTAACTTGTCATTAACTTCTATGTATAACTTAATTAAGCATATTCCTTGCTTTATAGTTAACAGAATAGAATGGAAACTATGGTGATTGAACATATCACCTTTAATACAAAAGCAATAGGGGGAAAAGGAGGGGAGAAGAATATCATGAGTGGATGTTAGACTACAGGTAACAGATTATACAGATCTTTGATGTAGTGTATTCCAGAAATTCCATGTTTATACTTAAAATTGCCTTCTCGACCGAAGGGGTTGTAAAAACTCCTGTGATTTTCGCTATTAATTTAAACACTTCTGACCAGAAGCCTCTAACATGTTGGCATGACCAAAGCATGTGGACCAATGTTCCCACTCGTCCACATCCTCTCCAGCACAGGTTAGAATTCTCACTAGAAAATTTTGCCATCATCTACGATGTATGATGCCATCTTGCTAATAGTTTTGCCGCCAGTTCCTCGTAGTTAGAGCACCTCGAGAATCTGCGATTGCATTGGAATGCTAATATCCATTGTTTGTCTGTGAACTTCTGGCCCAATTCTGTTTCCCATTTGTTTAGGGGATTGAATTTAGTAAATGTTCTTTTAGCATTAATTAGGGCATACATCTGAGATATACCTTTTGCTTTAAGGTTGGAGGAGTTAAGGTGCTTCCATGCTTGTGTTGGGATTTGAGAGTTGGGTACCTTCCATTTTTTAAACCATGAGACTATCTGTAGGTGTGTCAAGAACTCTGAAGGGTGTAGATTAAATCTGTTCTGTAATTCATTAAATGGCATCAAACTGCCTGCAAACACTATGTTCTTCATTAATAAAATGTTTCTCTTTTGCCATTGTGTCAAGGAGAGATTTGGAATCAGCCAATAAAGTGCTTCCAATGGGATAGGAACCTCCGTATAACTCGTTTTGGGACTGGAAAACTTTTTTAGGTGAAACCAGGCCTGTAATGTAGCCTGTATGGTGGGATGGTCAATTTGAGCTGTGATTGGTTGTATGTTGTGTGCCAGTATAAGTGATTGAAGGGATCTAGGATGTATCCAAGTTTGTTCTAATTGGCCTGAACTGGAATGGATCGGATGCAGGCGGGTGTAAACAGACACATATCCATTTACATCAGCCTCTCCAAAGAGAACAATGGGTGGTCCAATTGGGCCCTACTGAAATACGGACAGGCAGACCCGATAGGTCTGCTTGTGTGAAAGGGGAATAAGGCCTTGTTCACACAGGGCATACACGGCGTACCTTTACAGGGATGCACAGGTGTTCCGTGCATCTCTGTGCATTGATGTCATTTGGGATGTAGCAGCTGCACAAACGAGCCATTGCTCCCAATTTTACATCCATGTAGGTCCGCATGCATGTCCCTGAGCTCACACTGTCCGCTTTCTGTGTGGGTGTTTGCATACCAATTGACATAAATGGGACTGTCTGTATGGGAATGCACAAAACACCTGTGCATCCCCATGTGGGTAAACATGGCCCTCCATGGGCGTATACTTTAGTATGCCACATGTGAACGATGCTTTAGTAGTAATTTAGCAGGAATTTTGTAAGTTATGTTGTGTTTATGTGCGCTATTAATGATTTTAGTGTATTTGTAGTGAAAATAGCGATATGATGAACATTTGCGCAATTATTGCAGGGCCCGAAAAATCGGTAGCACATTTTTTTTATTCTACAGGCCATGTGCTTTCTGAAAATGTCTAGTTTGAGGGGTCTTTTCAAATTCTGAAAGCTGTAAGTGAAAAATAGTAACCTGATTTTTTGAGTAAATTGTTTTTATTTACCATTTTGCTTACCTTTTCAGTTTTCACCATTTCACAAAAAGGTGCAATTTAAAATGTACAAATATTTGTTATTTATTAACTCAATACAGTTTTAACTTTTATATTTACTAAGAATTATGCAGGAATTTTGTACATTTTGCCATGTATGAATCCACTATTAATGATTTCAGTGTATTTTTAGCGAAAATATTGTTTAGATAAACATTTGCACAAATATCACGGTGCCTTATAAATTAGTAGCACCTTCATTTTATTCTACTGGCCATGTCCTTTCAGGAAATGTATGGTTTGGGGGGTCTTTTACAAATTCTGAAAGCTGTAAGTGAAAAAGGAAAACCTCCAGATTTTTTAAGAAATGTTTGCGTACGTCCAATTTTCACTATTTCTCAAAAAGGCGCAATTTAAAATGTACAAATATTTGTTATTTATTAACTCAATACAGGTTAAGCTTTTATATTTAGTAGGAATTTAGCATGAATTTTGTAAAATAGTAGGATGACGAATGGGGTAATGTCTTACCCCTTGTTCTCTGCTGTGCATCCTTTTTCTGATATGCCACGTACACACGATTGGACATTACCGATAACAAAATCCTGGATCTATTTCCGACGGACGTTGGCTCATACTTGTCTTGCATACACACGGTCGCACAAATGTTGTCAGAAATTCCGAACATCAAGAACGCGGTGACGTACAACATGTACGATGAGCCAAGAAAAATTAAGTTCAATAGCCAGTGTGGCTTTTGTGCTTGATTCCAAGCATGCGTGGAATTTTGTGCGCTGGATTTGTGTACACATGATCGGAATTTCTGACAACGGATTTTGTTGTTGGAAAATTTGAGAACCAGCTCTCAAATTTTTGTTGTCAGAAATTCCGACAACAAATGTCCGATGGAGCCTACACAAGGTCGGAATTTCCAACAACAAGCTCACATCGAACATTTGTTGTCGGAAATTCCGACTGTGTGTATGCGGCATAAGAGATGTTTTCTTTGGACAGCAGTGTGGATGATGAAAATGATTCCTTGTTGAAAAGTTGGGGTTTTAAATATATGCAACTTGATCCTGTAGACGTTTTGGTAGTTGGGAGTTGAATATCTCCAACCTGTAAAATTATAGGCTCGGGATAGGACGTTCCCAGAACACCAAGGAACCCACCATCAGAGCTTTTTACACAGAGGAGTAGCCTGGCATACTCAAACAGTGCCTGGAGAAAAAAAAAAAACTTCTTTGGAAAGCAGTCTCTTCTTTTCAACGGGTATTTCCATACTAATTTGCTTAGTTTCACTGTAGCATGCATTTATTTGTACTGAAATCCAAGATACTTGCTTTTTTCCCTAGCGATGGTAGGACTTTGAGAGGCTATATTTAGAGATTGTTGTGCTATGAGCATGCATAAAATAATTTTGTGTAGGTTTACCTTATGTACCACAATTTACCACGATTAGAAGAATCAGAAGTCAGAATCTCTGCTGGAGGCAGTATGCTGTTTGCATAGAGCTAAGAGCCTGCAGAGAAAATAGGACAGAGCTGTATATTTGTGAGTTGCAAAGATTGTTTTGTGACTCCTCACAGCAGAACAAATGCCTTGCTTTTCTTGTAATTTTACTCATAAGTATAGAAAGGAAGAAAGGAATTTGTTCCCTGTTTGAGCTAATTGGACCATTCTTTATAAGTGTTTTTTTGCCTTCCTACAGATCAATTGTGGGTTTATGGTTCTGAGGATGCAATGTCTTTACTTTGTCTATTAGTTGACCTGAATAGATATATTTTTTTCTTTAACCTGAGTAACTGTGTGACTTTAAAGAGCAAAAAAGAAGTTAAAGAAATTATAGCCTTGCTTGTCGGATCTGGAAACTTATAATCTTTAATGAAGACCTGTAGTTAACCCATACTGAGCAAAGTAACAGGTTGACATTGCCATTTGGAGACTGTAAATTATACATGAAAAATATATTGGTGGCCCTGCGCTTATAGCAATGAATGGGATGGAAAAAAGAACTGCTGCCCTGACCGGTACAACCATCTAAGTGGAATGTAAATGCAAGTGTTAAATAAGGAAGGGTAGGTGTGGCGCTGTTCTAGGGTACAATAATTGCATGCCCTTATGTGACATACTATGTATCCCTATATTATACTCCCACTTAAAATAATACAAATCAGAGTTTAAAGTGTCAAATACTTAGTGTGTGCAAGTTTTATCAATGCACATATGCAAGAGTAAATGAGTGTGTTGTAATCCAAAAATTACTAAAGTGACAGGTGCTCGTCAAAACTGTGCCTCGGTGATACTCATATATTTTAAAATCATTATTTTCATGCAAAAAATATAAAAGTGTGTGTATATATATATATATATATATATATATACACACGCTGTGATCATAAATAGTCAAATAGTCCATAGTTTATTTCAGAAAAAATATAACGTCAAATATAAAAATTGGACATTAAAAATGAAAAAAATGACAGGAGCTCTTCAAATCTGTGCTCCTTATAGATCCCCTATAGGTATTGCACTCACTCGAACAACTCATCCCACACAGGGCTATCTCACTTTCACAGTATCTGTCACTGTGCAGCAATCATCAGATTGTTATCTGCTGTGTCAGCTATATCTTTCCGTGCTTGCGGTATTAGGTCTATCTTTCTTCTTAAGATCTCCCTCCCCATCTCCCACATATGCGAAAGAGACATCTCCATAGTGTGATTCCGTTTTAAATTACATTTATTGTGACATAAAAGTGGAAACGTACTCACATTAATTCAAATACATATAAGCCTTTAAAAAACACAGGAAGCTGGGACGATTCGCGTTCCACGGCCCGGAAACGAAAGTGATGCAAAGACGCTAGATGCTCCACCCTAAGCGTTTTATCATCTGGAGCGGTGCCATCTTGCTACACCATTCGGTTTAAATAGCATGTGGTGATCCCTGATTATTAGTTATGTGATCGCGGCCATTTTTGGTTAGTCGTTGATAAATGAATGCGGGCGCCATCTGTTATGTTATTATCCTTTCTGTTATATTAACTCTCACGCCCATATAAACTTATAATCTCAAACAGCCCATTTGGTAACTGTTTACAATATCTGTTGTTTGGCCGTTTACAGTTTATAACAACAAAAATGTCCATATTCATTTCTTGAGGCAGACTGACTTCCAAATATCTGATAAATGTTGGTCATGGGGACACCGCATGCTATAACAATGTTGCATACAAATACAAAATCAGTTATACCTATTTTAAAAACAAAGATATCAATTTTTAAGTGTGTTAACCCCCTGATAATTCGATAAATATGATATAAGTCATGATGTTATTGTAATTTAATTTAAATTAATGTACTTAATTAATTCAAAGATATATATTGTTCATCATACTGTGGTCGCGTCCTACATTCCATGCCGTATACAGTATGCCTATGAGTCTAGTTGTGTGCCAACTTTCACATAAGAATTAGGATGCATGCCACTGGAATGAACGGTGTGGATGTGGACCCTACTCCATTGTTATACCACACTCCCACACTGTAAGTAGGAGGACATATGGAATTAAACTTTTTTTAAAAATCTTTTAAAAAAAAAATCTTTAAAAAAGAAAAATAAAACATACAAAAACTTTAATAAAAAAAAAAAAATTGTTGAGGAAGCAATTAAGGTCTATATCTATGTTTAATCCATTGGGTTGGAGAGTATTGAGTAGAAAATTGCTTCCTCAACAATTTTTTATTTTTATTAAAGTGCTTGAATGTTTTTTGATTTTTTTTTTAAGAATTTTTTTAAAAAGATTTTTTTTTAAAAAGTTTAATTCCATATGTCCTCCTACTTACAGTGTGGTTATAACAATGGAGTGGGGTCCATATCCACACTGTTCATTCCAGTGGCATGCATCCTAATTTTTAGGTGAAAGTTGGCACACAACCAGACTCTTAGGCATATATGGCATGGAATATAGGGCACTACCACAGTATGATGAACAATATACATCTTTGAATTAATTTATTCATTAACTAACCGCCTTTATACACATAACAAAAATAAAAATGTTAATGTATTTTTAATGTAATTTTTATATATATATTTCACATATATATATATATATATATATATATATATATATATATATATATATATATATATATATGTGTGTGTGTGTGTGTGTGTGTGTGTGTGTATATGTGTGTATATATATATATATATATATATATATATATATATATATATATATATACTTGATCCGTTTATGTTTTGCGTCTCTAGATGCAAGACTGCCATTTTTTGTTTATTTATCATCGGTGTGCGGGCAAATAACCAATGTGTCTTTTTAGATATACTATTAGATACAATTAATATTCATGCATATATGCCCCCCTGATTGAAATGTCTGACCATTTCTGGTTATAATATCACCAGCATAGTTGTGACATGGGGGATTATTGTCCTCCTTTTTCCTCATCACGGGACAAGTGTTTTTTTTTTTTTTTATTTATTTTTGTAATTTTATATTTCAATTATTTCTTATTTCAATATTTCTCAGAAATTTACCCTTATATGAGTTGAACGGTTAGAACATAATTCATACATGAGTGGAGGTGTAAATTATTATTGACCCACTATGTTCTACAAACAGGTGTGGTGGGATTCCCACACTCTTAGGGCTCTCTCCCTTTACTGTCATTGGCATTTTTAATAACATTTTTTATTTGCATTTATATTTTCATTTATGTTGGCTTTCAGTATAGTAACTTGCGATTTTGGTGCGGAAGTTTAGATATGAGGTATTAGATAAGAACAGATTTTAGAGTATACAACCAGTCACTAGAATGGAATATGAGTCTTTTAGCTTATTTTAAAGATGGCGAATCTAGTTTCGGATGCCTTGACTTCAGAAGAGGGCGTCTCTGCACAAATGTTTGATGTATAAAGGTGGTGTGTCAGCACGCCGCCCGTACCCCAGGAAGACGACAAGTTTGTCGAAACGGCGTAGGGAGGAGCGACGTGCTGACGTCACCACCATCCACCGCTGATCCCGGAAGCGACGGGCAGCAGCTGTGAGCCGGCCGGCATTGTTTGTGTACACACGCGATTTTAATTCTACAACATTGTAAGTGCATTTTTTTATGATTTTTTTACCAATAAATGTCAGTATTACGCTATGGAGCTTTTTCTTTCATTCTTGGGATTTGAGTGCCAGCTTAACATCCAGCGGACCCCCTGAGTAGAGACCCTAGGAGCCTTATTTTTGATAAAGACCCAGTGGCTGGGGGACACAGCCACCTGCATATACGATCTCCTTAAACAAGAGATCTAAATATCTGGTAAGGGGCAGATCGTTTTGTTTGGTGGAGGAATTTCCCTATTATCACATTCTCCAGGGTGACAACAGTGCATGCTTCACATCAACAGAAGAGTGGTGTTTTATATCAATATTATTGATGCCTTTTCATTCTTTTACTGGTGAAAGACATTTTTAAAAAAAAGGAACGTTTTTGTATGGACCTTGTTCAACATATTTGATGTCTGATTGCACATATACAAAAGAAGTAATCCTATATGTCACGTATTTATGGTAATTTGTGTATGTATATGTTATGGTCATTTAAATGGTTTTTGACCACACTCATTCACAGCAGCGCAGCCTTTCTTTGTATAGTATTTTGTAATGGAGGTTGTCTCACATTTAGGGTTGCAGCAGCACTAATGCCGCGTACACACGGTCGGACTTTTCGTCTACAAAAGTCCAACGGACGCTGACGGACTAAAGCTGGCTGGTAATCCGATCGTGTGTGGGCTTCTCCGGACTTTCAACGGACTTTTTCAGCCTCAAATCCGACAGACTTTAGATTTGAAACATGCTTCAAATCTTTCCGACGGACTCGAGTCCGGTCGAAAAATCCGCTCGTCTGTATGCTAGTCTGACGGACAAAAACCCACGCTAGGGCAGCTATTGGCTACTGGCTATCAACCTCCTTATTTTAGTCCGGTGTACGTCATCACGTAAGAATTCGACTGACTTTTGTGTGATTGTGTGTAGGCAAGTCTGTTCGTTAGAAAGTCCGCCGCAAGTCCGTCGAAAGTCCGTCGAAAGTCTGTCGGACAGGCTGTCGGACTTTTGTAGCTGAAAAGTCCGACCGTGTGTACGCCCCATTACACTTTTTTGAGTCTTTCACAGACACAGGTTTTTTGTTTTTTGTTTACTGAACACTTTAAGGGATAGCGCAGTATATATCTTTTGGTTTTGAATATATATATATATATATATATATATATATACCTTAAATTACAGTAACATCATGACTTTATCAAATTATCGCTGACACAGCAGATAAAGATCTGGTGATTGCCTCACAGTGGCAGATACTGTGAAAGCGAGATACCCCTGTGTGGGTTGAGTGGTTCGGGTGAGTGCAAGGCCTATAGGGATCTATAAAGAGCACAGAGCAAAGATTTGAAGAGCACCTGTCACTGTTTTAATTTTTAATGTTCAATTTTTATATTTCACTTTATATTTTTTCTGAAATGAACTATGGACTATTTATGATCACAGCGTATATATATACACTTTTATATTTTTTTGCATGAAAATAATGTTTTGATATATATGAATATCATCAAGGTACGGTTTTGACAAGCACCTGTCACTTTAGTAATTTTTTTATTACAACACCCTCATTTACTCTTGCATATGTGCACTGATAGCACTCGCACACACAAGTATTTGAAACTTTAAACTCTGATTTTTATTATTTTTTGTGGGAGTATAATATAGGGATACATAGAGTGTCACATAGGGGCATGCAATTATTGTATACATACCTTCCACTCACTCCCCCACTGCTCCAGCTTGACTGAGATTTAAGTCCAAACTTGCATAGGAGCTCTGCACACTCCCCTACCCCTACATAACACTAGGAATTGGTCACTTAGGCACTAAATGCATTATGGGTAGACAGCAGGGCTCTCATGTGTTCCCCCATACCCAGAAGAATTCAATATTTCTTGGGCAATCTGTAAGCAGACCTGTTTGACAATGAAAGAGTGAATGGTAAGTATCTTATGCCACATGCAATAAAGTGAATTTGTAACTTTGCCCAGTATGGGTAAAGTACAGGTTCACTGTACATAAAAAAAATAATAAACAGCAATGAATAAACCTGCTTGCTAATAAATCTTTCATCTGAGATCACAGACTGTGATTTTAAAAATAATAGAATTTATCTATTTGCGACAGGGGAAATAAAGACAGTGATTTTCTCATTGCTCTTCAGGAAATACAATTTCTCATTACAATATCCATGTGCTTAAATCTATAATGAAGATTATGACCATGATGTGGCCAAAGTCATTATGACATGAGGAAAATGACATTCCTATGCACTCTGGTTAGATCAGTGTAGTCTGTATTAAGTGAGATCTTTGTGGCTTTGGCATAGATGATAAAATCATTACAGAACTGCAAAATAGTTTCATCTTGATCTTTTTCAAGTCCTGCTGATGGCATTGATCATTTTAATGGTGGAAAAAGGTAAACAATGTAACGCATTGAACTATTTAGGATAGTGCCGTAGTAACCCAGCAGAATCTATGATATGTTAGATTTGGGATAAAGGTAAAGTAAGTCATCATAATTCTGTAAATTAATTGGAGACTAATTGAGTGCTTTAAAATAGAAGAAAAATTCCAGAGTACGTAACCCCAGTTCATTTTCAGTAAAGCAACATGCCTTATTATTGTCTCCATGTGCCTCTAATAGGCGCATTGATATGAAAATTATCATTAATAAGAAAGCTCTCCTTCCAATTAGCAGGCCAGCATGCTGTTTATGGTAGGGGAATGCATAGACACAGCAAGCCTTCCCCATCTTTGTTAAAATGGACTTAGCATCAGATATTTTTTTCGCATGATAATTGCATGTTTGCCAGATAATGTGTAAGGCTTAATGTACACAGGTTGTTTTAAAACCTCTCCTGAGCAATATAACTTGACAGATAGTAACCGACGTTTAAAAACGTCCATGTTGCCGTGTTTACATGCCACATTTGTGTTTAGAAGCGTTTGTTTTTTCGTTTTTTTTTTCAAATAGTCAAAAATGTATCTCCATTAAAAACGTCTGTAAATGAAATGTGGCTAAACGCGAGTTACCGCATTTACACTTGTTTACAAGCTGTTACAGGCATTTGGCATTTCAAATGCCTCTGAACATCGGTTTTGAATGCATTTTTTTGCTTTCCAAAAAATGCTTCTAAACTCAACTGCCATGAAATTACTATAAACGACCCTGTTTACATGTACTGATAAGATAACATAGAGGGGAGTTCAGGGGCAGCTGAAAAATAACTGCTCCTAAATATCCGTTTACCAGCAGCAGTGTACATGAAGCCTTAGTTTAACTCGTATGCCCTGTACACACGACCGGTTTTGCCATCGGAATAAACTCTGAAGGTTTTTCCGTCAGAGTTTCGACAGAATTCCACTCAAGCTGTCTTGCGTACACACGGTCACACCAAATTCCGACAGTCCAGAACACGGTGACGTACAACACGTACGACAGGACTAGAAAACGGAAGTTCAATAGCCAGTAGCCAATAGTTTCCGTCTCGCACTTCAGAGCATGCATCGTTTTTGGTGCGTCGGAACAGCATACAGACAAGCGGTTTTTCCGATTAGTAATTTGTTCCATCGGAAAAATATAGAACATGTTCTCTATCTAAGTCTGTCTGAATTTTCGACGGAAAAAGTCCGATGGGGCATACACACGGTCAGAATATACGATGAAAAGCTCCCATCAGACGCTTTCTGTCGGAAATTCCACTTGTGTGTACGCGGCATTATAGATAGACCTTCACACAGATTACACTCCCTGTGACAATACCTTCATCTGCTTTTCTCTCTAGAAGGAGATGGCACCATCTTTGGTCAGACATTATCCAGGGTCAGCATCTACTTCTAGGACTAAAATGCTATCAACGAGAGGACACAGTCAAACAAATCCTAAAATTTGTGCAGTTCTTATCAGTTTTTACAAATGTCTGACATAGATCACTTTCCTACTGCAGTCCCTTACCTTGTGGCTTGCTACAACGTTACATTGTTGAAATCTTATCCATGGGGAAAGAAGACTGAGGAAAGGCTTCCTTCTGCCTGCAGCAAACTGAAGAGATCATATCAGCCTAGGAAAGTCAATTGACTGGAGCTCAATGACTGATTATTAATCATAAAAGGTGCAGCTTTTTTGAAAAATTATATCATTACTGTTATTTTGAGATCTAAACAACTCTGCTTATGTACTTAAATACACTTAGAATTTGTACAGTGATAAAGCTACAACAGATATCCGTTGGGGTTCCATAAATCCAGGTTGGGATAAAACACTGCAGTAAAGGGTCAGAAAAAATATTTACTGCTTGTGTTCGCTTTGTCTTGTGTTGTCTCTTCCTGACACCTGCAGGAATAATAAACTGAGGAACTGTTGGAGGAAACAGGTTAGATCTAACTGGAGTAGTCAAAATACTAATTGTTGCTCATCTTACTATACTGTACCTAATTGCTCTTTTATTCAGGTTCCTAGAAGTTACAATTTATTGCCTAAGGCAGTGGTTCTCAAGCAATGGGTCATAGCCTCCCTCCTCCCACGCCTTTCTTCTAACTGCTTATCCCCTAATCTACCACAGGTCCTCCCAGCTTTCATAGTGCCACCCAATCTCCCATAGTGGCACACAGTTCCTCCCAGCCTCTCCCCCAGCACCTAGGTATTGCTTATAAAATCTCCTTTATTGCAAAACCTTCAGTGGCAAGAAGGATCCACTACCAAAAAAAAAAACTGATGTGTTTCTGCCCTTGTGGGCCTTAGTCGTAGCTACAACTTGTTTGCAAAAAAAAAGATTTTATAAGCATCGAACTTGCATTTGGATGTATGTTTTAGCTGCGTGTCCGACTGTGGTCTTGGCACATGCAAAGCAATCCCCATACCCTATATAGAGTCCGTGGGTTGTAGCACCACATTTCTATATGATGGATATTACCTTTTTTTATCATTTCCCTTGCAAAGTGAACAGCCTATTTGCCATTAGTAAATCTGTCCCAGTATCTCTCGATTTATGGATACCTAGTACAGCACGACTCAGTTCTGTTAAACCACTGTAATGCCCTGTACACACTCAAACTTGTCTTGCATACACGCGGTCACACAAAGTTGTCGGAAAATCCGATCATTCTGAACACGGTGACGTAAAACACGTACATCGGGACTATAAACGGGGCAGTAGCCAATAGCTTTTGTTTCTTAATTTATACTGAGCATGCGTGGCACTTTGTGCGTCAGATTTGTGTACACACGATCGGAATTTCCGACAACGGGTTTTGTTGTCGGAAAATTTTATAGCAAGCTCTCAAACTTTGTGTGTCGGAAATTCCTATGGAAAATGTGTGATGGAGCCTACACATGGTCGGAATTTCCGACAACAAGGTCCTATCACACATTCTCCTTTCACACATTCTCCATCGGAAAATCCTATCGTGTGTACAGGGCATAATATACTGTACATCAGTGTTGACCTAAACAACCAAACTAGATATAATCTTTTTTTCTTTGTTTCTATTCAGTAACAAATGGGAATAAAAGAGAATTGAATAACATACTACTTCAAAGTAGAAAATGTCTTCGATATCAGTCTTTATAGCTAATCATAGTAGCTTGTTCAGTGGCCATCATATCAAAGCTTGACATATTGGCTCAGACACTTCTCCAGGGCATTTCCTTGCAAATACAACCAGACCTAGACACACAGTGAACTTATTATAAAGAGCAGTCATATTACATAGCTACATAGCTGGGTTCAAAAACTCTGCTGAGTTCAGCCATACAGAAGAAAAAAATGTAACTAGCAACTGGTAAACTTTCATTAGTTTAGACAAGTCAGAGCAATCATATACAATTGTTATTCACAACTGTTTTTGATGCTTGTTCTGCCAATACTGAATGAAAAGGACTTTGAGATTAATGGATGGAGTGTATTAAGCTCATTGTTATGCAAAGTTACGTGGGGTACATGCTATACTTTTTTTTTTTTTTTCGTTCAACCCACCGGGCTTAATGAAAAACAGCTTTGATGTTAGTGCGCTGATCTTCCCTGCTGAGCTATTGCATTCTGACTGGGGGACAGCCCCCCCCCCACCAGGACACATTAATCAGCACCCGTAACCAAGAGCTGATTGGATGCTGGTTTTCCAGAATGCTCGTTCGGCAGAAGCCGGTCATGAGACTGGTGTCAGAAACCATGAATTAGACTGAGACAGAAGTACAGTTAAATCACACTTGTTTAATAATAATAATAAAAAGGTAAACAGAGTAAACATAGTAAAAACATAGCCAGAGTTCAGGAACCGGAATGGATAGTCAGACAAGCCAAAACGTCAGGGAGCCAGAGATGAGCGTATTAGAACAGCAAGCAGGATCTGGAGCCAGAAGGAATGTCAGCCAAGCAAGTCTTTAACAGGAACACAGGAGAGCTTCTCTAGAGATGTGACCAAGGCGAAAGCAGAGATTGTCTGGACTGGACGGCTTAAGTAGGCAGGACTGATGAGCAGAATATCATCAACAGGTAATTCACTGTGGAGAAATAGGAGCTGGCAATTAGCCGACAGCTGAGCGGCCAGCTCAGAGAAGGAAGGACTGAGCCCAGCCCTGACAACTGGCTTCTGTCAGGCAGGGTGCTGTACACACCGGCCGAAAGTCGGCCACTTCCTACTGAACCAACCTTTTTTGGCTGATTTTCGGCCTGTGTGTACCCAGCCTTATAATTAAAAAAAATCTGCTGATATTGCAACTTTTAGGGATTTTTTTTTCTTTATCCTTTCCATATTTTTTATTGGGCTTTGTACAGAAAGAATAAACAGAAAATGTATGTTTGTTTTACACAATGTCCACTTGGCTACACTTTATAATCCATATACAGATAAGGCACATGAGTTCAAGGTATAGCAGGATACATTCAAATAGCTCAGAAAACCAGCAAAAAATCCCTGAAATAACCAGCCTGGAGAGTTGAGTCTTACAGCTGGTATATTCCCATTAACCACTTGAGCCCCGGACCATTATGCTGCCTAAGGACCAGAGGTCTTTTTCCAATTTGGCACTGCGTCACTTTAACTTTTAATTGCGCGGTCATGCAATGCTGTACCCAAACGAAATTTGCGTCCTTTTCTTCCCACAAATAGAGCTTTCTTTTGATGGCATTTGATCACCTCTGCCGTTTTTATTTTTTGCGCTATAAACGGAAAAAGACCGAAAATTTCGAAAAAAAATATTTTCTACTTTTTGTTATAAAAAAAATCCAATAAACTCAATTTTAGTCATACATTTAGGCCAAAATTTATTCGGCCACATGTCTTTGGTAAAAAAAAAGTTAATAAGCGTATATTTATTGGTTTGCGCAAAAGTTATAGCGTCTACAAACTAGGGTACATTTTCTGGAATTTACACAGCTTTTAGTTTATGACTGCCTATGTCATTTCATGAGGTGCTAAAATGGCAGGGCAGTACAAAACCCCCCCAAATGACCCCATTTTGGAAAGTAGACACCCCAAGGAAATTGCTGAGAGGCATGTTGAACCCATTGAATATTTATTTTTTTTGTCCCAAGTGATTGAATAATGACAAAAAAAAAAAAAATATTTACAAAAAGTTGTCACTAAATGATATATTGCTCACACAGGCCATGGGCCTATGTGGAATTGCACCCCAAAATACATTCAGCTGCTTCTCCTGAGTATGGGGATACCACATGTGTGGGACTTTTTGGGAGCCTAGCCGCGTACGGGGCCCCGAAAACCAATCACCGCCTTCAGGATTTCTAAGGGCATAAATTTTTGATTTCATTCCTCACTACCTATCACAGTTTTGAAGGCCATAAAATGCCCAGATGGCACAAACCCCCCCCCAAATGACCCCATTTTGGAAAGTAGACACCCCAAGCTATTTGCTGAGAGGCATGTTGAGTCCATGGAATACTTTCTTTTTTGACACAAGTTGCGGGAAAGTGACAATTTTTTTTTTTTTTTGCACAAAGTTGTCACTAAATGATATATTTCTCACACAGGACATGGGCATATGTGGAATTGCACCCCAAAATACATTTAGCTGCTTCTCCTGAGTATGGGGATACCACATGTGTGGGACTTTTTGGGAGCCTAGCCGCATACGGGGCCCCGAAAACCAAGCACCGCCTTCAGGATTTCTAAGGGCGTAATGTTGTGATTTGACTCCTCACTACCTATCACAGCTTTGAAGGCCATAAAATGCCAAGATGGCACAAAACCCCCCCAAATGACCCCATTTTGGAAAGTAGACACCCCAAACTATTTGCTGAGAGGCATGTTGAGTCCATGGAATATTTTATATTTTGACACAAGTTGCGGGAAAGTAACACTTTTTTTTTTTTTTTTTTTTTTTTTTGCACAAAGTTGTCACTAAATGATATATTGCTCAAACATGCCATGGGCATATGTGGAATTACACCCCAAAATACATTCTGCTGCTTCTCCTGAGTATGGGGATACCACATGTTTAGGACTTTTTGGGAGCCTAGCCGCGTACGGGGCCCCGAAAACCAAGCACCGCCTTCAGGATTTCTAAGGGCATAAATTTTTGATTTCACTCCTCACTTCCTATCACAGTTTTGAAGGCCATAAAATGCCAAGATGGCACAAAACCCCCCCAAATGACCCCATTTTGGAAAGTAGACACCCCAAGGTAATTGCTGAGAGGCATGTTGAGTCCATGGAATATTTTATTTTTTGACACAAGTTGCGGGAAAGTGACAATTTTTTTTTTTTTTGCACAAAGTTGTCACTAAATGATATATTTCTCACACAGGCCATGGGCATATGTGCAATTGCACCCCAAAATACATTTAGCTGCTTCTCCTGAGTATGGGGATACCACATGTGTGGGACTTTTTGGGAGCCTAGCCGCATACGGGGCCCCGAAAACCAAGCACCGCCTTCAGGATTTCTAAGGGCGTAAAGTTGTGATTTCACTTCTCACTGCCTATCACAGTTTTGAAGGCCATAAAAAGCCCAGATGGCACAAAACCCCCCCAAATGACCCCATTTTGGAAAGTAGACACCCCAAGCTATTTGCTGAGAGGCATGTTGAGTCCATGGAATATTTTATATTTTGACACAAGTTGCGGGAAAGTGACAATTTTTTTTTTTTTTGCACAAAGTTGTCACTAAATGATATATTGCTCAAACATGCCATGGGCATATGTGGAATTACACCCCAAAATATATTCTGCTGCTTCTCCTGAGTATGGGGATACCACATGTGTGGGACTTTTTGGGAGCCTAGCCGCATACGGGGCCCCGAAAACCAAGCACCGGCTTCAGGATTTCTAAGGGCGTTAAGTTGTGATTCCACTCCTCACTACCTATCACAGTTTTGAAGGCCATAAAATGCCAAGATGGCAAACCCCCCCCCCCAAATGACCCCATTTTGGAAAGTAGACACCCCAAGCTATTTGCTGAGAGGCATGTCGAGTCCATGGAATATTTTATATTGTGACACAAGCTGCGGGAAAGAGACAAATCTTTTTTTTTTTTTTGCACAAAGATGTCACTAAATGATATATTGCTCAAACATGCCATGGGAATATGTGAAATTACACCCCATGGGGTCATTTGGGGGGGGTTTGAACTGTCCTGGCATTTTATGCACAACATTTAGAAGCTTATGTCACACATCACCCACTCTTCTAACCACTTGAAGACAAAGCCCTTTCTGACACTTTTTGATTACATGAAAAAATAATTTTTTTTTGCAAGAAAATTACTTTGAACCCCCAAACATTATATATTTTTTTAAAGCAAATGCCCTACAGATTAAAATGGTGGGTGTTTCATATTTTTTTTTCACACAGTATTTGCGCAGCGATTTTTCAAACGCATTTTTTGGGGAAAAAACACACTTTTTTAAATTTTAATGCACTAAAACACACTATATTGCCCAAATGTTTGATGAAATAAAAAAGATGATCTTAGGCCGAGTACATGGATACCAAACATGACATGCTTTAAAATTGCGCACAAACCCGCAGCGGCGACAAAATAAATACATTTTTAAAAGCCTTTAAAAGCCTTTACAGGTTACCACTTTAGATTTACAGAGGAGGTCTACTGCTAAAATTACTGCCCTCGTTCTGTCCTTCGCGGTGATACCTCACATGCATGGTGCAATTGCTGTTTACATTTGACGCCAGACCGACGCTTGCGTTCGCCTTTGCGCGAGAGCAGGGGGGGACAGAGGTGCTTTTTTTTTTTTTTTTTTTTTTTTCTTTATTATTTTTTTGCTTTTTTATCTTATTTTTAAACTGTTCCTTTCATTTTTATTTTTTTTTAATTAATTTTATTGTTATCTCAGGGAATGTAAATATCCCCTATGATAGCAATAGGTAGTGACAGGTACTCTTTTTTTTAAAAATTGGGCTCTATTAGACCCTAGATCTCTCCTCTGCCCTCAAAGCATCTGATCACACCAAGATCGGTGTGATAAAATGCTTTCCCAATTTCCCAATGGCACTGTTTACATTCGGCGAAATCTAAGTCATGAAATGCTCGTAGCTTCCGGTTTCTTAGGCCATAGAGATGTTTGGAGCCATTCTGGTCTCTGATCAGCTCTATGGTCAGCTGGCTGAATGACCGGCTGCATTTTCAGGTTCCCTGTTGGGACAGGAAAGCCAGAGAAAAACATGGAAGACGGTGGGGGAGGGGGGGCATTCCCTCCCACTGCTTGCAAAAGCAGTCTAGAGGCTAATTAGCCGCTAGGATTGCTTTTACATGAAAGCCGACCGCTGGCTGAAAAGAATGATACCAAGATGATACCTAAACCTGCAGGCATCATTCTGGTATAACCACTCAAAGTCCAGCAACATACCAGTACGTTGCTGGTCCTTGTTAGGCATATATTGTAAACTTTTTTTTCATGCAGCCTGTGGGCTGAACGAAAAAAAGATATTGATCGGTGGGTATGCCCACCATTAGAATACCTCCCTTCATCCACCCACTTCTAATGATGGGCATACATGCACCATTTATATATGCCGAAGCATGGGGGCATCCTCCCGCAAAAGGCAGGAGCAAATTGCTCCTCCACCCACTGCTGCCCCCACGCTTCGGCATATATGCTGAAGTATGTAACTGTGGTGGTGAAATCACCTCCGACAGCGCTGGAGTCACAGCTTTATATATCGTGGGAGCAAACGCTGTTGCTGTCAAGATAAATAAATCCGCGTTGCAACTGAATGGCGTACCTGCTAAGCAAATGATGGTTAACAATAAAACAAAGTAACATTACAGTATAACAGTAAGACTTACCATACCTGCAAAGCAAATACAAAAAAAAAACATAGTAAAAAATAAAACATTTAACGCAACCTGTGCCTAAAATATATATATATGCCGAAGCATGGGGGCATCCTCCCGCAAAAAGGCAGGAGCAAATTGCTCCTCCACCCACTGCAGCCCCCACGCTTCGGCATTTATGCTGAAGTATGTAACTGTGGTGGTGAAATCACCTCCGACAGCGCTGGAGTCACGGCTTTAGATATCGTGGGAGCAAACGCTGTTGCTGTCAAGATAAATAAATCCGCTCTGCAACTGAATGGCGTACCTGAAAACAATAAAATGGTTACCAACAAAACAAAGTAAACGGTAAAGTATGAAAAATCTGAAAAGGAAACATGGTAAAACATAATAACAATAAAACATTGCAGAATAGAATAGAGTAAAAAAGAGAAGAACAATAGAGAGAGAATAGAGAGAGAGAGAACAGTAAAACAACAACTATTTTTGGTTTTTTTATTTTATATTTTTTTTTGTTTTTATTTTTTTTAATTTTTTTTTTATTTTTTTTTTACACTTTTTTTTAGTAACTTTTAACTTTTGTAACTCGTTCCAGGTTTGGGTCTCTCAAAATGCAATGGCATCTTGGGAGACCCTGTGTTAGTGTGCCTAGTCTGTGCAGTGCTGAACCCTACGCTAATACTCAACTAATGTATGGTAGCGTTCAAAGCATTCACCCATGCAAAGACCAGGATTGCCAGGACAGGAGGGACAATAAGACCGGGTGTCACGCCTAAATCCGCGCTTGCTGCAGACACGACATCTTTTTTGGGGGGCTCGTTGGGTAGGGGTACTCGGGATGGCATAAAGAAAATGCCGCTCATGCAGCCGGCTTACTGCATTTGGTTGGGGAAGGTGAGGTAGAGCACCGTCTGGAAACAGAAGGGCTTTGACGATCTCTTCCTGGAATTTAAGGAAGGATCCAGTCTGTCCTGAAGCTCTGTATAGCACATGAGCATTCAGCAAAGCCAATTGAAATAAGTATACAGACACTTTTTTGTACCAGCGTCTGGCCTTACGGGCAACTAAGTACGGCGCCAACAACTGGTCGTTGAGGTCCACCCCTCCCATATTAAGGTTGTATTCGTGGACACAGAGGGGTTTCTCCACAACACCAGTCGCCATAGAAATTTGGGTCGTCGTGTCTGCATGAAGGGAGGTGAGAACGAAAACATTCTTCTTATCCCTCCACTTCATAGCGAGCAAATTATTATACTTCAAGCAGGCTCTCTCCCCCAGCCTAAGACGGGAATCTACAAGCCGCTGGGGAAAGCCCCGGCGATTAGGTCGCACGGTGCCACATGCTCCAATCTGCTGATCAAACAAGTGACTAAAAAGTGGCACGCTCGTATAATAATTGTCCACGTACAAGTGGTACCCCTTTCCGAATAAGGGTGACACCAAGTCCCACACTATCTTGCCAGCGCTTCCTATGTAGTCAGGGCAGTTTGTCGGCTCTACGTGACTATCTTTGCCCTCGTAAACCATAAATCTACATGTATAGCCTGTGGCCCTGTCACAGAGCTTATACATCTTGACCCCGTATCTGGCACGTTTGCTGGGAAGGTACTGTTTGAATGACAAGCGGCCAGAAAACTTAATCAGGGACTCATCAACGCAGACAACTTGATGGGGGGTAAACAAGTCTGCAAAACGTTGGTTGAAGTGGTTTACGAGGGGCCGAATTTTGTAGAGCCGATCGTATCCAGGGTCTCCACGAGGACGACAGAGTTCATTGTCGTTGAAGTGCATGAACCGCAAAATCTGCTCGTATCGTGCCCTGGCCATGGAAGCAGAGAACAAGGGTGAATGGTAAATTGGGTCAGTGGACCAATATGACCGCAACTTACTCTTTTTATTCAACCCCATGAGGAGGGAAAGGCCCAGAAAGGTCTTAAATTCGGAGACCGTAATTGGTCTCCAATCTCTGGCAAGGGAGGACTGGGGATTAGCGGCGATGTGTTGACCAGCGTATAAATTGCTTTGGTCCACAATAGATCTATAGAGATCTTCGGTGAAAAACAGTGAATAAAAATCCAGTGGCGTAAAGTCAACTGTTTCCACCTGAATTCCGGGTTGGCCAGTGAAAGGGGGAAGTACGGGTGCTGCAGAAGTGGAAGGTTCCCAATTCGGATTGGCCAATGCAGCAGGAAGGGCACTATGGGCACGACGGGCCTGTCTTTGTCTTCTTGGTGGCAGCGGGACACTACTAGTGCTTGCCACCTCGCCAGCTTGAACTGCACTTATGGGACTCGCCACGTCACCACGTGATACTGCAGTGCTGGATGTACGACCAGGGTGTACTAGGCCGCTGGTGCTTGCCAGTTCACCAGAAGGAATAGCGGCGCTAGTACTTCTCTGCTCCATACGAGGGCCCTGCGGTTCTTGCACTTCAAGGACAGAAGAAGAAGAATGGGGTCTGGTACGCCTGACTCTAGCAGGGACCACAACTCTGTCGTCAGAGCTATCTGTCATGGAGCCGCTGTCCTCTACAGGTTCGTATTCTGAGCCTGAACTTGACAGATGAGTGACTTCCTCTTCACTATCTGTCATACTCAGAAACGTGTAGGCCTCTTCACTAGTGTACCTTCGATTTGCCATTTTGGCCTCTAAATTTAGGGGTACACTAGTGAGACTCACAGGCAAAAAAGCTCCTGACTGTTGGCGACTGTATAAAAACGCTACCAAAAAACTGTTAGCGATCGCAGGGATCAGGCCTGACTCTGCGAACGCTGCAGTTATGTGTGCTTAGTGTTTTGTAAGTGTCAGTTATCGATCGATACTGCACTTGGGTGGGCTGGGCAGGGCTGGGCCGAGGAGCAAAACGCAGGTGCTAGCAGGTATCTGGGCTGATCCCGCTAACACTGCGTTTCAGGGAACCCTAAACTGCTGGGGAGTATAGATCTGATCGGATCAGATATCGATCCGTTCAGATACTATAGCACTAAGGGAGGTGTATGCTGCGTGCGTGGGTTTTAGCGGTACTGGCGCTAACCTGACGCTGCCTGGGGCGACGCAGACCTTATCTGATCCTAAAAACTTAACTTCTATCACCGCCGGGCAATTAGGGGGTTAAACCTTTATAGGGTAATAAACGGCGGGTGCCCTAAAACTATAATAAACTATAATAAACTGTAATAAACTGTAATAAACTACAAAAAACAAACTAGCTAACCAGCGTCACCCGTAACAGTTATACGGTGATCGCTGGTGAAAGGGTTAACTAGGGGGCAATCAGGGGGTTAAAACCTTTAGCAGGTAGTATATGGGGGTCCCTGTCGCTATAAAACACTGACAGCGAACCTATATACTTACCTCCCTAACTAGCGTCACCTGTGTCACTAATACAGCGATCAGAAAAACGATCGCTTAGCGACACTGGTGACGGGGGGTAATCAAGGGGTTAACTTTTATTAGGGGGGGTTAGGGGGGTACCCTGGACCTAAGGGGGGGTACCCTAGACCTAAAGGGGGCTAACCTAACTGCCCTAACACTTCTAACTGACACAAACTGACACCAATGCAAAAAAAAATGCTATTGGTGTCAGAGTGACAGGGGGTACAGGGGGGTGATCGGGGGGTGATGGGGGGTGACAAGTGTGCCTGGCATGTTCTACTGAATGTGTAGTGTTGTGCAGACTTACTTGGATGTCTTCTCTCCTCGGCGTCGGATCAAAAAGACCGACTCGAGGCGAGATTACATCACTTCCTTTCCCTCTGTTTACATTACAGAGGGAAAGGAAGCATTTTCATTCGCCGGGAGCGATCGGGAGGGGGTGGCCAACAATGGATGGCCGCCCCCTCACCTCTCATCGCCCGGGAACAAATGGCGACCGCCTCGGGCACCGGGGGGGGGACCGATCGGACCCCCCATCCGCGGAAGGCAAATCACGTACATGTACGTGATTTTGCCTGTCCGTGCCACCTTGCCGACGTACATCGGCGTGAGGCGGTCGTCAAGTGGTTAATTTATTTTATTTATTTCAGGTACTTGTATAGCGCCATCAAATTACGCAGCGCTTTACACGTACATTGTACATTCACATCAGTCCCTACCCTTGAGGAGCTTACAATCTAAGGTCCCTAATTAACATTCATACATAGGTTAATTGGATCCTGCCTAAAAATTACCACAGCATGTCTTTGGACTGTGGGAGGAAACTGGAGTACCCAGAGGAAACCCACAAAGGCACAGGGAGAACATGCAAACTCCAAGCAGGTAGTGTCATGGTTGGGATTCAAACCAGCGACCCTTTTGCTGCTTAGCAAAAGTGCTTACCACCACCACTGTGCCATACCCATACATATTCAGCATGAAGAAACAAAGGAAGGTGACAGGAGGGAGAGACTACTATCCTTCCCTTCATAAGATTAATCACCCATGTACTGAGCATGCTGAGGTTAACAGCTATAAAGACCATGGCAAAAGTGATCTATATGATATCAAAAAGAGTATGAATACATGAAAAGGATTAGGAAGGAAAAAGGAGAGGGGACAGAATCCCCCACTTATCCACACACTGACCTCCATATGTTAAGTTATACATTGTAAGTGGCATTGCCAGGGACCAATTTTTAATTAACCAATTAACCAGTTTTTCATTTAACATGATCCTGATAAGTGTGAGCTTCATTACAGATATGTCAACCATAGGAATGTTCCAAGCAGTGCCAATAGATATCTTAGCCACCAAAAACATATAGAAGATAAGAGTTTGCATATGTTTGGAAATCTTGTCAACAGGTTAATTTAAAAGGGCTACTTGTGCTTTTTTAGGAATATTGATAATTGTTACTGATTATATTAAATTGTACACTCTTACCCAAAAAAGCCTAACCTTGGCCTAACCAGGTGTGGAACATGTTTCCCGCCTGGCCTCAGCCTCGGAAACATGATGAAGATGCCTCAGGATACATTTTAGAAAGCCTGGCTGGGACTAGATACCAACATGACAAAAACTTTTAGGCCCTGTTCACATGTGAGCGATTTTCAGCTTGTAAAACGCTCAGCTCTGAAGCTCCAAAACGCCCACCAAGCAAAATACCATTAATTTCAATTGCCCCTGTTCACATATGAGCTTTCTGTTGCCTGAAGCAAAACACCTGAAGCTCAAAAAGTGCATGGGCGTTTTTGGCCCCATAGACTTCAATAGAAAAGCCTGACTTGAGCAGTAAAACGCTCAAATAGCAGCTCTCTGACCCTAATTTCCTCTCCCTCTCCTCCCCCTTAGTGCTTTCTATTGGCTAAACAAATACGCCTGAACCTGTAAAACGCTTGTAATACACTTCTAAAATGCTTTAAAAAAGCTTGTAAAAAGCTTAAAAAAAATGCCAGTAAATCGATACACTCAGGTGTGAATGGAGCCATAATTAGCTTAGATTAGTTGAACGTTCAAAATGCCATTATGTATTCTAGAGGTCCACTCATTCCAATCTTCAGTCATGATCTCAATCTCCAAATCCTTTTCAAAGGCCAGTCTATACCAGAGTTTTTGAGACAAGCTAATTGTAAAGTTTTTTCTCTTTTTAAATAGTCCATATAACCATTTTATTTGCCTTCATGCTTTGCAAATTCAGTATCGAACAGCCCAATTTTAACCACCTTTGTCGTTCTGGGTGGATGTCATATGATGTCCTCCCGGACTGCGCCCCATGCGCCGCGCTGCACGTGATCTATCACCAGCTGTGTCCACCGGACACAGCCGATGACAGATCTCTGTACCGGGCCGCGGCTGGTACCATGTGATCACTGTGACCAATCACAGCAGATCACATGGCAATTGTAAACAATGGATGGTTTCCTTTCATGCTATTCATTATGTACAATTGGGCTGCTAGCTGTGTGTGTGTGTTGGTCAAAATGATCACATGGTACAGACAGGGCCAATCACAGCCCATCTGTACCATGTAATTAACTGTGGCCAATCACAGTTAATCACAACAATATACACTGAATGAATCATTTTTATTCAGTAAAAATGGTTGCTTATCCCAGTGAAGTTCACTGGGATAAGCAATCATAATCTGTAAGAAAAAAGAAAAATCCTGATCACTTCCGCAGAATTGTACAATGTTACTATGGTAACATTGTATTGCTCTGGTCACAGTGAGTTAAAAAAAAAATCTTAAAAATACTGTCACCAGTTTCCCTAATCACACGAATTATATAATGACGCTGTACTGCACTGGTGACCGTATGTGAAAAAAAAAATAAAAGTGAAAAAAAAGATTTTTTTAAATTTCTTCATTTTCTAAAAAATTGTGACAAAAAATGACAACTTTAAAAAAAACTCACCATGCCTCCTACTAAATACCTTGGACTGTCTACTTTCCAAAAATGGGTCATTTGGGGGATATTTGTACTGTCCTGACATTTTAGGGCCTCAAGAAATGAAAGGATAAAAATTTCATATGGGTACAATGTTGCATGACCATGCAATTGTCATTCAAATGTAATCGTTTTGGTGGTAGAGATGGAACAGGAAGATTTATTAAGCAATGTACCTACCAGATAGTTCTAAAGAATTGAAATTTACTTCAGGCATTGCAATCACCTGATTGTGAATGACATTAGCCTGTTTTGTGTTATTGTTCTCTTAATACTTAAATTATAGTTTTGTTTAAACGTTAGGTTAATAGCTGGATAGCATGCATCTCTCTCTACCACACCATTTTACTAGACGCAGAATATTTTGTGTTTGAACATCGATTAAACATCTACATGTGTTTACCAAAACATCTATAACAAGGATTTAGCAGTGTATTACATAGTGAAAGTGCACTGCACTCTATAAGCTTAATATTTAATAGCATTAAACATTAAGCTTATAATACTTAAAGTATAGCTAAAGGAATTTTTTTTCTCCTTTAGTTTTGGATAGAGTGGAGAGGGATCAGAACACCTGTCAGTTTTTATTGCTGTCTGTGCCCCGTTAGAGAGGTTCACCCTCTCTAGTTGTCTTGTTTACAATTATCATTGAAAGTGAAAGTAAAAGAAAATCCCAAATTTTGGGTTGTCCCCAATAAAATAATAGAGGGGGAATCTTCCAATGGGGACAATAGTTCTGGTGACCTGGGGATCCTCAAGGAATTCTTTTAATTTGCAGGGATTTCTCTCACTTCCTGTTTGGCTATGGGACAGGAAGTAAAGGGAAATCTCTGGAATGGGACATATATGACGAATAAAAACGCTGACCGGGGATATAATCCTGTGAATATATACTTTCTTAGGGGAAGGAAGTATTAACAGCGCTTATTATGAATGCTCATTCATACTTATGATATGTCATAAAGTGCTATACCCATCCATTGCTCAACAATGTGACTCTTTAGTATACAGATGTGCCTCAATTGTGAGGTTCAAAGAAATGACATCACTTAGTCAAAAAGATCAGGCTAAAAAGAAAATGCAAAATAATGTTAATCCTTATAAACATTCAGCAATGATTTGGGTCCAAGTAAAAACTTAAAAAGATTTAAAAGGAAAAAGTTCCAGGTGCCATAAAACAGAACTAAATATGTAACATGTTGAATGTATTCACACACATCCTTCTGTGATAAGTCCTGTGCATGTGAGTGACAGTAGTTGTGGAAAAGAGCTTCTAATTCAAATCGAGTGTGCTGTCCTGCAAGTTGATAGACCTTCACCATATCACCGCGTGGCCAGCCCCTTTTGAATGTATGCTTACCAAAAGTAAGAATTTGTGCAGCCTGTAATCTCCTTCACCGCAAAGATCTGCTCCGCAGCTATTGTTGGTCATAATCCATCATGCTCAGGACGTTTTATTACCACCGATGTATCATGTAGGAACATAAGGGGAGGCTCTCCATAGTGTTAAACTGTTTATTTATATAAGAACATCCCCCCGATACAAATTATGCTTACAATGTAAAAAATTAAAAACAGCCTGTCATAGCAATCAGCTCACCGCTGGTCGGAGTTCCAAATCTTCCGCCCACCACGATGAGTCCCGGGATGACGCTGTCTGTATGGAGCTGTAGGTCACGTGGTCACGCACTGATGCGTTTCGTCATTCCGTCAGAGGGCGTGGCCACGCAACACGACTCTACGCTTTAAATAGCAAGATAGGCGGGCTCCGTGGACGTCGTCATCACGAGCGTCATTACCACCCCTCTGTTGATAGTAGGAAGCTGGCGCGCAGCGTCCCATCCATGCACAATGGTTCGCTTTCTGTCAGCACTATTTTACTAGGCTTCTTGGAACCCTTATCCATCAAATCCATTGAATAATGTACACAATCATTACCATATATATTAAAAACATTAAAAGCAATAATGAAAGAGCTACTCATTATATCCACATATAAAAATGCTATCTATTAGTTGATATAGATGGATGCAAAAACCGTGAATAATCACTGTCCGACATCCATCCAATCTTATAGTAGATTGTAGAACACTGCATTTAGCTCTACAGTGTTTTGTATTTTAGTTGCTATAAGTATAAGAGATGCGGTTACCGATATATTACTATAAGATTGGAATTTTTTTTTTTTTGTGTAGAGCAATGTGAAAAGGTCCTAAAGGTGCTGGCACAGGATAGACTAAATAGGCAGACTAAAGCCTCATACACACGATCAGATTGTTGGCAGGGGATTGTTTGTTGACAGACTGTTGGCCTAAAATCTGACTGTTAGTACGCTCCTTTTCACAATTGTTGCCTAACTTTCTGCCAACAAATTTTCGCCGGACAACGGTATGTTGTCAGATTTTCAGATGGACAGTATACAAGTCCTTCACACAAGTCGAAAGTACAAACACGCATGCTCCGAATCAATGCTCACCAAACATGAAATTATTCGTGTTTGTTGGCCGACAATTGTGTACCGTTCGTATACAAGACAAGTTCCTGGCACACGCACTTTGGATAAAAATCAGACGCTCGGTTGGCCAACAATTGGATCGTGCGTACGAAGCTTAAGACTATTTGATTTGTCATTGATTTGGAAATTTTGCTGAAAAAAATATTCTTAATGCTGTACAATTAACCACTTCTGGACCGTTGCACGCCGATGTACGTCCTCTCTTTGAAGAGGTGTATCATTGTTTTCACAGCAGCTAGCTGCCATAACTTCGGTATCCTCTTCTTCAGCGGGAGGTCCGGTTTCCGATAATAGTGGTCTCTGCGGCGGTTTTACCGCAAGATCACTTTTATCGGTGGGGCTCCCGCCGCTCTCCGGTGCCCGAAACGTCACTTCCGCCCATAGCTCTTAAAGGGCCATTTTTTTTTCAAATTACATTTTTTTTTTTGTTTGCATTTTAGTGTACATATGAGATCTGAGGTCTTTTTGACCCATAATCTCATATTTAAGAGGTCCTGTCATGTTTTTTTTCTATTACAAGGGATGTTTACATTCCTTGTAATAGGAATAAAAGTGAAACATTTTTTTTTTTAAATAACAGTGAAAAAATAAAAGGCAAAATAAATAAGAAAAAAAAAAAAAATGTAAACGCTCCCCGTCCTGCCGAGCTCGCATGCAGAAGGGAACACATACGTAAGTAGCACCCGCATATGAAAATGGTGTTCAAACCACACACGTGAGGTATCTCCGCGATCAGTAGAGCGAGAGCAGTAATTCTAGCCCTAGACCTCCTCTGTAACTCAAAACATGCAACCTGTAGAATTTTTTAAACGTCGCCTATGGAGATTTTTTGAGGGTGAAAGTTTGTCGCCATTCCACGAGCAGGCGCAATTTTGAAGCGTGACATGTTGGGTATCAACTTACTCGACGTAACATTATCTTTCACAATATAAAAAAATCGGGCTAACTTAACTGTTGTCTTATTTTTTAATTAAAAAAAGTGTATTTTTTCCAAAAAAAAGTGCACTTGTAAGACCGCTACACAAATACGGTGTGACAGAAAGTATTGCAACGACGCCATTTTATTCTCTAGGGTGTTAGAAAAAAATTATAATGTTTGGGGGTTCTAAGTAATTTTCTAGCAAAAAAAAAAAAAAAAACAAATCTCAGAAAGAGACTCGGTCCTTAATTGGTTAAAATGTCACTGCTGGCACCATCCCCGATCACAGACCTATTGTACCTAATGTTATATTTTACTCTGTCAAGAATGCATTTCCTAGTGTACCTCAACCTTCAAGATTTCTAAATAAAAGCAGTAAAACAAAAAAAAAACAGTCAAATATAAAAAAAAAAGTTATGTTTCTTCACTGCTCTCTGGCTGCTGAAGGTGTTACAAACCCTGAATGTATGAATGATCCTTCTACCAAAAGCTGTAGTCAATCTTTCCGTCTTGTATGTCAGGATAATGAATCCATTGCATGCGGTGGGAGGAGTGAGTTTTCGACCCACCTGAAAGCCCCTATGCACAGCTCCTTCAGATTCCATCTGCTCCAGTTTTAGTAAATTCCCTCCAATGCACGTAAATTGTGAAACAGCTAATGTGAATTTAAACAGCCCACTTGTGGATCATGAGTCATATCAGTTATTGAGGTATTGTAGTATTGTGGAGTATAAATATACATAATTGGGTTTAAAGTAAGCACTGAACACATATGCAACCACGACATAAGCTGAGGTTAATGTTACTTTATTCCATAAGCATCACAAAATAGATGTTTAAAGTAAGATTTAATTATTTAAAAATGACTTTGTCATACTTTTCTGGTTTTGTTTACTTTTCTGAGTTTGCATAATCTTGAGAAGTTGTACACAGAGCATCATAGCAGGGTATATAATTATAAGGGAATAATTGCACTGTTTGATCATGCTGCTAGACACAAGATTCTATCCCTCAAAGCCTTCAAATGTACAATGGGAAATTGCAATTATTCCTCTGTAATTATATATATCTATTGTCTAACGCCACTTAGAACAGGAAGAGCCAGTAACTGCTCTGATTGCAAATAAAATCAAACACAAAATGCTCACATGCTACAAATTTAAGACAAAATTGTACTATTGAAATTAATTGAAAAAGTAGCCTTTGTTGAACTTTAAGTACACGAAAGTCCCCTTGCTAGTGCAATGATAAAACTATTAAATGCTTTTTCAATTTATAGGATAAAAGTTAAAGCAGTAGTAAACCACAGCTGGTGAAAAGAAAAAAAATTCATGCAAGGCAATGTCATAATGTGCAAGTATGCATCGCATGCTAGCAGATTATGAGAAACTTACCTTAGAACAAAGCCCTTCAGTGCCGCGCTGTCACTGCTGAGTGGGCTTTCATCTTCCCTCGGTCTTCCTTCCGGGTTCGCGGCCCCGGGCTAAATGAGTGACCGGGGCATGATGACGTCACTCCCGCGCCTGCGCACAAGAGCTGCTGTTTACGACACAGGCTCTGAAGGTCCTGCATAGTATGCTGGACCTTCAGAGCGCATGCGTCAATGCCATCACCGGCTGCATGCACTCTAAATATCTCTTAAACTGTGCACGCTTAGGAGATTTTTACAGTACCTACAGGTAAACCTTATTATAGGCTTACCTGTAGGTATAAGTGGTGTTACAGAGTTTACTACCACTTTAAAGGGGCATTATTTTCCTTGCAGTAATATTTTTACTTGGTAGAACAGCTCTTGAAGCAAACTTTACGCTAGAAACAGTACATTACATGTTTTTTGTCATCCAACAACTCAGACCTCATCTTGGTTACAGGGGCATAGCAGAATAGTAGCTAGATTTTCTAGGCTTTTTCTTTTAATCTGTTCAGGTATGTATTATTAACTCAGAAAAGTACAGTACTTTCAATTGGTGTTACCCCCCATCTTCTTTTTTTTTGCTACTATGGTCTCTTGCTTGCTCCCGGAATGGACTAGGGACTACAAAATATGTAGTGCACATAGAGCAGTGCATGTGACCTCAGCTAAGGTGCAGTTGTAAATGTAAATGAAGACAGCGTTATCAGGATTTCAGTGAGAACATGGAATATCCAGTAAGTCAAGCTAATGGTGAAGGCTAAAAGTAATTTAATGGAACAAGGATATATAAAACCATTGCAGATGATACGATACCAAGCCGGTGTGGATGGATGTTGGTAGGCTAATGTCCAATGCGTCCGGTGGGGAGAAATTGTCCACCGTTTGTGCAACAACCGACCCCTGGTGCAGGGCCGTGGAAGCTCGGGAGCTGAGCCGGGGTCCGCTGCCCACGGGACACTGAGAGGGAAGGGCCAGACCAGAGGGAGCTGCCAATCAAGCCAGCCTGGAATGCAGAGAGAGCTTGTTGCCATGACAACACATTTTGGGTGCATGTGCCTTGTCAAAGACTTGTCGCGTTGGCATCACACCGGAGCGCCGGCGGACCCCGGCTTGGCTTCCGAGCATCCACGGCACCGCACCAGTGGCTGGTGGTTGCACACATAGTGGACAATTTCTACCTTCCTGCCCACCAAACCCAACGGACGTTAGCCTACCAACATCCATCCACAACGGCTTGTAATAGTATCATCTGCAATGGTTTTATCTATCCTTGTTCCATTAAATTACTTTTAGCCTTCACCATTGGCTTGACATTGAATTACTGGAGGTTCCATGTTCCCACTGAAATTCTGATAGCACTGTCTTCATTTCCATTTACAACTTCAGTCACTGTGTGTGCTTTTACTGATGGCTGCATCGGATTGGCCCCTGGGCAGTGGACAGTGAGATTCGCTATAGGGCTCAGCACCTGGAACATTGTGTTGTTTCTGTCAACTAAGGTGCAGTGCTTGCTCCAAACATAAGGAAGCCAAGATGAAATAGTATATAAAATAGAGTTTACCTAGGACAGAATATTTTTTTCATGAAAAATAGATTAGAGGGTAATTAGTGGATGTGTATGGATTTTATTTGGAGAATAAGGATATTGTTTAGATCCTCTGCATCTGAATGACACCTGACACGAGAATCATGACTTCACAGTGTCATCATGACACCACAGTCCCTCTTCTGGGAGTGCATAAGCTCTCATAAAACTAGTTTTCTAATGCTACCATGACATTATGACCAGAAGGCATGAAGTAAGTGTGCATTGAGTTTCATTCAAATCCAGGTTTGGAAAAAGTAACCAGGAAGAGAAGCCCAGATCTGTAACCAGTGTGGAATCTTCTACAGTGTGCAGATAAATGAAAACACCAGTGGGGCAGCTGTGTCAGCTTTACAAAAGTCTATTACTGGAAAAAAATGTATCCCCCTATGCCCATAGTAGTTTTCTATTAGATGCAAGCAAGCCCATTTCCGATCACTAATTATGAGCTTCTCTGTATATTGTTGCTGGACTTGCATATGTAGCACCCTCTAGTGTACAAAATTGATAGGAAAATCTAGCTGATTCACTGTAGCTTAAGTGAGTCTGGGTAATTGCTGTGGGTTCAGATGTAGGCTGGAGGGCTCTACCGGACAGGCTTCTGGCACCTCCCCCTGGTTCTAGAAACTACCAGAAAGTTCTAGAAGCTAGTGGGCAGAGGTGAAGGGGCAGTGATCTGCAAATTTATGAGAATCTGACCAATTCCTGGGCAGGAGGCCTGGCAACGTGGTTGGATGGGCTGGTAAATATAGAAGAGCCTGGACAGTGGGGGTTGCTGTCGGGTGGAAGATGGAGAGTTGAGGCTGGAGTCGTGAGGCCTGGCAGGGGACCTCGGGGCTGGGGCTAAGCAGAGGGGAAGAGAAGCTGTAGATGGATCTCCACTAAGCTACTGTCTCATCCAGGAGAGACCCTGCCCAATGAGCAAAGATCTGTCCAGCAGGGGGCCTTGAACAGCAGTCTAGGCAAGCAGCAATATTCATGTGACAGTGTGAGTACCTCTACTTGATCACTAACAGGGCCAATAAGGGAGAAGTCTGCCAGATGCAATATTTAGCATACTTTTATGTGACAGTGTCACAGCTAACCTAAATCCCCTGCTCTAGGACACTTTTCAAGACAGCCAGGTGGGCTGGTATTTTCTACAAGGGGGCACAGAGCTCCTGCATACAGTGGCTTCTTTGCTATTTTCTACTGAGGGGACATTTTGCTCCTATATACAGTTTGACACAGAGCTCCTGCCAGAAGATATCTGCCACTGATCCATTAAGGATTGACATTATTCTGGAAGGAGTACAGTTTAGGACCCATTTTGCTGCAAGTGTCCTCCAAGTTGTTGCTGAATTCAGTTTTGGGCATCCTATAACCAATCATCCCTATCCAAGTTATATTCCCTCAATAAAATATAAAAACATGCCCAAGGACTGTTTTTTGTGTCTGAATGCAAGTTGGGAAATTATTATTATTATACAGGATTTATATAGCGCCAACAGGGTACACAGCACTTTACAATATAAAATGGAGACAATACAGTTATAATACAATAAGATACAAGAGGATTAAGAGGGCCCTGCTCAGAAGAGCTTACAATCTAATAGGGTGGGGCAGGTGGTACAAAAGGTTGTAACTGTGGGGAATGAGCTGATGGAAGTGGTAAAAGATTAGTTAGAGACGTTGTAGGCTTTCCTGAAGAGATGAGTTTTCAGGGATCGCCTGAAGGTAGCAAGAGTAGGGGATAGCCAGATAGATGGAGGTAGCGAGTTCCAGAGGATGGAAGAGGCTCTGGAGAAATCCTGGAGATGAGCATGAGAGGAGGAGACTAGAGAGCTTGAGAGTAGGAGGTCTGGAGAGGACGATTTGGGTGATATTTGGAGACAAGTTTGGTGATGTAGCTTGGAGCAGAGTTGTTAATGGCTTTGTATGTTGTGGTTAGTATTTTGAATTTAATTCGCTGGGCGATTGGGAGCCAGTGTAGGGATTGGAGGAGAGGGTTGGCAGACACTGAGCGGTTGGTAAGGTGGATAAGTCTGGCAGCAGCATTCATGATAGACTGAAGAGAGGATAGCCTATGGAGAGGCAGGCCAATGAGAAGGGAGTTGCAATAGTCAAGGCGAGAGATAACAAGGGAGTGAATGAGGAGCTTTGTGGTTTCATTTGTTAAACAGGGGCGAATTTTAGAGATGAATTCTACAAACTTTTGACAACGATTGGATTTGAGGCTGAAATGACAAGTCATTGTCTAGGATTACACAGAATACCCTGGCGTGAGGGGAGGGGACTGATGGTTGCATTGTTGATTTTGATGGAAAAGTCATGGAGGGGGGCACGGGCGGGGGGGAATATTAATAGCTCAGTTTTATAGAGATTTAGTTTAAGGAAGTGGTGCGACATCAATGCTGATATGTCAGTTAGTAAGTTAGTAATGCGAGAGGAGACTGAAGGAGTGAGGTGAGGAGTAGACAGATAGATTTGGGTGTCATCGGCATATAAGTGGTACTGGAAGCCGTGGACGGTTATCAAGTGACCAAGGGAGGAGGTGTAGATAGAGAAGAGAAGGGGTCCAAGAACAGAGCCTTGGGGGACCCCCACAGAAAGGGGCAGTGGAGAGGAGGAGACAGAGTTGTAGGTGACACTGAAGGAGCGCTGTGATAAATAGGCAGAGAACCAGGATAGAGCAGAATCTCGGAGGCCAAGGCAATGTAGTTTATTGAGAAGGAGCGGGTGGTCAACAGTATCAAAGGCCGCAGAGAGGTCAAGTAGTAGGAGTATGGAGTACTGGCTGTTGGTTTTAGCAGTTAGTAAATCGTTAGTGAGTTTTAGTAAGGCAGTTTCTGTGGAGTGCTGTGAGCGAAAGCCAGACTGTAAAGGGTCAAGGAGGTTATTTTCACTGAGGTAGGAGCTAAGACGGTTGTAGACTAAGCGTTCTAGAAGTTTAGAGGTGAATGGGAGCAATGAGATGGGTCTTAAGTTGTTCAGGTTGGTAGGGTCCAGTGAGGGCTTTTTAAGTATGGGAGTGATCTGCGCATGTTTTAGAGGGGAGGGGAAGGTGCCACTAGAGAGGGAGAGATTGAAGATGTGAGTGAGGGAGCATAGGATAGAAGAAGAGTTGTGAGGGAACAGGATCCAAGGGACAATTGGCTAAGTGGGCATCTGAGAAAAGTTTTGTAACCTCTTCAGTAGTAGCCAATTCAAAAGAGGAGAGTGTTGAATGTGCTGTTAGGCAAAGTATGTTGGGCGGGGAAGATGTACGCACAGTAGAGGTATCCTCACGAATTGCATCAATCTTGTCTTTGAAGTGATTGGCAATCTCTTGGGCAGTGAGTGAGTAAGTGGGTAGAGGGGGTGAGGGATGAAGCAGAGAGTTAAAGGTTGAGAAGAGCCAACGGGGACTAGGTGACAAGGAATTAATAAGAGAGACAAAGTATGCTTGTTTGGCAGCATGGAGGCATGAATTGTATTTTAGAAAGGCAGATTTATATAGGGTGAAGTCTTGCAGGCATTTGGTTTTACGCCACAGTCGTTCAAGGGCACGGCAATGTCTCTTGAGATTTCTAGTGTTGTCCGTTTGCCAGGGTTGTAACAGTCGGGGCCTGATTCTGCGTGTGGTTAGAGGAGCAAGTGCATCTAGTGATGATGAGAGTGAACTGTTGTAGACAGAGGTGGCCAGGTCAGGACAGGACAGGGGAGAGATTATGTCATATAGGTGGTCAGTAGCAGAATAGAGAAGAGAAGGGTTAAAGTGGCAAAGGTTTCTACAAGTAATTGCTGCTTGGAGGGATGGGTGAAATGTGTGGTGCCTGGCTGTGCAGGAATAGGGGGACCCAAAATCCAGCGGCCCTCTAGGAGTACCGCTATACATAGATTAATTATGGTTGAGAAAAACCTCCCAATGCACAAAAATGATATTTGCATACTCCTGATGTCCTTAAGAAGTTACTTTATCATGTTCTGTTACAGCAGTGACAACAGCAAAACTAAGAATACAATGCGGGTAACTTCTTAACAAGATACTTTGAAGGTATGTTCTTAGCAGGAACATTAAAGCAGTCTTTCTCAACCTTTTATAGCTTTCAGGAAACCCCTGCTAAAATGAACTCATGGTGCATTTGCATGATTAATAATTTTAAGAAAAATTTAAGTAAAAGAATTATTGTGGAGTACCTAGCCTATTTGACATTGGGGACAGTTAATATTGTTACCAACTGCCTACAGAATTGTTTTCAGTACAGTAATATTAATAATAATAGCTGTAGGAAAGAAAAGCAGGCAGTAAAAATAGCAGTATCTTCTAACTTTAGCGTAGAAGTGAACCCTTACATTGGCTGTTAGGCGAAAATTGTCCCTTTGCAGCGATGTTTAGTGTAGATGGGAGATCAATCTGCAATCTCACTTCTCAAGTAACCCCTAGCAACCTCAGAAGGGCCCCTAGGGTTCCATAGAACACTGGTTGAGAAACTATGCATTAAAGGCAGTCTTTAGTTAAGTGTTTTCTAATATAAACAGAAAAAGGAGAAAACTATTTTGTTTGTTTTTATTTGTTTTTATGCAAGTCTGTTTAGTCTCAAATTTGTTCAGATGAGGTCCATCACTCTGTGGGTATTCCTGATTGTATCAACAAGTATATAGTGGTGCTAGAGGGATGTAATACACAAACGTAATCTCAGTCATCAAAACATCCTAATATAAGTGATAAATTCATTGTTAAAGTCCATAGAATCTCATGATGACTAGCAGCAACAGTGGCAGCACCCTTATGCCACGTACACACGATCGGATTTTCCGACAACAAATGTTGGATGTGAGCTTGTTGGCAGAAAGTCCGACTGTGTGTATGCTCCATCAAACATTTGTTGTCAGACTTTCCGCCAACAAATGTTGGCTAGCAGGTTCTCAAATTTTTTGCCAACAAATGTTTGTTGTCGGACTTTCCGATTGTGTGTACACAAGTCAGTCGGACAAAAGTCCACGCATGCTCGGAATCAAGTACGAGCCGGAGATATAACTAGCGCTTGTAATGGAGACATCACGTACGTCTTGTACGTCACTACATTCGTTATTGTGGGCCAACATTTGTGTGACCATGTGTATGCAAGACAAGTTGGAGCCAACATCCTTCGAACAAAAATCCACGGTTTTGTTGCCGGAAAGTCCGATCGTGTGTACAGGGCATAAAGCGTGAAGCAGGAAACTTTATAATGTGGAAGAGAAAAACAGGGCCACCAGACTAAGTACAGCACTAGCAATACCGATTTTATTAAGGGTAAGACATGGAGCCATCTTGCGCTCCACGCTGGTTAAGGCGGCGATCGGCCGCTTCCTACAGTCATCCATCCACACAGCCACTTCCTGATGCCGCCAATCCCCCGGGACGATCTAGGAATGTCTAGAGACTGACCACTACTGTTGTATATGTGCCTGAACTATCCATCTATATATGAGTTTCTCCTTGTCTTACCCTTAATAAAATCTGTATTTCTAATGCTGCACTTAGTCTGGTGCCCCTCTGTTCTTCTATTCCTGATTGTATGAGGTAGGCTTAACTTATTAGCCTTTACCATGTGCACTGCTCAATGGAGAAATCAGTGAACATAGACAGTCAGTGCATATTTCTTTCTCCTTTAGTTGCCTTTTGCCATTAGTACTTGCTAATAGTATTAGAAAACCCTGTACTAGATCTATACCTGCTCAGGCTGCAAAAATCGACATTATGCGTGTTTGTATCATGTATCATGTTTGTATCAGATTTAAGACATCTGTAGAAATCTTATATTTCATAGTAGAACTTTGTCAAGAAATTATGGAATTTGAAAAATAGAAAAAGTTTGCAATAATATGTTCTACCATAATAAATCTAAAATACCAAAGAGGCGAAACGTAAAGATTTTTGATTTCTAGTTGTATGCTTCAAAATTCTGTTCACCTCCAAACACCTCTTATTACATTGTTATATTTGCACATGATTGTACTAATGCCAGATTAGCAAATAGTACTAGAAGACCTACCTTCTTAGAACATAACTGTGCAATCACAGTCCTTTTCTGTAGCATCTATTACTGATATCTGTATATTTGGGACTGTATATTCTATTGCCTGTGCTGCAAACATGCAAGGGTACAGGCTTAGCAGCTTTATTGAAGTATTATGCAAAAGGCAATAACACACCTTACACTAGCAACTCTTGCCTTCAGATTTACAAAAAATATCAGCGTTGGTGTGGGCAAACTGAAATGCAGTGCTTAGGTTCTAAAGATTTATATACCCCACTGGGACATCTTAACAGCAGTTTTCTTTTTTTAAGTATGATAGATTACCTTACATCTCATGTAGTTTGGACTTTATTTCTAGCATTGCCTTGGTGGAACCCATAATTGTGATTGATTCTTCTTATTTGGTGGAGAAAAGCTAGTCCAGCAAGACTTTGTAATTATAGCTTTGTTGTGTTTTTATCAATAAGAAATGTGTAGCTGTAAAAAAGCACTGGATTCTATTAAAAAATGAAGACACAATGAGCTCTGTTAGTCTTGGTGCCCTATACTGAATACACCTAGCTATTATTTAATTAAAAAGACTACAGGCGCATTAGTGTTTTAAGATACTCCTACAGTATCTATGTCACATCTTTCTGTCAAGAGCTGGCAGAAAAATCCAGTGTAAAAAAATAAATAAATAAATTGCTTGTTTTGGGGCATAATTACGTGTATTTACAGGCCTATGGGGTTTAGAAGCATATGCACATTAACTCATTCTGTTGACTAGAATATCTATTTCTTATAGCTAGTAGAATAAATTTATGCTCATGTGTATGCATTTACATATTTATATGCAGTTATATGTGTATGTGTGTAAATGATGCCAGTAGCCTCCTCTCTGAATGCAGGTTTGGGGCACTTTTTATGCCCTTGAAGAGTGCTCTAGAATACAAATCTAAACGTCACAATGTTCATGGACACATTGGTTAAAATAAAGCTAAGTTCAGAGAAAAATTAAAAATGCTGTGTGAATGGGGCCTTGTACTGTTTGCTTTGTTTTTGTTTGGTATAGTAATATATGTACACATATTTATTTTCTTCTAGAAAATTGCATATTTTTTTTCAGGAAGACAAAAAAACTACTGTATGGCTATTCTTTGCTAGTTTGGACACATATTGCAATATCTATGGCACTCACCCATGCTGCTGATTTCCCCGGTCTCTGTGCTAGCCAGTCATCTCAATGATCATTCCATGATGCAGGTGGAAAAGGGACACTGGTGCCTTCCAACAGTCAAAAATGTAACTTCTGAGACACCACAAGGGCGCATGTCCAGCACTGGGGTTTACTTTTGCAGCCCTTCTCCAACACTGCTCACCCCTGCGACCCTTTACCACCTTCTTCCAGCACCGCACTACTCTACATCCATGTCACTCTCTTGCAACACTATTTACCTTCGCAACTTCTGACACTGTCTTTCAACATTGTTCAACTCTACACCCCCTGCAACATTTTTCCAAAGATGCTCACCCTGCATCCCCTGCTGCCCTCTTCCAACTCTGTTCACCTATGAACCCCTTGCAGCCCTCTTCCAAAGCTTTTTACCATTACATCCCTGACAACTTGTTCCATCACTGCTCACCTCTGCATGCCGTGCTACCCTCTACCAATGCTGCTTACCATTTCATCCCCTGCCAACCAGTTTCAACGTTGCTCACCTTTGCATCCCCTGCAACCATCTACAAATGATGATCGCCTCTGCATACCCTGCCATCCTCTTCCTGTGCTTCTCACCTAGACATCCACTGCCATGTTCTTCCAGTTTTGCGTGCCCCTGCACAAACTGCAACATTTTTGAAACCCTGCTCAAATGCTGTGCCACCCTCTTCCAATGCTGGTTACCTCTGCATCCCTTGCCACCCTCTTTCAATGCTGCTTACCTCTGCATCCAATGCCATCCTCTTCCATCGGTGCTCACCTATACATCCTCTGCCATGTTCTTCCAGTACTGCCCACCCCTGCACCCCCTGCAACATTTTTACAACACTGCACATTTCTGCACTCTTTGTAACCCTCTTCCACCACTGCATACCTCTGCATGCTATGCCACGAACGACCAGCACTGCTCACCTCTACATCCCTTACCACCCTCTTCACACTGCTTACCCGTGCATGCCCTGCCACCCTCCTCCACTTCTGCTCACCTCTGCATCCTCTCCCTCCCTTTTCCAACCCTGCTCACTTCTGCACCTTTTGCCACCCTCATAGAACAGCACTCATCTCTGCATTCTCTGTGACCCTTTTTCAACACTGCTCACCTCTGCTTCCCCTGCTACCTTCTAACACTGCTCACTTCTTCATGCCTTGCTACCCTTTTTCAATACTTCTCACCTCCTGCATCCCCTGACACCCTCTGCATCCTAAATTAGTATAACAGTACCTAGCTAGTGTGCCAGAGGCTGAACAAAAAAAAAAAAAAAACCTAACGGTGTATGGCCAGCTTTGGGTCATTGTATAGCAGTACTAAAACATTTATTAATAATATATAAGAGCATAGCTTTTTTTTTTTGGTTGAAGAGATTTTAGCAGGAAAGTAATGCTGGTATACAAGGTACATCCAAGTTACTAAGATGTACATAACTCTTACAGTCAAGTTCTGCAGGTGGTTAAGCATTTCAGAAACAATGCAATTAGATACAAACAGCTAGCTCTCAAGTGGAAAAAAGGATCTTGCTGCATGGAAATGTAGGACTATGTCCATTTTAATTGTACAGCACAGGACACAGGCAGAGTATTCATACACCATGGGTTATAGTTGAGTACCTTCAGGTGATTGGACCTGGATAGAGCTTTAGAGAGCACACCCTCTGAGTGCCTCCCCTAGAACTCTACCTCACTACCTCATGGTTATGAACCTTTAATGGAGAAACTCTCCCTTAGCTTTTGATTTATTATTTTTCTTTGTTATTTTATCTTCTGATTCTTCAGTTAAGCACTTACTATCTTCTTATGCCAGTATAGAAGCAAGAAACACAACCTCTATAAAAACTTGGGCGTCATACATGTGTAGCACTACCCCCGTAGGAGCCGCTGGTATTTTTATTGTGTCCCTTCTGCCATGCACCTGTGTTGACTCACCCCTTGCCTGGCCCTGAGAACACTGACACACCTCAAAGGTTTAAATGGGCTTTAATGGCAAAGCCCTAGAAAGGAATGGGTTAAATAACAGCAATTTACAATATAGCAATGTAGGCACCTTGTTAAGTGACACCATTCACAGGGTGTCACTGTTCGTTCACCACATCTGCCTGGGAAGCAACTGGTGCACAAACGTCCACTAAGCAGGTGCTAGTGAGCGATACTGGCTTGTAATTGCAGAATAATGACAATCCAACACAGTACAGCAATACAAATGGCATATTGTAAAGGTAATACAGCCTACCTACTACCTAATTTGTCCTGCCTAACCACTGGCCAGTGGGACTATGTAGAGATGCTGCCAGCGATGGGGCCCTTGCGTGGGAGTACTCACTAAAGTAAACAAGATGGTGGCTGGAAACCTCTCACCACTGATGACTGATTCAAGTCCTGAGGTGTTCCTCTGTGGATGGTGAAAGGGTCCTTCCTCTTGAGCCAGCTCACTGCAGCTTTAGCAGGTAGCTGGAACACATGGTCACTAGAAGCAACTGGGATGCACTAGAATAGAAGCACAGTCTTTCCTCCCTCACTGCAGAAAGTAGTGTTAGGCATAGCAACAGCCCACAGCCTGGTCCCTGCACACAGTTTTGCGTGTGATTCAGGTGCAGCACACTTTTCCTGGCAGAACAGATCCTCTGGCAACAGCATGTGGTCAGCAGGTCACAATAACAGTCCTATGGCTTCTTGCAGCCCTAAGCCCTGTAACACAAGCTTCCAGGCTAATAAGCTCTGGGCACACACAGCACAGTTAAGCTCTTCAGCTGTAGCAACAGCCAGTCAAGGTGCAGTCCAGTCCCCTATCTCCCTGCAGCTGTCCATCACAGGAGAGGAGGGGAAAAAAAGTCCTTTCTGTGTTTATTTTGTCAGCACTGCTGGGAACATTTTTTAAAGAGCCCAGCGCTACCCATGTAATGTTGCTTCAGGAACTGGATCCTGCATAGGTGCTCACCCTGGGGATACTCCCACTGTGAAGGGCGAAGCCTAGATTTTACTTAGTCTAGTGTCCTGGACATGTAAGACAAGGGTCACACTGTATCTCTGTTACTGTTACTCTGTTACTGCCTGCATAACACTCAACTCAAGAGTGACGATGTGTCCCTTGCACTCTAGTTCTAACACCAGTCTCAGCATCCGATTCTAGTTCAGTTACAGACACGAAACAAGTGGCCTATTTGACTAAGGCTGAATTCTCTGCATCTATGTACTGTGTGTCACATTTCCTCTGACAAATTATGGCCTTAGTACATCCATCTTCATCTAGGGCTCAAAAACGACCCACCTCTTCTACTCCCATTTCTCAACCAGAGTCAGATCCCAATATGCCATTCCTCGAGGATGCAGACACAGACCGAAATGAAGAGGATATCGAGAAGATACTAATGGAAGTTGTGGAAGATTTTTCACCTGTAGATTGTCACTATATTAAAGAGGAAGCTTCATTGCAACATGCTTGCTAACATTGAAAAGCCCATTGCCTCTGTTCACAAAAGCATTTGTATTGTGCAAGCTGACTCCATTTTGGACTCCACCTCCATCTTGCTGTGCACCTTTGGGCGCAAAGAGACTTGCAAAATATTCCCTATTCATAAGTGATAGAATGTGCCGTGTATGATGAATGGGTCACTACTGAAATTTTTTTGTAGTATACACTATGCATATATTTTGTGATGAAACCACAACACATGCACCAGACCCCAAGAACAAACCCGCAGATGCACATACAGTATGTGAACCAGGCTTCAGGGATTGTACCTTTCACAGCCTGGGCTCAGTGGGTTGAATGATGCTGGGTGTCATTCAGCAGTGTACCCAAAGTATATTTTTATAATTTTTTCATACAAATAGAGCTTTCTGTTAAAGCTCTATTGGTTAAAGCCATAAACCACTTCACTACTGGACACCTTTCACCTGGCTCTAATGTAATGGGGGTCTGTAAGGGAGGGTGCTGATATAAGGTGACTCTGATATAATGGTGGTAAAATCAGCAGTCAGTATCCCCCATTAGTTCAGAGTCACCTTATATCAGCACCAGTGGTGACTAGGGTGTGAATGAGCCCCCCCTGTAGTGATGCCACTGATCAGCACCCTTTCTTATAGAGTGACCCCACATTATATTAGAGTTCCCTTATATTAGAAGCACCCCCAGAGACCCGGTTAGCTATGAGTCCCTTTATATCAGTGCCCCCCCATAGAGACCTCCATTAGAGTGAGACAAAAAAACCCTTACCTTCCTGGAGCCGCTGCAAAGATGTGTGTGTGAACCGGCGAGAGTTAGGGGGTTGAAGCTGTAAAATACCATGCTTTCACCTACAAAAGCATCCAGGTTGCTAGGACACTGGTGGTCCTAGCAACCAATGCCTGCAAACTACAAAGATGTCCCTTCACTGTCTAGCTGTTCTGGCAGCACCGGCAGCCAGAAGGGAGCATGGTGACGGTGGAGAGAGAGCGCACAGTGAGCTGCAGGTTACAACATTCAGGCTTCATTAGCCTAGCGCTGCATTGACAGGGGCGAGGGGGACTGGACCAGGACCAACTTACCACTGTCACCATTCACCAATCACCAGTGGCAGTGAAGCTGACAAAAATCATTAGTCCTGCTGGAGCGGGGGGAGGGAGGGGGGGCGTGCTGCTGGCAGGAGAGAGCACATTCATGGCAGGCTGCATTTGCCGATCGGCATTGGCACTTTCACGGGGGGGGTTGAGGTGGATGGAGGGGAACGCTCACCACTGAAGCTACAGGACAGGAGCTGTCGGGGGTGGTAGGTGCTGCTGGCAGAAGAGTGTGCATCCAGCGACAGGAGCGTGGGGTGGGGGTGTCACGCTGCTGTCGGGACTCAGGAGAGAGCACAGTCTGCTACAGGAGCGGGGGGTGCTGGCAGGCTGGAGGTATGAACATCCACTTCCCACACTGGCTGGAACCTATGCTTCTGTGTCCGGGTTTCAGGAGGAGAGAAACCCGGGCACAGCTGTCAAAATTCTGACTGTCAGGGTCATTCCTGTACAGGTGGTAACCCTATGTAGTGGATAAATGAAGAAAACCTGGTGCCTGAGGACACGGTTATGAACCCCTAGGGGTCTATTATAGACAGACCAAAACATTGAGTATAAAAAGGTATAAATTTATTTTCATATAACAATAGTGGACATATAGAGAGCAATACAGAAGAACAGTATCTGATACCCGAGTAGTACAATTGTATGAGCTGACCACTGTCCTGGTGCAGGACGTAGTGGATAAAGAGTTAACAAAGATCTGGGTGGTTCCTGTTGATTTGTTCCATCTCTGTCCTAAGCATACATCTCAGTGTTTATTTCAGAGATTCTGCAGATTGAAAGTTTGAGGTGCTCTTAAAAGCTCTCTTTAATCTTGCAGGCCCAGCCCTGCAACCAGCTCTGGCTAACTGGACTAGGAGAATTAACAACTAACATGACCCTGCATTTCAGGATTATGCTATTACACATCAATTACAATTGCCTCTTGTTCTACTATTCTGTGTAGATGCTTTAGAACATATCGTGAGACAAATTTGCAGAATGGCTCTAATCTATATTCACATGCACAGAATCTTATGGGGAAAAGCTTGGCAGCTGAAACTGCCTGTGATGGGCATCTTACACATGTGCCTTTCCAATGAAGATGTCTGTTCAATGAGGCACTTGACCAGTTCATCAAAAAGGTCATAGATGGGAAGGTTTTACTTTCACAGCGGAGGGACATAAAACTACCTTCTTGAGGAGACCCTAGCTATTCAACACCTTTCCACTAAAACCAGGTTTCAATTTCAAAACCTAAGTTCATGTCTTTGGGCACAAGACATGGACCACCAAGGCTTCCTCAAGGGCCACTTCACGAAGGAACACCCTCACTCCTAAGAGTGGGAGGACATTTGTTACAGTTCTCTGGGTGGGTCACAGACATCCCAGACCTGTGTGTTTAATTGGTGTTTTCAAAAGGGTAAAAAATAGAGTTCAAACCTCTACAACCTCACCTCTTCCTTCATTCAAATTAACTTAAAACTCCCCAAAGACAGATTTGCAGAATGCCCTGAACTATCTCTTGTCCTGGAGATTCATTGTGCTGGTACTACCAAAAGACAGAGGTTCTAATCTGTTCTACTGTTCTTGGTACCAAAGTCCAATGGGGAAAGAATAATGACTAAGTGTAGCGCTGCTCCTACCTATCCAGTGTAATCATGACAAGAAAGGAAAAATAATATTAATATACTGTATATATATGCAAACACAAAATGTAAAACTGGGTTATGACCTATAGAGTTATAGTATAACTGTGTACCATTCCACAAACTATGTCAACGTCTATTGCAAAGAAAATATAAAACAAGAACAATATAAACACAATATGTGATACCGCAATTTCAGTACTGCAACAATATAAAGTGGTAAACTAAAAGAACCTACTCCGATATGTGATACAAAAATCTTTATATAAGTTTAACATATACAGTGGGTATAGAAAATAATCACCCCGTTTAAAATAATCACATTGTGTTGCTTAGCAGCCTGAAATGAAGACAGACACAGTTTTTGTTGTATCCAGCTGTATTTACTAGTGCAACTTATAACATCCAAGCAAAAGAAATAACACCAACATGAAAAAATAAAGAAAATTTCAAAAACAGAATCGGAACAGTATCAGAGTTGGAAAAAGTATCGCCCCATCCCCCTTATGTCAATAATTAGTTGGACCACATTTTTCTATAATTACAGCCTGTAGTCTGTTGGGATATGTTTCTACTAACTTTGCACATCTAAATTTTGCAATATTTGCCCACTCTTCTTTGCAGAACTGCTCAAGTTCAGTTAAATTTCATGGTGACTGTTTGTGGACTGCAGTCTTCAAGTCATTCCACAGATTTGCAGTGGGGTTTGCAAGTCTGGGCTCTGACTAAGCCATGTAGGGACATTCACCCTTTTCTCCTTCAACCACTGTGTGGTCATTTTTGCTGTGTGCTTTGGGTCATTGTCATGTTGGAACTTTCTGGCAGAGGGCAGCAGATTTTCCTCAAGAATTTTATGGTATTTTGCCCCATCCATTTTTCCTTCTATACTGACAAGTGCTCCTGTCCCTGCTGCAGAGAAACACCCCCATAACAGGATATTACCACCTCAATTCTTTACTGTAGGAATGGTGTTATGTGGATGGCGAGCTGTATTGGATTTCCGCCAGACATAATGTTTGGTGTTGAGGCCAAATAATTTAAGTTTAGTCTTATTTGACTACCTTAAGTGCACCTTGAAGAGTTTGAGGCCACATGGAAAAAGGTGTTCTGGTCAGATGAGACTAAAATTTAAAAATTTTAATCTCATCTTCTGAAGGGCTCATTTCCCTTGCAGCTATCAGAAAATGTCCACAAGACAATTCAGATGCTCCAGGCCTTTAGGTTGGCGATTAATTTCAATAAATCTGCTCTTCAGCCTTCCCTTCCCCTGGAATACTTGAGTCTGCTCCTGGACACATCCCAAGCAAGTCTTTCTACCAAAAAAAGAAAGTTCTTTCACATGCACATGCTCAAATCTTGAGATCCTAGAGACATTCCACATTAAGATTCTCCATGAGAGCTATAGATCTAATGGTAACCTTCTTTGAAGCGGTACCATTTGCCCAATTCCATTCAAGAACCCTCCAATAAAATATTTTTCAGCCTGCAAAAAGCAGGTTCCTTCTCTTGACTTGCTAGTGTTCCTGTCCAGCCAAGCAAGGAACTCCCTACCAGTGGTTCCAAGGAACATGGTCATGGAGGGAAGCCAAGCTCAGAGCAGTCAGATTGTCCCTGCAAGACTTCTGAAGGAGCACCCAATCAGTGCCAGAGATTGCCACACATCAACCATCAAGGGGGCACCAGGAGTCTGGCTGCCTTGAAGGAAGTAAACAAGATCATCTCCTGGACAGAAACTCACGGTCCAACAATCTCTACATTTCATGTATTCCAGGAGTGAACAAGTGGAAAGCAGATTATCTGAGTCGCTATCACCTGAATCAAAGGGGAACAGCCCTTCATCCAGATGTCTGCAATCTGATATGCCAAAAAGGATGGGATTCCGGTTGTGAACAATCTAGACCAGTGATGGTGAACCTTGGCACCCCAGATGTTTTGAAACTCCATTTACCATGACGCTCGGCTACACTGCTGAGTGCATAAGCATCATGGGAAATGTAGTTCCAAAACATCTGGGGTGCCAAAGTTTGCCATCACTGATCTAGACTCCAGATTCAACTACAAGCTGCCTCTGTTTGTTGGCAGAACCAGGGATCCCCTAGCTCTAGGCTCAGATGCCTCCATAATCCCCTGGTCTCGTTTCAAAATAATGTTTGCCTCCCTCCAATGGGAATCCTACCTCATCTGCTCAAGAAAATAGAGTGAGAGAGGAAAATGGTTATTCTAATTGCACAAAACTGTCTCAGACAACCCCTGGCCTTTTCTTAACAGACCAGACCTACTATCTAAAGGCACTATATTCCCTCATGCTTAGGCTTTAATGGCAAGGCTGTTAAAACGTAGGTGTTAAAAGATAGAGGAATCTTTGAGTCTATGATCCCCACCCTCCTAAAAGCAAGAAAAGACACTTCTGGGGGGATATATTATCACACTCAAAAATCTTGTATTTCCTTGTGTGAACACAGACACTTCAATCCTAGAGATCACCTGTACCTCACATTCCAGCCTTCCTATAATCAGGTCTTAATCAGAGCTTGGCCCTCAATACTAAAAATTAGGTCTCTCTGCCTTATCCATTTTTATTCCAAAGGCCTCTGGCTTCACCCTTAATTTTTCACTTCGCTTAACTCTTCACTTCATTTTTCTTTAGGATATATCTCATATTAAGCCCCCCTTGCAGCACCCCCTGCTTCCATGGGATCTCAGCTGGTTCTCTCTTCCCTGCAGACACCATCCTTTTGAACCTATCAGGGACATCCCACTTTTGAATTTCTCATTCAAAGTAGCCCTTTTGGACACTATCACCTCTGCCAGACATGTTTCTGAATTGGTGGCCCTTTCCAGTAAAGAGTCTTTCCTCCTTCTGCACAATGGTAGAAGGAGGAAACTCTCTCTGCACTCTCTTCACCCAAGGTCATCCTTTCTTCAAAAAATGGTCTCAGCAATCCACCTCAATGGGGACATTGTCCTCCCATTCTAATGCCCTGCTCCTAAGCATCCAAAGGAAACCTCTATAGATATATATATATATGGCCCAGATGCTGTCAGTCGGTCATTAGAGTATACCTCAAGGCTTCTGCTCCAATCAGATCGATGAATTCACTCTTTGTACTATTCTCTGGACCTAACAAGGGACACGTTGCTTCAGAGTCAACCATTGCACAATGGTGTCCAAAAATGTAGGCTGCGGCCTACTAGTCCGTGTGACTACGCCGGACGCCTTCTTCCAAAGGGACAGCTCTGAGGGCGACCTCCTTTTGGGAGGTTGTTTAAGTGGGCCCCCTGTGAGGGGTGCAGTGGTGCCCCCTGTGCGGGGTATCAGTAGGTGCCCCCTGTGCGGGGTCTCAGCCAGTGCCCCGTTAGGGGTCCAGTGATAGCCCCTGTTCGGGGTATCAGTAGGTGCCCCTGTGCGGGGTCTCAGCCAGTGCCCCTTGTGAGGAGCCTTGGTCAGCGCCTCCTGTATGGGGCCTCTGTTGATGTCCCCTGTGTGGGACCTCGGTAATGCCTCCGTGCGAGGCCTAAGGCGGCAGAGGTCTTAGTCTGCGGCCCCCCTGCGTTCTTTGCACTTTCACAGGTGGCGCTTAGGCATATAGACATAGGTCTCGACTGATCCTATGTCTGGCTCTGCTGTCATGGATGTGGCCCACCTTGCAGGGTTGGTGGCCACACTCCCTGTCCTGTCAGTTAGTGAGGTTGTTCCTCCACAACTGCAGTGGCGCACAAGAAGGTGCTGGTTGTCTCCCTTATTATATCTGTGCAGGAAACTTTAAAGATGGAGGATGCAGCTGTGGCTGTGGCGGAGTTGCCGGTCCCCTTGGCACCCATAAACTGTCTCGCACGGCAAAAGAGTTCCCTTCTCCCTCCTATTTTGGAATATTTGTTCGTAAAGACTAGGAGTGTCCAAAGCATCTCTTTGTGGTTCCAAAGATGCTTCGCTGTGAGGTACCCCTTTGTGGGGTCCATCCTTAAAGAGTGGACTGTTCCACCAGTAGTGGATCCCCCAGTCTCTAGGTTCCGCAAGGCGACCATGATTCTGGTAGAGGAGTCTCCGGCTTTTAAGGATCCGGCTGATATACCTGGAGGGGGAGCAGATTCCCTCTGCTTTCGCAGTTGGTCTGGGGGCTGCAGTTGGTATGCGATGCCTCTTGGACACAGTTCCCCTAGTTGATAAACTCTCTGTTTCTGCAGTGGTGCTTAGACTTGTATTGTGGCTTAAGTGTTGGTCTGCGGACTGGGCTTCTAAAAAAGCTCTGACTGGGTTACCATTTCAAGGCAATTGTCTGTTTAGGGCTACCCTGGATGACATTGTTACGAGTCTCACAGGAGGAAATGTACATCTCTTCCACAGTCTGAAATGTGGAAAAGGGCCTCGTAGCGGATGCGGTCCTTCTTCTCGGCACACAATGGACCTGGTCTGGCAAGCTAAGAGCGGGGCTCCCTAGACCCATGGACAAGGCCCCTTCAGTATGACCTCACCTATGTCCTAGTGTTCCGGCCTTGAACCCTGAAAAGGGTTTTTTCCTTCCAATTGACATATGTCACCGGACTGTTGGCAGTTCTCCTTGGGGCTGTGCAAACCCTGTTGCTTCAGGGTGTGCTTGTCCCGGTTTCAGTGGGTACAGAAGGTCAGAATAGAGTCCATCCTCATGGTGGTGGCATCACTTCATCATGGGGACTTTCGGGCTTCTGTCGATATCACGGATGCTTAATTACGTACTCAATATGTGCCCGACACCAACACTTCCTCCATTTTACTGTGGGAAAAGAACATTTTCAGCTCGCGGTGTTGACCTTTGGTCTCTCCTCCACCCTTTGCGCACTCACAAAGGTGTTGGTCCCAGTTCTGGCGTAGTTACGTCAGTGAGGGATTGTGGTCCTGGGCTGCTTGGACGATCTTCTTCTGCATGCAGAGTCCTCGGCTACCCTGAGGGGCAACGTAGCTCACTATACAGACCTCATTTTTCAGCTTCTATAATACCTGAAGTCTGCTCCGGCTCCTTCCAGAAAATTGGATTATCTGGGCCTGACTCTGGTTTCATCTCTTGGCAGAGTGTTTCTTTCTCTGGACAAACTCCAGAAGTTGCATTCTGCGATTCAACTACTGTTGTCTCTCAGGTGGGACTCCCGGCGGTCCTGCATGTGGGTGTTGGGCCTGATGGTATTTACCTTCAAGGTGGTTCCATTTGCGCAGTTCCATACAAGCTCCCTTCAAGTGAGATCCTGTCTTAAAGTGCCCGAGGTCTCTGGGCTATCAGATTCGGCAGAGCCAGAAAACCAGGAGTCCCTGGTCTGGTGGCTTCACTCTCTGGGATTTCGGCAGGGCACATCCTTTTTCCCCTTGTTTTGGACAGTGGTCATCACCAATGCCAGTCTGTCTGGTTGGGGAGGTGTCCTGGGACAGGGTTCTGCTCAGGGTTGTTGAACGCTGGAGAATTCCTGACTGCCGATCAATATCCTGGGACTTCGAGCGATCAGACTGTATGTATGGATCATGGAGGTCGGCTTCGGGGGCTCCTGGTATGGATCCAGTCAGATGATGCCACGGCGGTGGCCTATGTCAATCACCAGGGCAAAACGAAGCGTGTGTTGGCAGCCCTGACGGTAGCCAGCATCCTCTGGTGGGCAGAACGCCTTGTTCCAGCCCTCTCCGCCGTATGCATTCTAGGAGTGGAAAAATGGCAGGCTGTTGCCTCAGTCGGCTAGTGTTCATGGGGTAGTCCCTTCACCAGGACGTGTTTCATCAGATATGTCTCCGATGGGGCACACTCCCGAGGTTGACCTGTTGGCGTCCCGGCTTAACGGAACGGTACTGAGGTTTCTGGCAAGGTCACGGGCTCCTCTTGTGGACACTGCAGACACTCTGGTGGCTCCCTGGGGCCAATATTATCGGATCTACGTCTCTCTTACTCTCAAGATTCTGCCGTGGCTTTTGTGCATGATCATGGCCAAAAGGATTCTGGTCATTCTAGTGGGCCCGGATGGCCTTGTTGGTCTTGGTACGCCAACCTGGTGCACTTGGTCATTGACGTTCCTTGGCGACTGCCTCTCAGGGAGGTTCTGCTGTCCCAAGGGCCGATCTTCCATCTTGCTTCAGTCCCTAGTTTTGAAGGCTTGGCTGTTATGAACCAGATGCTGAAGTTACGACACTGCTGAAGGCTAGGAAACCTTCCTCTAGGAAGATTTACCACTGGACATGGATAGCATATATATCCTGCTGTGAGACGCTTGCCATTTACCCTCGTTCTTTCTCGGTGGCTCGGATTTCAACATTCCTTCACGGGGGGGGTTGAGCAAAACTTGGCCTTGAGTATCAAGGGCTAGTTGTCGGCCTTGGCGGTTTTCTTCGGCATCCCCTGGTCTCCCACTTCCTGGTGCATACTCTTAATCAAGGGGTTTGACATCTGCCTCCACCGTGCGGTCTCTTCTACTGCCATGGGATCTGCTCTTGGTGCATTCGGTTCTACAGGAGCCTCCCTTTGAAAATATTAGGGAGGTTCCTCTGCTTTTGCTCTGTCCCAGAAGGTGGCTTTTTTGGTTGCTATCACCTCTGCTTGCAGAGTGTTGGAACTATAGGCGTTACCATGTCATACTTCTTACCTGGTGATCCACAAAGATGAAGTGGCTCTTCGCCCTTGTCCGTGTTTTCTCCTCTGATTCCCTTTGACTAAGGATGTTGTATTGCCTTCCCTGTGTCCCAGGCCAAAATGTCCTCAGGGATTTACCTTACATGCCCTGGATGTATGCAGGCGATTCAGATGTATTTGGCAGTCACAGGGTCTTTTCAGAGATCAGACTCACTGTTTGTTATCACGGATGGGCCAAAAAAGGGGCTGTCTGCTTCTCCTGAGACCTTTCTAGATGGATCAGGCAGACGATAACTCTGGTCTATTCTATCAGGGGTTGGGTTCCTCCTTTCCCTGTTACGGCGCATTCTACTTGGCTTACTGCTTCTGGGGATCCTCTGCCATTCCTCCTTGCAGATCCTCTCCAGTTCTGTCAGGTTGGATGGTAAACGTTGGTGGACAGCCATTTTTAGGTCTGTCCAGAGATTCTCAATTGGGTTTAAGTCAGGGCTCTGGCTGGGCCATTCAAGAACAGTCACAGAGTTGTTGTGAAGCCACTCCTTCGTTATTTTAGCTGTGTGCTTAGGGTCATTGTCTTGTTGGAAGGTAAACCTTCAGCCCAGTCTGAGGTCCTGAGCACTCTGGAGAAGGTTTTCGTCCAGGATATCCCTGTACTTGGCCGCATTCATCTTTCCCTCGATTGAAACCTGTCATCCTGTCCCTGCAGCTGAAAAACACCCCCACAGCATGATGCTGCCACCACCATGCTTCACTGTTGGGACTGTATTGGACAGGTGATGAGCAGTGCCTGGTTTTCTCCACACATACCGCTTAGAATTAATGCCAAAAAGTTCTATCTTGGTATACTCTGCCAATCAGGGGAAAATCGCGGGTGCGTGTTATACGCTGACCCCCCGCTGACTGTGAGCGGAGCGAGCGCCGGACGCCAATTATACATAGATAGCCGAGTGTACTCGGCTAGGTTCAGCTAGCTCCACTCATTCATGCCCAGTCCTGCCCTATGATGGACACAGGGACTGGGCGTGACTGAGCGGAGCTAACCAAACATAGCCGAGTGTACTCGGCTATCTATGTATATGGGCGGCGTTTGGCTCCGCTCACAGTAATGCCCATACTGGGCGGGACTACGAGTGGACCCAAAAGCGGCCGAGAGCCGCCGAGATACACAGGACCGGCTCTGTGCATCTCGGCAGTGCCATTTTCATACTGTACTGATAACTGATAAGTCACCGCAGTTTAACTGCAGCTTGGGCAAGGCTGCAAATGGACACTGACAAAGCTGCAGATGAGCACTGACAAGGCTGCAAATGGACACTGATAAGGCTGCAAGGCTACAAATGACACCATGGCTGCAAATGACATTGGACAAGCATGCAGATGGACGCTGTGCAAGGCTGCAAATGGACACTGATAAGGCTGCATTGATGGGCATTTAAATGTAAGTTTTTTTCCTTAAAACATTTTTTTCCTTAAAATTCCATCCTAAACTTGGGGTGCATGTTATACGCCGATAAATATGGTATATGAGTGTCACAGCAAAGGGTCTAAATACCCAGCCAGAGCCCTGACTTAAACCCAATTGAGCATCTCTGGAGAGACCTAAAAATGGCTGTCCACCAACGTTTACCATTCAACCTGACAGAACTGAAGAGGATCTGCGAGGGGGAATGGCAGAGAATCCCCAAATCCAGGTGTGAAAAACTTATTGCATCTTTCCCAAAAAAGACTCATGGCTGTATTAGATCAAAAGGGTGCTTCTACTAAATACTGAGCAAAGGGTCTGAATACTTAGGACCATGTGATATTTCAGTTTTTCTTTTTTAATAAATCTGCAAAAATGTCAACAATTCTGTGTTTTTCTGTCAATATGGGGTGCTTTATGTATATTAATGAGGAAAAAAATGAACTTAAATGATTTTAGCAAATGGCTGCAATATAACAAAGAGTGAAACATTTAAGGGAGTCTGAATACTTTCCTTCCCCACTGTATGCATGTTACTCTCATTACTTGGATTAGTTGAATTTTTCAGCTTCTTTGGGATTGTGGTAGTTTGACTTGTGTTTATAGCTTTAGATCTTTTAACATGATTCTTAAAAAAAAAAAATGTCAGTAAATGTGAGATCTAGTATTTATATCAGGTCTAGGTTTAGAATCCTGATTTCCTAAACTTAAAACTAGATACCAATCAGACTTTTTTACTAAGTCGTATCTCACAAATCCTTTGCATTAGAATTCATGTTGGGTAGTTTTATGAAATCTGATATCTCCCAGTATATAGATATAATTCTAAAAGCAGCTATACAGTGAATGTATGTCTATTCGCTGTTATAACATGTTGCTACTAACACTTTATTTCCATTTGGGATAGTAATAATATCCCGTTGCATACTATTTTGCTTTAATAAAAATGTATTGGCTGTTCAGGTATCTTATGGTTATCCAATTCATCCCGGTACAATAATAAAGCTTTCACAAAAGATTTATTATTCGGTTGTGTTCACATGCCTTACAATACACATTTTAACCTGTCATTCCCTTTACTCCTTATTTATTGTATTCGTATATTGGTCTGGTATGTTTTTTTTTTCTGTATCCCTCATTGTGGCAATTGTACTATGTCATTGTTAGTAGTATACTGTAACATTAAGAATCAGTAGCTTTTTAATACATAGGAACAGAGAGCACTGGCCAGATATTAATGCCAAATGCCTTAGTGGGGATTGAAGCCATGCTTAATGTTGGTGTCTACATCCTACTGTAGCTGGCTTCAGTGCTCCCCATCACTGACCTTAACCTAGTACAGATTTGGAATTCAAATTTACAGCAAACTTGTTCCACACTTGTAACTTGAGAGATCTGAAGTCAGTCATTGCAAAGTAACTAGTTTTTTTTAAAGAGGCCAACAGTGGCAGCCCCAATATGTCTTTGCTGCATCGTAAAGCTTCTGAGCTGGAACATGGTGTGAAAACACTTTTCCAAGTGCTCCCCTGCACATCTTAATGCAATTTTATTTGTTTTTCAACGAAGTGCATCTTTTCATCAATGTGCAAATTTTGTAACTTCTCTGCGTCGCTCCACCATAGATTTTCTTCAGATAGCGCAAACCTTAGTCTTCACTGATGGTATTTCTTCAGGTAGCACAGCTTCAGTCCTCTGTATAATGTTCATTTCTGAACAGGAAAGGGGCCAGGAGTTGGTCCAAATACGTAGCTTTGCCATTAAACTTTGCCTCCACCTTCGTCTCCATATATACTGTATACGTGACTTATGAATTGTTCCCTGTGTAACTCCACTTTTAACTGAAGACTAGATAATAAAAACCAAATGATCTGTGCATAGTACTCAAGTCAGGAACATAAAAAATAACAACAAATGGGTTCTTGGAATGTAACTAAAATTAATTTTATTATCGCTTTGAATGAATTTAAAAGTGATTTCAACTTCAATTTTGGTAGGATTTTTTATGTTGATACACTACATGGCTAAAGGTTTGTGGACACCTTTCTAAGCTTGTTGGATAAACCATTCCAAGACCATTTGCATTAATATTGTGTTGGCCACTCTTTGAAGCTCTAACAGCCTCTGTGCTTACTTTATTTGTGGGAATGTGTGCCCATTCACCTGAAAGAGCACTTGTGACTGTGAGTTCAGGTACCGATGTTGAGCAATAAGACCAGATTCGCAATCAGGTTTCCAATTCATCCAAAATATGTTCTGTAGGGTTGAGGTCAGGACTCTGTATAGGCCAAAGGAGTTCCTCCATACCAAACTCAGCAAATCTTGTATTTATGGACCTGGCTTTGTGCACGAAGTCCCAGTCCTGCTGGAGCAGAAAGGGGCCTTCCCCAAACTGTTTCCACAATTTTTGAAGTGCACAATTGTCTAAAATATTTTTTTATGGCATACTATTAACAGTACCTATCACTGAAAACACCTGAACTTAGTAATTTGGTGGTGTGCCCTCAAAGTTTTAATCCTATAGTGTATAACATCTCCTTATTACTGGATCTTCAGCTACTGAAATCCATTCAATTTTATTAACACTGGGGTTGATTTACTAAAGGCAAATAGACTGTGCACTTTGCAGCTTAGTTACATAGTTAGGTTGAAAAAAGACACAAGTCCATCTAGTTTAACCAAAAAAAAAAAAATCATTCAATCCTATACCCACAGGTGATCCAGAGGAAGGCGAAAAATCCCAGCAAAATTTGCTACAACAGGGAAAAAAATTCCTTCCTGATCCCCCGAGAGGCAATCGGGTTTTCCCTGGATCAATTTTACCTATATTTTTTAGTACCCAGTTATATTATGTACATTTAAGAAAGAATCCAGGCCCTTTTTAAAGCTACTGAGCTGGCTAGAACCAAATCTGGAGTCTAATCCACATTTTCACAGCTCTTACTATGAAGAAACCTTTCCGTATTTGGAGATGAAATCTCTTTTCCTCTAGAGGTAGAGAGTGCCCCCTTGTCCTCTGAGATGACCTTAAACTGAATAACTCAACACCAAGTTCACTATATGGACCCCTTATGTATTTGTAAATGTTGATCATGTCCCCCCTTAAAGCGGAGTTCCACCCAAAAGTGGAACTTCCACTCATTTGTCTCCTCTCCCCCTCCGGTGCCACAATTGGCACCTTTCCGGGGGGAGGGGGGACAGGATACCTGTCTTTGACAGGTATCCTGTTCCCACTTCCGGGAGTCTGTGCCATGGCCTGGGACATCACCGCGGTGCTCCCTCCTCCTCCTCTCATTGTCACTGGGCCAGTAGGAGAGAGGAGCGGGGCCTCGCGCATTCGCAGTAGGGTTCCCGGCGTGAAGCCTTATGGCTACACTGCTGGGTACCCTTACCCGCAATGGCGGCACCAGCACCCGACAGCTGATGGAAATATCAGCTGTGGTGGTGATATCGCTGGACTCCAGGGCAGGTAATATAGATGAGCCTATAATCAATATAATAATATTTGGTTGAAGTTTTGCTCTTTTAACTTTGAATACACAGGAGGCACTTGCAATCTGCTTTTCTTGTTATCTCTCATTATATATTTTTTTACTGCATAGTGTCTTAAAAGCCTCCAGCCTGCAATAACATGTATAACTACATTAATCTGGGAGGCAAATGCAGAGCTTTAATCTCTTTTCTTCGTGCTCAATTTACAAAAAATAGCTGCAGTAATCAGAATATATTTTCATGTAACAAATATTAATAAAAGTATAATTATCTATGCTTTGAAGGATTTATAGGTTTCTTATTCATGTTACTGCACTGAAAAGCTTGTATTTTATGCTTGTTAATTGAAAATACCAAATATAAGTGCAAGCTAAATGTAGTAACTGAACTCTGATTTTTTTTCATCATGTTTCTGTTTTAGAACTTTTGGAATAACCATAGATTAATAAGGCACTATATATAAAATGTATCATTGCGCTAATGTCTATTCAGCAGCTAGCATAAAATATAGGTAACAATATTAAAAAAATTTATACAAATATGCAGTGCTAAAAATACAAACATGAACTATGTAAATAAAAGTTTACTGTCATTGAACATAAAGAGTCCATGTTCCAAGAAATGGCATCACCCACAGTGTAAATATGACAAGCTGAGGTGTACTATTAAAAACATCCACCGCACACCAACTCACCTGGCCTCTTACCGCAGAAAATGGCCCACTAGATTATAGGTGGTCAATTAAGCATGATGTATCAATTATAGCACGACTCCACTCTGGTACCAGACAGCTGAATCTCATAGGGTCACAACATGAAGTGAATCCACAGGTTCATATGTAAGATAAGAGAAGCAGCTCCTCATAGTGTAGTATGTTAAATCAAGATGATTTTATTAAGTAAAAAGCGTACAGGATACTCACATTTAGAGAATTAAACCAGAATGTCAGGATCACAAAAAGTCCTTGGTTAACATTTGTTCTCAACCGACAAGATGGCCACGGTCAGCACGTATAGTGATGTGACGTCAGAACTCCGGGCTCCACCCTACGCTGCGTTTCGTCCAATAAGGAACATCGTCTGGGGCATTGTTGGGAGATCATCACTTCCTCTATATATAGGCAGGAGTGCGAAATAGAAACGCCTCCTCCTCCTTGTGTTTTAAGCCTCAATATCAGCTGCCAGGAGGTGGACCCAATTCACCGGAAGTGATGTCACATCACAACTGGAAGTGAACAATTGTGGGAATGTAAACAATCCTGCCCACTCACGGCAGCCATACAAAGGAAATCCCAAACAGAAACTATAAATACTTCAGTTTTTTGGAGAGATATATTTCAGCAAAGATTGTCCCTAGAAGTTTACGATGGAAATTAGCCCCTTATAATGAGGATACTGATACTTCTGAGTGGTTTCAGTACTTCAGTAAGGCTGGTCTATCCCTTCTTGATTTTCTGCTCACTCTTAAAAGACGTAAAAAACCCAAAATTGATGAGGAGATCACTAAACTAAGAGAAAAAATAGATCCTCTAATAGATCAAGAGGATTACAAAAAAAAATCTGATAATCTTAGAAAACATTTAGAAAAGGAAGATACTAAACAAAAATCTAAAAAGAGAAAGAAATATGTTCGAGATATGGGGGATTATAAAAACAGCAGAGTTTTCAAATGGCAGTGTAAAGAGTAGGCCAATATTACTGTCAATGTGGGGGCTGCTCCTAGGACCGGTAGATTACCATGTTCTTTTCAGGGAACTCCTGGCCTTTTTGCAGCCTTTCATCTATCAAGGGAATAGTGATTTACCTAGACCATTGTATGGGCAATCATTTAAAAAGAATTTTAGGGGCAGAGGCGGCTCTAGAAGAGGTAATAGAGGAGGAGGACGTCCTCCGCATCATGATTCCATAAACAACTATAATAAGTTTGCTCTTCTTTTTAGAGACGATAAACAATATGGGGGTAATGAAAGGTATATTGTGCAACATCCAAAATAGGGACCTTCACGTGACCGTAATAACCACTCTTGGGGTCACCGCGGAAACTTTTCTCCTGGTGGGCCTTATATTTATGGAAAGAATAATGGTGGCGATGGTCATTGGGGAAATTATAATGATTATGTACCTCCACAATCTACCAAACACCACTCCACCAATGGAAGTTTTTTTCCCGTGGAGGGAGCAAGCCTCAAAAGAAATATGGAGCCAAACGAGGGACCAGAGTGGGGAGGAGAACAAGGTCTAAAATGAATATGGGTATAACAGATGCTGAGCTCTTGAATCTGAGCACAGCCACACTTTCTCATGAAGAAAAGGTGGTATTGAACCACGGCCTTAAGTTTGTCCCTCCCCGCCCCCTGAACAAGTTTGAAACATTTATGGATATCCACAAATATATTCGCAAACTTATTGTGGAGAGATATATTATCTCAAATCCCATTCATAATAGGATTACAGTTTCATCAGAGTTTCAACGTACCACTCTGTCGAACGCTTTTTAACCCCCCGAGCCATTCAGCTCCTTCAGTTGGAGTTTTTAGGGACCTAGTATTCAAGGATTTGGAAAAACTATTAAGAAAAAACGTATAGCTGCAGTTTTTAAAAGAGGTTTGGAATTTCTTAAAAGAATTACATTACGGTCCGCCCGGCTGACAAGGGGGGGCGGTATTGTCAATCTGGATAGTAATGCTTATGTAGAGGAGATGAATCGTATTTTGTCTGATAAGGATACTTATTTTCCTTTGGGGAATAATCCCACTCAGAAGTATAAGAAAGAGCTTCAGGTAATTGTGGATAAAGGTTTCAAAAGAGGCATTTTGAATAAGGAAAAATTCTGTCTGATCCCGGTTGCACCTCGCATTCCGGTTGATGTATTATCTCCCAAAAGTGCGCAAGAATCCTCTGAATCCGCCAGGTCGGCCTATAATTAGCAGAATCGATTCGGTCACCTCCAGAATCGAGAGGTATATAGTTAATTTCTTGCAGCCTCTCATTTCTAAAACTCCATCCTACCTGAAAGATATAATGAAATGAAAGATATTAATATTTCGGATCAAATAACCTGGAAAGAAGGATACATTATGGCTCCTACAGACGTGGCTTCTTTGTATACCATCATTTCCCACCAACATGGTAGAGAGGCTGTAAAATGCTATCTAGAGAGAGACTCTGGTATTCACTTATTGCAGCAACAATTTCTTCTCCATCTCCTCGACTTTGCAATAAGCCACAATTATTTTTGGTTTAACAGCTCGTATTATCTGCAAGGTCATGGAGTGGCAATGAGAGCCAAGTTTGCGCCAAGTATGGCCAACTTGTTTATGGCCAAGTGGGAGAAGGACGTCGTCTATGGTCAACGGAGGACTGAATTGGTCTTCTGGGGGCTCTATATAGATGACATCCTCTTCCTCTGGGAGGGAAATCGAGCCTCTTTGGATCTGTTCATTGGCGAGTTGAACGCCAATGTTTAAGTCATCGTTCTCCAGCATGAGGCCAGTACTTCCACTATCCATTTTTTGGATTTGGACATTAGAATTCAGGATGGCAGGTTTATTACCTCTACCTATTTCAAGGATACAGACAGGAATGGCTACATAGGGTTGGATAGTTGTCATCATGAGTCTTGGCTCAGATCTGTCCCTATTAGACAATTCCTGAGATTGAGGAGACATTGCTCCCTTCAAGATGATTGTATGAGGGAAGCAGAGTTCCTTAAAGCTTGCTTCCTCCAGAAGGGTTATGCAGCTAATGAACTTGATTTGGTCATTGCTGATGTTGGCTCAAGGGAAAGAGAAGAATTATTAAAACCTAAGATTAGGAACAACGATGACGAGTTCCCTTCTCGTTTTTCTTTTTTCACTACCTATTCAAACTAGCATTTCTCCATTAAAAAAATCTTTAAAAAACACTGGAATGTTTTGAAAAATGACAGAATACTAGGTCCCACACTTCCTGAACACTCTAGGGTTACTTATAGAGGTGCCCCCCTGTCTCCAGGTAGCTCCTAACATAATCAAACCCTGAATCAGACCAAGCTTTTTTGGGGACTTCAAAGGTTACTATTTGTGTAGAAAGTGTGAAGTTTGCCATAACAATTGTCTTAGAGAGAGAAAGTATCTCTCTTTTGGCTCTAATGTTACGGGTCAAACATATCAATTAAATTCCTTCATTACATGTTCGACCAAGAATGTGGTCTACTTGATCACATGTCCTTGTGGGCTACACTATGTAGGTCGCACTATTCGCAAATTAGAGGTCAGACTCAAGGAGCCTTTGGATAATATCTGCAAAGGCTTTTTGAATCATAGCTTGTCAAAACATTATGCGTTATGCCATGGTAAAAGCCTGAAGGGTACCTCTTTCATGACTATAGATAAGTTTAACCCCCATTGGAGAGGTAGTTACACCAGGAGAGAGATCTCTAAAATGGAAACCTGGTGGATTTTTAAAATCTTATAGATATATGGCTTGAACATAGAATGGGATGTCAAAGCCTTCATAAACAATAGTTGAACTCCTAGGCTGTTTTTATTATTTTATACTAATATTTTTTATTTTATCTTTGCATTTTATAATAATTGTTGTTGTAATGTTTGTTTCCAACCACAAGATGGCAGCACTAGTCTCATAGATTTTAAATCATTATCAATGTTTTTTAAGATGTTTTAGGAAAATTGTTTATATATATATCTATATATCTATATATATAGATATCTATATATCTATATATATAGATATATAGATATCTATATATATAGATATATATATAAATTTTTTTTTTCCATGTGGCCCGGTTTTCTATTTTCAAGCCCAGTTCTAGAAATCAGAACAGTGAAGTGTTTATAGTTCCTGTTTGGGATTTCCTTTGTATGGCTGTCATGAGTGGGTTGGATTGTTTACATTCCCACAGTTGTTGCTCACTTCCGGTTGTGATGTGACATCACTTCTACTGGATGTGGGTCCACTTCCTGGCAGCTGATATTGAGGCTTGAAACACAAGGAGGAGGAGGCGTTTCTATTTCGCCCTCCTGCCTATATATAGAGGAAGTGACGATCTCCTAACCATGACCCTGACGATGTTCCTTACTGGACGAAACGCCACGTAGGGTGGAGCCTGGAGATCTGACGTCACAACACTATACGTACTGACCGCGACCATCTTGATGGTTGGAAACAAATAACCAAGGACTTTTTGTGTTCCTGATATGCTTGTTTTAATTCTCCAAATTTGAGTATCCTGTATGCTTTTTACTTAATAAAATATCTTGATTTAACATACTACACTATGAGGAGCTGCTTCTCTTTTATCCTACATATGAACCTGTGGATTCACTCCATATTGTGACCCTGTGAGATTCAGCTGTCTGGTTTTCTGCGGTAAGAAGCCCGGTGTGTTGGTGTACGGTGGAGAATTGTGGGTGATGCCATTTCTTGGAACATGGACTCTTTACGCTCAATGACAGTGGACTTTTTTTTTACATAGTTCATGTTTGTATTTCTAGTGCTGCATAATAAGACACTATGCCTTACGTTAATGTACATACATCAACACAATACACTTTTGTCTGTTAATGTGTGCTGTGTTAAGGCAGTCTATTCATGTAGAATGGGCTAGCAATGTACCTGAATGTAGGAAAACCATGCCAGCACTTTTTTCTCATCGTACTGCACCACAACAGATGATTTACATGTGTCCACTGTGATGCAGCGCACTGTGATGTGTTGTAGCGCGCATGCATTAGGGTACCATTCGAGATGTACAAATTTTATTCTGGCCAGAGAGATAAGAGTAGCACTCCCTCTCATTGTGATCCCTCCAATTTTAACCCACCATGATTTTTTATCTAACTTGAACAATGTTTTTCCAGATAAGGTAAATAATAAATTAAACCTGTCATGACATGGGTAGCTCAAACTGAGAAAATTTTGAAATAAATAAAGCTAAGAGGTTGCCATAGTGAAAACACATATCAAAATGACCAGTGTATGCAGAGATACAGGCAGCCGAAATCTTATGCAAATTTCCAGTAAAAGTCAAGCTTGGCTAAGCCAACTCCTGCCTTTGACTGCAAGAATCAAGGTTTGCAGAGGACTCTGTTTAATTCAAAGGGAAATTCCATCATGCTTTCAAGCATTACAACATGAATGAAGGGTCACTTTAACCGGTTCAATACAGGGCATTTTCATCCCCTTCCTTCCCTGGCCAATTTTTAGTTTTCAGCGCTGTCGCATTTTAAACGACAATTGCGCGGTCGTGCAACGTTGTACCCAAAAAAAAATTGACGTCCTTTTTTCCCCACAAATAGAGCTTTCTTTTGGTGGTATTTGATCGCCTCTGCGGTTTTTATTTTTTGCACTATAAACAAAAGAAGAGCGACAATTTTGAAAAAAACACAATATTTTTTACTTTTTGCTATAATAAATATCCCAATTTTTTTTTTTTAAAAACTAATTTTTTCCTCAGTTTCGGCCGATACGTATCCTTCTACATATTTTTGGTAAAAAAAAATCGCAATAAGCGTATATTGATTGGTTTGCGCAAAATTTATAGCGTCTACAAAATACGGGATAGATTTATGGCATTTAAAAAATATATATATTTATATATTTTTTTTAGCGGCGATCGCGTTTTTTTTTCGTGACTGTGACATTATTGCGGACACATTGGACACTTCTGACACATTTTTGGGACCATTCACATTTATACAGCGATCAATGCTATAAAATTGCATTGATTTGTGTAAATGTGACAGGCAGTGAAGGGGTTAACCACTAGGGGGCGGGGAGGGGTTAATATGTTTCCTAGGGAATGCTTCTAACTGTAGGGGGAGGGGACGTACAAGGGGAGGAGACCGATCAGTGTTCCTTCGTTCTGGGAACACAGATCGCTCTCCTCTCACCTAACAGGCTGTGGATCTGTGTGTTTACACACACAGATCCACGGTCCGGCCCGGTTAACGGGCAATCGCGTGTGCCCGGCGGACATCGCGGCCGCCGGGCACACGCACCGGGTCCCGAGCAACGCGGCGCGCGCGCGCCCCCTAGACGGCCGGGAATCCCAGGACGTCATATGACATCCACCCAGGATGGGAGATCCCATCCCAGGACGTCATATGTCTATGGCTGGGTAGGGAAGTGGTTAATGAAAGGTTTCTGAGACTTTATGTAAAGTCTTAAGTTATTGCAAGTTCTCTCAGCTGAAGACAAGCAAATCCAAAAATACAATTCAAGTAACACTGTACTTCTCAATGCAGCTCTCAAACAAGAAAAATATGCATTTCTGCCACTAGAGGGACTGCAAGGGAAAGGCTCCAGTTTAGTTTGCTTGTGGGCTCCATCTTGTACCTCCTACAGTTGGGCGATTGTTGGGATACAGTAGATGATAGTTTCTGCCTTCTCAGGCCTTAATTGACTGGGAAGAGGGTAAATTTGTCTGACAAATTAGTTTATCTTTATAACCTTTAAATTATTTCTATTAATGTTCCCCACCATCACAGCATAGTCTGGTCAGTACATTGGTTTTTCTTTTCCTCCTCTTAGTAAAATGGTGAGACCAACATCTAGAGTTTGGAAACATTTCCACAGTGCAATTTCTGCTGAGAGCAAAGTTGCAGTTTGCAAATATTGTGAGAAGAAATATTCGTTTTCAAATGCTACAAGGATGACAAAACACATAATTGCCACAGGTGCCCATAAATACTTTATGGAATGAAATGATGAGGACCAGAATGAAAGGGCAAGTACATTTTTCTCTCTAGAGTTCTCATTCCAGAAACACACTTTCTGCTGCTTCTGGATAATCACAAAGTGTTTCTTCTCCAGCAGCATCTTCAAGTAAGAAAGCATTACAAAACACTGCCTCCCAAAAATACACAATAATTTTTCCAAAATTATTTTTTTATTTTTGTGTAAAAAACAGGGAAAAAAGTGTTTATTCCATGGCTTCAAAATTTCAAGAATTTTTATATTGCTAGTGTTACCAACAATAATTTTGCCAGTATCATAAGCACCCTGGAAATCACAAAACCTTTTTTTTAAATATACATTTAAAAAATGAAGGAAGATGTATTAATGTTATAGTAAGCAATTACTTGACATGTTTGTACATTTGTAAACTGAGAATTTACACAAGTAACAGGAGAAAAACTCTACATTTCTTAACATTTTGTGCCTCATTTAACAGTGGCTTTGGAAAGAATTGGCTTTAGCATACAAAAGAAAAGGCATAGATTGTGCATTCATTACAGTGTTTGAACATGTTTTTTTGTACTGATCATTCAAATAAAATCTAATTTTTCTTAGCCACTGATGACCGTTTCTGATGCAGCTGCATTCTCCTTTTGGGCATTGGGTAGTGTTTGTAGTATTTATTGGACAGAATTGGTAGCTCATTTCACTTGTTGCCTGGAATTGCTTTCAAAGCCGTAGATGTTTTTATATGTTTGTGTATTATACAAAACAAACATTTAGTTAAAATATGGCATTTGGATCAGCACCAGGTTAACTTCTGTGTTAATGGATCACTTTGTAAAAATGGTTCCTGTTGGCTAAACTGGTCAGGTTAAATATGTGGGTAACTTATTCTTGAATGAAGTATACTTGCTTTAAACGGATATCCTTGGAACAATAAGTAGTCAAATCCATGTAACTCCACCATTTATGTATGTGCCACTGTCAAATTTGGAGCTAATGGGTTAGTGGTGCAATGCAGAGGTCTTCATTCGTGTGGTTTTTATTTTGTTAAGAACTATGTAACTATATTTAAATAAATGTAAATATCTGTTCCTGATTTTTATGTTTCCCTACACCGTTATGTGGAAGGTATTTGGGACACGGTTACCCGTAGTGCAGCATGATATGATTAAGACCAGGTATGGACTGAAAAATATCCAAAAGCCAAATTGCGTTGTTTTTATCCTGCTTGATGTTGCGATAAGCAAGATCCATTTTGTATGTTACAAATGAATGCTAGACTTGCTGTCTGCGTACCTGTTCTGTTTCATCACTAGATCTGACAACTTTCGTGTTTGTGTCAGATAAGTATAAGGGAGACTTTAAAATAACAGGTGGACAAAATATCTTAAGCCTTGCCTCGTAAAGGATTTGTGATACATAGAGCTTCAAAACCTATACAGTATATCTCCTGAAAGCAACTGAAAGGCAGAAAAACAATCAAGATTAAGAAATACTCCTGTAAAATTCCTGGAGTTTTGAAGCAATAACAGAGCACTGTGTATGTTTTTCCTTTTCTTCTGCAGACTGGTCCTCTGGAGGCTGAAGATGAGCTGACGGACACCGAAGATAATGAGGAAGAAGATTTAGGCGTCATGGAAGATCAGCGTAGTGTAATCCTCCACCTTATCTCACAGCTCAAGCTTGGAATGGATCTTACCAAGGTATGCAAAGGGGATTCTGCTTTATTGCTCCCATTCTCCAGCTAGTTTTCGCCTTTCAACTGAAATTGAGTAATTCGATAATGTTATTTCCTTGGTAATGAGATTAGAATTATTTTTATCTTGTTAGTGGTGTCAACTGAAACTGGGAACTGGATTTAACTTACTTGATTTGTTTTGACCATTATTGACTTTGTTAGCTGATATCCCATATCTCTCTGTAACAGGAAGTATCACATCCCTTCATCCCACCTTATAAGGTTTATATTTAAATCTAAAAATCAATCACAAAGATCTATTTATGCCTACTTACACACTTTTTTCTTTTCATGGTGCTTATAGCATTGTTTACTTATCCTTTTTTTTTTTTTTTTTTTTTTTTTACATTTTAGGTCTGTATTTGGCTATATGTTGTATTGTCTCAGTTTATTCAGTAGCTCAAATGACAACATCATCAGGATGCACATACCTAAAGTTTGTATTTTAAGAGTACAAAGGTCTGGATTATGTTCTTGTCAGAGAGAGAATTGGGAAAGTGCTGGGAACCTATTAACTGCTAAGGGTTAAATGTTATGGGGAAAATTCGTTAACTAAAGGTAAAACTTTTTTTCCTAGTTTTGGATATAGGGGAGAGGTATTAGAACACGTGTTAGATGTTTATTGCTTCATGTGCCCTCCATCAGGGAGATTCATGCTCTCTATTTGTCTGGTTTACCTTTTTTTAGAGAGTAAACGTGAAAGAAAATCCTACCCTTTTGGTTGTCTTCAGAACAGAAATGGAGGAGAAATCATCCAGTGTTCCAATGGGGACACTAGTTCCGGTGACACCGGTGACAAGTGATTCCCTCACTTTGGAGGGATTTTCCCTCACTTCCTGTTTTGGCTATGGGACAGAAAGTTAAGTGAAATCTCCCCAATGAGACACAGATGGCAAAAAAACTGGCAGGGGCTATAACTGTCCCGTATGCTATCCAAAATGAAAAAAATGCCTTTAATTCTACTTTAAGATGTAAGGCCTTATTTTAGGTGTTGGATAAATGTTTAGGTGGGAAGATGGGTAAGGTATATAGAAGTGCTTTTCTGGTAGAAGAAACTTTTTAGGTTAGAAAAGGTAAGAGAAACTTAACAAGTTACACTTAAGTTTTCATGCTAACGGCCAAATACTACCACTGCCATACTCTCAGCATTTTTTTTTAAATTGCTAACATATTAAACAGTGATGATGTCCTTTAGGTTGCTTTAATTGTGAAGACATAATAATCATACTAAACAATTTTCAATATTTCCCACAGTTTGGAAAGATAATACAGTGCCTGCTGCTTATTGTATTCTAGATTTTATACTTCCTGCTCTGTGCAATGGTTTTGCACAGAGCAGCCCAGATCTTCTCCTCTCGGGTCCTTCGTGGGCACTCCTGACCCCTTCCTCCTGCCGAGTGGCTGATGGCAAGTAGCTTGCTATGGGGGCACCTGTTATGGTGATTTTTACCTACCTCACTTAAACGCTTAATGATACATAACATAAGTGATTAAAACCTTTTATCTATATATGTATCAACCAATGTGGTTGCAGCTACAACCCATGAAATCAATAAGGAATGATAATGGTGCTAAAATACAAAGATCTAATTTATTTATACAGAAAAGAAACGTTAGAATAATCGGTGCAAGTACAGTGTTGCCAGTCTAAAAAGATAATTAATGTAAAAAGGAGATATGGTTACAATTGACATACACATACTATCAAGGTATTAAGGCAAATCCTAGGATAGAAAAAGTTAGAGAAAAGAGAAATAAGATAATACGGATACATTACATAGACAGCCCTTATGTGACCATGCTTCGTTTAGAACGTGAGCCTAAGAGAGAGCGCATCCCTGGCAGCTTTGATTTATATGTTCCCTCTCTACCCATCCCTACCAATCACACCAATGGACTAATGTAATTGGTTCAAATTTGGCATTGAATCCTGATTGGCTGAAATTCAATCCTAGTTGGCTATCATGCTTCTCACATAAGCATTAGACTCTCTCCGGTGCCTCTCTGTCTGAAAAATAATTACCTTTGTTAAGTCTATCTCTTGATTTAAAACAGTCAGCCCGCTTTGATCTTAGCCTAAATTAGCATTTCAGGGACTTATGATCAGCTGGAGACACAATGTTTGCTCCTCACTCCAAAGACAATAGTGTAAATTATTCACTATGAAGACAACATAGTCCTGGGTCCTGATTTTGAAAACAGCCAGCATACTGATTGGTCAGGTGTGTGGTGGGCTTTTAGTAGTAACCTGACCATAGTTCTGACCAAAGTCTGCATCTGTGTCTGGGAAACCATCACTCAGTGCAAGGAGTGAGCAGATGGGTGTGGTTGCCCATGGCAACGCAGAAGACATCTGTGCTGCTGACTTCATACAGCCTATGTTGCCTTTTGAACATGTGGAAGAATTTTTGGGTGAGTTTGAGATAACTGCTTCCTACAGAGGATGGCCCAAAGGTCACTGGGCTGTATTGGTGTAACCGTTTCTGACGGAGGAGTACCAGGAGGTGTACCGATGGATGGGTCATAAGCGAGATGATTACGACAATTTCCTAGGATCAATCGAATTGAGAGAGCACTGGAAAAAGTCAATTGGGAGAATGTGGTCTCCCATAGCAACCGGAGAAAGTGTGTTTGCAGCAAGGAGGAGCCACAGCGGAGTTGTGGCTAAAATTTTGAATGAAGATGTTGGTGCAAAAGTGTCTGTTGTTGCCCCTGGCAATGCTGGTGCAAGCAGGCCAGCTATTAATGTAAGAAGTCCCAAGCTTACAAGAGAATGCAATTGGGGAGGCCCTGTTAAGAGCCAAGTGCACTGTTTGCAGTGCAGTGAGTGGGGGCATGCAGTCTCCAAGTGCCCTTTTTTCCAGGCTCCAGTGCAAAGCTACCTAGCAAAGCAAAGGTCTGAGAGTGCCAGGAGTGAGCAACAGGCATGCCAGAAGTGTGAGAGGAGTGCAGTTGCCCATAGCAACGCCTATGATGTCAGGAACGCAAGACAAAGCTATTGCCTACAGAGTATCGTGGCAAGTTTAAAGCAACACCGCTTCATAGAGAGAGAAGTCTACGTGTGTGGGAGAGCCAGCCAGGTGCAGCTGTGAGAGCACCGTTTCTGTTAGCAACAGGAGAAAATGTGCCAATGGGAAGGAGGAGCTACAGGGAAGAAGTATCCCACCATGCCCATAGAGGTACAAGTGAGATTCTGCATGTTGGGAGAGTGCCAGCTCCCTTAGCAACAGGATTAAGTCACCAAGTACTATGCCAGGAATGTGGTCAACTGGGGCATGGGATCTTTTCTTGTCCCAGCTTGTGGAATACAGCTGCTGATATTGTTGCTGGGCTTAAATCTTCGCCTGCAAGCCAGGATTCCTGTGTTAAAATATTTGCAGTCACCCCTGCCAACAGAGAGGAAATTCATGCTGTGCCTACTGTTTCATCCCGTGGCCACCAGAGGGAGTAGGCCAGTGGAAGTGCAGTACAAGAAAGTCAACGTACTCAAGTGAACATGGCAAGACCTGTTACACTGATGGGTAAGCCTGTTGCTGTTAAACTCATGGGAAAGACTGATGGTGTGGTTGCTCACACTGAAGTGGAAGTGATCCCAGAAGGGAGAGCCACTGTTGGTGCAGAAAAGGACTTGCCTCACTGCAGTGCCCTGTCCAGTGGGGAGGCAAGTGTCAAAATTGAATGTGATGATGTGAAACTTACTGAGGAGTATGATCATACTGGTATTGAGTTGACTAATGCTGATGTCATACAGAGGTTGTGTATAAGAGGCACTCTGGAGTACTGTTGGACAGGACAAAAATCTGAGTGGAAGTGCCAGAGGGCACAAGTACCTGTGATGTGTTTGGGGTCATCAATCCAAAGGTGAAATTGGATAGTGAGGATCAGGTATCAGGACAGTCGCTGGAGGAGCATCATGTGGCAGTGGAGTTGGTGGTTAGTGACGTTGCCATGGTAGACAACCACTCCACTTTGTGCGGTTCTCCTCCAGACACTGCCTTGCAGAACACTGGTGAAAAGAGTTCTGATAAATGTGGCGATACTTCGGACAATGAGGAAAAGTGCATGGTAAGAGTGCAATGGTAAATGTTTTGGTTACCATGGGTAACAACAAAAAAAAGGGAAGACCTGATGGTCAAGATGACGTGGTTGCTCTTAATCTTAAAAAATACAGGAAGATGAATGGTATGACAGACACAGAAGAGGGGATAGGTGCAGTAGAATTGGGCCCCCTACAGGTTTCCGGGGTGTAATTTTTGGAAGGATCTTTGTTTGTTGAACATTCTTTTAATAAAAATGGGCAAACAAAACCCTTAAAAAGAAGAACCAGTGAGTGGCGGTGTCCTTCAAGCTCTACATTTGATGCTAATCCTTTACCATACATATACATACACACACATTATTTATATATATATATATATATATATATATATATATATATATATATACATACATAAAATGGGGCATGGTAATTTAATTAGAAAGTCCTCACAACGGTTCCCTTGAAGCTCCTTGATATAAATGTTAATTTCAATATTTCCACATCACACCCAAGCCGAGTCACTGCTCTGTATGTCCATTCAGACACGGAACCGCATCTTTGCCCCGCTCCCTCTCTCTTCATTGGCTTACTGACTTTTATTGACAGCAGCTGGAGCCAATGCTGTGTCTCAGGCAATCATGAGGGAGAGTCCCGTACAGCCGAGTCTATTGTGCAACATCACTGGATCGAGATGGGGCTTAGGTAAGTATTAGGAGGACTGAGAGGGGCTGCTGCAGAAACAGTGCAAAAATGCATTAAGATAAAAAACCACCTGCCTTTACAGCCACTTTAATTGCCCCCTTTCAGATATCAAAGGAATTTTGAGATATAATAGGAAATGGAGTTTGGCAGAACTAAGTATGCGGAAATAGAATACCATGTTTTATATTGCCTCATATCATATGAGAAGGCTGTGGAGTACACTGGCCACAGTGGGTTGTAGACCCAGGGACAGCGTGGTATTTTCACGTCCATGAGTAATCCACAATCTAGTCACAGCAGGGCAAATAGGAAAAACAAGAAACACATCTGTTATGGAGTCATATTCCCTGTTACTAGAAAATGCAAAGTACCGGCACGCTTTCATGGGAGAAATTCTTCTTTGCACAAAGTCAACAAGATCTTTGACTGAGCCATTTAAAATCAAAGACACATCAGCTCTACTCTTTCTGTGTTAGATTTCAGCACTAGCAGCCCAGCAGTGGTCCTTTTCGGTCTGACACTTTTAGAGTTGAAAATAGGTGCATTTTACAAAGTTTGCTTTTAAGTCACTGACTTTGCAATTTGTCACTAACAGTAAAGCACCCCCTAATTCTTAACCTCTATCTAACCACTTTAAGGAAAGTTGTCATGTAAGAAATACCGTATGCTGGCCTCTCTTTATGAAAATGTATTTGTGTGAGAAAGGATCTGATACAAACATGCAAAGTGGCCTACAGTACATATGTTTATATGTGGTCCTGTGATTGTCGGTGTTCTTACCTACAATTGTTATTGCACTTGGCTTTGCATGGAGGCCTTGTAAAGAGATTAACATAAATACATTGTCATGCAACACTTCAAGTTTGGGTGTTGGCAGAAACTCCATGTATTTACAGAATATCATAAAACCAAAATAATAGCTTTAGAACATGCAAATGTTTCTAAATGTACAAATGTCATATTTAAATGCTGCGGTCTGGATGAAAGAAAAAAAATTACATTTGCATTTGTAACAATTTGATTGTTGAAAGTCCAAGACCCAGTCCACGTTGTTCCTCCCTTATCTTCATATATGTAAGATTGAGCAATCATAGCATTACTCTACTGACTTTTCTCCTTCAAAAAGTCCTTACTGTACTTGTTTATTAGGCCCAGCAGTAATAGCATTATTATAGCATACCAACCTTCTACCAGTCCCCTAACTGAGTATAGAAGGGTGATGATTCTTTTTTTCTGAGAGTAACCACACTCACACTTATCTCTTAAGTCGAAGCAACCATTATCACAAAGACTGATAAAACATCATATCTGAGACAGCATTGTTCATTGGGCAACTTTAGTGAAAACCTGTCAATTCCTAGATATGAGCATAACAAAAAAAGAGAAAAGTGTGCAGGCTAAAGCCTAGTACACACTATCAGTTTTTTTTGCTGGGTTGAATAAAAAAAACCTCACAGCTCTGGTCGGAGCCACTGTACTAACAATATGATGTTAGTTCAGTGATCTCCCCGCTGAGCTGTTGTGTTCTGACAGGGGGGTGCCCCCCGCCAGAACACTCTAGTCAGTGCTTTCGGCCATTGGCTGAGAGTGCTGATCAGGAGTCGGTCGATTGCCCATTTTCCAGGATGCATGTACAACTGAAGCCAGCCTGGCTACCATACACACAGGTCGAATGTCCGCTGTTTTTTATTGAACCAGCCGACATTCGGCACATGTGTTCTAGGCTTAAGTGTAGTGGGTGTGTAAACATTTATTAAAGGAAGGCTATTAGCAACTCACTTTATGTAAGTTAGACAAATGTCTCGACCCAGACTGCACCCATAGCACCATATTGAAAATTTTTATCCATGAGCCTAAGATAAACAGCACACCAAATGCGTCCCAATTTTTCTCTGTACACTACATCATCGAATGTACCGAGCACTCAAGACCTTACACCAGGGCCAGTGCTACAGCTACCACCTAGGGCGCAGCCACAGCTGCTGGTTTCCCTACTCCCTGCTGCAGGGACGTAGATAAGGGGGGTTAAGGGGGTCTGAACCCCCCAGAGTACTCTGCCCAAATGCCCAGTTAGTCCCTACTAATGAATGGAGCCGCACCACCTCAGCCACACTTACCACTCATACTACCTCTTCTACTTCTCATAATGCCTCACCCACTCCCCGTACTGCCTTAGCCCCCCTATACTTCCTTACCTGCCTCCCCATACCGCCTCACCCACCCCCTCATACTGCCTCTTCTACCCCTCATACTGCCTCACCTACCCCCACATACTGCCTCGCCTACCCCTCATATTGCCTTACCTACCGCCCCCCATACTACCTCACCCACCCCTCACCCCCCTCATTATGGGAGGGATGCAAGAAGCTGGTTTTGCCTAGGGCGCAAAATAGTTTAGCACCGACCCTGCCTTACATGTAAATATGCCCAGCATACTGCACCTTCCTCCAGAATACACTTAGCTCACAGCAGATGCACCCATCACTTTAATGGTATCAAGATAATTATATCTTTTGATTGATGTGTCATTACTGAAAATGAAGGTTGCAGATCTTAAAATTCCATTTAACCATGTTAAGCTCTGCCCTTTCCTCCCTCCCACTTTCTCTGTGCCTTTACCTTCACCTGTCCTCTGCCTTCGGTGGCTATGAGCTTAATTTTGTTTATGCTGGGTTTATATTGCTGTGCATTCTGGTCCCAACATCCACTGCAAATCTGCATAGCCCAAGGAATCCCCAACCACACTGCTAAGATTTATCCATATAGCATAAAACTGGATTTGTGTGTGGCTGTGGTAAAGAAACTGTCCCAGGTCCCTCTACAAAAGCTGCAGCTGCTCCAACCCTGGTTCCTACACCACAAAGGCTACCATTTGTTTGCCAGTAGTCTTATGCTTGTAGTGCTAACCTGTGCCAAGTTATCAATTTCAAGTGTGCTCCTACGCAGTACAAGAAAAGTTTTAAAAGCAGAACTAAATTCTATCTGCGTACCACAAACTGAAAACTCATCCATCCATGTCTCCATACTTTATTTCTTTGAGAAATTACCCCAGCATTTCTAGCCGTGGTCATCTTGAGAAGGGCAGAGATTATTCATGAAGCATTTACTTCCTGGAATCCATCAGCCCTTAGCTCATGAATGCAAACGGGAGGATGGGTTTAGCTGGGAAAGCCCCTCCTTCAAATGAAAAAAAAAAAATGCCCATGAAGACTCCTGGGATGTATGATATTATATGACTCTAGGCTGGAAACCAGGAAGCAACTGAGTGTAAAAAAAAAACAAAAACGTTAAAATGAGTAAGAATAATATATTTTCCTATTTATTTACTAATGCTAGCAGCATAAGGATTAAAAATAGTTAAAATTAATGGAGAGAGTTTAGTTCTGCTTTAAGGTGCCCTAGTTGAGGAAAAAATGAGGGTAAGGATGAGCAGGTTTAGTATAAATCTTCAAATTTTCAACTGTACCAATGATAACACAAAATTATTTCTTTCTTAGCATTTATTGGCAAACAAATCTTTTTACAGTCCTAAAAAGTGATACATGTTTTTCTGTTACACTAATCTATCAGTGTTATTCCAATCCATATCTTTATTGATTGCTGGTAAGCATTGATGTATTTAGACCTGCATAAGGTGGTTCCTTTTTAGCGGTCACATGCAGTAACCAAGCAGGTAGATAGTTACCATGGCAACTGTTGTTCCAGAGCCAAACTGTAATTGCTTCACTAGCAACTTGCAAATAGATACATACTGCAGTGTAACTCAATAGGGAAAAGTAATGGAGCAAGTGATACAAGAAAATATATGAAGGAGTTATAAAAGGTGTAAAAAGACATTTGTTTCTGAAAAAAATTATCTAATGTTATTATTTTGCTGTTTAGCCAACATAAGAGAAGGTGACAGGTGATTCCTGTACTGACTGTTATGTAATTACTAAAGATGTTGGCCTCAATTCTCAAAGCACAAAGCTTTAACATGAGGAAAAGTATTTTTATTTTAGCCATATGATTTGTAATTTCAAATCTCATTGGATTTAATTGTGAAAAAAAGTCACAAAAAACAAAAATAAGTATCCTTATCCTGGTGTTTCAGCTTTGGGAACTGAGCAATTTGTCTTTAGTGGAAATGTTAGCATCTATAAGTGCGTATTTGTGTGTAAGAGAAGGTTTGTGAACTCTTTTCCTCGATGTACAGTGGGGAAAATAACATTATGCTTTGGGGCTGTTTCTCTGCTAAAGGTACAAACTAACTTTGCCACATTGGGGGGATTGGGCCATGCATTGTAAAATCTTGGATGAGAACCTTCTTCCCTCGGCCAGAACACTGAAGATGGGTCTTTCAGCATGACAATGACCCAAAACATACTGCCAAGGCAACAAAGGAATGGCTCAAGAAGAAGCACATTAGGGTCATGGAGTGGCCTAGCCAGACCTTAATCCTATAGAAAATTTATGGAGGGAGCTGAAACTTCAAGTTGCCAAGCTACAGCCAAGGAACCTTAAGGATTTAGAAAAGATTTGCAAAAAAAAAGAGTGGACCAAAATCCCTCCTGAGATGTGTGCAAACCTGGTCACCAACTACAAGAAATGTCCTACCTCTGTCCTTGCCAACAATGGTTTCTCTATCAAGTACTAAGTCATGTTTTGCTTGGGGATCAAATACTTATTTTACTCACAGAACTGCAACTCAATTTATAGCATTTGTTTTATGTGTTTTTTCTGGATTTTTGGTTGATACTCTGTCTCTATCATTTAAAATACACCTATGATAAAAATTATAGACCCTTCATTTCTTTGTAAGTGGGAAAACTTACAAAATCTGCAGGGAAACAAATAATTATTTTCCCCACTCTATGCATAAATGTCTCCAAAAATATGGTTTGATCTTCAACTACATTCTTTTGGTAATAAACAAAGGCAGTCCTATTCAAAGAGACCCTTTCTCCAACTATAAAAAAATTCAGTTAAAAGTACAGAAAACATCTGGGATATCTTTTTCACACTTCATCATAGAAAATGGATGTGAGATGAGTCTCAGTGAACCTAAGTATTGTAGTCATCGAGACCAAATTAGGGGTGTGGATTAAAACCCCTTATAAAAGATACACACAGTTTTATTGGTGAAAAAGTATTTTTCTCAAAAAAGATCTGTTTCAGTGAATCATGCTCCAATCAAAAAAAAAAAAAAATCATAGGACTGTAGAAGGTTTTTAGAGATGTGTAAAGCTGAAGAGAGCATTTTTTACAGGCTTTAAATTGAGGAAATATAACACTCTTTCTGATAGTGATAGCAGTGCAAAGATCATCCTGCCATGCTAAAGTTCATAAAAGCAAACCCAAGGATAATAGCAAAGGACCTGCTGGAGCACTTTGATTTACTAGAATCTCCGTTGACATCATCCTCTATAAAAAAAAAACACCAATCAATAATGTTATTCATAAAAACACAGCAAAGGAAACCTGTAGGTCTCCATGAAAATTTTGCCACGTGACAGTACGTAATTTTCTGAAAACGTCACAGCATCCTGCCCCAGTGCTGCTCCCAAGCTCCCTCAGCCCTAAAGTAAGCAGTGGGCTGGCTCTTGGAGGAGTAACGCAATTATCAATGCCTTGATGGGTGGATGTCAGTCTGGTGTACTGATCATACCAAGGCAGGCTGTTTGTGTGCAGACTGCCCTAGGTAACACCCACATATGATGCTAAGCCTCATGATTGGAGGTACTAAAATTTTACACAAGGAATTTCAAAAATATAATTAAACTGAAACAAAGTTGTACCAAAAAATTATTATAATGGTGTATGCTTTAAGAAATGTACCCACTCTATTATTAGTGCATCTAGGCCAGCCTTCCTCAACCAAGGTTCCTCCAGAAAATGCTAGGGTTCCATTAGCAGTAGGGGATTCATTTCCCATCTACTCTAGCCGTCAGGGGAGATACTTTTTCACTGATCCCCAATGCAAAGGGGCATTTCTCCACTGAGCCAACCCCATTTCTCCATTCAGCCAACCCCTTGAGAACGTCTCATTGGATGAAACTTGTCAGCGCCAGAGCCTATGCTGACGTCATCAGGCAAGTCAGCAGCAGTGCTGGAGAGATTTTTGTGCCTTATAGACTGCAATATTTGTAAATAGATGTACAGTGAATACTTTTGGCTTCAATAAACAGCGTACGCCTTCACACTATGGACTGCTGTTTGTTCTCTCTTGAGGGATGTTAACGATTGGTGCGAGGGAAGTGTTCTATGCAGTCCTATGATATTTTTGGAAACTCTCTGTTCTTAAAGGCACCCTGTATAATGGTCCCTGCCGATGTGTTTATGAGGTTTGATGTGCATCAGATGACTGAATTCTTAGATGAAAGCTCATTAAGACCACCTATAATTAGGGGTCTTAGGAATCAGTAAGAGGCTGTGTGTGGAGGTGGAAATCACTGAGAGATACTGAATATTACTCAACACAACAACAATATTTTATATGAACAGATGATAATATTGATGTAATGATTATGGTTTGATTATTGTATAATTATTATTGTCTGAATTTTTATAAATACAGCACTTTATTTGGTGGATCACAATTTAAAGACACAGTGCAACAATATTTATAACTTAATTTCTCCACTGACCACCAATGTAAAAGAACAGTACAATCTTCATGTTGTGTTTCTTTTGTGGGAATTATTAATATTTTATATTTATTTTATTGATAAAAATAATATTGTATAGAACATAAGGGTAAAAAAGATCCCTCCCGGGTGTCAAGTACACTATGTATGCTACTTTTAATCTTTTATTAAAAGCCTTCTACAATTTTGATCACAAAAATGTTCCTTAAGCTGTAGATATAATCATTTTTAGCAGGGGTTTCCTGAGACTTGAAAATTATTTTAAAGTTCCTCTTTGGTAAAAAGTTCAGAGAGGCTGATCTAGGTTGTACAGGTTAGCAACCCTGGCCATGGCTACAGAGTATTAGTTCAGTATGGAAGAGCAGTAACAATTACCAGAGCCATCTTGCTGTACAGATTTAAAGCAGATCTAAACTTTTCATTATTTTTTATGCAATTACTGTAAAAAAGCTGGAAGAAGGTATGCATACCTGCAAAAAATCTTTCCCCCGAGGCTGATTTAAAAAACCCAACCCCCTATTGTTAACCACTTAAGGACAGAGCCTCGTTTTGAGATTTGGTGTTTACAAGTTAAAATCACTTTTTTTTTTGCTAGAAAATTACTTAGAATCCCCAAACATTATATATATTTTTTTCTAACACCCTAGAGAATAAAATGGCAGTTGTTGCAATACTTTCTGTCACACCGTATTTGTGCAGCGGTCTTACAAGCGCACTTTTTTTTGGAAAAAACACACTTTTTTGAATTAAAAAATAAGACAACAGTAAAGTTAGCCTAATTTTTTTTTTCACTGTGAAAAATAATGTTACGCTGAGTAAATTGATACCCAACATGTCACGCTTCAAAATTGCGCCCGCTCGTGGAATAGCGACAAACTTTTACCCTTAAAAATCTCCATGGGTGATGTTTAAAAAAATTCTACAGGTTACATCTTTTAAGTTACAGAGGAGGTCTAGTGCTAGAATTATTGCTCCCGCTCTAACGATTGCGGTGATACCTCACATGTGTGGTTTGAACACCGTGTTGTTTTCATATACAGGTGCTGCTCACATATGCGTTCGCTTCTGCACGCAAGCTCGGCAGAACGGGGCATGTTTAACCACTTCAATACAGGGCACTTATACACCTTCCTGCCCAGACCAATTTTCAGCTTTCACTGCTGTCGCAGTTTGAATGACAATTGCGCGGTCATACAACACTGTACCCAAACTAAATTTTTATCATTTTGTTCCCACAAATAGAGCTTTCTTTTGGTGGTATTTGATCACCTCTGCAGTTTTCATTTTTTGGTAAACAAATAAAAAAATACCGAAAATGTAGAAAAAAATAAAAGTTTTGCTTTTGTTTCTGTTAAAAAATTTTGTAAATAAGTACATTTTCTCTTTGACTGATGGGCACTGATAAGGCGGCACTGACAGGCACTACCGATGAGATGGCACCAATGAGCGGGCACTGACAATGGGCACTGATATGCGGCACTGATGGGGGGCACTGATATGCAGCACTGATGGGCATTGATAGGCGGCACTGATGGGCACTCATGGGTGGCACTGATGGGCACTGATAGGCGACACTGATGGGCTCTGAAAGGCAGCAAAGATGGGTTCTTATGGGTGGTACTGATGGGCACTGATAGGCGACACTGATGGGCACTGATAGGTGGCACTGATGGGCACTGATACGCACTGATACGTGGCACTGATGGGCACTGATACGAGGCACTGATATGAGGCACTGATAAGCATCCCTGGTGGCTCTGGCAGTGGTAGGCATTGTGAGTGGGCACTGATTGGCAGCTGCCTGGGCATTGATTGGCAGCTGCCTGGGCACAGATTAGTATTTCCCTGGGGGTCTAGGGGGCATACCTGGTGGTCCAGTGTAGATGGCCATCCTGGTGGTCCTGGGTGGCTTCCCTGGTGGTCCTGGGTGGGATCGGAGGGTGGGCTGTGCTGATAAACAATCCCCCTGTCAGGAGACAGCCGATCGCCTCTCCTCTACTCGCGTCTGTCAGCCGATCTCCTTCAGAGACTCTTTACCTAGATCAGTGTTGCGGGGTGTCAGACAGACACCCCGCAACAACGATCACCACGATGCGTGCCCCTAGGGGCGCGCAGTGGCTCAATATCCTGAGGACGTCATATGATGCCCAGTCAGGGTATTGAAACCGCTTTGCCACCGTCATTCTGCTATATGGCGGGCGGCAAGTGGTTAAAAATGTATTTATTTTTTTTTTTCTTATTTATTTTATTTTTTATTTTTACACTGTTCTTTTAAAAAAAAATTGTGTCACTTTAATTCCTATTACAAGGAATGTAAACATCCCTTGTAATAGAAAGAAAAAGACAGGACCGATTAAATATGAGATCTGGGGTCAAAAAGACCTCAGATCTCATATTTACACAAAATTGCAAAAAAAAAAAAAAAAATGTCCCTTTAAGAGTTATGGGCGGAAGTGAAGTTTTGATGTCGCTCCCGCCCTGCAATGGTATGGAGCTAAGCAGGGGGCCATCTTCCCCTCAGTCAGCTCCAAACCACAGACTGAGAAGGATCTTATCGCATCTGACACTCCCGACGGCTCCGGTAAGCGGAGTGAAGTGAATGGAGGAATCCTCCCTATTGTGCTGTTGTATTCTAACAGCTATACTCTTCTGCTGCCAGAATGCACTGATCAGCACTGCAACCCTGGCTGCAGGCACTGATCAAATGAACATTTTCGAGCAGTCCCGTTCAAAAGAAGTCAATTGTTAGAATGGCTTCTCTCGAACAGGAGCGGCCATAGATGGATCAAAATTTAGCCATTCCTGTATGGCCAGCTTAAAGCGGAGTTCCACCCAAAAGTGGAACTTCTGCTTTGAGCACTCCTCGCCATTTGGCATGTAATTTTTTTTTGGGGGGGGGGGGAGCGGGTACCTAGTTTTGACAGTTACCCAGCTCCCACTTCCGCTCGGCCACCTAGGTGACTCTCCCTCCCTCCCTGCAATCTCCAGGAACACGTCACAGGTCCCAGAAGATTGCTTGGCCACTGAGAAGGCGAATCGTGCATGCGCAGTGCACACCAGGCTGTGAAGCTGCAAGCTGTTGCAGCCAGGTGCCCACCCTTGCAATGATGGCGCGGTGGAGACGGAGAGGAGTGAGGCTTCAGGCAGCCGCAATGCTGGATCGTGGGACAGGTGAGTCAGCAGCTACACTTTTGTAAACTTAAAAATGACTGGAACCCCACTTTAAGAACTGGTGAGCTGCAATTTTAGCCCCTGATCACGACAGTTTCAAATCACATGAAAAGTCATATCCAATTGCCCGCAATAGGGAATCGGTCAAATTGGTGCAACTCTGACTCTGCCGGAGTCGCACCGATTTTGAAATTAGTTCCTGCACTACTTTTTGCAAGTTCAGGTGTGACTTGCATAGACTTCTGTGCATTAAGTCGCACAGATGTCTTCCAAGTCGCACCTGAAGTTGCACTGAAATTCTACTTCAGATGAAGTAGCACATTTTCAGTGTCACAATCGGTGTAACCGGGATGTGAATTGTGCTTTGAACGATTATCTCCTCAACATCTGAAACAAAACCTCAATCTTACCTACCAGTGATTACATTGATCTGGTATGAGAAAAACATTATACATAGAGCTATAGTGAACAGTATTTCAAAAGGTGTGTGAGAAAGTAAAATGCAGTACTGCAAACTAATTTCTTTTTTTGTTTCAGGCCATCAGAAATTTCATACTAAGTACTTTATGCTTTCTCTGATTCTGTCACTAGCAAACATAACGATGCTACACTGCATAATTCATCCTTCCTCAAACATATTATATTCTTCAGATAAACTTCACAGTCAATTAAATCCACATTTTCCTGCTTCAGAAACTCTAAGCAGTTTGCCTCCTCCATTTTTTTTGTTTAATTTGTAATTGGCAAAAACAAGTTTGAATACATGCCAATGAACTAAAAGCAGACTTTCTGTTTGCTTCCTCTAGGAGCAGGACTGTAGTGCCCAGAGCTAATTCAAGCCATATCTTCTCGTATGAGCCTTACAGACGTTCAAGTAGGAATATTACAACATCAGATGTTTTATAGTGCTTGACATTGATATTAGAGAACATTGTGTCCATCTGTTAACTGAAACTAAGTGGGTGGTACATTTGTTTTTCCACTTCAAGGTGGTAAAAAAAAAACCCCCAGATATTCTCTACTTAAAGCGTTTGTAAACCCCAAAAAATAAAATAAAGATCCTGTTCCCTTAAAGCATGTTATACAGCACAGTGCTTGTGCTGTGTCATTTGGACCCCCGTATCACCTGAAATACCTGGCTAATCCTGCCTGGCTATACCCTCCCCTCTGCCAATTGACCACGATAATCATGGCTGCTGAGCCCTGATACCGTGGTCAGTTTGCGTGATTCTGTCATCCGCAGCCTGTTATCTGTCTCCTGTGTCCTTCTCCCCTTCCTCCCCCCTCCCCCTCTGCCTGTCTCTGTACGAACCAGTGCCCCCCCCCCCCTTCCGCTACTTTCATATCTGCTCTCATAACTTCTATTTAATACTCTCATCTGCTCTGTACCATTATAATAATTCTCCCTGTGCCTGTGTTCTGTGAAAAATCTGCCTGATTGTACCTATATGAGCGCTGCTCCTGGCGCTGAGCTGATTACTGGCTCTCTCTCTCCTCTCTCCCCCTCCTCCCCTGCTGACGTCAGGAGGAGGGCACGGCCCCGCCCACTGCAGCCATGAGCCGAAGAGAGGAGAGTAATCAGCTAAGTGCCCGGAACAGGGCTTATATCGGTACAATTGGGCAGATTTTTTACAGAACACAGGCACAGGGACAATTTTAGAATGGTACAGAGTGGATGGGAGTATTTAATAGAAGTGGTTTAACAACCACTTTAAAGTATATGTGAACCTTTACCTAATGGGTAAGCTACCCGCAGCCTTCCAGGAAGTGGAGAATGACTGTAGTAGTCACCACCACTACAGCAATTGCCACAGTCTTTAGGATTATTGACTGCAAGGCGTCCTCTGATTGGACATGGTGCAGAGGTGGGTGATGATGTTACATTTTCCACCTCATCCAATCAGAGAACGCCTTGCATTCACTGAAAAAAATGAAAGGTGTTCTGTTAATGGTGCACTTGCCTGGAAGACCAAGGTGATCACTGTAGTGGCAGCGACTACTACAGTAATTCTCAGCAGAGGCAGCATAAGAATGCTGGTGCTACACGTGGCTGCCTTAGGGCAGGAGGGGAGAAGATACAGCTTCCCAAGCACTGAGGAAGAGTCCGAAACTGCTGACACATGTTAAATGAAAAGAAAGGTTTACATATTGGTGCTCACTGACAGGAAAGAAGGACAAGGGAGTATATGACGTGTTTGCATAAGCAAATACCGTGTTTCCCCGAAAATAAGCCTGGGTCTTATATTAATTTTGTCAGTAAAAGACACAGTAGGGCTTATTTTCGGGGTAGGTCTTACCAAGTAATGTGTTGTCTTCTCTCCCCCTCTCTCTCCCTGCCAGACAGGGATCCCCAGTGTGAACCGAGTTAAAATGCTTGTAAAATCCTATAATCCACTCTATTACAGTAGTATATAATGTACAATATGTGTGTTTCTGTAATATAATTGTGCCAAATACCTCTCGGGGTAGGTCTTATTTTCAGGGAAACATGGTAGTAAATGAGAGACTAAGACCCCTTTCACACTGGAGCGTTTTGCAGGCGCTATAGCGTTAAAAATAGGGCCTGCAAACCGCCCTAAAACAGCTGCTCCATTCACTCCAGTGTGAAAGCCTGAGGGCTTTCATACTGGAGCGGTGCGCTAGCAAGGCGTCAGAAAAAGTCCTGCCAGCAGCTTCTTTGGAGCGGTGAACTCACTGCTCCTCCACCGCTGCTCCCCAGTGAAATCAATGGGGCAGCGCTACTGCGATACTGCTCTGGCGGCGTTTTGCGGATGGATTTAACCCCTTTTCGGCCGCTACTGGGGGTTTAAAACCAGCCCGCTAGTGGCCGAATAGCACCGCTAAAACGACAGTAAGACCCCTTTACACTGTGCCGCCACCGGCATCAGCGGTAACTTTAAAGCGCCACTTTACCGTTGTTTTAGCGGCGCTATTCAGCCGCTAGCGGGGCGGTTAAATCTGCCCGCAAAATGCAGCGGCGGTTTGCCGGCGGTATCCCAGCGCTGCCCCATTGATTTCAGTGGGGAACAGCGGTGGAGGAGCGGTGAGTTCACCGCTCCTTCACCGCTCCAAAGAAGCTGCTGGCAGGACTTTTTCTGATGCCCTGCCAGCCCTCGGGCTTTCACACTGGAGTGAATGGAGCAGCTGTATTAGGGCGGTTTGTAGGCGCTATTTTTAACGCTACAGCGCCTGCAAAACGCTCCAGTATGAAAGGGGGTATAAAGCAGCACTAAAAATAGTGCCGATTTACCGCTGACGCCGGTGGCGGCACAGTGTGAAAGGGGTCTTATGAAGAGAGATGAGTTTGGTCTTCTTTTTCCAGGCGTGGTTGGGCCTAGATGATGCAGGGAGCAGCACTGACTGTAATATCAGTGCCTCTCTGAATTGATATGCTGTGAGTGTTGGGTGCTGGGCTCAGGCTGGGCCATAACATTCTGCTCTTTTCTCAGTCTTCCTGCTTCTGATCCTTGGCAACATAAGCCAGGAAGACTTAGAACATCTTGTAGAGGAGAAGAATTGCACAGCAGGGGACAGTTTTGCATTTTTTTTAAAACCTTCAAGAAAACCTTCAGAAAACAAAAATATCTGAGAATTGTGCTTTAAGTTGGTGTTTTCAACCAAGTTGTCTCATATTTTTTCATTGCACGCATAAGTACAGGATAGGAGTATCCATAAGTCCACTTAAAAAGCAGGTGCCAATATAAGACCCTATGTAAAAGTTAGCTTTACTGCATATAGACATTTGGAAGCGATTGCTAGAAATCAGCATATTTGCAAGCATGAAGTAGACCTCTGAATCATGACTTATTAAAAAGTGACCATAGGTAAAAGCAGGTGAGAGGTGGGAGAGAGATCATGGCCCATTTGTGGAGGACCAGTGGGAGGAAGCAGTTCAGGCTGTACCCCAATGCTCTCTTAATATGATACAGAGGCTCATGCAATTATACATAATCCTGAAGGTGCACCTTACTTCGATTAGGTTGCACAAAATGGGCATCTTAGACACCCCCACTTGTAGTTAATGCTTCAGAGACTATGGGGACCTGATCCATCTAATCTGGCTGTATGCCAGATTACATCCTTATTGGGTGGGAGTACTGAATACGATAAATGCTGTATTTCAGATCTCTATCCCACTTGACCCTTAACCATGCCTTCTGGGCATCTTAGATGATTTCCAACTAGATGTCCCTATTAGAGAAGCTGTAGGGCCCTCTTTCAAGAGAGTTGTGCTCAGGTATTGGAAATCTATTGATTCTCCTTCTGATAAAGAATTAGTATAATGTATGGGTGAACTCTTAAGCCTTGTACACACAATCTGATTTCCCGACGGGAAATGTGTGATGACAGGCTGTTGGCGGAAAATCCAACCTTGTGTATGCTCCATCGGACAATTGTCAAATTTTGGATCGCAGGTTTTAAAATTTTCCATGGACAAATATCTGTTGTCGGATTTTCCAAGTGTGTGTGCACAAGTTCGTCGGACAAAAGTCCAAAGTACAAACATGCCTGCTTGGAAGCAAGGACGAGCCTGAAGTGGTCGGTCTTGTAAACTAGCGTTTGTAATGGAGAATTAACATTCGTGACGTGGCAAATTATGAAATCTCGAAATGCAGCGCACATTCTCTTCTTCTTTAATGGGATAATAATGAAGCTGGTGATACTGATGGTTATTGCAAACTAATTTTCAAAGGCTTTTTTTTTCTAGTGATATCAAGAATAATATTATGGGTTTTTTTTTTTTTTTTTATTGGCAAGTTACCACAACACAATTATCCCGTAGTTTTTAAGATCAAAGATACAACTATGTTGGTGTCCCTTGTCAATTTTATATTGTATTTTTTTAAATGTAACTGACTACTCCCAAACTGTCATTTGAAGTAAAACACATAGCCAAGTATTATTCTCCACAATTTTTTTATTGTGCATTAAAAAAAGAAAACAAATAAAATTAGACATGCAATCTGCCAATAGAACTTAACCAAAAAGTGCATTCTATGCATCCAAAATATAGAAAATATACCAAATCAAATCAATAATCAACCAAAAAAATAATGTCAAATAATGTTCTCCGATTCCGCAACATGGCTGGTTGACGAACGGTCGTTCAGAAAGAAGCTGAAAAGCGCGAAATGAAAAGCGCGAATCAACACTCGCCAAACTTCTACTAACACGAAATTGGCAGAAGGAGCCCAAAAGGTGGTGCTAAAGAGCTGAAAAACAACATAGTATGTCACTACGTTCATATTTGTTGGCCAACAATTGTGTGGCCGTGTGTATGCAAGACAAGTTTGGGCCAACGCCCTTTGGACAAAATTCCACGGTTTTGTTGGCCAACACTCCGATCATGTGTACAAGGCTTTAGACTGAAGACATATATTTACCAACACAGGGGACACCCCCACAAATTTGAAAATCATGGGGTCCATGGCTAGATACCTTAGGTTTAAGCCCATTATAACTGGTTATGGATAGGCACTAATGAGTTGAGTTATACCCCTCTGACGGCTGAATTTTACTGTACATTGGTTAGAGGGTGTGGGGACTAAAGGAGATTTGATCCTATTGTTCATATATGACCACACTGTACTGTCCTTTTGAGATAGAGGCAAGCTAGATGCTTACTAATGTGTTTGTTACGTGTTATGTGAGAGGTTTTCTGAATATACTTAAGAAACTTAAATGACTGACTTGGAATTGTTGTAAACTTTGATTCCTATGTCTATACTTTTCAATAAAACATTACTTGATTAAAAAAAAAAAAAAAGTGACCATAGATAGAGTAATCCCCAAGATTATTGGGTGAAGCAACAGTATATATGCCACTTTTCAAACCTACTCCCTGAGTGCTTGAATCCTCTGCAGTATTAGGACAATCCTGACATTGACTCATGCACAGTACTTTGATTCTTTCCTGTGTTCCATCTCCTCAACTTCCAATGATGCTTGTTATCGCCCATTAGGGGTTCTGAAACAACCAAATAACTGCAAGTTATGCTCAGAATCGCTAATAATTATCAGGCTATATAGTTACCCTTAGCCACTGATATTCATATTTTTTAATTGCTATGGATACTAAAATCGAGGGCTCTTCGACTGGCTTTCATGATTAAACCTTGCTATAGAAAAATTGATTGGAAGTTGCCACGAGTGATGAGTGGGTAGCAAAAGATTAACGCTTTGCCTGCCAGGACCAAAAATGCATGGGTGGATCTCATCTCTCATGTTTTTAAAAAGGTATTCAGTGCTGCTCTTTTGTTAATCATTTGCAGAAATGAGAAACTATTTAGTTCATATAGCATGTCATTAAATCCAGCAGATTCATTTTTATGCATAGCATTTAAGCAGATATGAATGTGAACCTGCTGAATGTAAATCAGCCGCAAGACTGATAATGAACATGTTCCTATAGTAGAGAATTTTGCAAGGATTTTCTTCTTCTTTGTGATTATAAAAAGAGATAGCATTTCAACTCCCAGAGGAAAAAATGTTTCAATCTTGGCTCAGTGCTTTGTGTGAAGGAATCCAAAAAAGACTTACGGAAAATATAACAGATTACAGCCATTAATAGAAAAGGTTCTGATTGGCAAGTAGCATATATAGCTCTTTGTCAGTTTATTTTGGTAGGCTGATAATGATCAGTTCACACAATTCTGCAAACAGTATTAGTGCTCTGCAGCAGGATTCAGTTGTACTTAAATTTCCTTGTGATTGCCTTGTAGGAGAAATGAAGATGCATTATCTTCAACTAAGAAATGTAACCAGTTAGTGTCCAGAGATGTCATCCACATTTCTCTAGTTTTATTTTTTAACACAAACCTGTGTACTAATATACCAGTACTAGTCTTTCTCTATGCAGAGACAAGATATAAGAGGAAGAACACATTGACATAAGGATATCCCCCCACAGAGCACAAAGATCTCCATGTTTGAAGACTATTCTGCATTGCTGAAAATTTGTTAAAAAAGCACCCTTATCTTTCTCACAAGATGCATAAAGCTTAAAGGCTAAGTTCACCATTTCCAGAAAATCGCATATGGTGTCAAGGGGCCCCAGTAGATAAAAAAAAAAAATCTGTGCAGCTTTGTAAAATGTTCATTAAAATATTATATTAATATTATAATAATATTATTTAAATATTATTAATATAATATTAATTTGTTATAACTGTAGGACATTTGAAACCCCCCAGAAACCTGGCTGAAAATCTACCAGTTAGTAATCCCCATGCCCTGCCTTGCTGCTAGCACATAAAAACCATTGGACACTCACTCCCAGCATTGCAGGCAACATGGCAGGAAATGGGGATTACTGACTGTGAGCTTTTCAGCCAGGCTTATGCAAAGCCCAAATGGCCTACCAGTATAAAAATATATATAGCATTTTACAGAACTGCGGTTTTTAAATTCCTACTGTAGCCCCCTGACTGCAAAGACTAATTTCTGTAAAGTCACTCATTCAAACCATTCACTTATAAATTTAAAATTTAACTTGAACTATTGAGCTCCGCAGTCAGCAGGTTTTTACAAAATGTGTGGGAAGAAGCCATAAGCTTCACTTGCCTTGCTGTGAAAATAAAAAAATATTAATATGCAATATTTATTTACTTGACTAAAAAAGATAAAAACATATACAATACTGCAAATTTGAATGGGTGATCTTCATATTTATCAAAATGCCTCAGCATGCTGCAAATGTTGACAGATATTGATTGTTAGAATTTGAAAAGATGTAGGTTTTTTTCCCTTTTAAAAAGAAAGCATGTCCATACATTAGGCAACTCCTTGTGATATGTATCATATATTTGTCTGGGAATGCTTATTTTGACTCATTTTTTTAAACCTGCTGTTTAAATATTATTTGTTATTGACAAAACTCTACCATCTGAAGAAACTTTGTTTTCTATGACAGGTAGTGCTTCCAACCTTTATTTTGGAGAAAAGATCCCTACTGGAGATGTATGCAAATTTCATGGCCCATCCCGATCTATTCTTATCCATTGCAACTGGCACCACCCCTGAAGAGCGAATGATTAGCTTTGTGGAATATTACCTGACAGCCTTCCATGAAGGCCGCAAAGGAGCAGTTGCCAAGAAGCCTTATAACCCAATTATAGGTGAAACGTTTCATTGCAGCTGGGATGTTCCCAAAGAAAAGGTGAAGCCTTGCAGAACTCAGAGTGCCTGTGTGAAAGCCAAAGAAACTGACATAGTCCAGGAATCTACCAATGAGTCGTACAAAGTGCGGTTTGTAGCTGAACAAGTGTCTCATCACCCACCTGTGTCTTGTTTTTACTGTGAATGCGAAGAGAAGAAGATGAGCGTTAACACACACGTATGGACCAAAAGCAAATTCCTGGGAATGTCCATTGGAGTGTCAATGGTCGGAGAAGGTATGTAACATTATTACTATTGCTGATTGTTTATAAACATATTTTATAAAAAAATATTTATTTGTTTCATTCATTCCTCGCTTCTATTTATTTAACAAAAGTAAACGTAAAGTCCCGTTCTGTACTACGGAACAGTTCTAATAGGAGCGACGCAAGTTGCTCCGACTTAGAAAAAGGTTCCTGTACTATTTTTGGGGCAACTTCAGGCGACTTGCATTGATTTCTATACAGAAGTCGTTTTGCAAGTCGCTGCTGAAGTTGTGTGCAGGTCGCCTCTGTGAGTCGTGTTGCCCCTGTGTGAACCGGCAGTAAGTATACATAAATAAACTTGTTTATTTCTTTTTCTGGGTGGATTTTAAGATGAACTTCGGGCAGGCATAAATAAATATAGTTTAATCCAATTATGTCCTCATTAAAAATAAATGCAGTACCTGAACCTGTCTGGAGATCATTCTTCTATGATCCCCTTCCCAACAAAACTCTGGGAAAGGGTGGACTTCCTCAATGTTCTGCTATGCCTTTGTGGCCCAGTTGTAGGTTGGCCTTGGTCTATAACAGGTTGTATTGCTTAAAGGAGAATTGCCGCCAACGCTTTTTGGCTGTACTTCTACTATGGACCACAGGAGTGCAGTTTGTTCTGCACTCCTGAGATCTGTTTTCAGCTGACAGCGGGCTGAAGCCCGCTGTCGGACGATGTCACAGAGCCGGTCCAAGCTCTGAAAAGATCCAGACCCAGAACTGCCGAGAGCCTGAGACAGCCCCTCTCACCCCCTCCACAGCTCAGAGTTTCAGTGAGCACTGGAGGGGAAGGTAGAGTGCCACTGACTGACAGTCATGGCTCTGTGCTCAGAGCGAGGTGGAGAACTGAGCGATCAGGGGTCTTTGATCGCACATTTCTCAATGCAGAGCTGCAGGGGGACAGATGTAGCATCGGATTGTTGCTGTGTCAACCTAGGTAAATATAATGTTTTTTTTTTTTCTAAAAGCCATACTCTTTTAACTGAGTTCAGTCTGCCTGTGTGGGATCTGTCATGTGTGTCTGAATTAGAAGACTGGCTAATCAGATTTTTTTAGGTAAAAAGTTTACATATGTACAGTGTATTTTAATTAATACCTGTTTTCTGTAGTTTAAACAACAAAAAAAGAAAAAAGAATATTTGTTCAGTTGGCTGTTGGTTCTTGTAAATAGATGAGACTGAAGTTACTTGATATTCTTCTGACAAAAATGAAAATTATTTAGGCTGGGTTCACACCTATGTAGGTTGCAGTTGATATGTTTTCCCAGGGCGGTTTGCAGTTTTCTCACATGCGGTTTTAACAAATTTTTGATGCATCTTGCATTTTCGCGAGGTGTCTGTTGTCATGATGGAGGAACAAGCAAAAATCCAGCGGAAACGTATCAAAAACGCTAACACTTCCTTTTTGATACCTTTCCATTAAAGTCTATGGAACCAGAAACGCAAACTGCTGCGGGCAATAAAGTCCTTGGGCGATCTCCTGTTCAAGAAACGCACTGGTTGTTGAAAAAGCACAGATGTGAACGTGACCCATTGGAAATTGTGTTAAATGGACTGTAGTGGGTTTCTGCAAAACAAAAAATGCACGGCAAAATGCATACTGTAGATGTGCACCTAACTTTACAAATGTTTTTAAAATTTTAAGGCTGCGTTCTGGGTCTCCTTTTTTGCCATCCGGTATCTGGAATAGTAGGAAAGAATATTCTTTTTGGACAATTCAGCAACGAGGATCTCTTGATTGATGTGTATATATTGTGATTTTGGGGGATTGTTTAGCTCAAGTGTAGCACTCACCAGTGAGGACAGTCCATGTCAGCCTACCTTTATCAAACAGAAAAGTCCAACTGAACAAGTGGCTTTTCTTGCAGGGGTTTACACCATCAACATGAAATAAAGTAAAATTCAAATTCCTGGCTCTCTTTATCAGCAGTGCTGTTCAGGCCTTGTGCGCCAGTCCTCCTGACCATCTAACACAGCATCCCTTTGTTTATGTACTTCTGTCGGCCCTCTTTCTGGCAGCTCCCTGTTGCTCTGGCCCTCAGGCTTTGACCCTCGGTCTGTTCTATCACAGGCTGCACAATGCAGACGTGCACATTTCTGACTGCTTGATTCTAGCCATACTGACTCCTCGGGAGGGTGGAGCCTCGATCTATCATCGGGTCCCAGTCTATAACAGGTGTGAACACCTGTGCTATTAGTGTGCCGGTTGCCTGTAAACCCTGGTCCCAGGAGTTGAGATTTCTTCCCTTCCGAACCTCTATGAAATCTCCAGGCTCCAGGTCCCAAACCGGGTTTTACCAACCACTGAGAAAATCGCAAAGCCAGTGTCCTCTGAATGAAATAAGCATCATAGAGTCCCTCAACCTACCTAGTTGAGAATTCTGGGTGACCTAAAACCTTTTTAACACCATGACAGGGCATTGCACTGTCAAATTAAATATATATATATCTATATATCTATAATATATAGATATATATATATATATATATATAATATATATATATACACACACACAGTATAAATCAAATATGTGTATATATAGTGTAATCGTACATAACTGTAATTACAATATTTTGTAGAGTTGCCAAACTGTATTTCAGTGAATGTTAGATGTTAGTCCAACTAAATCTGATACTTAATGAAATATTCACAAACTTCTCTGTAGGACTCCTACAGGAAGAACTCTCAGCAGAAGTTTCTGTCTTTGCATACACCGTCATAAAGTCTCACTTGTCTGGCACTATATTTGCTGTCCCACAGGTAGAATAAAAAACAACTGTATTGTCTGTAGCAGGTGCTGGCGTCTCATGCACACATCTCACTACTGGAGTCTTGGAGAATTATAAAAAGCTAGTGGGTAAATAAAAATATTTGTTTTGGATGGACTACTCCCTTAAAGGAGAAGTCCAGCCTGAGCTTGTTTGGCTGGACTTCTCCTATGGGTCCCAGGAGTGCAATTTGTTTTGCACTCCTGTGACCCATTTTCAGCAGAGAGCTGAAGTCCGCTCTCTGCTGACGTCACAGGAATTAGTCCAGGCACCACGTCATCACGACAATAAAGTCTGGATCCGCCAGGTGCTTGGACTGATTCCTGTCTCAGCCTCTCAGCGAGTCGCTGAGATCCTGAGATGGCTGCTCTCTGCCCCTCCACAGCTCAGCACTCCAGTGAGCATGGGGGGGCAGAGTGTAGAGCTGCTGACTGACAGGAAGCGGCTCTCCACTCGGGAAGCTGAGAAAACCGAGCCATCGGCGGTGTTCGATGGCTTGATTCTCAGTGCAGAGGCGCCAGGGGACAGATGCAGCATTAGACCGATGCTGCATCCACCTAGGTAAGTATGGTGGGTTAAAAAAAAAAAAAACATCTATTTTAAACGTTTACATTGAATTTTTATCTAAGCAAAATATGTCATTATGTCAAAATATGTCATTTTTGATGTTACGGTTTACCATTAATGACAATATCTCATATTTTTACTTTTGCAAAATCATAGACTTATTCATATATTTCAAGAAAAGGAAAACTTGTTGCGCAGCGTCCAAATAAAAAACGGGCAATTTATTAAAGAAACTACTGAGGTCACCGCTATTCCTGCCCTGCCGACGTATGTTTCATCTGAAAAAACGTTTTCTAGCAGGGCAGGAATAGCGGTGATGTCATCACGCTCGTGAGAGTGTTAGGACAAATTTTATTTCCTATGCCTGTGTATACAGATCTGTTGTAAGCCTTTTTTTTTTTTTTATAAATTGCCGTTTTTAATTTGGACGCTACGCAATGAGTTTTCCTTTTCTCATATGATTAATGGTTGGATCAGCCTCCATAGATATCCTGTGGCTCTATTACTGGCTTGTTTTCACCAATGATCCCCTATGGATGATCTGCAACTAATGTGAGGGGTAACAAAGCTCACAGATGCAAATATATAGACCTCGATAGGTCTTTGGATCTGGTAAGAAGACATTTTTGCCTAACCTGTTCAAACACTGTGTGTGGCACTGAATTAAAAGGACTTTGCACAATATCACTTTATGGACTTTGGTGTTCTAATATTGTTTTCATATATGTTAATATATTATACGTCAGATTCACATCTATACTAGACAGCGCAACACGTTTTCTTTTTAAATATTTGGGATGTTGTTGTGTACAATGTTTTGAGTGCTGCTGTCTTATTATTTATTTGAATTTGTTTGCACACACTGAGCGCAATATATTATATTTTTTCTTTACATATTTAAATAAGTGTAGCCCAATATTTAGGGCAACACTTTACTGTAAAAATTACCTTGTCAAAAATAACATTTTCTAAATTGAAAAAAAACAAACATTCAGATACGATCTAAATTCAAACCTGAGGCAAAAAGTAAACAATAAATGTTAATACCATCATTGAGGCCAAGAACTACTGTGGCTTTTAAATAATATATTGATCTGACTCATCTCTATGACACATCACAGGCTTATAACAGTCGGATGGATCTATAATTTACAAACTACCTCTTTACTTTCAGTTTTCATACATCTACCATGGGAGCTACGTGTTTTACCTGCTCTCCACTTTAGGTCCATTCTTCTCCCACCTGGCTAGACATGTGCGATTAGTTTCGTACGAATCGAAAATTCATACGAATTTCCGTAAATTTATACATTCGGGAGGATCCAAAATCTGAATTGCTATGCTTCCGAATTTTGTACGAAATACGAAATTTCGTTTACGAATTTCGGATCCAAATTCCTAACGAACATTCGTAATTGTTACGAAAAGTTAACGAACCTAAAAGTTAAAGACCCAGGAAGTCAGCACAGCACAGGGATGGTGAGAGCCCCTCATAATGATAAATTCATCATAACGAATATTCGCAATTGTTACGAAAAATTTATGAACCTAACGAAAATTTGTATTTCGTACGAAATTTCGGACACAAATTACGAAATACGAATTAATCCCAATACGGAACAAAACAAAACAAATTTATTATTATTGGCACACGTCTACCACCTGCATTTCCGGCCATTAACACTATGACCAAACGTATGTGGTTTCCCCTCCGATTTATTAAGTTCAGGTGTTTTACAAAGACGAGCTTCTGTAAGTGCTACAGTATACAGTACAAAAACATAGTATTTCTAATTATACAGCTTTAAAAGACATCTTAGACAAATGTGCACTTCCAAACTTGTAGCAGGTCCCTTTAGGAAGGCCCTTTTCGCCGGGCACTCACGATTGCCGGTAACAGAGCCAGGACGTGGATCTGTGTGTGTGTAAACACACAGATCCACGTCCTGTCAGGGGAGAGGAGACCGATCCGTGTGTTCCCACTACAGAGAAACACCAATCGGTCTCCTCCCCTTGTGAGCCCCCTCCCCCTACAGATAGAATCACTCCCTACGTAACACATTTAACCCCTTGATCGCCCTCTAGTGTTAACCCCTTTCCTGCCAGTGACATTTATACAGTATTCAGTGAATTTTTATAGCACTGATCGCTGTATAAATGTGAATGGTCCCAAAATAGTGTCAAAAGTATCCAATATGTCTGCCACAATGTTACAGTCACAATAAAAATCGCAGATTGCTGCCCTTACTAGTAAAAAATAATTATAAAAATGCCATAAATCTATCCCCTATTTTGTAGACTATGTAACTTTTGCGCAAACCAATCAGTATACGCTTATTGCGATTTTTTTTTTTTTTTTTTAACCAAAAATATGTAGACGAATACATATCGGCCTAAACTGAGGAAAAAAATATTTTTAAAAAAATGGGATATTTAATATAGCAAAAAGTAAAAAATATTGTGTTTTTTCAAACTTGTCACTGTTCTTTTGTTTATAGCGCAAGAAATAAAAACCGCAGAGGTGATCAAATACCACCAAAAGAAAGCTCAATTTGTGGTACAGTGTTGCATGACAGCGCAATTGTCATTCAAAGTGTGACATCGCTGAAAACTGAAAATTGGCCTGGGCAGGAAAGGGGTGAAAATGCCCAGTATTGAAGTGGTTAAAAGCTTCAACAAAGCTAAAGCCTGTGTGAAAACCAGCCTTGTTATCGCTCTTTTTTTGGAATAAGATGTACAGTAAACTTATACAGGTGTGATGGCCAGGTGTCCACAAATGTTTGGCCATATAGTATAATTAAGTTATGGCTTTCCAGTATGGTGAGATAGTTTGAGAAGGTCTTTTTTTACGCTTTCCTAGTAAACTTCTTGGACTTTTTCCATTTAAGTGGGTTGTAATAAGTAACCATTGTTAATGATCTTACATAAGAAGTGATTTATTAATTCCACATTAAGTATTTTACCTTATACATCAATGTCTGATGGTACTTTTGACAAACTCATCACTGTGAAGAGTCCCTTGGTGCTCCTGAGTTTATAGAGTTTACATTTAGTGAGGAATTAAACACTGAGATATTAATAAAGGCATCTGCAGATACAAACAGACACTTATGAATGTTATGGATTTTGAGGTAGATTATGTGATTCATTTAAAACAAAACTCCAGATACAGTGTACATGGGGAAGGGTTAAAATATCTGAGTTTTTTTTTTTTTTTATTCAAAAAAATGTATTTGTGTTGAAACCGATATAAAGTATTAACATCATGCTGACAAAGACATGCACCTATGTTGTACATATTCAGTAAAAGGAATAGATAAGGCAAGGTCTCTGCAATATTCCACTAAAATGTGTTTTATTTGCTTTATATTATTGATATAAATCTGTGGTCATTATTTTGCAGTTGGACTTTATAGCTCCACTTTAAACTTTTACCTCCCACTGCGGAGGCAAAGAAGGTGGGTTTTAACTCCCAAACACTGCACATGGTTTCTGTGCTGAGATCGTGCTCACGGTCTGTACTAATGATCAGGAACTGACAGGATTGGCTCCCTATCATGTGACCTCTAAAACTTTATCACATGCTTGATAAAGGGGTCCTGCGAGGCTCCGAAACTTTGCACTTTGTCCTTTGTGTTGTAATCATTCTTCAATAAAACTTTGGGATGACACTAGATCAGTGATGGCGAACCTTGGCACCCCAGATGTTTTGGAACTACATTTCCCATGATGCTCAACTACACTGCAGAGTGCATGAGCATCATGGGAAATGTAGTTCCAAAACATCTGGGGTGCCAAGGTTTGCCATTACTGCACTAGATGATCCATGTATTAATAAAGAAGAATTTTTATTTCACTTTCACCTTGTTGCCGACTTTTCATGATTGAAAATATGTGCATTGCACTGTAACAGCCAATCGCAGTGGTCACATGAGTAGGCAGACCTTCCCTCCCCCTGGGCATCCAGGCCCAATTAAAGGGATGCCAGGGCGGGCAGGAAGGGCATAACGCAGCTTTTGTTTATCCATATATTTGTTTTGCTTGGTGTCTATCAAATGTTCTTGTTGTAAAAGCCAAGGAAGCTTAGACCTCTGTAGTGTATTAAGACTTTTACTAAACAGGAAAGCTACACATACAACTTCAGAAAACATAATTCATAGCATGCAAAATATAACAAAATATGCCTACAACATGCACTAGCTGACTATCTTCCTAGCAAATAACCATGTACAATATGTATGGGATATGCATACTGTAAGTATACTAAACAGCTACTTGACATGGTTCTTGCTTTAGACCCCTTTCACACTAAGGCAGTTTTCAGGTGTTTTAGCGTTAGAAATAGCACCTGTAAAGCGCCTGAAAACTGCCTCCCATCTCGCCCAAATGGGAAAGCCTGAGTGTTTTCACACTGGGGCGGTGCGCTTGCGGGACCATAGAAAAAGTCCTGCAAGCAGCATCTTTGGCGTGGTATGGGAGCGCTGTATACAGCGATCCCAAAACGCCCCTGCCCATTGAAATGAATGGCTTTTTAGCACTAACGCACGGGCAGCCCCAGTGTGAAAGGGGTCTTATGATGGAGTCATTGTTTGGGATCCAAGATCTTCCAGACAGCTTCCTGCTTCTCCAAAGTCCTTAGATCAACTCTCTCCTTTCTCTGACCACATGGTCTGATCAAAATCCTCCCCTCCTCTAACTTCCTGTACATCATATCCTGTAAAGGAGCTTCTCAAACTAACTGAATGGGTTTGTTAGCGTGTCAATAGGGGAGGCTTAGCTTCTAAAACAGCACATGGTCTTAAAAAATCTATCTATTCATGTTTCTAAGCTATAAAAATTGCTAAAAAAAATAGCCAAGCAACACAATATTGTAAGCATTGTGAAATATATATATTTATATATGAACAATAGGCAAATCTCTAAACGTGCACTAAATTGTCAGGACACAAATACTATTTCTCTTTTACTGCAGCTTACTCATAAAATGGATCTAAGGATGCAAACATGTTTATTTTACTATTCAACCCAGCTTTACAAAAATGATAGCAGAAAAACATCTTCCAACTAACATAATTATTTTTAGACTAATTAACCTTTTGCCTTGCTTCACAAATTATTTTTTCACCTGACTGATTATTGAGTTGTCCACCTTTTAAATAAAGGTGAAACATTTTTCCAGCACTCCTACCGAGTTTTTGTTATCTGCTTTAGAACAATTCATTCTTTTACATTAATAATACAAGAGGTTTTCGTGTCCTCTTATTTTAATAAGTGCAATTAAATGTAAATGCTTGTATGTGCCGTAAGGTTATGTTACTATTTCACTTTAAAGAACACAGTACTGTAATATAATCATGTTTATGTGAAATTGCTGCTAATTCCTCTAATATACAGTATATGTGTGTTATTGTTTTCATGTCAGGCAATAGTTGGCATCAAATCTTGCAATGGCAAAGCCTCCTCTTCTGGAGTAGGGGAGATTGCAGAGCATATTATTACACAGGTCACTACAACCCACAGAAATCTCTGCCCTATAATTTAACTGTACTACTGAGTAGTAAGCCAAAGGCACAAATTGTTGGACTGTGCATTTCGTTTTTGGGACGCTTGATCAAAATAATGGAATTCACCTGTAAACAAATGAGATTGACTCATTTGTTATATATGTTGTCAGCCATTGTAGATACAATTAAACTTGTAGCGGGGGGCTACGGGGTAGCAATAAAACTTTAGCAGCGGAAGTCAAATGTGTTTAGAAATGCTTTATACCTTGGAAGCAACTTTTGTTCTCATAATGTCCTAAAACACAGTGCCGGCCACTCCAAAAGGGGCGCCGCCCCCCATCCATGCATCTGGCCTAATCTACATGCAGGGCACCGGACGCATGGATTCCAGGGGTGTTTCTTTTTGAAGCACGTGATTAGAGCCAGAGGCTCTAATAGGCTTCAAAAAAGGGTGGGCTCGGGGGGGCACAGAGCACTGCGCCCTGAGCACACCCACTTGTGTGACAATAGCGAATGAATACTCGCTATTGCCACACTGATCCTCCTCCTGGCCAATCAGGAAGCCCCTCTTGGCCAGGGAGTATTAGGACCCCTTGGTCAATAGTGTCTCAGGATCTCCGGACACATTTTCTGTTCATGTGTGGCCGGGAGGAGAATGTCCCACTGTGTGTTTGCCGGAGTGGCCCTGGCTCTTCCCCCTACTCTATAAGGTAAGGCAGCATTCACAGTGTCTAGTGCCCCCCCCCTCCATGTTAGTTTGTGCCCCCCCCAAAAAATATTTGAGCACCAGCCGCCACTGCTAAAACATTTAAAGTGGATCCTAAAATACAAGATGTCTTATTTACTGAGAGCACCTGTTCTGTTTCTAATACGACTTTATGCAATGACATACTTACTTTGTCCAGCTAGTATGGCCACTTGCGAACTCAGCGTAATCTACAGTTTAATTTCTCATCAAAATACAGAACCTGATTCTAATGCAGTTTTTACTTTAGATAAGCCGGTACTGAGGATGTCTTTCTAGTCTTTTGAAGTCTAAGAATAAAATTATTTCCCTACGCCCTATTTCTGTGATGAAAGTGAAACTATTCTGTATAAGCATGATAAAGCAGGGAATATCTAGCTAAAAATTGTACTAACTAGAAACAAAACAGGAGGGAAGAACAATGGCACATACCAAAGCACATAATATACAGGTTTTTGTGGTAGCACACTCCCACTTGGTGACAGTAGATACCACTATAAAGACCGTCCTATAGCAGATTTTCTGCCACAGGGCGGCCGTCCTGTGCATAATCATGTGTGTGTGTGTATATATATATATATATATATATATATATATATATATATATATATATATATATATATATATATATATATATAATGTGATTCTGCACTTCCGCCTGCAGGGGGCCACTTCTGCTGTGATTAGTCACAGCATAAGCCGATCAGCGGGTGCCGGACAATGGATGTCTGCCCGCCAATCATCGGGAAGAAAGGCTGGATGGAGCTCTGCCTATGTAAACAAGGTAGAGCTCTGTTATGATAGTGGGGATATGATGGATTTTCTTTCCCTTAGTAAAAGCATCTGATAAAGTACACAAAAACACTGGCTAGGCACACAGTTAATCCTTTGATCGCCCTAGATGTTTAACCCCTTCCCAGCCAGTGTCATTAGTACAGTGACAGTCCATATTTTTAGCATTGATTACTGTATTAGTGTCACTGGTTCCCACAAAGTGTCAAAAGTGTCAGTAACCGATTGCCCGCTGCAATTTTGCAGTCCCGCTATAGGTCGCTGTTTGCTGCCATTACTAGTATAAAAAAATAAATACAAATTCCAATATATATTTCATAGTTTGTAGACACTATAACTTTTGCGCAAACCAATCAATATACGCTTAATGGGATTTTGTTTATCAAAAATATTTAGCAGAATACGTATTGGCCTAAATTTATGAAGAAAATAGATTTTTTACATTTTTTTATTGGCTATGTTTTATAGCATAAAGAAAAATGTATTTTGTTTATAGCACAAAATATAAAAAATGATGTGGTGATCAAAAAGCACCAAGGACAGCTCTATTTGTGGGAAAAAAATTACATCAATTTTATTTGGGTACATCGTTGCATGACCACGCAATTGTCAGTTAAAGTAAAACAGTGCCGTATCGTGACCTGGTCATGAGGGGGGATAATCCTTCCATAGGTCAAGTGGTTAATAACATAACACAATACAGGACACAACACCCTCCTCCCCTATGTCAAAATCCCGTACCAAAATGTAAAATTTAAACTTGGGTAAACAAGTTAGATATTATATTTACCTTACCCACAACTTCTACCCACAACGCCTAGACAAAGGTGATAATCCCATCCTTCTGGCAAGATCCCAAGGAAATGTTGAGTAGCCCAGATCTTACCAGAGGATCCTCCTGCACTGTGCCGGGACGTCTGTAAACTTGTATAGCATAGCATGAATCTATCCATGGCCGCCGCTGCCACCCCCTATCACTTGCTGCGCCGCCAAGACAGGGTAAGTGCTGGGCAGACGGTGAGTGGGCGGGGAGAGTTGGGTCACAGTGGTGGCATTCGATGGTACAGTGGCAGCATTTGATGGGCACAGTGTCTGCATTTGATGGCATAGTGTCTGCATTTGATGGGCACAGTGGCTGCATTTGATGGGCACAGTGGCTGCATTTGATGGGCACAGTGGCTGCATTTGATGGGCACAGTGACTGCATTTGATGGCACAGTGGCTGCATTTGATGGCACAGTGGCAGCATTTGATGGCACAGTGGCTGCATTTGATGGGCACAGTGACAGCATTTGATGGAACAGTGGCTGTGTTTGATGGCACAGTAGCTGCAATTGATTGGCACAGTGGCTGCGTTTGATGGGCACAGTGAGGCTGCAATTGATGTTTTTTTTTTCAGAATCTTTCAGTTTTGTTTGTGCCCCCCCAAAAAATTTTGAGCACCAGCCTCCACTGCCCAGGATATTGCCAGAAGGATGGTGAAGTCACCCCCTGCAGTATGGAAGCTAGATATTTACGATTTTTTTTTTTTTATAATGCAGTGTTTTGACATAGGGAAGTTGGCACTCACTGCTTGTAGTGCAGGGTCCACTTTACATTAATTTCACTAAATGTTAATTTTTAATGAAACTTTCCAGAGCCATCAAGAAATAAGAAAAACACCTGGATTACTAGTTGATGTATGCAGTTAGGGAGACAGAACTCATGCCAATCCATTATTTGCAGTGCAGGAAAATCTGCCCTAGTGTGCTAGAGCACCTGGAAGTAGTGAAGTGACATTTATTTGCAAATCAAATAGAATCGAATAGTCTTTGCCATCTATTCCTATTCTATACCTTCACTAGTAACTGCATTAGTACCTCACATTCCTTAAAATAATATAATTAAATCAAGTAGTTAATTAGAGAATCTGGCATTTTTAATTAAAAAACACAATATGACAATAAAAAAGTGCTGCTTTATAAAATGTGTGTTATATCAAAGCAGCACCACTGTAAAAACCAAATTGACCAGGTGTATGACAAATAAAGATTAGTCCATCCTGCCACAGTTCTAAATAAACTTGAAAGTTCAGTCTTTCCACCATGAGTGAAAAGTGCTCCAGTGCTCAAATAAAGATTAGTCCATCCTGAAGCAATTTTCTGTTTCACTATATTTGTTGATTTTTCAGAGTAAACATGACAAGCTCACAACTTAAACAGTCATATGAAGAAACAAGTATACAAACAGGCAAAGTATAATGTTACATCAGCAGAGTTCTAACCAAAAATAAAAAGGACCAGTTGGAAAGTCAAAGCAAATATCACTATCATTGCCCGGCTGTCTAATGGGTGACAATCCCCAATGACAAGTATGATCTGGTAAAGAAAAGGAAGGAGGAAAAAAAAAGCTGGAAAGGAGAGAGGGGTAAGAGAGTGAGAGGAAAAGGGAATCACGGACATGGTATCAACATCTATAAATGACCATAACTGGTTGGAGGTAAGGATGGGAAGGAATAGCCTATCCAAGGTTTCCAGACTTTAAGAAACTTCAGGTGAGTCCTTAAGAATACAGGACACCTGCTAACTAACTATCACGGCAGTCATTTGAGTTTTCACACCCTGGAAGGCAACTGAAGGAGTCTTCCAGGCCTGACCTATGGTACATTCGGCACTGATAAAAATATATATTTCTACTGGGCTGCGAAAAGGCCCAGTATATGGCAACGTAGGAGAACCAAGCTGGCATCCTTGCAATCTATCATATAAAACAATGTCTGCAGCAGGCCAAAAACCCCTAGACCAAAAGCCTATCAGTCATGGGGACGACCACTAGATATGCACAATGTCCTCAGGCTGACCACAATTCCTAAAACATCTGTTGCTGCTGCCAGGATAGGCATGAGCAATCCACGCCGGACCCAGTACCACTGCAGGAGAATTTTATAAGTGACCTCAAGGGTATTGGTATGGTAGGAACATTTCACCAACATCCTCCAGCCTTGCTCCAGTACTCCCCTACAATGGAGGAACCAAGATCCTCCAGCCTTGCTCCAGTACTCCCCCACAATGGAGGAACCAAGATCTCGTTTCCATTGAGCCACATAGGAAAGGGTTGTTAAGGATGTCCTACTATTAAGAGAGGCATAAAGTGTTGAGATGAGACCAGGAGACTCCAGCGAGTACTGGCAAATGTGCTTAAATGGCGTCTTGCAATATGGGTGTGTGGAAGTATGATGAAGAGATGAGAATCCAATGTCACAATTGCAGATAATGTTCCCTCTGCAGGATTTCATGTGTCTACCAGAGGGCTTCCCAAGATGGGAATGACTGGGTGGTCAGAAAATGATTCACCCTCGTAAAACCATGGGTGGTCCTCCAGGAGAAGAAGAGAGGATGGTCTAACCCTGGGAGGAAAAGGGAATTATTCATAATCAGCAGAAGGGGCAAAAAAATGGACATCAGGTTACTTAAGTACCTAACAGAATCCCACATCCGCAGACTGTGAAGCATGACAGGGCTCAATTTCGAGAGGTGCAATTTATGGGGAAGCCAAAGAAAGCTTGCAAAGAAATCAGTGCACAATTGGGCAGTTCTAGGATTACCCATATCGGGAGATCCAATGTAGAAAGGAGCAGGGACAGTTTGGGCTGCCAAATAATATTTGGAAACATTAGGGACTCCCAGACCACCTTGTAGTTTGTGGGTATAAAAAGTAGACCTGGAAACTCTATGCCGTTTGAGCCCAGATGAAGGGGAGGATCCTGTTCTGTGAGAAACTAAGGAAGAACTGGGGACTTGTATAGGTAACGTGCGAAAGTTGTAAAGGGCCTTGGGCAGGACCCTGATTTTGACAGCATGTATCCGACCTATCCATGACAAAGAAGGGTACTGCCACGACTGAAGGAGGGAGATCAAGGAACACAACAAAGAATAGTAATTGGTTAAAAACAAAGTGGAATAGGATGAAGTGCGTTTAATTTCCAGGTAATCTATAGACTGGGACGCCCAATGATATGGGAACTGTGCCTGTAAGCGCTCGACCATATCGTCAGAGAGGGTGATATTCAGTGCAGTTTTTTTAGAAAGGTTGATTCAGAGGCCAGAGATATCCGAGAATTGGTCCAATGTAACATGTAAGTTAGGAAGAGTAATGAGGCAATTAGTTAAAACTAAGAAAGTGTTGTCTGCATAAAAGTTTGCTTCATAGTGATTGTCTGTGTAGGGGGCGCCAGATATATCTGGATTGTTTTGAAGGGCCGCAACGGGGGGTTCGAGGGCTAAACAAAAAGTACAGGGGACAGTGGGCAGGCCTGTTTCCTACCCTGAAAAATCAGGAATGGCGGGGAAAAAAATCTAGCATATTTGACAGAGGCCGAAGGGGATGAGTACAAAGCTTTAATTCAGGTAAGAGAGGCATCTTCATACCCCCACCGGGAGAGCGTGTATACCAAGTAATCCCAAGAAAGGCAGTCAAATGCCTTATACTGCATATGTCCAAAGACAAAAGGAAACTTGGTGTTTTGCATTGATGTAGAATATGAATAGGGTGAATGACCTTGAAGATATTATCCCCTGCCTGTCTCCCCGGGACGAAGCCCACCTGGTCTCTACATATAAGGGAGTGCAGATATTTATTAATTTGGGTGCTCCGGACCTTCCCCTAGAATCTTCAGATCCACATTCAACAAAGAGATGGGTCTGAAAGCTTGCACCTCAAAAGCATCATCAGACGTCTTGGGAATCATGGTGATATGTGCTTTGAGAGAGTCCGGGGAAAGCAGTAGCCCCGTTTCCAAGAATTAAAGAAAGCAGCAAGCTGAGGGAGGGAAGGGCTGCAAATTTTGTATAATATAGCCCCGAAAATCCATCCAGGCCAGGGGCCTTGAAGGGCTTCAGAGATTTGATGGCCATTTCGCATTCAGAGCATCGCGGTCTGTCTTGGATAAAGAGGGAAAGCGTAGGTGACTGAAAAAGCTTTCAGCGTGTTCTAAGGTGAACGGGCTTGGTTTCTCCTATAAAGAAGATAAGAAAGTCGTGAACCTTGCTGTGATCTTCACCCCTTACGTGCAGTTGAAAAGGTTTGTGTGTACGGCCCACCGAGTTTCTGAGCTAGCATGGGCACAGGTTTGTTAACACTCATGTCTGGCCCAGTGTAAGACTTTCTCAGCAAGTTAAAATCGAGTTCAGTGACCAGAGCATCTCAGGCTTTCCAATTAGCCACAGCCGGTCACGCCTTCCAGGCCACATGCGCTGTAGCCAGGAGAGAGATCAATTCCTGCATCCTATTTCTCTGGCATACTCTCTGGAAGAGGCAATTTGGATCAAGTGACCCCTGATAGTGGCCTTTGGGCATCCCATAGGGAAACAACAGAGGTCACAGAACCCACATTTTTAGTAAAATAAAATTAAATATCTGACTGTATCTGTGTGAGCAGGAGGCCTGATTAGTAATAAGGGATTAATTCAATCTCCATTGGTTAGTGATAAGGGATAAGCCTGTAAGGTTCCCCAGAAAAACCAGGGGGTCATGATCTGACCATATTGAAGCTGGGATGGAAATCCTACTCACTAAAGGTAAATGTCCGAGATGAGTAAATATGTGATCTGTTCTACAGAAACTCTTATGTGGGTTAGAGTAAAAGGTATATTCCTGCGATACGGGATGGAGTTCTCACCAAACATCCACCAAGTCATATGCCTGTAAAAGAGCACACACACATATTGGTCTCCTGTAAGGTGTGATGAGAGGGAGTTGTCCCATTGGGGTAACAATGGTCAAGAGAGGATTTGAGCATAACATTCAGGTCACCCATAAGGAGGAGGATGCCTTTCTGGTGCTGTGAGATAACTTTCAGCAAATGGGAGAAAAATTGTATGTTGGAACCTGTTCAGGGCGTAATAACCTACTAGGGTCACTTCTTGGTCCCAAATGGTGCCTTGCAAAAGCAGGTACCGACCTGTGGGGTCCGCTATCACGAGGGTACAGGTAAAACATCAGGTTGCGCCTAAATGCAAACAATACTCCCCTATGTTTCTCAGGGGCGGAAACAGAAAAAAAGGGTTGGATAATGAGGGAAGGGAAGAGGTATTGTGGAGCGCAGGACTGGAAAAATCTGATTTCCTGCAGGCAGACTACGTCCACGTCTTAAGATTTAAGATGATGGAACACCTTAGACCGCTTGGTCTGGGGATTGAAGCCATGGATATTTTAGGAGTGGATCTTCAAGGGTCTCAGATCCATGCTGAATAAAAATGGTTCAGCTACATAGGTGGGCAATAAACAGAGGTCCAGACATCAAATACAGGGGTGCCCCCAGCAGGCCCTGGCCCGGGTCCGCATAAGAAAGGAAATGGAAAAGAAGAAAAGAGAAGAGGAGAACATATGCACAACAGAAAGGTGCAACAGTGCCACAACAAGTGGAGTTTGTGTCCCAGCAGGTAGGACAATCATGGAGGGTACAACTGGGCACATGACACAGGACACAAGGAAACATCTTGGAGAGGGATATAGAACTGCTAGAATGGCTAAAAAGAGGGAGTGGGAACGGAGGGGAGGAGGGGGATAGGAAATGGTATTAGTTAAATAAATGACAACTAATAATGCACATTATCCCAGTAATGCACATAATAAAATAAGCCATAAATAAAGTGCACTTAAGGAAGCACTCCTGAAATGTCCAGAGAGCCAATGGCAGCAATAAGCACTGCAGGACCACATTGCAGGAGAGCACCTGAAATGTAACAACACCATAAACAAAAAGGTGCTCTTTCCTCCTATTGTATGTGCCAGTAAAAGAGTACACAACAGTACGTCCATCGGAAAAAGAAAAAACAGCTGCTCCCTCCGGTCAGGAGGGAGCAGCTAATCAATACAAGTCGTATGTACAGTATATATACAGTGTGTGTATATACAGTGTCTTGAAAAAGTATTCATGCCCCTTGAAATTTTCAACATTTTGTCATGTTACAACCAAAAACGTAAATGTATTTTATTCGGAATTTATGTAATAGACCAACACAAAGTGGCACATAATTGTGAAGTGAAAGGAAAATGATAAATGGTTTTCAATTTTTTTTTACAAATAAATATCTGAAAAGTCTGGCGTGCATTTGTATTCAGCCCCCTTTACTCTAATATCCCTAGCTAAAATCTAGTGGAACTAATTGCCTTCAGAAGTCACCTAATTAGTAAATAGTGTCTACCTGTGTGTAATTTAATCTCAATATAAATACAGCTGTTCTGTGAAGCCCTCAGAGGTTTTTTAGAGAACCTTAGTGAACAAACAACACCATGAAGGCCAATGAACACACCAGACAGGTCAGGGATAAAGTTGTGGAGAAGTTTAAAGCAGGTTCAGGTTATAAAAAAATATCCCAAGCTTTGAACATCTCATGGAGATCAACAGCTCAGGTGGAAGAATCTGTCCACAGGACAACTATTAGTCATGCACTCCACAAATCTGGCCTTTATGGAAGAGTGACAAGAAGAAAGCCATTGTTGAAAGAAAGCCATAAGAAGTCTTGTTTGCAGTTTGCGAGAAGCCATGTGGGGGACACAGCAAATATGTGGAAGAAGGTGCTCTGGTCAGATGAGACCAAAATTTAACTTTTTGGCCTAAAAGCAAAACGCTATGTGTGGTGGAAAACTAACACTGCACATCATCCTCACCGTGAAACATGGTGGTGGCAGCATCATGTTGTGGGGATGCTTTTCTTCAGCAGGAAACAGGGAAGCTGGTCAGAGTTGATGGGAAGATGGATGGAGCTAAATACAGGGCAATCTTAGAAGAAAACCTGTAAGGCTGCATTCACACTGGGGCGTCGCTGCCTTTGGCAGTAAATCGCTGCTATTTTTAGCGGCGATTTACCGTTGTTTTTGCGGAGGTTTCCGGCTGCTAGCGGGGTGCTTTTAACCCCCGCTAGAGGCCGAAAAAGGGTTAAAACGACCCGCAAACCCCGATGCGGCGGCGCTTTGCCGGCGGTGCTGCCCATTCATTTCAATGGGCAGGAGCGGTTTAGGAGCGGTGTATACACTGCTCCTTCACCGCTCCAAAGATGCTGCTTGCAGGAGTTATTTTAATGTCCTGCCAGCGCATCGCCGTGGCAAGACTTGAAAATTGCTGTTCACAGACGCTCCCCATCCAATCTGAGAGAGCTTAAGCTATTTTGCAAAGAAGAATGGGAAAAAATGTCACTCTCTAGATGTGCAAAGCTGGTAGAAACATACCCAAAAAGAATTGCAGATGTAATTGTAGCGAAAGGTGGTTCTACAAAATATTGACTCAGGGGGGCTGAATACAAATGCACACCACACTTTTTACATATTTATTTGTAGAAAATTTGGAAAACCATTTTCCTTCTACTTCACAATTATGCGCCACTTTGTGTTGGTCTATCACATAAAATCCCAATAAAATATATTTACGTTTTTGGTTGTAACATGACAAAATGTGGAAAATGTCAAGGGGCATGAATACTTTTTCAAGGCACTGTGTGTGTGTATGTGTGTGTATATATATCTCAACATACTACAGTGAAAGTCACTGCTGGAGCTCTCCAATCAGACTGGAGCATGACATGAGCTTTGCTGATTGCTGAGCTATAGGTCTGACTCAAACTGGCCTGTGTTGCACACAGAGAGCAAGGGTCCTTTACTGCAGTATGCTGACAGGGAGCTGGCTTTTTTACTCATGCTGCGACTAGTTTCTAAAGAAAACAAACTGTTAAACTGTGCAAACATTTTGTTTCATGCACTAGCAATGTACGTTCAGTTGTCTCCCTACACTGTGTGCATCAATAGAAACACCCAGCCCCATTGCCTAGTATAGCAAGCCTCTCCCCAGTTCCTTCTTTCTACTCCTCCCTTCTACAAGCTAGTAGACTGTTTGGAGACTGACACTGCCCACTGTTAACTCTTTTCTGTAAAGATGGGAAGTTTAGGGAAGTAGCACTGAGCAAGAATGCGCCAGGAGCACTGAAAGTTGTAAACCGCAAGTGCTTCTGTAAGAATTTTAACAAATAGTTGTTCAAAACTACTTTAATATTTTTTTAACAACTTTTAACTTTTTAATGGTTTTAATGCACTAATATCATACGTTTGATTTTTATGCTTTCTCCTGTCATATTTATGAAACTTCATATCTGATTCAATTTAGGATTTAATTATAGCTCCAGGCAATAAAAAAAAGTTTTCCCTTGCAGTGGCTCGTTTTTTGTCTAGGGGAGAGATGAAAGGAAATATACTTACCCTGTCCTCCCCGCACAAAACCGGTCCCTGCAGCTCCTGTATCCCCTCGGTCTTGAGTCCTGACGTCATAAAGTCCAGAGCAAGCTCCATAGACCTGTTCTGGATGTGAGGACGCCAGGAACAGGCCATCACTGAATCACGGGGGAGTGTCATTTGCCAGTGGAGTGGAGGATCAGGTGAGTATATAAGGCTGCATTCACACCTGAGCGTTTTCAGCTCGGAAAACGCTCATCTCAAAAGTTCCAAAACGCCCAACAAGCAAAATCCCATTCATTTAAATGGCTCCTGTTCACATCTGAGCGTTCTGTCACCTGAAGCAAAACACCTGAACCTCAAAAAAGTTCATGAGCTTCTTTTTAGGCAGATTACAGGCGTTTTTTTCTGCTTTTTACATTGGTAACCTTTTGAACTGTACAAAATCGTAGCAAAATTGTGCGACTTTCCGCCTGAAAATGATACGCTCAGGTGTCAATGCAGTTTCTCTCCCCTGGACAAAATACTGTAAGCACCTAACTCATGCAGTGTGGACACAGCCCCACTGCAAGGGAACACTTTTTTTTGCCTGGCGTTGGGCTTTAAATACCTTGGAATTAAATGAAGAATCTATGAAAAATGAAACATCATCACACTTTATCACTATACTACAAACCCTTCAACATTTTGTCTAGGTGGCGAGGGCGCATTAGGTCTTTTAGAAGCATTCATGAATTCCTAAATCCCATGTCTTATTTGCAGAATATTCAGATTCACATGCAAATATACAGGGGAATCAAATATAAGCACATTGCGTAATATTCTGATTTGGTGATAACAATTTGGAGATACTCAGCCTTTTTTCTGACATGGTGTGGCTTTGTTTTGGATACTCATTGAAAAACGGTATGTTTCCTAACAGAACTGGTGAGCTTTGGCTTTAAGATTATTGTATTACGTTCTAAAGTACTTTTTGTTGTGCTGTATGTTTACATCAAAATCCAATGATGCCTCCTTTTTACTCACAAAGTATGAGAACATCCTTGCCATCTATTCCCCAATGCACATCTTTATCTCACTCTTTATATTCTCTTATCTCTATCTTTCTCTGACTAAACAGATTATCTTCAGCCAGTTAGTAGACAACATTTTTAACCATAAATGCATCGTGGAAACAATTGAAAATATTGTGATTTTTGCACATAACTACTAATGATATTAAAGCAACCTTTTTCTCACTATCATGAATCTAAAGGTACAGCCTGAATTCAGCACAAGCACATTTGGTGCACATTGGAATGTTGCAAGAATTGTGAAATCCTGATATTTGCTGTGCCCAACAATGAGTGTGGCCAAATTGCACTAACAATGAGAGAAGCCTAAAGGGACATTGTTAAATAAAACCCAAGTCTACTAACTGTGTACATGGCACACATATGCCACAGTCCTTGTACCAACAAAATATGCTTTAGATATTGTGCCACAAGTGAGAGTCTCACAGACACATAGAGTATAAACATTAGCCCAATCAGTTAAAAAAAGAAATGCAATTGTTCTATTACAGATGCTTTCCTACACATAGAATATAGACAGCTAATACCTAGTCTACCTTACAAATTAATTTCATTATAACAGCCAGTGACTACCTAACAATTAGCAAATTTAGAGACAATAAACACTTTTGTCAAGAGTATGTAAAGTACAATATAGCATAAAGAGTTCAGGGGTCAGGAGTATGTAATGTACCAAGTCTAACAATGAGGAATAGGTAATGCACAGAATTGTAGGGCTCAGCGGTGCTTGGTGTTGAGAGTGCAGGGGTCAGGAGTGCATAACGCACATAGTGCAGGAGTCAGGAGTGCATAATGCTCATATTTCAGGAGTCAGGAATGCATAATGTTCCGATTGCAGGGGTAAGGAATGTATAATGTACAGAGTACAGGGGTCAGGGGAAGGTAATGTACAAAATGTGGAGTTTGGATTACACAACACAGAGTGTGGGGTCAGGAGTTCATAACACTCAAAATGCAGGGGTCAGGCGTCAGAAACGCTCAGAGTGCAGGGGGTCAGGAGTGTGTAATGCATAGAGTGCAGGGGTCAAGAATATGTAACAGGAGTAGATAATATGCAGACGTCAGTGGTGCATAATGCACAGAGTACAGGGTCATGAATCTGTAACTCTTAAGCCGCGTACACACGGTCGGAATTTCCGACAACAAATGTTCGATGGGAGCTTGTTGTCGAAAATTCCCACCGTGTGTAGGCTCCATCGGACATTTTCCGCTGGAATTTCCAACAAACAAAATTTGAGATCTGGATCTCAAATTTTCCAACAACACAATTCTGACGCACAAAATTCCATGCATGCTCGGAATCAAGCAGAAGAGCCACACTGGCTATTGAACTTCCTTTTTCTCGGCTCGTTGTACGTGTTATATGTCACCGCGTTCTTGACGTTCGGAATTTCCGACATTTGTGTGACCGTCTGTCTGCAAGACAAGTTTGCACCAACATCCATCAGATAAAAAAACATGGATTTTGTTATCAGAATGTCCGATCATGTGTACGCTCCATTAGAGTACAGGGCTCAGCAGTGCCTAGCACTGAGAGTGCAGGGGTCAGGAGTGCTAAATGCTCAGAGTGCAGCTGTTAGGAGTGTGTAACATACAGGGGTAAGGCATGTCTAATGCACAGAGAGCACATAACCCATAGAATGCAGTTGACACTGTAACACAGAGAGTGCAGGGGTCAAGATTGTAATGCACAAAGTATAGGAGTTAGGAGTGCATAACACATGGTGTGTTGGGTGTGAAGTGTGAATTGCACAAAGATTTGGGGTCAAGAGTGTGTAATGTACAGAGTGCAGGAAACAAGAGTATGTAACATGCAGAGTAAAGGTTTAGCACTGCTTAACACACAGTGCAGTGATCAGAAGTAAATAATGCAGATTGTAGGGTCTGTACGGAATACCCTGTGATGTTTCTGACCCATAAGCCATGTTAGTGTTGTTTGCAAAATGGGATTTTGTATTAGAATGATGAACCTTGGCAAAGGTTAAAGGCTTACTCCAGTTTGTGTAATCAGAAGTACCCAATAAATGTCCACTTCAGTCAACACTGAATTTAAACCTTGAGATACCTTGAGGTATATCATTTTTTCATCCAGGCATTGATATACTGCATCGGTCTACCCCACTTTCTTTTGTCTGTAATCTGATGGACTACCCCCTTTGCTGCCTCTGACATATAGAAAACATAATCCCAGTACTAAAAAGTATTATAGTGTCACCAGTTCACTCCTGCCTTGAAAGTTTTAATGATTTTGGTTATGCCGCAAACAGAGAAGCTATACGCAGTCTTTGGGAAGCACAATCCTACTGTCCTTCTACTTATCCTGTATCCATATTTAGTAATTTGTAGGGAATTACAGAGAACTCTGATTAGGTATACCGGATTAACTGATTTGTATATAATGGTGTTTTGTAAGTGAATGATGCAAAACATATATTTTTTCACCTTTTTTTGGGATAAAACATTGTAAGTTTGCATGTTCTTCCTTTGCCTGCATGGGTTTCCTCCTAGTACTCAGGTTTCATCCCACACTCCAAAGACATGCTGGTGGGATAATTGGCTCCTGTCTAAATTGGCCTAGTATGTGTATGTATGAATGTGAGATAGGGACATTAGATTGTGTAACTTGAGGTGCTATATAAGTACTTTTAATAAATAAATAATAAGACGTGATCTGGAAATCTATGTATTTATGTTAATGCAACTCTTGGCAGATCTAACACAGCCCCTTGCAGAGATGTCTGCTCAGTTTGTCTTGTTTATTTATGTTTAACATGCCTGTACTATGAACCTGTTTGTGCCTTAAAGTAAACCTGTGCTTTACCCATGCAGAGCAATGCCCCTTTTCCTATCTTTTCATCACTTCTGCATTATTCTCATTAGTTAATAATAGCGTATAAACACAACACTGTGTAGGTAAGTGGAGCTTACACAGGACCGAGATCTCTCACAGAGTCCGGTGTGTCTCCATTCACCGTTTCAGGTCTGATTTCAACCCCAATTTTGGGCTGAATTCGGACCTGAAACGGACCAAAAGACGCACAGGACTCCTGTGCAATTCGAACCGGAGCTGCTGCGGAGATGTGTGATCCGGCTCCATAGAAAACCGGTCACAATCTCCTGCTATGCAAATTGGATGCGGGAAAACCTGCTTCCAATTTGCAATAGTGTGAACCCAGCCTTAAACTTGCATAGTGAGAAGGAGCAGTAAAGTACAGTCATTTTCAAACTTGCAGCTCAATTGCTTGCTATCCGAGAATGTACCTTTTTATGATTATGTACATCAAATGCATTTTTATACATTTATATCTAAAAACAATGGAATACACTATACATCCAAATGAAATCTTATACTTTACCCCCAAAATGTATATGTATTAGGTTAATGTGACTGTTGGGTTGCCTTTTTGCTCTATGTAAGCTGCTACTGCTGGGTCGGCAACTGCCAGCATATATTGATGGGTTTGCTAGGCAATAAGACTGCTCTGTTCCTCCGTGCCACCTTGATTTTAAATATCTTCTAGTCTCATTGTCTCAATCTTTTACGTAGTTATCCTTGAATGTTATTAAAACTTCTCTTACATAATTCATTTCATGAAAATGTATATAATTTGTGTATAGTGGCCTTTTAGGTAGCACAGGGACATCCGCTGTTTCCATCTAAAGAGGTGTCAGCGATGCCTTCTTTGATAAACCTCTGTAAGCAGCCTCGTCTGTAGATGACTTTATCATGAATTGGAAGGAAATTTGAAGTGACAAAAACCTTAAAAATCCCAGTACAGGTCTCAAAGGACAGACCTAGAAAGGAAAAAAGGTGTAATTTGAAGATTTGCCTGGTATATTAAAACAGCTAAAGTTTTAGAAATGCACTTATACTTTCATATACAGGGAATATTATAAGGAAACATGGGAAAACAGAGACTGACTGAAATTGTTCATGAATACAGAACTCTTATTAATCTTGCAAACCTGGGATAGATCCACTAAAATACTTAATTGCTTATCTGCAGGGCAGATTGAAAATGTAAACCACTGAGCTGACTTCCTTTCAGGGCCTGAATTGATTTATCATTAAAGAATTTTCTGTTTTCTTGTCCTGATTAGACTAGCGCACTCTGCTGCATTCCGCCATGTAACAGATTTGTTTTCTGAAAGTGCACAAATGGATATTTGTATGTAGTGACTAAAGATTGCCATGAAACATGGTGCTTTCTAGCAAAAAATAGAATACAGGGTGTGGCCTTTGTTTTCTATAAATTAGCAAATAATTCTTTTAATTACCGTTTATACTCGAGTATAAGTCGACCCGAATATAAGCCAAGGCACCTAATTTTTCCACAAAAAACTGGGAAAACTTATTGACTCGAGTATAAGCCTAGGGTGAGAAATGCGCAGCTACTGTAAGTGGAAACGAGGGTCAACAACGCCCATTTGCAGCCTCACTGTGCTCATTTGCATGCCTCACTGTGCCCATGTGCAGCGATAGGTCCCCTGAACTTCAAACTCGGTAGTTAAGGGTTCCTAGATGTCCCCTAGCTGCAGCCAAAATTTGGGGTCTCTGGACCCAAAGGGTCCCGAAATGATATTGCTGCAGATGGACACAGTTGACCGATTTTGGGGCCCCGTATCTCGGGGTCACTTAGTGCTAGGCACCCCAAATTTGGTGTGCAAACCCAGTAGAACTAGCACCACAAAATATCCAAAGCTGGGGTTCCTAGCACCAAATGTCAAGCACTTTTCTGCAGCAGAGAATGACATTTCCCGAACCGACTTTGGGGTCCGTATCTCGGGGCCACTTGGTGCTAGGAACCCCAGCTTTGGATATGTTGTGGTATTAGTTCAACTGGGTTTGCACACCAAATGTGGGGTTCCTAGCACCCAAAGGGCCCCGAGATACGGGGCCCCAAATTCGGTCCGGAAAATGAAATTTTTTGCTGCAGAAAAGTGATTGACTCGAGTATAAGCCGAGGGGGCACTTTCAGCACAAAAAAATGTGCTGAAAAACTTGGCTTATACTCGAGTATATACATGCTATTTTCCACTCCTAGATGGTAGAAAACGCTCAAATTATGTAAGCATGAAATATTTACTATATCGGCAGGTATACATTATGTAGTTAGTTATGACTTTAATATATTAAACAAATTACTTGAAAGCTAGTAAAACCCAAAGGAACACAACCAACAGACTGTATTTACATAAAAATTAATCAAAGTGTCACTAAACTCACACTGCAAAAAACTATTAATATATGGTATATTACATGCTGTTTATACTCAGTCACTATGGAATTAGTTTTCTATATTCTGCAAAATACCTGGTTGGTCCTGCTATCTCTTCCTTCTGTCCAAGTCCCTACTGCAGCTAGGGATTTTGTAGAGCAGTGTTGGCAGCTCTGCGCATGCTCAGTTTTCAGTGCATTTCTATGCTGAACATTTCCTCCTTATTACATCTGAGCAGCCCGTGTGACTATAGAGTCACACATGTGGGTGTATACACAATGGCAGCCCACTCCCTCCCTCCTTCCTCCTCCATGCCCACTAACCAGCTAAACACAATGGGGTCAGTATATTACATGACTAATAAATTACTTTAAAAACCTGTGTAGTGTGTTTTTTTATTGACACTTTTCCCCCCAGGTGAATGGGTAGGGGTACGATGGGGTGGGGGGACCGGGATCCCCCAAAGCACCCACCCCCATGTTGAGGGCATGCGGCCTGGTACGGCTCAGGAGGGGGGGTGCGCTTGCTCGTCCCCACCCCCTTTCCTGACTGGCCGGGCTGCGTGCTCGGATAAGGGTCTAGTATGGATTCAGGGGGGACCCCCATGCCGTTTTTTTGGCGTGGGGTTCCCCTTAAAATCCATACCAGACCTAAGGACCTGGTATGCCCCCAGAGGGGGAATTCCCTCTCGCGCTCGCCGCAATAGGAAAATGTGTTTTTCCTATTGCAGCCAGTGCGAGATGTACAGTATCCTGTCGCCGAGAACTAGCGCGATGGGTTCGCGCTGGAAACATTCTCGCGGCTGCGTACTGTAGTTTGTACAAAAGTCCGATGCCTTTGTGTACACACGATCAGACTTTGCTCCATCGGACTTTTGTTGCCGGAAAGTTTGTGCGTTCGCACAGCCAGCAAAAGTCCGATGGAAACAGAAAAAGTTTGTCCGATGGAGTGTACACACGGTCGGATGTTGCTCCAAAACAGCTAATTTGCATGTTTGTTGTCAAAAAGTCCGATCGTGTGTACGGGCCTTAAGACTAGTTATGTTTTCACCATGCACTGGCAAAATCTGGCTCATCTGGTCAAATACAATGAGAAAGGATAAAAAAGAGAGTTTAAAGCAACTGCTGGTGTCACCCAGCTACCTGTTTGTAGGCTGTAGTTTCGGCTTGTGGAAGTGTGTTACGTAAGGGAACATAGTTAATCCCTTTCCTAGTACCAATATGAATCGCACATTGTGCAACCCCAGGAGATCATTTGACTGCATCTTCAGGGGGAAATTTATAGTAATTTAAACAAACTTTTTGGTTAGAACATTGCAATGTAAGGGTGCAACTTCTCTGTATGCTTAGACATCAGCTTTAAAGATATAATTAAAATACCAATCATAGACAATAAAGCACTTGACTATGTGCTGGTAGATCATTGGTCCAATAGAACAAAAGATCCAGCCTTTGTCATGTAGAAAAGGTTAGTAAGAGTCATTACTGGCATTCATGGATAACATGTAAACAATTCAAAAACCCGTCAAACCGTCAGACATTTTAAAATGAAGGCAGCACTGAAGAACAATATTTTCCAAAACCCAGCTGATTTTCTGTCCAGTAATCCAACAGAATGATACTTCAAACTGTCACTTTTGAACTAAAGCGATATTTAAAACAGAACAATAGGCTGCATATCAATTTCACAAATGTCAGATCTCATGCAAGGATAGACTCTTTTTACATAAATATTTGTCAGTGTTCAGAATACTGTCTTCATCCAAAAGCATGAAACTTTTTGTTTATTTTATGTTTACTGGTCCTTTGTTTGGGATGTTATGCACATGGATTTGTTGGTTTTCTCCCAATGCTAGTAGATTGATTTTTGTCTCGGCACAATAAGGGGGAGCTTCGCTTATTTGCCTCCTCTCCCCCTACGCTGCCACATTTGGCACCTTTCGGAAGGAGCGGGTATATACTTTTGACAGATACCCGCTCCCACTTCCGGGTGACTTTGTCGTGGGAAAGTCATTCAGAAGTTCAGCCCCCCTCCTTCTTCCCCCACCACTTTTTTCACTCATGCGCAGTAGGGAACCAGCTGTGAAGCCGCAACCCTTCAATGCCGGTTTCCCTTACCCGAAATGGCAGCAGCAGCACCCGAGAGCCGATTGAAAAATCGGTTCAGGTAAAGACACGGCTGGATTGCATTTTTTCAGACGGAGCCTGGAGTTCCTCTTTAAGTGAGGACCAAACAGCAATTCTTCACTGTATATAGTATGACATGTACGCAATACAGGATTGTATTTAGAGATCAGGCTACCCCACCCACAAGTGTATAATAATGCCCCTTCATGAAGCATTACCTCTTTTGTCCCCAGACTGTTACTATTTTTAAAATTAAAACCAGGATGTGTTTGTAGTCTATATCATATGGGCAATAAAGTGGTTGTAAACCCTTACATATACCTAATGAAGTGGCTGGCCTCAGGTGATACACAGAGATAAAACAAATCCTCCTACATATGTTGTACCTGTTTATTTGCAGTCTTCTTTTCTCTACATCCATTCAAAGAATTGATAAAGTTTGTCTGAGCTGTCATAAAGCAGGGGGCGGAAAGCTAAAGTTACACTCTGCAGAGCTCTGTGAGGAGAGCTCTGAGAGCTGATTGGAGGGAAGGCACACGCCCCCTTCACACAGCACACAGGAAAGGAGCTGAGGCTGTCAATCAGCTTCAAATCTCTCCCCTGTCACCTTTTTTCTCTTGGTGTCAGGAAAACTTGTCAGAAGTCATTCATGCTAATCGCAGAGGATGAAGCAGGAGTAACGAATGACACTTAGTGTTCTTTCTTGAGACAATTATACACTATAGAGGGATATGCTTTGTTCTTATTTCATGTCCGAGGTTTACAACCACTTTAATCACGAGCTTGTAAAGAAAGAAGAGATATCAGCATTTAACTTTTCCAGCAGTGTGTGTTGTTACTCTTCTCAGCAGCCCCTGCCCCATTTAGTTTTGTTGTTCCATTAAAGTATGACTAAAGGCAAAACTTATTTTTAAGTTTTAGAGCGAAGAGGGATTAGAACGATTGTCAGTTTTTATTGCAGTCAGTGCCCCCATTAAAAGAGAAGTATGTTTTTTGTTTTGTTTTTTATTTGCCCATTATACTTATCTAGGTGGATGTAGCATTGGACCGATGCTGCATCTGTCCCCTGCCGTCTCTGCACTGAGAACCGAGCGATCGAACACCACTGATGGCTCGGTTCTCTCAGCTCCCCGAGTGGAGAGCTGCTGCCCCTCAGTCAGCAGCTCTTCTCTCTGCTTCTCCACGCTCACTGGAGCGCTGAGCTATGGAGGGGTGGGGAGCGGCTGTCTCAGTCTCTCAGCGGCTCACTGTGAGGCTGAGACAGGCATCAGTCCAGACACCTGGCGGATTCAGACTTCATTGTCGTAATGACACGGTGCCTGGACTGATTCCAGTGACATCAGCAGAGAGCAGACTTCAGATCCACTCTCTGCTAAAAACGGGTCACAGGAGTACAAAACTGGACAGGACAGGTCATTTATTGAAAACAATACACTCCCTGTGTTAAGTAGGGAGTATGAATGTAGCTGAGGAAAATATCCTTCCAGTAGTTGATCTAAAAATATCTACAAAAAATGAAAAAAGCATTTGAAAGGCACTAACATGAACTAAAAAGGCACATCAAGCATAAGGTTAAGGAAAAGAATGCTATATAAACACAATGGGGTTGATTAAGACTCAATTCACATCTATGCATGTTGCTTTTGAATTTTTTCTGCAGTGCTTTTTTCTGTGCGTTTTATGTTTTTTTTTATGCGTTTTTTTCCAGGAAAATTTGTTGTTGGGCAGATTTAAATATGCAAAACACAAATCGCGGTAAAATGTGGTTAAAACGCATTACATGATTTTCTGCAGCTTCTCCATTGAAGTCTATTGAACCAAAAAAGCACAATTTTGCATTTAAAAAAGTCCCTGACCCTTTCCAAAAATGCAAAGGCACAAAAATGCATTGATGTGAACATGTTCCATAGGAACCCATGTTTAAAAAAAATACCCTGCGTTTCTGCAAAAAGCATAAAAATTACGCATTGGTGTGAATGGAGCCTTAGCAAAACCTGGTGCACCAGTGCATGGTAGCCAATCAGCTTCTAACTTCAGGTTGTTCAATTAAAGGGTAGCTCCACTTTTGTGAGGAAAAAAAATGGCAAATGAAGAAAAAATTATATAGCACATATAATTGTGACACTAATCATATTGTAATTGAATGTTATTAAAAATTCCCTTTCCTTTTCAATCTGCAGTCACTGTAATTTTCTGGGAATGCATTGCAATATGGCTACCTGGGGATGTTCTGTACATAGAGTGTGACCACAGACCACTCCCCAGAAACATCATTTCCTGCTTGTGTGATTGGCTCACCAATTTTCCCAAAAGTCTGCCTAAGATACAAGTCAGATTTCAGGCATCCCCTGAAACAAAAATTTCATTTTTGGAGAGATACTTTCAATAGGAGCTAAAGGGATGCAGGCCCAGCAAATTTCCTCATTAGTGCCCTGCAGCTGCACACCTGACAGTTAATTACGAAACCACTCCCATTAGACCTATTCCACACAGAGGCACAGACAAACACACATGGATTTCTTCAGAATAACAAAAGGTAGGAATCTGCAACAAAGGTTGTTATAATCCCTGCAATGTACATAGATCACCCAGAGGGGAATGTTTTTTTTTTTTCTCAACAAAAGTGGAGTTACTCTTTAACCACTTGCCGCCCGCCCTATCCCTGACCGGACGTCATATGACGTGATCAGGATATCAAGCCGCTGCGCGCCCCTTGGGGGGCGCATCGCGGCGATCGTTGTTGCGGGGTGTCAGTCTGACACCCTGCAACACCGATCTAGGTAAAGAGTCTCTGATGGAGACTCTTTACCACGTGATCAGCCGTGTCCAATCACGGCTGATCACGATGTAAATAGGAAGAGCCGGTGATCGGCTTTTCCTCACTCGCGTCTGACAGACGCGAGTAGAGGAGAGCCGATTGGCTGCTCTCCTGATGGGGGGGACTGTGCTGATTGTTTATCAGCACAGCCCCCCCTCGGATCCTACCCGGGACCACCAGGGAAGCCGCCTAGGACCACCAGGATGGCCACCACACTGGACCACCAGGTATGCCCCCTAGACCCCCAGGGAAATACCAATATGTGCCCAGGCAGCTGCCAATCTGTGCCCAGGCAGCTGCCAATCAGTGCCCATTTCAATGCCTACCACTGATAGTGCCACCAGGGGTGCCGCATATCAGTGCTGCGTATCAGTGCCGCATATCAGTGCTGCGTATCAGTGCCGCCTATCAGTGGCCAGCAGTGCCGCCTATCAGTGCCCAGCAGTGTCGCCTATCAGTGCCACCAATGAGTGCCCATCAGTGCCGCCTATCAGTGCCCATCAGTGCTGCATATCAGTGCTGCCTACCAGTGCCCATCGTCGGTGCCCGCTCATTGGTGCCGCCGTATCAGTGCCTGTCAGTGCTGCCTTATCAGTGCCCATCAGTGAAAGAGAAAACTTACTTATTTACAAATTTTTTTAACAGAAACAAAAGCAAAACTTTTGTTTTTTTCAAATTTTTTTTTTTTTTTTATTTGTTTAGCAAAAAATAAAAACTGCAGAGGTGATCAAATACCACCAAAAGAAAGCTCTATTTGTGGGAACAAAATGATAAAAATTTTGTTTGGGTACAGTGTAGCATGACCGCGCAATTGTCATTCAAACTGCAACAGCACTGAAAGCTGAAAATTGGTCTGGGCAGGAGGGCGTCTAAGTGCCCTGTATTGAAGTAGTTAAGCAAAAAAAACAAAAAAACCTGGAAGTTATTTCTATGCAGAGCTGCACTTAAATTTGTACTGTCCGGTTTTAGTAAACCAACCCTAATAAGTTATCACTAAAAATACACTATGCTTTCTTCTTAACAGACAAGTGGCAATGTCAATATAAAGGTAAGCATAAATTGAAGGCATATGGTCTTATTGCTTGTCTTGTGTGTTACCCTAGGCACTGGCATTATAGTGAACACAGCTTTGACAAAATTCATCTTTTTCCCAAAGTTTTAGCCTCTGAAGGACATGCGCGTGTCACTTTAGCAGTATGAAAGAACTATGATTCAAATTAAATTAATTATTGATTGAATCTCCTGCACCTGGATCCATACATTCACTAATATGTTGACATCTCTGTATCAAAGGTGTACTCAGAAGGGCCCCCGCACCTCTATTGGTTACTAAATAATTTATACAGAACATAATCTTTAAGCAGCTGCTGTGAAATGATACACTGGAGTCTAGAAAACCAGCCATGCTTAAATGAGGAAATGAGTTTGTTTTATGATCACTTTGCCTCTCTCTGTGACTCCCCATTTCTCTTCCTTCTACATTACTTTCCACGCTGAGTCTGCTGAGTAACTTGCCTGTAGGCTCCTTGAAGTGCTTACAGCGCTGTCATCCTGCTGCCCAACACATCTTGATAGGTTTTTTTAATCTCCGAGAATCCCACATCCCGCATTGTGTTCTCTGTAGTCTGTTGTTTTGTTCTTCTCTCCTATACATACACACTTGTTAGTTTTCATTTTGAGACATTAGTTGCCCCCTAACAGAAATCATAATGTTGACATGTTCAATAAGTAGGTACGTATCTTAAGGTAAAGTGACAGTCCTGTTTAGACAATGGGAGCTTTCTCTTGGAGCTTGTTAAAGTGTTGCTAGGCTAACAAGATGAAAGCATCTGTCCCAAAAAATGGTGCTCCTTTCTCAAGCAAAACGTGTATAAAGCCCAATTTAAGGCACAGAAATAGATATACAGACAGACAGAAATTGAGCCATCAACCTACGGCTTTACAGTCTTAGGCCTTGTTTTCATTTACAGCAGAGCAGTGTGTCTAAATATGACTGTTCAGTCCAATAGGCACCAGAGTTAACCTAGGACTACACTGGAGACGAAATCTCTCTGTTACTTCAATGTGCTGCAGATGAGATGACTGACAACAGTTGGTTCAACCTCTAATAAAGATATTTAAAGTGTTACTAAACCCACTACAGTAAAATCAGTCTGCATATGCAGTAAAGCATGCTTGTCATACTCACTGTGGAACCTAAGGGGTTAATCGTCCGCACTGTGTAAAAAGGCTGTTTGATCCTATCTTCCCTGATCCTCCTCTTCTTCTACTGTCTCCAAAAAATAACCTGATATTTAGAGAGCCAGTGGACATGCTCAGTTTGGTGTGTATTGCTAGAGAGTCTTTTTTTTGGGGGGGGGAGGGTGCATGTGATCAGCACAGGGCCAATCAGCACGGTCTAGACATGTCCAGACAGAGAATCAGGGGAGAATGAAAACTCCTACAAGCTTTACTACGAACTAATAGAAGTCACAAGACTGCTATATACTGCAGATGAGAAAGGGTATTTAGCAGTTTATATTTACTAAAATAATTGTATTTCCATGTTCTGTGTACTGTGGGAGACCAAATATAGTGAATGCAGGTTCTGGGTTTAGTAACACTTTAAGAGTCAAGCTGGCCATACATGGCTCAAATTCAAGCCGTGGGTTTGGCTACTGAAATCACTCAGCTTGAGAAACCAGAAGAGCTGGATGGAAAAAAAAAGTCAGCTGGACAGTGACTGCAGCCAGTCAGAGGCAGTCACTGTTCAGGTGTTCTGACAGCCGCAGATGCTGGCTGTTACAAAGCAGTAGGTGACAATTGAAGGCTTGTTCATGCACATTGTTGAAGGAGAAGTACAGCCAGCGCTTGTTTGGCTGTACCTCTCCTGTTGATCACAGGAGTGCAGTTAGTTCTGCACGCCTATGACCCGTTTTCAGCAAACAGCGTGGTGAAGCCTGCTGTCAGCTGATGCCATAGAGTCAGTCCAGACTCAGGAAAGATCATGATCATATGGTCGGGATCTGCCCACATGGTTGGACTGGCACCCAGCTCAGCCTCTCAGCGAGCTCCTCCCTTTCCCTCCACAACCCAGTGCTCCAGTGAGAGCATGGGGGCAGAGTAGAAAGTAGTGAAGGACAGTCACCAGGTCTCTGCTCAGGGAGCTCTGAGCACTGAGCATTCATTTGTGTTTGATCGCTCGGTTCTCAGCCTTAGAGCCGGTGGGGGACAGGTAAGTATGATTCTACATTAAAAAAAATACCATACTTCTCTTTTTAAGCATGGATGGGGGGAATCTATATGTATTTATATAGTTCAATCAAGCTATCATGTGCATGAAATACATAGACGTGGTCTGACACACCAGTTGTATACCTCTACAATAAAAGTCTGATTGCTGATTGAAGGGTGTGGCTGTTGCTTAGCTATGCCATCACAGGGTACTTCAGCAGGAGGACAGGGAGCAGTGATATATATTTTTCAAATTATAATTTACCATGCTGATGTAATTTCAAAAGTTATTTTCAGTATTTTATTTTTGCGTATTTCATTAAAGTGCCTGGTGATTCTGGCTTGAAGGCCATTGTTTAGACACTTCCTTTCTTCCAGTTATGCTCCTGTTCCTTTTTTCCAGTTATGTTCCTGTGTTCATAAATACCATATTTGTAAACTCCATATTCTGCTCCAAGCCCACATATCAGGTCCCAGGTTTACACTCTATTCAGGTGGGGACAGAGACCAAGCACATTTTACTCTAAGATACAATATAGGATACAAATATCACAGCTCACTGTATTCAACTCCAGTGTGAAGAAAAAGTAAGACAGGCTTCAGCTCAAATCCCTGCCCATTGGTACCCAACCCACGGGCAGGGATTTGAGCGAAGCCTTTCTTTCATCTATTTCACATCAGAGTTGAATGCCGTGATATTGTATTCTAGATTATGCTCCTATTTTGTCACCATATCACAAAAGCTTCCAATGGAAGCTCCATATGGACATGCTACCACACAATATACAAGCGTGTTTAACTGTTGTCACCCCTGAGAAATGCCATGCAGCCATCGCTGAAGTGCATCATCAGCAGGACTGATCAACAAAGGATAAAAACATTTGTAGTAAAAAAAAGAGAGAGAAAATTGTTTATTCCAGGCCATTTCTGTGGCTCTTGCACCTCCCCTGCAGCTGCAGCACCCCCTTGTCTCCCCCCTCCACCTGGTCTCCACAGTTGGCAGCATAGAGGAGGACAGAACTCATCCACTAGATCCTGCGCTTCTCCATGCAGCCAAGGAGAGGCTCGTCTCTGCCCCCCCCCCCCCCGTCTCAGCAGCAGAGAGGAAGACCTAACTCCTTCACCAGATTCTACGCTTCTCCATGCAGCTGCAGAACCCCCTTGTCCCCGCCTCCCCTGGTCCTAGCATTCAGCAGACTCTGGCAGTTGACTCCAGCCCTCTCTGTTCCTTCTCCAGGACCCTGCACTTTCTGCTTCCCAGTTCTGCCTTCGGCTTCTTCCCGGCAGCAGCATTGTGATGTAAGTTATAGTGGGGGACTCTTGACTTCTGATGGTGGGTTGCATCTTGACATTTGATCTAAGGGGGAGCGGGGTGTTCTGGACATCTAGTCTTACAGATCGGCAACCATAATTCTGAAGCAGCCCCCAATGAAATTGAGTTTGACACCCCTGCTTTAGCAGTTCACCAGAGCAGAGTGAGGACAACTTAAATACCTCCAAGGTAGACTGGTAGTTTTGAGGGTTCAATGTAATACAATTATAGGCCTGTTACTCTTGACACACCAGCTCTGTGAAAATATAGGTTATTGAAATACTGATGGGTCCATACTTTCCAGAGTGGTGTGCTGGGCTATCTTTTAGGGCAAGGGAAAAGTTTTGTGTTTGTTTTTTGTTTTTAATTAAATAAAGGAGAAAAGACATTTGAAGAAGAACATTGGCGGATACCAGCTTTACACAAGGTTTTTCGGGCTGAAAAGCTAAAGCATTGTTAACACTGAAGTTTAGCTTTTTTCTTCAATGACGGTTTTGTGAAATACAGTATATATTATCACACTACATTGCTTCACATGTTATCAAATCATGACACTTTTCTGTCTTTAACACATCTAACATTACATCAACCTGGCCGGTAGTAATATCACTTGGAATGACACCTAACATACTTTATTCATTACTACATCTTAATGCATCCAGCCCAGTGAGCATGATGGTACAGGTTCAGTGAGTTTGGCTTCACAACTTTGTGTTATTTGAAATGATGGCTTTAAGATGAATGTATAGCGTATTTCTATCTTATGTATACAACTAAAAAATATTTTTTCATACATTTTTTTTTTATATCTTTATTTTGCGCCATACATGTACAACACAATACAAACATGCAATGGTTGTCATCATGACAAATAATATAGAGGATTTTACCATACAATAAAATGGAAGGTCTGCTTTCTGGTCTCAGCAGACCAGTATTACTTGATCGCTTGCATATTACAAAAAAGTTATTAGAAACTGCTTCTTCCATAACATACAATGTTTTTTGCGCACACACAGTTGCATAAAAACAATGATAAGTAATTCATAAAAACATCTCTAAGTCCCACTCTCATACATATGTAGCCAGGTGCTGGGCCAGCAATATGGAGAAGGAGACATTGCATTTTAGTCGTCTTCCTCTCTCCTGAGATATTGATGTTATGCTGCACCATTCTCCTCTGGCCGGCAGGGGGAAGCTAAAGTCAAGCATGCCCATAGACTTCTGTGCAGAGCACTGAGGATGTTGGGAGTTGTAGTTTGAGATGACAGCCATATAATGGTTACACTACAGATCCCAATATGCACTGTGCAGTAGAAGTGGAGCGAGAATTTTTATACCTGCTGGGGAAAGTTCTTCCTCTTGGCACCAAGGGAGTTAGAGGGAGAGCTTCTCTGTCTAGATATTCACCTGCCAACTGAAGACCATGTCAGCAGACATCCTAGCCTGTGACTGGGAGTGAGGACATCCGGGGGCCAGTGCGGCACTGCCCCATATCAGCACCTGCACCACTGCAGCAGGGAGACTGGAGTGTCCACTTACCTTTTGCTTCCCACCGCTGATCATTGGAGGCTTTTGGCCAGAGACCAAGGGGGCCCCCTTTCTACAGAAAGAGGTTACCACACCACCCCACCCCCGGGACTGGTGAGAGAGCTATTTGCCCATTGCTGATACTGCTAGCAGGGACTGAGCCACTGAGTGCAGGACACCAAGTGTACCCAGTGAATATTGCACCCATACTACAGTCCATATTGCACTTATCCCAAACCTAGACTGCACCTAAACCGATCTTATACTGAATTATACAGAACCGCATAGGTGCTCAACCTGTGGCCCTCCAGCTGTTGTGAAACTCCAAGTATCGTGCCTGGGAGCCATGCTTGTACCTGTAAGCCTTGCAGTGCCTCATAGGACTTGTAGTTCCGCAACAGCTGGAGGGCCACACCCATGCTCTACCGCATCTGAACCACATCTAGCTCGCACTTGTGCCAAAACTATACTGTACCTATACTATACCTATACTGCATGCAGATTAAATGGGACTGTGGTTAAGTGCAAAGATGCTATTAAAGGGCCCCGATGATTGCCAGTAGAAGAACATCTGAAAGGACTGTCCCTCCCATAATAATTATTCTGAAAGCCCCCTTTGTTCCCCCGCTCACTCTGCTTCCATCCTCCTCTTCTTTCGAAGAGTGCCTACCCAGTCAGTCTAGGACTAGCATCGCCATCATAAATGCCATCTGGCAGTATAGTTCCAACACTCAGTAGATTAAACCTTACTACTACTCACTGCTGCCCTTGAGGTAGCCTTGCTACTGTTTATGCTGATCTGGATGCCAAATGTCATCTTATGCCAGGTCCATACTGTTGATCACTTTGTATGTTAAATTGCTATATCACCATTGTAATCCATTTTATGCTTGCCTTATAGCACCCCATTGGGTGACAATATATTAAGTTTGCCTTTACTACCTGGTTTGGTGCCTGTTTTCTTTGCTGTAGCACTACTATTAGGTAATATGTGTTACTTTTCGTGATTTCCTGTAATATTGTATGTTTGTACACTCAAACTGGTGAGTTAGAGTGGCTGAGGTTCATGAGAAGGTTGAGGCAAAGAACAGAGGACCCATCCTATTCAGCAGCTTCTACGGGGGGGTAGCGCTACACATATGAACTAAGTTCACTTGAATCTGTAGAACAAGCTGCTCAAAGTTTTCATATAGTGTACACCTACAGAATTATCAGAGGATAAACCACATGAACATGTATGGGTAATAACTTCCTCGGGTAGTCTGATCTTCTTTATATGCTCTGAGTATCGCTTATAAGGAGATGTTGCCATCCAGATAATTATCAATGCCTAAGACATGTATTTCTCTTAAGTTCAAAAAAATAGAATTCCATATGGAAATGGTTCACTGTTTGGGACACGGTGGTCATACCAGAGAAGTGATAAAGTGCACACATTATTTATAATAGCACTGCAAGGTCTTTAGGTACCTGCCAAAATTCATCTTCCTTAATATAGCTCAGATGCATGACATGATGTATAAAAGACCAATGTGTCTTGCAGATAAATTATGTAAAGTTTCATCTGACCAGGTCAGATGTAAATTAATGTACAGGGAACAAAGCTCCACTATATCCAATATACTGTATATATCAGTATCTGCAAATATAGCAGAAACGTTCACTGTAAGGTGGTCCTGAATATTGATAAGATTTGATAACTATTTCATACCACTAGTTCACTTAAAAAAGCAAAAAGGAGTCTTAATCTTAAAATGGTTGTTAAGCTACTATCTCATCTTTATTTCATCCCCTCTGTCAGATAAAAAGGTGCATCCTAGTGCCTGCGCTTTATTAAAAAAAAAAACGATTTTATCTGTTTTAACAGCATCTCCCAGCAATAAGGTGACTCCAGGCTCTCAGTTCTCCCCTTGTGATATCTCGAGTGGGTGGGGCAGAGATTCCCCTGCTGACATCAGCCAGGGAAGAGGGGAGGAGAGGAGCAGAGAGCCAGGAGCCATGTGATCGCTGGAAGACACTGTTAAAACAGGTAGAAATGTTTTTTTTTTTTTTATAAAGCACAGGCACTAGGATGCAGCTTTTTATCCAACAGAGGGGATGATATACAGATCAGTTCATTTTGAAGCAGTGGGGAGAGGAGCAGATAAGCTATCGTCAGAGATGACAGGCGGGGAGGGGGAGGACAGAGGGAGACACAGGGAGAGCTGCAGATAAAATCACGTACACTGACAACTGTGTCAGGGCTCAGCAGCCCTGATATATCGTGGTCAGTGTACAGAGGGTAGGTTAGAAACTGTCAGGATCAGTCAGGTATTTCAGGTGATACAGGGGGCCAAATGACACAGCACAAGCATTGTGCTGTATAACATGCTTTAAAGGAACAGCATCTTTTTTTTTTTTTTGGTTAACAAACGCTTTAATGTTCCAGAAAACTGCACTTCACCCTGGAGGAGGTACTGGTGAAACTCTTCCTTAAAGTGGAAGTAAACCCATCCATAAAACAGTTTAATTTACGGCACGTGCCAGAAATGTAACACTCCCATTGGCTGTGCTCTCAACCAAACTGTCAAACCATCCAATGCCTGGTGTCATAACTGACCTCATGTGCAGCATAATTGCAGTTGTAGATTAAATAGAGGCAAAGATGGCAGCTTCCATGGCTGAAAACAATAGGGGAGTTTATTTACACTTTAAGGGTAAGCTGGACCACAAATCTGGAACCATGTTCACTGCCCAAACACAAGACAAACAACTTTCAAATAAAAACTTGCCGAACTTCTACATGCTTGTCCTCATGAATGCTCAGCATTGTAGGCGACTTTAATGTTCCTCTTAAACCAGTGCTAGATTCTTCCACAGATGACTCCTCTCTGACTTTTAGGGCACTATGTCACATAAGGAAATCTCTGACATCCCTGTCCCTCTTCATGATACTTGATGAACACTACACCCCTCCAAAGATTATACATTTTTCTTGGCACCATATAACCAACACACAAGGTTAGATTACTTATTTTTCTCCCAAAAAGATCTCTCCAACCTTCACGCATTCGCTATTGAGCCAATTGTAATTTCAGACCATACCTCCTTTTATCATAGTTTTCCTAAATAGAGATTGGAACCACAATCAGACACTTCAACTATCCCTGCTAGGCAGTGTTGACATCAATTTTCAATTTAGTTTTAGTTATAGTCTTTTGACTAAAATGCCATTTTAGTCGTATGTTAGTCTTTTGACTAAAATGTCATTTTAGTTTTAGTCATATTTTAGTCATCTGAATTGTTTTAGTTTTAGTCATATTTTAGTCGACTAAAATAGTATTCATTTAGTTGACGAAAATATTTTAGTCTGTGAAATGAACACTGCTGCTAGGCAACCTGACTATCATGAACATGAACCAGTCTCAGCTAACTGAATACTTTCAGATCAGTACATCTTCTGAGGTGGCGAGTCTTGTAACTTGGGAAGCTCAAAATAGCATAGTGAAAGGTGACTTTTTTAAATGGACTACTTAACCTTATTAAAGCAAAACAGCCTAAAATTACTTCACTGACTAAACAAATACAGACATTGGAATTAGCACACAAGAAATCTCAGGTAGGACTAGATTGAGATACTCTTACCACGATCAGAAACGCGCTAAAAGATGAAGTGGGATCCCACCTAAAATGAGTCTTTACTTTATACAGTATATATTTCTTTGACTACAGCAATAAAAGTAGAACATTTTTAGCACAAGCACTTAGAGCCAAGTGCTCAACTTCTGTTATTTATTTATTGTTTGAGATTCAAATGGTGTTTTTTTTTCAAAAATGATAGGTGAAACAATTTAGAATTTATTATGAGAACTTATATAATTTACATCCACAACATTGCTCAAAGAACAAACATCAAGAATACATTAAACTTACCTTGCCTTTTGGAGCCTCACCAGTCCAAGAACTTGAACATCCAGTCTCAGGCAAGTAACTTTAGCCAACTCCTGAACTGCCTAAACCGGAAAAGCACCCAGGTCCAGATGGCCTTCTTACCCATATTATAAATGTTTATCTCCCTGGAAGACAACCAAGACCCTCCTCCAGTTGAAAGCCCATCTCATCAATAAAAACAGAGACTACTTTAGCAATTACAGGCTTGTCTCACTTCTCAAAGTTGACCTAAAACTATGCGCCTAAATTTTGCCAAAACATCTTGTTCCTCTCCTCACCTCACTGACTGATCTTGATCAAGTAGGCTTAATACCAGGATAGGAGGTGAGGGACAACACCACAAAAGCACTTAATTCAGCTTACTTGGCTACTAAAATGCAAAAGGAATGCATTTTTATTTTTTCAAAGACTCCAAGAAGGTTTTTGACACAGTGGCCTGTGACTACAGTATATGTCAGCAATTTTGGCACTATACTTTAGTCAACACCTTCAAGTGAGGGCTAATGGCTTGTATATCCACAATGGAATGAGACATGGGTGCCCCCTGTCTCTACTGATTTTTGTTTTAACCTAAGAGCTATTCCTGCATCAAATATAAACTGGTGAAAACATACATGGTCTGGTAGTGGGCTGCAGGGAGTACAGACTAACAGCCTTTGCCCATGATTTATTGCTGATCCTTTCCAAAACATATATAATGCTCCCTAATTTCCTGAAAACACTGTAATGCCCCGTACACACGGTCGGATTTTCCGATGGACAATGTCCGATCGGAGCGTGTTGTCGGAAATTCCGACCGTGTGTGGGCGCCATCGGACATTTTCCATCGGATTTTCCGACACACAAAGTTGGAGAGCAGGAGATAAAATTTTCCGACAACAAAATCCGATCGCGTCAATTCCGACCGTGCGTGGCCTGTTCCGACGCACAAAGTGCCACGCATGCTCAGAAGAAATTCCGACACGGGACAGCTCGTTCTGGTAAACTTAGCGTTCGCAATGGATACAGCACTTTCGTCACGCTGCAATGTTAAAAATGGTTTAATACAGCGCACTCTCTTCTTCTTTATAATGTGACAAGAATTAAGTAGTTTTGCTGCTCATATTCACACACACTTCTCACAAACTTTTATTTGTGTTTTTTTAGTGGGATTCCCTGAATATATTGTTATTAGTTGTCACATCTGACAGTTTTATATTTTTTTTATTTTTTTTTTGGATTTTCAGACTTTTTTTTTCTTTAATGTTTGGATTTTTTCTAAGGCTGATCTTTGTTCAATGTTATTTTTATTTTTACTCCAGAATATTTTTGTCTGTGTTTTGTGTGTCAAGTTACCCCAACACCATTGATATCTTGTATTATTTAATCTCAAGGAGATTGTTTGTTGTTGGTGTCCCTTGTTCATTTCACATTGTATATTTGAAATGTACCTGAATCCTCACAAACAAACTGTCATTTTTGAAGTAAAACACATAGGAGAGTATAATTCAAAACAAAAATCCTTTATTAAGGGATCAGAACCAAACAAAGAGGAAGGCAACACTGGATCAACATGATAAATTAGTGAAGCCTGGGACCCCCACGGCAGACATCAATTCTTCAACATCAAAATTGGTGGCCTGAGGAGTCCATATGTAAGGGAGGGCAGTCTGGTCCGGGATTCGCAGAGATCTGGATAGCAGCAGATGACATCTATGTTCCCAGGCTGTGGTACCACAAGAGGCTGCATCTTTTGGCCGACCAGACTGGATCCAGGGCAATCACTGTCTGGTCTTCCTTCCACGCTTCCTACCGGGCTGTGGCTGTGCAGTTGGAGATGTGGCAGGAGGAGGAGTAGGACCTGGAGGAGGAGTAGGACCTGGAGGAGGAGGAGGACAGGGGGGGACCTGGAGGAGGACTGGGAGGACCTGGAGGAGAGGGAGGAGGAGGAGGAGGAGGACCTGCAGGAGGAGGAGGAGGACCATCCCAAAGATGTGTGTGAGGTGTAATTTGGCCCCTCATACCTTTCTCCAGAGCCTCCGATATGAGGGCCTCACACATGACTTTTTGGCCCTCCTCCATCCTCTGCATTTTATAGGCTATGAAGGCAGCAATGTTCCCCTCCATGGTGTGTGGTGCTCCCAGGACCTCTGTAGCCCTCCAAAAGAATGCTATAGCAGCCTCCTCTAGGGTACTCCTCCTACTGCCACTTTCTATTTTCAGGGGGGGTGGAGGGACTTTGATATCAGCCAGCCAGCTCGGCCCGGCCACCTCCTGGCTGAGACTTCCCTGTGTATGAAAAAGGGACATGGTTTTAGTTTTTGCTTCATCAATCACAATCCTAAATTAGTACTCCCAACTAACATCTAGTTAACATCATTGATTGGACAAGCAGAAATATTTAGAGGAATGCTATACCTGGCTCAATCTGGGCTCCTCCACATATCGCCTGGAAGGCCCAGGTTGGGCATCAGAAGCCTCAGCCGGGGGGGGAAGGAAGCATGGAAGGAAGACTGGAGAGGGATGACCTGGGTTCAGTCTGGCCTGCCAGAAAGTGCAGCCTGTCGTAGTACAACATCCTGGGGACATAGATGTTATCTGCTGCTCCGGATCTCTGCGAATCCTGGACTTTCTTGCGCTCCCTCAGATATGTGCTCCTCAGGCCACCAATGAAAATCTTTAAATAAGTGATGTCTGCCGTGGGGATCACCTGCTTCACAATTTCACACAATTGCTCCAGTGCTGCCTTCCTCTTTGCTTGGTTCTTGAAATGGGGGTGGGTAATCTCCCACAGACAGGGCAGCTCACTTAGCATCTCTACGAATACTGACATGAAGTCATTGTCCTTCATTAAGATATCCATGTTCACTGCAAGACACAACACAAGACAAAGCCTAATGTCAGACAAAACTCTCCTAATCTTGTTACAATATAGGCCTCAATCTAGAAGCAGTATAGGCACAAGTTTGTCTCTTACCTTCGTTCTTGCGATCGGCGCGTCCAATGCTCCTTCCTCCGCTCACAGATCGTACGTAATACGCACGCGTGTTGCGCTTTATACACACTGCGCATGCGTGTAACTCCGCCCGCCCCTGACGTTCTTTCTAGTCTATTCCCTGCCCCTTTTCGTTCGGCGCAGTGGGTGAAGAGCATGATGGCGGAGTTACAGCAGGTGCATGCTAATTCTAGCAACGAGGAGGAGGAGGAGGAAAGGCCGGATCCAGGCACGTCCCGATCCAGAAGGAGAGGTTTTAAGGCCACAAATATGTCGTTTGGGGAGATGTTGGAGATGGTCGACATCATGAGGAAGTCCGACTATGACGGAAAATATGGGCCTTACCCCCACCCCAACATCCGAAAGGCCAAGATCATGGCGAAAGTGGTCAGGAGTCTTGAGAGGAATTTCGGGGTACGAAGATCTAAAGATCAGCTCAGGAAGCGGTGGTCGGACCTGAAGTTGAGAGAGCCAGAGCAGTACCGAAAGATCCGGAGACTGCTGCAAAAAAGTAAGTAGTTGTGCTGTGTTCCTATTCTTTCTGTCTTTATTCCGTTCGTTCTGCTCCATATGCTTTTATTAATTGTAACGTTTAAAAGGGCAACTTTAATGTTCATGGGCCCATTATTCATTCGTATCAAACATTTTTCTTTCGGCCTCTAGAACACCATTGTTTAGGCCATATGCATTTTCCCACATTTTTTGGGGCCTACTTGGATGCCAAATATTTGTTTGTGTAGATGGGTTTGTTACTAGAATGAAATGCCAACTAGATTGTGTGTAAGGAGAGGACACTGAGCAGCTGTTTTCACATCTGGACACTGGAGCACTAGTGTGGGACACAAGAACACCATTTTTATTAGGGGGGGCACACAGGTGCTCCAGTGTATACTATGGGGGGGCTACATCTGTGAAGCTTGTACCAAACAGGTAAAGTATTGCAGCTTGACAAAGGGCAATAAAAAATATACATCTTGGAACTCGGCTAAAATAGACAATTGTACCCCACTTCCAAGCAATGTTTCCTAGTTCTAGTTCTGCCATCAAATATCTGTGTGCTAAGTATACCATTTTTGTTTTACATAGGGGAGAAAAGACTCGGAGGACACCCCTCATCCCAGGAGAACACAGACCCCCCACCTCTGGAAGAAGGGGAAATACCGCAAACACAAGAAGCTGAGCAGGAGGAAGAAGAAGATGTGGTGGAGATTGGCACCACAACAGGTGAGTGTCTGCGACCACAGGCTCAGGTAAAAGAGATGGATGGTGGCAGATTTTGGAGACCTTTTTTTTTGTTCTTTATCTCTTTTTAGGTGATCGTGATGTGAGGGAGAGAGAACGTTTCACATCTGAAAGTGCCCAGATACTGATCGGGGAGATCATGGGGTGTAATCTCGAATTGCACAACATACAGCAACAAATCAGTGATGTTATTAAAAAAAATAATAACATCATTGATGTTTTGGGGCGAATTTAAACCCCACAAAATCACCTGTTTTATTGTGGTCCAATCTTCCAAAAATTTTTTCAATGTTTAGAAAAGCCAAATTTGGAGGATGCACACAGTGTGCCAACATGTGCTATCTGCCATCATGGGAGATCAATGGACGCGTTTTGGGGGTGCAACCCCTTCCTCAATTATAAAGTCGCGTTGAGGAAGGGCTTGCTCCCCCAAAACACGTCCCTTGACCCCCCCTGATGGCAGATAGCACATGTTGACATTCGTAAATTGGTGTGCATCTTCCAAATTTGGCTTTTCCAGGGGTGATTTCCCCCCATCTGAACGCTATATCAAACCCAGTTCCTAAATACTGATGTCTGATATAGCCTTCAGGTTTTACCATATGTGAACTTTGTAAGTTCAAGTTTTTTGGCTTTCTTGTTGGTTTTACACAGGCCTGTTTTATCTGAAATGGATATTTCGATTTGTGATAATGCTACTGCAAACATTGTTATACAACAAACATGTTGGTTTGTTTTAAAAACCTTTCGTAAATGCACATGTGATTGTGCAGGTATAAAAACGTGCCTTACTCAAGAATGTGTGGATTATTGTCTCAACACTACAACACTTTTGGGGTGATGTAATTGCTGTTTTATGCAAAAATGGGGGTTATTTCCTAAGGGCAAATACACTTTGCACTACAAGTGCAGGTTCAGTGCAGTTGCAAGTGCACTTGTAGTGAAATGTGTTTTTGCATTTAGGAAGTACCAGCCAACACTGTTTTTTATAAGGTTACCCAATCACGACATTTTCTGCACTCAACACATTTCTGTCAGGGTCAGCTAAAACAAACACAAGCAGTAAATGTCCACAAAGAATTTCTTTTGGTTGGTTTTTATTTGAAAAAGGTTTCACAGATTGTCTGGCATATTGATAGCCCCCCTACCCGCAAAGAACTCCAGGTAGCGTAACCGGACATCACGGGCACTCAGGGAGGGCAAGCCAGGACGGCCACTTTCAAGCGCCGTCAGTGTTGATGGATTTGGGATTCCGGCCTCAGGCCCAACTGAGCCAGCATAGTTGGCTGAATGTTTTCTTAAAAAATTCTGGAGAACACAGCAGGCAAGTATTATATGGTTCAGTTTATACTCCGCCATATGGATGGGTGTCAGAAATAATCGGAACCGGCTGGCCAGGATTCCAAATGTGTTCTCCACCACTTTTCGGGCTCTGGCCAGCCGGTAATTAAAAACCCTCTGTTCCGGGGTGAGGGTCCTCATCGGGAATGGCCGCATCAGGTGGTCCCCCAGCGCAAATGCTTCATCAGCAACGAACACAAATGGGAGACCTTCAACATTGTCCTCTGGAGGTGGCAAGTCAAAGCTGCCATTCTGGAGACGCCTGTAGAACTCCGTCTGGGCGATCACTCCACCATCGGACATCCGGCCATTCTTCCCCACGTCCACATACAAGAACTCGTAATTAGCCGACACCACCGCCAACATCACTATACTATTAAACCCCTTGTAATTATAATAGTACGACCCCAAGTTGGGTGGTGGGACGATGTTGACGTGTTTCCCATCAATTGCCCCTCCGCAGTTAGGAAAGTCCCACCGCTGGGCAAAGTGGGAGGCCACAGTCTGCCATTTCTGTGGCGTTGAAGGAAACTGTTGAGGAAAAAACAATAAACATTACTATTTTTTCACAGAAACATGGCAAGCAGATTAGACACAAACATTATGGGGCAACCTCCAGATAGCATTTATTAAGGGGAATTTAACAACAACAAAGTATAAGGTATACCTATCATATTCCCCCTCCCCCCCCATGGGCCATTTCTAACATTATAGGGGGGGAACTCTTGGACAGGTAACCCTCTTCACTTCATTGAGAGATGAATGCCTAAATACAGGGTATTACTTGGAACAGACCCTCCTTAGTTACACTATTGGCAGACCACTGGACAGGTAAGAAGTGTCATAATACAAAGATATAAATACACACTGTACACATTTGAGCACATTTGAACATTCTGCTATTACCTATCAAGATAATAATAGGATACAAAAACTTTAAACAGTACCATTGGAAAGTATACAGGCAGGCCCTTGCACTACATGCTTTGGGGAATTCATCCATAAATCTGACCAGTAAAGAGGTGGGTATAGTGTGTATGGGTTTGGCAAAGTCAGCAGATAGATGATTGAGGATAGAGAATTGGGATCAGCTGGCTTAGCAGTTGGGGGAGGGAGGGTTACAAAAAATTTGGGGACACCACAAAGAAAACCCTCTGGCACTCTGCCTGAATTTAAATAAAAAATAACATTTCCAAACATTTTAGGGGGTGTTTGGGGTAAAGCACTACTATGAAGCTGATAAAATACATTGTTAAGTGACTACATGAGGTGAATATAGGGGCAGGAGACACCATGCTGGAGAGGTTATTGAAGGGCAAATATGTATGAAGGACCTAAAATAATAATTACATAAAAATCCAGCATGCATGAGGACAAAGGGGACATTCACATCATATTACAATCATGGTAATTAGGGAATGAGGAAAGAAATACAATATATTATCAAACATTAAATACAATAAAATGTGATATAAAAGGATAAAAATCTTACCTTCATATACTCCTTCTGCAGGACCTGGATGATGGCAGAACAGGTCTCTGGGATAATGATCCCCAGAGCCTGGGGGGAGATGCCTGTCGAGAACTTGAGGTCCTGCAGGCTTCTCCCTGTGGCCAAATACCGCAAGGTAGCGACCAACCTCTGCTCCGCAGTGATGGCTTGCCTCATGCAGGTATCCTGCCTGCTGATATAGGGGGTCAGCGAAGCCAACAGACGGTGAAACACGGGGTCCGTCATCCTGAGAAAGTTCCTGAAATCATCAGGATTATTCTCACGGATCTCACGGAGCAAAGGCATATGAGAGAACTGGTCACGCTGAAGCAACCAATTCTTGGTCCATGAACTCCTCCCCACCCTGTTCATGGACTGGACTTGTGTCAAGGTCAGGACCCCAACACCAAGCCCCCACACAGCACGAACTCTACGAGGAGTACGCATACGAAACATGGCTAGAAAACGGTCGACTGCTCAGAACGAAGTAACAGAACGCACTGAAGAACAGCAAGGCCTGTGAAGAGCGACCTGAAAACCAGTAACGAACGAACAAGAATACAATGACTACCTAAAGTCACGCGGAACTTGCTTGCACGCACTGAAGAGCAGATACAAACCCACAAGCACAAACTGAACGGCAGAAAACAATCTGAAAGCCACGAGTCTAAAAAAGGGCGAATCGTCTCTCACCAAACTTTTACTAACACGAGATTAGCAAAAGGAGCCCAAAGGGTGCAGCGCTTGGTTCTGAACCGGCCTTTTCTAGTCTCGTCGTACGTGGTGTACGTGACCGCGTGGTTGTCGATCGGAAATTCCGACAACTTTGTGCGACCGTGTGTAGGCAAAACAAGTTTGAGCCAACATCCGTCGGAAAAAATCCTAGGATTTTGTTGTCGGAATGTCCGAACAAAGTCCGACCGTGTGTACGCCCTAGAAGATTTTGTACAGCTTTCCTAGTTCAAGATAAACTATACTAAATCATTTGCACTCTGCCATCTAAGCTTTTCCTTTAGCTGGAAGGCTGGGTGTTTAACATACTTGGATGTACAAGTACCATCAGACCTGTCTGACCTTTACCAACTTAACTATGTAAAACTTATCCAAATGAATAAACAGGACCAGTTGCACAAACCATCATTTTCCTGGTTAAGCAGGGCTGCTATGATGAAAATGAATTTGGCACCCAGAATTCTTTACTTTACCTTACCAATACAACTACTGAAAAATGTCTTTGGGGACATAAAACCCCAAGGATATCAATGTAATCTCTGACCCCGAAAACATATAAGACTTCCTAATATGTGCTACTACTATAGCATTGGTTGCGCTAGAATGTTAGTTTTCAGCATTTTCTGTTGCATCAATTATTAATGACATTATTCTAGAAAAATCCATTCTTCAACATCCCCTTATTACAACTTCTCCTCAAACACAGGCTCCTAAACACTTTTTTGCCACAATCCTGAATGCACACCAATTACGTCTCCTCTCTCCCTGATTAACTGACAATCACACCAAGATTTAACTGCCCTTTATTCTGTTCTTAAAGCAGTATTAAACCCAAAAGCAAACCTTTATTATATTGCAGCTTACCAATTCTTAGATTTGATAGCTACATTAGTTTTCCTTTTTTCAGGCTTTCTTTCTCTTATTTTCATCTGGTGATCCTGCCAGTATGTCTGTTTTTCAACAGAACAAGCTCCCATGCAAGTTATCATATTTACATAGTGGATCTGGTGGAAAAAAACACAAATCCATTTAGTTCAACCAATATAAAAAAAACACAAATAGAACAACTCTACGTAAACGAGCCTATACTATCCAGAGGAAGGACCGAAAAACCCAATAAAGCATACTCCAATTTGCTTCAGCAGGGGAAAAAAATATTTCCTGATTCCCCAGGATGCAATCCGATATTCCCTGTATCAGCTACCCCTGGTGCTAATACCTAAAATTATCCAGTTATGTTCTGTGCATTTAGGAAAGAATCTACTGAGCTTGCCAAAACCATTCCTTGAGGGATACTGTTCCACATTTTCACAGCTTTGTGCAAAAGCTTTTCTGTATTTGAAAATTTAAACTCCTTTCCTCCAGATGTAAAGAGTACTCATTTGTCCTTTGTGATGATGTTAAACTGAATAACTCTACACCAAGTTCACTATTTGGACCATTTATGTACAGTATGTATATGTATACATGGTGATCATATCCCCCTTAATTGCCTCTTCTCAAGAGATCTTAAATCCAGTTCAGCTATTCTCTCCTTATAGCTGAGCTCCTCCATGCCTCTTAGCAGTTTGGTGGCCCTTATTTATACTTTCTCCAGTTCCCCAATATATTTTTTGTGAATTGGTGCCGAAACCTGAATTGTATATTACACAGGAGGTTTTACTAATAATTTGTACAGGGGGCAAAATTATGTCTCTCTCTTTCATTATCTGGAGTCTATACCTCTTTTAATACAAGATAGTATTTTGCTTGCTTTAGAAACTGCAGCTTGGCATTGCATGCTATTATTAAGTCTATGATTTATCAGAATACCCAGGTCCTTCTCTGCCATTGATTTCTCGAGTTGTACTCCTAATGTCTATGATGCATGCATGCTTTTAACCTCCAGGTGCATAACTTTACAATTATCAACATCAAACCTAATTTGCCACATAGCTGCCCAATTAAACAGTGTATTAAGGTCTGTTTGTAAGTTGGAGACATCATGTAAGGACATTATGCCACTGCATAGCTTGTTGCCATCAGCAAATGTTGTGTAGCCAGGTGCTTGGCTAAGAATGGAGAGTGAGAGCAACACAGGCTGCAGCTGCTCTCTGTAGCTGCTGCCTCACGTTGCTCAACTAGTTAAAAGCCATATCAGCAAGATGAGGGAGCTGCTGAGCATTAGAATGTGTCAGGCAGCACTGCACTGTGGGAAGTGTAGTCCAGAGGGGGAAAGACTCCACTGTAATCAAGCACTTTTGAACTGCATTTCCCAGAGAAAGATTGCCAGGAGGTGGGGAAAGAGTTGCGTTTTTATATGCTGTATAGGACACAGCTACCTATTGCCATGAGGGGGACCGGAGAGTGCACATCACTGTCTAGTGTTCACCATCACTGCTGTATGTCGGGGGGCCTGAGCAGGATCCGGAGTGCTGAGTTTGGGGGTGCTGACATGCAGAGTCACCTTGGTACAGAGCAGAGAGTGGACTAATTGCTATGTGTGACCAGAGGGTGAGCTGCAATATTGCTGGCACTGGTGAGCTGCTCCTGTGGGGACTTGCTATTTGTTGCTAGATAGACTGAGTTCTTGATGAACTGACCATACAGCCATCTAGTAGCCTTATTGCTTCCTGCAGTTTTGATTGGGACTATTTTTATGTGCACCAACAGTACAATTGTGCCCCAATGCCAGCTGGCTAAAGAGTTAGGACTAAAGCCCCTTTACAGCCGCTACACAGAGACCTTTACTTATTGCCTATGCTAAGAGGTACCTCTCAGGGTACATTGCACCACATCCTAGCCATCCTCCTAGAGTGCACTCTAGACTAGTTATAGTATTATTATTCACATTGCATTGAATGCTTATATGCACTGTTTATTGCTGACTTTGCCAAGTTAAGTATGGTCTAGTGATACAGAACTCTATTCTAAGTTACTTTGGCATAGTAATTATACTGTAAACTGAAAGGTAACCAGGAAAATCCGCCCAAGCCTGTATTACCACCTCCGTGCTAAATACAATGGAAAACACAAACGGAGCTGCCACTTAAATATTCAAAATATATAAAAAAAACTGAATCCACCCTCCAATGGTGCAGATGGATAGTGGCGGTAACTTTAACAGTGGTAGGAATGGATCAGACCCCACCGTTCTTACTACTATGAAGTGAGTTGGGGGTGTGCTGACTCTCCAAGGTGATGGAAAATGAATTGACAATCACTCTTATAGCACATAAAAAATAAAAAAATCAGTCATCTAAATGAATGTGACACTCTAGTGTAAACTAATAATGCCCCCAATAATAAAACTGTGATGTGATGACCATATATTGAAATACTCCACGTGACAGTAGGAATAAATGATAACTACAACATATAATCAATAACAGAAATATGTAAAAACTATAAATGAAATACAAAGTGAAAATGATAGAAAAAAATCAAAAAAAGTCCACAAAAACAGTGATGATAATGTGTGACAGGATACAAAAATCCAAAAAAGAGTGCAGGTGTCCTCAAAACCGTTCTGGGATGAGTAGTAGAGGAAGGAGTGATGGGTGACGGAGCGGGGATCGGCCAAGGGACGGGTTGCTGCAGGCAGGTGAGACGTTCTCCAGCTTCCATACTCCCTGGGTCCGCCGTGGCTGTGTGTTGTGGTTTCGTTTTGTATCACCGTTCAGTGTGCCGTGCTGTTTTCCAACTGCTGTGAAGTGATTTTGCCAATTAGTTTTTATTTAAATGTGAGTTCATTGGCGCTATTTTAGTGTGAATAAATTGATCTGTTTTAACGGTATTACACTATTGGAGCATTTCTTTCATTCCATATATGAATTTACGATTTTGAGGAGAATAGCCAGTGTGTAGCAGTGGAGACCTGGGTCGCATGCTAACCCCCCATGAAAGTGGGTTGAGGCTCTGTACGGCCAAACACGAGAGTGGGAGGCCTTATTAGCTGGTGAGTTTGAACTTCAGAAGGGAGTGGAATCACGTCACTGAGGTGTGGTGAAATTTGCGGATCACAGCAGAACGGTTTTGAGGACACCTGCACTCTTTTTTTGGATTTTTGTATCCTGTCACACATTACCATTACTGTTTTTGTGGACTTTTTTTTATTTTTTCTATCATTCTCACTTTGTATTTCATTTATAGTTTTTACATATTTCTGTTATTGATTATATGTTGTAGTTATCATTTATTCCTACTGCCACGTGGTGTATTTCAATATATGGTCATCACATCACAGTTTTATTATTGGGGGCATTATTAGTTTACACTAGAGTGTCACATTCATTTAGATGACTGATTTTTTATTTTTTTTGTGCTATAGGAGTGATTGTCAATTCATTTTCCATCACCTTGGAGAGTCAGCACACCCCCAACTCACTTCATAGTAGTAAGAACGGTGGGGTCTGATCCATTCCTACCACTGTTAAAGTTAGCGCCACTATCCATCTGCACCATTGGAGGGTGGATTCAGTTTTTTTATAGTGATTATACTGTCTAGCAGACTGTCTCTGAACCTACCTTTTGTATGCTCATTTATGATCAAACCATCATTTACTCTAACCCATACCAATACACTGAGTGCATTTACCACTAAATGGTCTTGTGTCTATTTCCTGAGACTAATTCACAGTTGAGTTAAGAGTATCCACACTTGTGTTCCTATAAGTGCGTGCAGTAACTTTCATTCAGCCAGGTGTGCCAGAGGGGCTGAGGTAGTTCTTTGAGTTGAGGCGCAGAACAAAGAACCCAAGATACCAAGCGGTTCCTTTGGGGGTTACAACTGAAATGGTACTTTTAATCCCAAACTCTATATAATTTATGAATATATTAAAAAGTAAGGGTCCCAACACTCAACTTTTGGATACACCACTAATAATCTTAGACCATTCTGAATATGAATTTACACATTAGCCATGTGTGGGGAACTGTGCCAAATGCTTTTGCCAAATCCAAGTATACTATATCCACAGCTACTCCTTTTGTCTATGTTTTTGCTTACTTCTTCATAAAAAAGGAATCAGATATGTTTGACAACTTCTGTCTTCTGTGAATCGATTCTGTCTATTTCCACAATCAACAACATATTGTAAATATGCAGCTGCCAAAAGGGGCAATTAGCAGCTTTGCCTCATACAGTATGACATTGCATTTTTGTATTATTTCGCTTATATGCCTTTGAATTTATGTCAGAAGTGTTTATCCTTTTTCTCTGTACTTTATATTTCCTGCTATAATAACTATTTATTTTAAGACATTATCTTGTCAGGTGGCAGTTCACCTTTGGGTTCACAAATTGGTATACAAGTGGATGCTCTTTGAGTGTTTGAGTAGTTTTAAGTATTTGTGTCTAAAGAGCCACGAGATGTACATCATACGCAATCCACAGCTGTGCTCAAGCAGTAGTAAAGCGAAACAAAACAGCTTTATTCACTAGCTCTTTAAAGGTCAAGGATTGAAAGGAATTTAAATTGTGGAAAAAAAAGATTGCACAGCAAGATACCTGAACCACACAATGTAGCCTAGATAGACATTTACCCTGTAGAGTATCTTTTAGTGGAAATAGTTTTTTCTGTCAACAGGTTTATTTGAAATAAGTGATTTGTAAAAAGTACTTTTAGGCAGAATTGCAGAGTGCCTTGTTGCTTGCATAATGCAGATTTTAGGGCCTGTCCACCCCAGCAGCTAAACTGACCACATAGAAGTACTGCAGCACGTATTTTTTAATAGGTGGTCTACTTAAATCTTATGAGGAAAGTTTGATTAGGTTAATTTTAGAATGGCCTAAATGTTGGGGGCTTTAGTGTAGGGAGCTTAGAGTCAGGTGCTTTAGTGTAGGAAGCTTTAATTGTTGAGGGCTTAAAATGCAGGGCCTTTAATTTAGAGTTCATTAAAAGTCAGCAGGTGTTACACTTCCCCTAATGAATCTAACATTGGAACACATTGAGATTTGGGTATCATGCAATAACAATTTTGCTTTGCTGTGGTGTGTTTCGCTGTCCATTTCATACAGGTCGCTGAAGTGCAAATACAAATGATTGAGTCATAAAAACTGCCTATTAAAGCAGAGTTAATTACACATTCATGCATATTGGACACTGAGACATAAGAGCAACACTTTCATTAAAAAGGTGTTATTCTGTTTCATTTATTATATTTATGATATAGAGCTAAATTCAAAAAGCTTTTTTTTCTTCAGGTGTTTTTGCTTGATATGGACTAGTTAAGGTACGGTCTTATCTAGCTTATATCTCTTGGATTTCAGTTCACAAAAGGATTGATCCAGATATGATTTTTTTTATTTGTCACAAACACAATAAAAGGGTCTCTCAAACAAAGAGCTTGTTTCCGAGGTTATGCACAAATACTCTTTCATCAGGGCTACCCTTATACAGAAACAGATTGAAGCTGCAGTTACTTTAGTTACACAAAATAAATCCCTTTATACAGTCTTTAAAAATGATCAAAATGCATTAAAAACAAGGACATAAATTAATTTACTAAATTCATAAAAGCACATTAAGTATAAAATCATATGTTCATTCGAAAAATGTAATTGTCCCTATTGTGTAAGTATATAAAATACTTTGTATACTGTACACATGATTTATTTTTTCTCTAAAGATACCATTCATAGTTACCACCAACCAGTGGTGTAAAAAAATAATATATATATATATATATAAAAAAAAAAAGCATATGTGCGATTTATAACATAGATCTATACTACAATATTAAAGCCCATCAAGCAAACGTATCACCTTCCACTTATCCCAGTTATCTCATTTTTAACCACTTCAATACAGGGCACCTTCCCGCCCAGACCAATTTTCAGTGCTCTCACAATTTGAATGACAATTACTCTGTCATGCTACACTGTATCCAAACAAAATTTTTATCATTTCTTTCTCACAAATAGAGCTTTCTTTTGGTGGTATTTAATCACCGCTGGGTTTTAAATTTTTTGCGATGTAAGCAAAAAAATGTGAAAATTTTGAAAAAAACTTTTTTTTTTTTTTAGTTTCTATTGTAAAATTTTGCAAATAAGTCATTTTTCTTCATAAATTTGGGTCAAAATATATACTGCTACATACAGTGGGGACAGAAAGTATTCAGACCCTCTTAAATTTTTCACTCTTTGTTATATTGCAGCCATTTGCTAAAATCATTTAAGTTCAATTTTTTTCCTCATTAATGTACACACAGCACCCCATATTGACAGAAAAACACAGAATTGTTGACATTTTTGCAGATTTATTAAAAAAGAAAAAATGAAATATCACATGGTCCTAAGTATTCAGACCCTTTGCTGTGACACTCATATATTTAACTCAGTTGCTGTCCATTTCTTCTGATCATCCTTGAGATGGTTCTACACCTTCATTTGAGTCCAGCTGTGTTTGATTATACTGATTGGACTTGATTAGGAAAGCCACACACCTGTCTATATAAGACCTTACAGCTCACAGTGAGTGTCAGAGCAAATGAGAATCATGAGGTCAAAGGAACTGCCTGAAGAGCTCAGAGACAGAATTGTGGCAAGGCACAGATCTGGCCAAGGTTACAAAAAAATTCTGCTACACTTAAGGTTCCTAAGAACACAGTGGCCTCCATAATCCTTAAATGGAAGACGTTTGGAACAACCAGAGCCCTTCCTAGAGCTGGCCGTCCTAGAGCTATCGGGGAGAAGAGCCTTGGTGAGAGAGGTAAAGAAGAACCCAAAGATCACTGTGGCTGAGCTCCAGAGATGCAGTTGGGAGATGGGAGAAAGTTGTAGAACATCAATCATCACTGCAGCCCTTCACCAGTCGGGGCTTTATGGCAGAGTGGCCCGACGGAAGCCTCTCCTCAGTGCAAGACACATGAAAGCCCACATGGAGTTTGCTAAAAAGACACCTGAAGCACTCCAAGATGGTGAGAAATAATATTCTCTGGTCTGATGAGACCAAGATAGAACTTTTTGGCCTTAATTCTATCCGGTATGTGTGGAGAAATCCAGGCACCGCTCATCACCTGTCCAATACAGTCCCAACATTGAAGCATGGTGGTGGCAGCATCATGCTGTGGGGGTGTTTTTCAGCTGCAGGGACAGGACGACTGGTTGCAATTGAGGGAAAGATGAATGCGGCCAAGTTCAAGGATATCTTGGATGAAAACCTTCTCCAGAGTGCTCAGGACCTCAGACTGGGCCTCAGGTTTACCTTCCAACAAGACAATGACCCTAAGCACACAGCTAAAATAACGAAGGAGTGGCTTCACAACAACTCCGTGACTGTTCTTGAATTTGCCAGCCACAGCCCTGACTTAAACCCAATTGAGCATCTCTGTAGAGTCCTAAAAATGGCTGTCCGCCAACGTTTACCATCCAACTTGACAGAACTGGAGAGGATCTGCAAGGAGGAATGGCAGAGGATCCCCAAATCCAGGTGTGAGAAACTTGTTGCATCTTTCCCAAAAAGACTCATGGCTGTATTAGATCAAAAGGGTGCTTCTACTAAATACTGAGCAAAGGGTCTGAATACTTAGGACCATGTGATATTTCAGTTTTTCTTTGTTAATAAATCTGCGAAAATGTCAACAACTCTGTGTTTTTCTGTCAATATGGAGTGCTGTGTGTACATTAATGAGGAAAAAAATTAACTTAAATGATTTTAGCAAATGGCTGCAATATAACAAAGAGTGAAAAAATTAAGGGGGTCTGAATACTTTCCATCCCCACCGTATCTTTGGTAAAAATAACCCGCATTAATGGATATTATTTAGTCTGTGTGAAAGTTATAGAGTCTACAAGTTATGGTGCAAATCACTGAAAATTGATCACATCTGATCACACCTGATGTACTGAAGGCCTATCTCATTTCTTGAGACACTAACAATCCAGGAAAGTACAAATACCCCCCAAACGACCCCTTTTTGGAAAGTCGACAGCCCAAGGTATTTAGTAAAAAGCATGGTGAGTTTTTTGAAGTTGTAATTTTTTCCCCACAATTTTTTTTTTTACACAAACTTATCGTATTGATAGGTTATTTCTTGAATATAGCATATGCATACTTGCAACTACACCCCAAAATACATTCTGATACTCCTGAGTATGGTGATACCACATGTGTAAGACTTTTACACAGCCTGGCCACATACAGAGGCCCAACATTGAAGTAGCACCTCCAGGCATTCTAGGAGCAAAATTACACATTTAATTTCATGACGACCTATCTCACTTTTGAAGGCCCTGGAGCACCAGGACAATGGAAACTCCCCCAAAATGACCCCGTTTTGGAAAGCAAACACCCCAACCTATAATCTATGAGGCATAATGAGTCTTTTGAACAGTTCATTTTTTTCCAGAAGTTTTCGGAAAACATGGGAAAAAAAAACAAACTTTTTTTTACACAAAGTTGTTTGTTTATAAGATATTTCCAACACATGGCATGTACATAGCAAAAATGACACCCCAAAATACATTCTGCTACTCCTCCTGAGTATAACGATACCACATGTGTGAGACTTTTACACAGCCTGGCCATATACAGAGGCCCAAAATCCAAGTAGCACCTCCAGGCGTTCTAGGAGCATAAATTACACATATAATTTCCTGACTACCGATCACATTTTTGAAGGCCCTGCATATTTCTAACACATAACATGTACATACCAAATAACAAAAGATTACCTGTGGTTTTAGAAGTGCAGTGGTCCACAGAGGAGAGCATCGGTCCAAGCAGCAGGCAGGGATGTGGTCAGCGACAGCAAAAGCAATCATCCAGGCAGCAGGCAGGAATACTGTCCATAGTACAGGCAGAGATACTGTCAGCACAGCCAAAGCATTGTCCAGGTAGCAGGCAGAGATGTCCAGGCAGAAATACTGTCCATAGTCAGTAGAGGCAGCAGGCAGAGATATGGTCAACACAACCAAAGTATTGGTCCAGGCAGCAGGAAGAAAAATAGTCCATAAAGTCCTGGGTCATTACAGGCAGCGATATGGTCAGCACAGCCAAAGTCTTGGTCCAGGCAGCAGGAAGGACCATCAAGCTTAGGGCCAGGGGGACAGGGGTAGAGGCTTCTCCCACCCAAATCTATTTGAAGATTTCGGGCAACCAAACCCTGTTCTGGGAACACAGAAAACCAAAAACTGTTTTTCTCTACTCAGAACACTTTTCTGAAGCCCCTCACATATGTGAGACCCCTGTGTACTAAAGTAGAAGGGCAAAAGATCAGTCCAAGAAGCAGGCAAAAACAAGGTCGATTTAACAGGCCCAGGTCGGTGCACATGGAAGTCAGAAACGTGGTTAAAATGGCAGGCAAAGACATTGTCGGTAAACAGGCCAGGATCAGTTAACATGGAAGGTAGAAACATGGTAGCAGGAAAATGATCCACACAGGTATTTGAAATGGGGAAATGGCAGTTTGTTATTAGTAAGGGGAACTAATATCTGATGGATGTGTGATAATTTCTGAAGCAATCACCGATACACAGGCCAGGTTGGGAGGGACATTGTGGACAATAATATCTGGTATCTCTTCTAAATCCTCCACTGCTGCATACACGACATCTCCTTTTGGCGTCTTCTTCCGGATTCTGCGAGGGGAATATTGTAGGGAAAATGTTGCTCATGAAGTCGACTCACACTGTCAGAGCGAATGCTTCCTGGGGTGGGTCCTTGCTGGTACATCAGGGCAGTGACAAAGTCTTCAATATATTTGAGGTAGGTGGTGGATTGGTTTTCGGGTGAATTTTCATAGCGGACAAATGAATTGAACAGGGCCATATGAAACAGATGAAATGCAACTTTCTTATGCCAATAATGGGACTTGCGGGTTGACAAATATGGTTGTAGCATCTGATCGTTTAAATCCACCCCCCCATATACAGATTGTAGTCATGGACACATTCAGGCTTTACTACGGGGCCATGTCTTCTCTGAATCTCCAACAAGGTATCATTGTGGATAGTAGTCATCATGTGAACATTCTTCTTGTCCCGCCACTTTATGACCAACACTTCCTCATTCCTCATGAAAGCGGCTTCCCCCTGTTGTAGCTGTTTTGATAGTAAATGCTGTGGGAAGCCCTTCCTATTTTTTTGGAAGGAACTGCAGGCCAGGGTTTGTTCACGGTACAGGTGACGGAAAAGGGGCAAGCTGCTGTAGTAATTATCTACATATAAGTGGTATCCTTTTTTGAACAGGGGGTATGCAAGGTCCCAGACTATTTTACCACTGGTTCATATATATATGTGGGGCACTCACAGGGCTGGAGCTGGGAGTCTTTGCCTTCATAAATCCAGAAGGTGTACACGTACCCAGTGGCTCAATCAAACAATTTATTCAATTTCCACCCGTACCTGGCTCTTTTACTTGGGATATACTGCTTGAACTTCAGCCAGCCAGAAAAGTGGATAAGGGATTCGTCTACACAAATATTTTGGTCAGGGATAAACACTTCAGAAAATCGTTTGGTAAAAGAATTTATTAGGGGGTGAAGCTTATATAATTTATCGTGGTTGGGATGATCTTGGGGAGGGCACTGCGAATTGTCATTGAAATGTAGGAAACGCATAGTCATATCGTAGCGTGTCCTGGACATGACAGCAGAATATATGGGCATGTGGTGGATGGGCTGGGTAGACGAGTAGGCTTGCAGTTCGTTTTTCTTTGTAATCCCCTTATTAAAAGTAAGGCTCAAAAACAATTTGAATTTGTCTAGTGTGAGATGTCGCCAATTAAACATACAGGCATAGGACGAATTGGGGTTGGCAGCAATAAATTGCTCTGCATAGAGATTTGTTTGGTCCACCATGTACTGCAATGAATCTTCGGGGAAAAACAAATAAAAATACTCCAATTGTGAAAAATTTTAAAAGGGGCTGGGCTGCACATCTGGCTGTGCAGTGAAAGGGGGGATTATAGCGGATCCTGAGTTGGCAGGCAACCATAGGGGGTTTGCCAGGGCATCGGGAAGGTAGGACTGGGCTCAGATTCTTTGGGCTGGATGTGTAATTCCAGTACTTGTACTGGGCTCCTCTTCCTGTGGTCTGGCCCTGCTGGTGGTAGGCAGGTCTTCTGATCTTGGTCCTGATCTCCTTATTCTTTTAGGAGGGGCAGTTTCCTCTGCTGACTCGGACTCCGATCCACTACCCTCCACTGGCTTGTATTCCGAACCAGAATTGGATGATGGGAGCTCCCCACTGCTCTCATCATCCGACATGGTAAGGATGTTATATGCCTCCTCAGCTGAATAAACTCTTTGAGACGTGATGGCGGTACTTTTGGCGGGCCTGTGTGACGGAACTGGTGGTGCTACTAACAGCTCACTGATGGCCTGTGTGACGGTACTTATGGTGGGACTGTGCGGCGGTACTGATGGCAGTACTGATGTACTGTGTACTAATGTACTGATCTCTACCTGTGTGGCGGTAGAGATTGTGGTACCGATGGCGGCACTGATGGCGGCCTGTGTGACAGATGGTCTGTGACAGATGGGCTGACAGATCCAGATGGTACTGATGGAGGTACCTATGGCGGCCTGTGTGACAGATGGGCTGTGACAGATTTAGATTGGCTGTGACAGATCCAGATGTTCTGTGCGACAGGTTCTCTTTATTGGGGGGGGCGTGTTGTGCAGATACAGTAATACAATAATTTGTAACACTCACAGATCTCAGATCTCTCCTTCTCTCTCCTCACACGATCGGTGTGTGAGAAGAGAGAAGGAGAGATCCCTGGAAACCGCCACAATGTTTATACTCGTGACCGGCTGTGATTGGACATTGCCAATCACGTGTGTCCAATCACGTGATTGGACACAGCCGATCAGGTGGGTAATCACGTGTGATTGGACACAGCCAGTCACGTGGGTAAGCGCCCCCGGCAGCGTGCATTAGGTGCGCATCCGATTTGTTTTTACATGTGAACGGCTGTGATTGGACACAGCCAATCACGTGGTAAACAGTCAATTTCATTGGCTGTTCACCCTGATCGGGGATGCGCTGTGTCCTAGGGACAAGCGTCTTCCCAGATCGCTCCGGTGTGCGCCTCCAGGGGTGCGCAATAGCAACGCATCCTGGCTGACATCATATGATGTCCGTTCAGGATATTCAAACCATTTTGCCGCCGTCATTTTGTAATATGGCGGGTGGGAAGTGGTTAAACTTTTTTTTTTTTTAATACCCATTGAAGCAAGGTTTCATTCCCCTAAATCTGTAATCCTGATGCTGTTTATGGGTGCAGGGGACTGCTAATCCTTTACTGCAGGTGTGCCCATGTTGGCCAGGTCCCTTTTGCTGATGTCACCACTGAAATTCCTTTTCTGCATCCTGAGAGGCTCCCACTGCTGGACAACCAATAGGAAGTAGTGTCCCTGTCATGCAGGCAGTGATGTAGACACACAAAGAAAGATCTTCTTTACTCAGAAAAGAGAAGGCTTGGGATCAAATGGCCACATGACCTTTGATTTGGGTGCTAAAAAGGACATTTAGGTAGGGGTTTTTGCTTTATTTTTAATGACCGTAACTAGTTGGTGGCTGTGGCTGGTGGAGGGGAGCAGAAGGCTGAGGTGGTGCTTTAAATTTTTTTACACCAAATAGACAATTTTTATATATTTAAAGAAAAAAAATCATATAGATATTATTACTTACCTTACTATTATGTAGCAAGGCTGCCCATCTTGATACTGGAGACAGTAGCGGGGTGCAGATAGCTGGCGGGACCATGGTCTTTGCCAAGGCTACAGTGTTGGATACCAGAGTGCCCTGGGTTTTAGGGCTCTTTGGGCCCTCAGTTGGAAAGTTTAGATAACATACCAGAACCTGGAGGTGCCAGCTTTGGCTTTAGCTTCACTTTAGTGGCTTTGACTGCACTACAGGTACACTTTTGAGTCATTGGCTTTCCAAACAGAAAAAGCAATGGTTTAGATCGAAAATATTTTGAAAGGTTGAACCACAGATGGAAACAATTCATTTTTAATGTCAAGTTTATTTAAGGAACAAAGTATCAAATGTATTTTTTTCCCTTCAGGCTTTTACTATTATACGTATCCTGACAGAAAAATAATACATTTACTGTCACAGCTGAAGGCGCCCTGTTCAGTGTTCTGTGAAAACTTTGCAGAGACGAAATGAGCTCTTTAGTCTAATAGTTACTGATCACTTTCTGCACATAGAACTGCAGAGTCATCAAATCTAAAATGTCACATCTCTGTGAAGTTTGACTTCTCAAGAAAGTAAATATACAGTTTTTAGAAAGGGATAAACATGAATATTAAATATTTTATATTGTGTATCAGATTATTATCCAAAAACCTCATGCCAAGAGAATATTAGAAGAAATATACTTTTATGACAGTATTATATATTTATGGAAAGGTCACATAGACCATGGCCTGGGGTGGCAAAATTTCAGTGGGTTTAATCAGTATTCACTCTTTTTCATATTACATTTCTGTATTCTATGTAATTTTGCAATGTAAAGTATATGTACAGCCAAAACTTTTAACCACTTTAGGCCCACCCGCATTGTACAGCAGACGGGCGGCTCCTACAGGCACAGTGACGCGGTTCAGGGCGTGCGTCGCCCCGACTCCCGCTGTGATTGAACACAGTGGGATTCTGACAGCAGGTCACGGCCAGTGATTCATGGCTGAGATCTGCTGGTCGGCTATGTACATTCACAGCCCAGAGCCCTGTGCAGACAAACAACACAGGGCTCTGTACAGAGGAAACAATCTCTGTTTCTTCTCACTGCAAATAGATTTTTATTAAACACTTGTTAGGCAAACACTTAACCCCTTAATTACCCCAAGATGTTAACACCTTCTTAGCCAGTGTCAGTACAGTGATAGTGTATAGTATTATTAGTGTCACTGTTGATGTCAGAGTCAGTTGGTCAGTTCCGGTTGGTCAGAAAGGATGAATTTCTTCAGCAGACACACACACACAGCAATACATCCTTTTTGAAACAATATATATTAAACACAAAACCAAAAATGTAATTTATTGCAGCTTACTAATCCTTAGACATGGTAAATGCATTAGGTTTCTTTTTTTAGGATTTTCCCCCTCTGTTTTAACCTGGTGATCTGGCCAGCTACACACCTCTTGTATTATGGTGCCCCCACTCTAGATGGAAGAGCACAGGGGGCACCTTCAAACAGCAGTATTGGCAGTCTGGGGGGAGGGGGGTATTAGATGCACTAACACATTGAATCCAAACTTCAGCTGACTCTTTATTAGCAGTTACAGCAATATTTTATCTTCCTTTTGGGATAAAGGTTTTACATAAATCAAAGTTGATCAAAGCTGATCAGCGCTGTTAGTGGTTAATGGTTTATCTCAGCCCTCTAACTGCTATATCTGGCAGGTTCACTAGGTGAAAATAAAGGAAAGAAAGCCTAAAAAAGAAAAATGCAGCTATTACATCTAAAAATTGGTAAGCTACAATATAATGTTTGTTTTTGGGGTTAGTACCCCTTTAAGTGAACCTATGTAAAAGTACAAACATGGAAACTGCAACCTTGGCCATACACCAGTAGAATATCATTTGAGCATTTGTACGGAAAGTCATAAAAAATAGTTTTTCAGAGTATTCAATAATTCTATTATGGCCTTTGCATAAAAACAATCCAATGTTTTTGAATTCTGATTTTGGGATGCACATGTGCATTACAATATGTACAATTTTTCCAGATTGAGAACCACTTTCACAAGTAGAATTTACAGGAAGAAAAAAACCCTACACCGCTATGTATAGGAGCAGCACTGCCTGTTTTCACCCCCTAACAATACATATGTGTAATATTAAAATAATTATAAGTGCAACATAACATACTGTATATAAAACACATCACATGTGTGCACAACCTTTAAGAAGTGAACAGTCCAATCACTTTGTGATAAAAGTGCACAGTGTCACTTCAAACAAAATTTTTAAAAAGAAGTATGACTTTACAAAAAAATACAAAAAATAAAACATTTAGGCCTCATTCACACAAGGCGGACTTCGTTTCCACGGAGCCCGCCTCGGTCCGCCGGCTCAGCGGGAGATCTCTCCGTTGATCTCCGCTGAGCCGGCGGATGACAGGTCTCTCTCTGCTCACTGAGCGGGGAGGGGCTTGTCAGGCGCCGCTGCTGCCTATGGAGGGATCGGATGAAAACGGATATCCGTTGTCCGTTTTCATCAGATCTCACCCGATCAGATCCGCCAGCAACGGATCTGGACATAGGGTCATCCGTCTGCTTTTTGCGGATTGGACCGGGTTGGATGTCAGCGGACATGTCTCCGCTGACATCCATCACTCCATAGGCTAACATGGAGCGCCCATTCAGGTCCGCCGTTAAAACTGACAGGCGGACCTGAACGGTCCGATCGTGTGAAAGGGGCCTTATACTCACCTAGGGGGAGTCAGTATTGGTCAGATGCTGCATCTGTCCCCCGCTACTTCTAATGATGGCCATACACTATACAAAAAAATCGGCCAAACCCATTTTCGAAAAACGAACATTTGGCATTGAGAACAAACGATAGTGCCATCATGTAATGACCGATAAATCATTCAGTGGACATAAATGAATCCATTTTTTGTTTGTTTTTTTACATATACCTAGTGCAAACAGTTCGGACGGGAAACACATAAACCTTTCAATTTATTGTTCGTTTGGCAGAAAATTTCCAAACTTGTCCTTCGTTTTTTCATCTAAAAAACATCCCAACGATTATCGATTATGTGCCCATTAACTGGCTGAAAAATGAACAAACTTTTCTAAATGACCGAATTTCAGATAATTTTTCGTATAGTGTATGGCCAGCATAAGACTGAGAACCGAGCGATCAAAGATCGCTGATTGCTCAGTTCTCAGTCTTTGGTGAGCACAGAGCTGGGGATTGGCAGTCTGAGCCAGCTGCCACTAAAGGAAAAGCCCGCTGTCAGCTGAAATTATGTCACAGGAGTGCAGGAAGAACTGCACTTCTGTGATCCCAAGGAGAAGTATAGCCAGAACAGCTTTAGTTACACTTTCACTTTTAGGCCTCATGCACATGATACTTCTGTTTGAGTATCTATTTTTTCAGACGTTTTTCTTTTTGTATGTATTTGCACGTATTTACACACATTTTCACGTATGTGCAATTTCTCGCGCATGTTTTTGTGCAAATGCACAAAAACGCATTCTCGTGTTCTCGTTCTGCACAATATGTAAATGGGCATTTGCGTACATTTGTGCGCATTCGTGCGGATTTGCGCACATCAGGCATAAATTACTGACCAAAAAATTATTTTTCACATTTTTTTTTACTCAAGACTGCACAACACTTGTTTACGTGCCTGTGTGCATAGGCATATTAAAATTAATGGGCTGTATTTTAGCTCAGTAAAAAAAAAAAAAAAAAAAAAAAAAAAAAGCTTTACTGAGCTTTTTAAAGCTGCATTGTGCAAGAGGCTTTAACTGGAAGCTAGTGTTATCACATTAATACGATTTCTACACTGTAGCGCAGATGATTTGTTTGTAGAATTTAATCCATTAAAAAGAAAAAAACCTTCAATTTTCCTGGTCACTACAAAAACAGTTGTCAATTTGACCCCATTAACTATTCAAAAAACATTTTTTATAACATAATTCTACATAATTCTTACCCCTTTGGCTATAGTCTGTCTTTCCAGTATAGTCTGGAGCCATACCAAAGTGCCCATGAAAATACCAGCTCCCTCAAAGGTTGCATTATTATAGGCATGACCCCATCTCCCAGAGGGGCTATGACAATAGATTTCTCAGGCATTAGGAATGGCTTTGTGAATTGTTTGTCTATTCACTTTGAAGGTGTTTTATAGAAAAGACAGTTGCAGCAGATAGTGCATGTCTTTGTGATTGTGCAGCCTGTGCTGTCTTTATCTGTTGATGCCCCTTTTGAACCCTATCTCTTCTGAAGAGTACAGAATGCCTGGGGTCAAAAGCAGATAAGCAGGCATCCATGTCAGCCTGTCTATTCAGAGTCTCCTCTTCTATTCAACCTGACCAGATCTTGGCATCTCTAGACAAGCTAAGGTGTTATGCCGCGTACACACGGTCGGACTTTTCGTCTACAAAAGTCCAACGGACGCTGACGGACTAAAGCTGGCTGGTAATCCGATCGTGCGTGGGCTTCTCCGGACTTTCAACTGACTTTTTTAGCCTCAAATCCGACGGACTTTAGATTTGAAGCATGCTTCAAATCTTTACGTCGTAACTACGACGGACCCCGAAGTTCGTCTGTATGCTAGTCCGACGGACAAAAAAACGACGCATGCTCATAAGCAAAAACTAAACGGAAGCACTCGGTCTAGTAAAACTAGTGTTCGTATTGTAGGTAGCACATTCATCACGCTGCAAAATCTGTGATCGTTGAATGCAGCGCATTTTATTTCTTCTTTACGAAGGCTCTAAAGAACGAAGGTGTTTTGCTGTTCATAATCAGAGTTCTCCCAAACTGATTTCTGGATTCTTTTTCTCTTTGATCTCATGAATGATATAGTATGCATTTTAAAACCAATGTTTCCATACTAATAATACTTTTTCCCCTTTTTTTTTTTTTTTTTTTTTTTAGGTTTGTAAAGTTACCACAAAGAACCCATTATTCTGTTTTTTTTTTATAGTGATTATTTTTTAGTTTTTAGATAAAGTTAACCCAAAGCACCGTTTTTGGTTATGTAAATTTTTTTATTTTCAAGACTTACCACTTGAACATTATTAACATTAGTAATGTATTTTTGGTGTGTTTTTTCCAAACTCAATGAGATTGTTGTCCCTTGTTAATTTAACATTGTGTGTAAAATCAATGATTTCAAAGAAAACACATAAAGTCTTTTGCTAAACTCAAAAAAGATCCATTTATTCATGGTCAAAATAAAATAAAGAGGAAGTCAACGCTGGAAAAAGTCGGTGTACCAGAAAATTGGGATCTTGCGGAGTCCATATAAGAGGGAGCACAATCTGGTCCAAGAATCCCAGAGATCAACAGCACCAGCAGATGATCTAGATGTCCCCAGACTGTGGTCCTACAACAGCCTGCGTCTTCTGTCAGACCAGACTGAACCCAGGTCATCACTTTCTTCTCTTCCCTGCAGCCTTTCCTCCATGCTGCCCTGCAGCCTTCCCTGTAGCCTTCTTTTGAGGCTGTGGCTCTGGTGTTTCAGTTGTGGCAGGAGGAGGAGGAGGAGGAGGGGGGGCTGCCTCATGTAGTTGGGTGTTTTGTGTTAGCGTGCCCTGCAGCCCCTTATGGATTGTTTCCCCAAATAGGCGCTCACAAATGAGGCGCTGCTCCCAATCCATCTGAAGAAGCCTGCTGGCTAAGTAGCAGCCATAGGATTCTTCCGCTTCGGGGGGGCTCCTTAAAAAACGGGTGGCCTCTTGCATGAGGCGCAGGGATGCGTCCTGTGTGACCATCCCCTTCCTGGCCCTTTTTTTGGGAAGGTGGAGGGGAGGCACTTGGGATTCGGTCAGGCTCCTACTGGGCCCAGCCACCTCACTTGGCCCAGCCACCTCACTTGGCCCAGCCACCTCACTGGGAGCAGCCACCTCACTGGGAGCAGCCACCTCCTGCCTGACACTGG